>NC_143555.1:98712500-99349166 GCF_054136105.1 Typopeltis vanoorti | reverse complement strand
TACTACAAATATATATCAATTTGGATATATACTACAATACTTTAACCAAATACCATTTAATATCACTTATAAGCCATTCTGAAAAGCAAAGATTATGACAAGTATGAGATATTATCCTTTTGGATTTATTAGTAGACCATAGTATTCAAAAATATACAGTTGTCGACAAGTTTCGCCAGCTAATTCTGTCTGGCTTCTTCAGGGCAAGAAAATAAGTACACTAATGTTTACTAGTAAAAAAGAAGACTTGAGTAACAACAGTTAAATTAATTAAAATTGAAAATGACGTGCAACATCAAGAACGCGGAGTCATAGTCATTGTTTGTTGATCGCGTTTTATAGTTTTTCGTGAAATTAAATTCTGCTAAGCTTAGTGAATTTATTAAGCTTTTCCAAATTCTGTTTAGATTATCTGTCCGGAGTACCACTGCAGCTTCTTTAAAGTTTCTACATCTGAAATCTTCCACAATATAAGGCATGGAGCTGTTGTCCCAATCGAAGGAGTGGTTCGAAATCGAGAAATGATGGGCTAATCCTGAGGTATCTGTTCTGTTGTTGTTGACATCCCTTATATGTTCTTTTTTTCGGATTTACTTTATTGAAAAAAAAAATAACGCACGCACAATGTGTGATATATAATTATATAACAGATCATGTTGTATAATAGATAATTATACAAAACTGAATAATTATTTATTATCTTAATTATTATCTATATCACCTAATAATTATTTCAATGTTATCTATCATCTATTTAGTGTTCACGTACAATATATTCTAAATATATCAATTATTTTTATTACAGTAATTACAATAATTTTTAAATAGTTATTACATTATTACATATTAAACCATTTGACAGGATACCACATGAAAAGTTTTGCATAAATTGTAGGAGATGGGATTGGAAAAAATAAACTAAATGGAGTTAGAGCTAGATTTTTTGGAGGAATGCGAATATGCAAGATTTAAGATGTTTTAAGAATCTGTCAGTATACCCCGAAGATCAGTCCATGAACCATAATAATGATAATGGAATATTATTTTAGACGTGTATTTGGAATTTAGAATTAAAATAATTTAAAAATAAATAAATACTGCTAGTTGTTTTTAAAATAATGTTTTGAATAAGACATCTTCAAGAATGTGAAAAGTTTGAAGTATCGAAAAATGTTTTTAGTACTTGATTTCTGATTGTTTAATAAGATATTAGAATTATCTAAGATATTAGTTTTACGACTGCTTCTATAATACAGGGAATATACCTTACTATTTAATTAGCAAAACTTTTCTATGCCATTAGTAACTCGTTCTCTCTCTCTCTCTCTCTCTCTCTCTCTCTCTCTCCATTATGTCATTTTTGTAACAGTATCTGAAAACGGAAACTTTTTCTTTTCCGCTATCTCAAAGTTGGGATGAATACTAACGGGGTGGGATGGGGGGAGGAAACTTAGGTGAGTGCGGGAAAGTCGGATACGGGTTTGGCATCAGCAATGAACAGACGATCCTCCAAAGGGGATATCTACTGAATGTGTTCCCGCTGTTTATCACACATCCGATCTTTCTGTCGCTGTCCGCTAGCTTTTCGAAGCAATGATCGTGGAGGCGGGATTACATCGCCTTTTGGGAGGTCTTTGGTCCCTTGTGCGTCGGGACACAGCCTTTGTGGCCATTGGGGCGAGTAGGAATGGTATTAAAATGGAAAGCAGGCTCAGATTAATTAGATACTTCAAGGCTTTGCCTGGTCGGTGAGTGGTGGCTGGGATTAAGAAAGACACAACGAATGGTGGAGAGGTGCTTTCGTGGCGCGAGCAGTCCCTGATAGATCGCTAGTGCAGGGAAGACGTGTTCAGTATGGCGAGTAACAACTGACCCTTACAGATAATCAGCCGCTCAAGGGGGCGGGGGAGGAAGAACTGGATTGTCCCTTAGATAAAGATTTGAGGACTGAAATATGCACACGTTTAAATACCAGTTAATGTGTTGCTATATTCGTTTTATTATTTGATAAGAGTTCAGTTGGACTTTTTAGTTCCAACTGATCTTCATAAAAAATATAGTATTTTAAGCAAAAAACATTAAAAAAAATTAATTTTTATAAGATAAATTTACAAATTTTATATAATTTTGCTTTAATATTACTACTTATTAAAAGTCTATTATTTTATTTTAATATGGTTTTTTAATTTAATGACTATTTTAATATTTCTTATTTAATTACTTTATTTTATTTAAACATGAAAAGAGTTCTTACTTAATTACCTGATTACAATTATTATGAATTTTATTATTTTAATATTAATATTGATAAACTTATGTTACTTTATTTTAATATTTTATTTTGTTTAGTTGTTTATAGTTTTGTGTGCTCTCGCTTCGTGTAACTGATATACTCCTTTTTTTTTTTTTTTTCATATCATTATTAAATTTCTTTTAAGTCCTCCTTTCGGCCTAATTTAGACCTTGAGGTCATGGAGGAATACGAACACATTTTTAAAGTAATCATAATAGTTTACTATCCTTGCACGTAATGTAAACAAAAATAATACCTGTTCAATTTAGAACTGTGATACGTTATTATTAATCTTGTGATCTTCTTTGGTGTTAATCTTTTTTGGGATGCTCTATACAGTTACTGTATATATTATATTATATTACATTATATTATATGTTATATTACATTATATTATATACAGTTATATATCCATATATATATTATTATTATTACAAAAATATTATTATTATTATTACATATATTATATATTTAGTTTGCATATTTAAATTAAAAAATTATTATTATATTATGTAAACTGCAACATAAGTAATATTGTTTAACTTGTGAGTTATTAAGTGTAAAGTATTACTATGATTATTATTAATGGTAATAACACGCTTTTTATCTTGTGTCAATGAGAAATTCTGTAAATGATAATGATATTACGAGTAATTATAATTTTTACTGAACCATTTTGCAAGAAAAAGTTGCATTGTTGCCTAAATTTTAGTATATTCATGTAATTATTTGAGAGATAATAAACTATTATTATTATAATAAAAAAATAAAAAATTATTATTATTCTGTATTCAAAAAGTCTGTATAATCTTTATGTTAATATTAGAAGAACATATGTTGTAAATACATAACAGAGGCAAAAAAGTATTATTAAAAAATTTTAATTGCAATCCAATGTAGAAAATGCAGCACATAGTGCTGAATTCTGTAAAATTATAAGTTGCAATGTCACTCAAGGTGTTTATTGTATGTGTAAATATTTTACCAATCAATAAAAATATTATCATTAAAAAATATTACAAAACAATTATTATTATTATTATTATTATTATTATTATTATTATTACAAAAAACAAGTTATCTGCTATTGATTATAGATTATGTGATCAGAAAATCTTAACAAAAAGGAAGTAAATCACTACCTTAAAATGAAAACTTATGTTTGTTATTTTATATATTTTTAATATAGTAAATTAATAACGGTGTCCTAAATTTTGTATAAAGTTTTGCTTAATTTTGTTTAATAGCTCAAATAAAATATTTAAAATTATATAACATTTATAATAAAATATTTTAATCTGCGATAATAATTTCCCTTAATCTGCATGGAATAAGCATTCAAACAAATGAATGCGATCTCATTAAAGTGAAACTAAAAACAGAACCTCAATAAAACTCGTTTTCTGAATTTGTGTGTGTGTGTGTGTGTGTGTGTGTGTGTGTGTGTGTGTGTGTGTGTGTGTGTGTGTGTGTGTGTGTGTGTGTGTGTGTGTGTGTGTGTGTGTGTGTGTGTGTGTGTGTGTGCAGCGTTGTTTATTTCGACATTGTAAGAATACGAGGATGAATTCGACCATAAATATTGCACTTTCGATAAAAAAAAAAAATAATTCAAATAGGAAAAAATTAAGAACACATTTCTAGAAATGTAATGTTGTTCAACCAAATTGAAAGATTTGGCGAAAGTATAAAAATAAATCGACAATTTATCCCTTAAAGACAAATATAAAACTGCTATTCTGAAGTAGTTCTTAACTTTCCAAAAAAAAAAAAAAAAAACACCTTGTCCCATAGTTAAAGCGAAGTATTGGTTACAGAATTTGTAAGTTTTTACGATTTTTTATATATAGATATTTTGTATCTATAGAAAAAGAATACCGTATGCGAAAGTGTATTCACAGGACGTTTTTTTTTTTTCTTCTTTCTAATTTAAGAAAGGAAAAAAATGTTCTACTTCCTTCTGATGTCGTCTAAGTCAGTTTCGGTTGAAAAGGCCTTGAAAAGATTCCAAGTATTCTAGAGACGGGATTCCAACCCTAGGGCTGCACTACGAAGATGTAGGATTCTGTATGAATCTATGAGAACTGGTGCATTTGACGATTTATGCAGTAAATAATCTTCAAAATGCTTCATTAAATATCTTTGAGAGATAATTAAATAACTTACACCACATTATCTTGTGAACTGTACTTAATAAAACTGGATGTTTATGCCAAAAAAAAAAAAAAACACTAGGACAATGACCATCTACATCAAGTAATTTAAGTTATGTTTGAAAAAGCTACATATCGAATTTAATTATACTAACTCTGCAATGCAGTGGCAATACAAAAAATATTCAACAGCACTTATGTTGCTTTTTAAGTTGTCTTAAGATTGAGAATATAAGCTTCATAGTTCACTAACGCAATCTGATTATTAATGAAATCGTTATAGCGCATTCCCTATATTAGTGATCTGGCAAGCGCAATTGATGATAACAACAAGAATGAGAACTCCTTGAATCGCTACATTTTGTTCACTAACGGAAAAAGTTTATTCGCAGTGGAGTCAACAACACCAGGAACTTCCCTTCTGGGACATATAACAATTCACATAGAACAATTGAAAATAATTTTCAACGTCGTGTGTCTTCAGTAAGCAAGTGGTTAAGAACATCTCACTGGACTGTTCTTATTCCTGTAACCGCTTGACAAATCAGTTTACAGCACTTTTCTTAAATGAACGTCTGACCCATTACATAGCATTCCTCTTCTGAAGATGGATCACTAGCAAGGAGTAGCACCTTTAAATTTCGCTAGGAACACAGATGAGTAATGGGCCTTAATGTTCCACAGAATTGTCACGATATCTCAGAAGGTTAGATAGATTTCCATATATGGGATTACGTAAAAAAAAATACTGACGACCGTAAAAGTATTCAACCTAGTAGAGACAATTTTTAAAATTTATGAAGTGTAATCTCTTTCTAACATAAATATGTATGTTAATTCAAGTCTAGTAGTCTACCTTCACAGTTAATCGTTTCTTCGCAATATTTGCAATTCAGACCCATTTCCAGCAATATTTTAACAGATAATGGCCTCGGGAATAAAATCTTAAATTATTGACAATGCCATCCAAGAAATGTTGTGAACCTAGAGGTATATTTAGTACGATAGAATAAGCATTAGCTAATCTGGAGAAAAAAAAAAGCTAATGTTTATCCTATAGTTTTTCAGACCAATCAAAGTAAAATTATTTAAAAATAATGGAATAATTGTGATCATTTGCACAACGCCCTCTATGAATTTCAAATAATCTTGATCATCCAATGTGAGATATATCATCCTGCTCAACAGATGGCTGAAACAGCTTGACTACTATTTCTGGAACAGAGGATTCAGATTATTTAACCTTGACCACCACACACACACACACACACACACACACACACACACACACACACACACACACACACACACACACACACACACACACACACACACACACACACACACACACACACACACACACAATTTTAGTCTAACGAACTATGGTGTGTAGCATTTCACAGGGTATTGGATTCACATAAATATGAAATGGCTATATTCGGATAAATACGATTTCAGGACACATACGTATTTGGATAAATACGATTTCAATTGGCATTCGAAGACTCATTGTTTTTTGAATGGGATCAAAATCTGATTAAAACGCGGAAATTAAACACACTAGAGCAGAGATTCTCAACCAATGGTACGCGTACCACTGGTGATACGTGAGCCACTGCCGGGTGGTACGAAAACAGATTTGCTTACTGACACATCTAATATCTTGAATTAAATCTAGTGGTACACCAATGGAAAAGGTTGAGAACCCCTGCACTAGAGTAATAAAAATACTCTCGTATATTTCGTACTTCGGAATCATAAAAAGTGAAATTGGGTTAGACGAAATCTAATTTGCGCTGGAAGACAAATTAATTTACGATTATGTAAAGCGATCTATGAGTAATTCCGAACATCTTGCCCTTATTAATAAACAACATTTTAATTCTTCTTTACTGTTTACTCTTTTATTCTCCTTCCTTCCATTCGATCCATAATTTACATTCTGAATTCGGAAACCAAACTAAGTGGAGAGCGAGCTTCGGAAAGAAGAAGTTGAACAGTTCACTGATACCGAACAATTAGAAATCTTCAAGAAACAAGGTTACAATTCTTTGTCACCGCTCCAATATTGGCAGATGTTATATTTCGGTTTCTAAAGGCACTTCGATTAATCCACCTAAACCAGATCTTCGTTTTTTTCCGAGGGGGAGGATCATTTCCTGTCATCCCGGCATCAAACAACTGTTTTGCTAATATTTCCTTTCCTATTAAGACCACCTTAGATTAACTTTGCTCACACATTCCTGAAAGCAAACAAGTTAAATGACTTCCTGCCAAATATTTTATTTTTTTAATATGATTCTGACATTAATGCAATCTCTTCACTCTATCGTTCTCATATCTGTGGTCTCCATTTTTGATCATCTATTTTACTTTCAACCCAGCTTTGAGCTCGATAACTTAAAATTGGTTTGATTCAACACTATTTTGTATACAGTTACTTCGGTATTTTGACTAAATTCTCTCTTCTTCCATATGGATTTATTCATTAGATGCAATGTCATACTATACTTTGCTAATTCTGTTGTCCATTTTCTTATTTGTGTTTATAACTTCCTGCCTATTTTCATAGTCTTTGTCTTTTTATTGCTGATTTTCATACCAAATTTGATACAACAGTTATTCAGTTTAATTAAGGAATCTTACAAGAAATATAGTGGATTTATTTGAGAGTATAACATCATAAAGTAAAAACAGCTGAGATTAACATTAGCAAAGGGAAAAAATAATGCTCCCAATACCAAAGACAGAGGATTCCTTGAAAACTTAAGATGGGTTGTTTACACTTTTCCTTGGATCATTAAGAGCTTCCTGTTTTGAGCTGCCTAACCTAGTTATGCTGCTACTGCCTCAAGATGAAATTTTCGCTTTAAGCGTTGCCATGGCAACATATCAGTCAAACATGCCTTGAATGCAGAATGCATTTCTTGAGCTGAATAGCCGAGGAAATGTAGACAGAAAAGGTTCATCGGCCGATTAACCAGGAATCGCATAGTCTATTTAAAATCTCCCATAGCACTTAAAACGAAAAAAAAAAAACATACTAGATTGACAGCGCCTTTTTCTAAAAGAATAAAAGATGACTGGAGATCATCAATAAAAACAATCCTACACAGTGGCACAGTATCGTACAGTTATCAGCAGTGGTAAGTTTTGTAAGTGGGCAGTGATCTTACCTCTTATATAAGTGATCTTAGTAAGTGGTAAGTGGTAAGATCACTGTCCCGATCAAGATTGCATTACTCTATTATGTATTGCATTTATGCTTATAATACATATAAGATTTGTCCAAAAGTTTTCTTATTTGAAAACTTTTATTTTAACATGAAATCAGAAATTAATTCATTATTCAACGAAACAGAAGCCATTACGTTCAAAGGTCTTCATTAGTCTGTCACCAAACAGTTCTATCCTTCTACGATACCAGAGGAACGATAAACTTTGTACATCCAGACTTGACTTCCTCTTGGGGAGGCGCCGTCAACGCGGAAGTGAGTCGTCGATCAGCACGAGTGATGATCAGGTGGCGCCAGATTTAGACTGTATGTTGAACGAGAAAGAAGCTTCATCTTCTGGTCCTTGAAGCACCTTTAAGGGATTGAGTGAGAGTACACAAATTCGAACTTCCCAATTCATGGACGATTTTGATCACTCGTTCCGAACAATAAAAAAAAAAAACATTTAAGCATTATTTGTTCTCAAGAACAGGCTCTTTATTTATGAACATACAATAAATAATGGAAAATATATCATAAACACGTGAATTTGAAATGTTCAGAATCATTCTTGCGAAAGTGAGTCTTACTAATGAATCTTAACCTTAAAACACCAAAAGAAATTAATCTAATTGATTTTATAATGATCCTCTTAGTGGGGGAAGAAACATTATGACAATTTTCATTTTAAATAATTACAATATTATTATTTTATATGTATTTATTTTTACTGTGATGTTATTCTATTATTTTATCTAGTGTGTTTTATAGGACTATTGCTGAACAAATCTTGACTTCAGATGAGTTACTTTTTAGCTTCTACCTTGTATCTTTAAACACATATCTATGTATTCCTCTAAATAAGTACTTGTCAACGGTGAGTATATTTAAATATCTTAACATATTTTGAACATTACACACTTGAAAATCGGAATACTTTTTGAAGTTGTGCTGCTATACGCTCATACAATTAGAGCTTTGTAGGGCATGGTTAAAAAGTATCTTGATGGAAAGTTACTATTAACCTCCGACCCCTTTTTGTTTTAAAAATATGCTTTTTTTTTCTTTTCAAAATTGGCGAACATTTTTAAAAAATGTCTATGATATTTTTCCAGGATCATTTGACATACGATTTGAAATTACTTTTTGCCTTTGAGAGATTTCAGTGCCCCAAGCGATACGAAAAAAAGTTTATAATATTGTGGTAGCCTTTGGATTATACGACGTATTCTGTCATGATTTCTTTTATTATTTTGAAGAGGATGTTGTGAAGTGGTTCTTATAATTACAAAACTCTTGTTTACTAACTAACTGTACTTTATATAAAGTAGTTCGCGAGGCATTCTTTAATGTCTTTAAGTGTCCTGCTATGGAGATCCATCCTGTATATTGTGTAGAACATCGTATTGTGCCTACATCACGTTTTCTTCGTGGCCGGAGAACCGTTATGGGTCCGAAAGGTCATGCTTGCCATGCGTCACTATACAGACTTGGTCCACCTGGCATCGGGGGAGAAGCGAAAGAGAAAGAAATCGCACCTTTGATCCAATTTGTTTTTCCCATTGACGATTCAAAAAATGTCATGGCTGTTTACGCTTCACAGTCAAGTGAGGGAAAGACACGTCTTGTTTTGCACGTGCTACGGAACACGTGCATTTGAAAGAGAGGGGAGGGGGTGAGTATTACTGTAGTCTACCATTCCCATCGCACCCATCGGAGACAGTCGAAACGGAAAAGAAAGATGTAAGACGTCGTGGTGCGATGTCTTTCATCTACGATTTCTCTTATCTACGATTTCTTGGCCTTCGCTCTGCTTTCTGACCGGTCCGTGAACCGTAGCGATGAAAAGCGGAGAAAACGGGTGTAAAATTGTGCACCTTCCCTTTAACGAACAGTTCCCGCCGTGTTCATCTACGGAACGTCTTCCTAGTCTCGCACGGCATGGAAGCAGCCGGTCCGATCGCACACGAGGGGTTACAATGGCGACCCTATACGTCAGAGAAACGAGCTAGGCGCCTTTTCCCCCGGTGGTAAGGGGTCGACGCATTACTTCCGCCTCCTGCAAAAACACAGAACAGCCTTCCCTGTCGGGCAATCGGCAGGAGAAGAGGCTCCCCGCTTGCTAGCGAGACCACCTCGTGACGCCTTAGAGAGTCGCTGAAAAGGCTCAGCAGGCCGAGAGAAGCGAAGAAGAGACGAACTCGTCATTGCGAGCTTTTGTGGTAGCTAGTCATCAATGAGGCCGATGATGGGTTCACGCTCGTCGGGGGTCAAACGAATTCACCCCTTATTCACGTTTTTAAGTGGTCTGTCCAGCTTTAACGAGGATAATTATACGGTCCACAGAAAACCGCTACCACAGGGTCGTCGGAGGTGAAAGGAAACGCGCGGCCTTGTAGTCGAGGGTTGCCTTAAGTAGATCTTCAGCACGGTAACATGTATTGGACAAATATCTTCGTCGCTAGTTGACGTCGCTGTCGAGTGTCTGCACGCAACCTTCTTCAGTGCGCCGGTCAAAGAAACGGAGTCGAGGTCAATTGTCCGATTCACAATTGTGCGCACTTTTTTTTTTTTTTTTTTTTTTGTAATAACGGCGGGACAAGTTAGTTAGGATGTACCTGTGAGGTCAAAGGTAACGTGTACCGATGTCGAGTACTTTAGTCATGTGGCTCGTGCGCTAGTTAGGAAAAAAAAAAAAAAAAAGAAGTGACTACGCATGGTTGCTCATCGCTGATGGAACTGGCTAGGGAAAAAAATGAAAGGATTGAAGGGCGTTAAATTGAAAACATCACCTGATGGGTTTCTGTCAATCAATTTGGGTACGGATGCGTGGGAATGGCACAGGATTCGGAGAAGCAGATTTCTCTCAACATCGTGAGCACCGAGGTTTGTTTTTACTTAAAAAAAAAAAAGTCGGTGCCAACGTACATTAACGGGACCAGGAATGGAAAGTCCACGTTTCGGATAAAAGCTTTGTCTTTCCTAATCTCTCTCTCTCTCTCTCTCTCTCTCTCCCTGTAAACTGGGACAGCAGAAGGTGTCAAAAATTCCCTCGGAAATAGTTTTACTGAAACAATGCATTTATTTTCATTATATTTGTATAGTAAAGATCAATCAATGAATTAAAAATAAGGTTTAATATCTCTATTCCTCTAAATAGAACTTGATTTACTTCTAAGCACAACAGAGGAAACCTCGTGATCCTAAGGAAATGTTTCTCCACCGTGTATTTTCTGTCATTTGATCATATTTTTGCTTATTTGAAGTTTTTTGAAAGTTATTTACACTTGAAACTGAAATATAAACTTCATATGTCATTTCTGCGCGTAATTTACGTAGAAAGTAAATCATGTTTGGATATGTCACTTGTAACTGAGATCCAAAAGAAGAGCCATTCGGTTTAAATTCAGAGTAAAAAACTTTATGTGTGTGTGTGTGGGGGGGGGGAAAGTAGAATAGTTGCTCCAGATTTCACAATACGGAAGGCAGAAAGTAGCCTATTATTATTATTATTATTATTATTTTGCTACCCTTTAGAGTGAATGTGAAAATTACAATTAACAGTGGGTGTGTATTGGGGGGGGGGGGTGAGGGAAATAACTTTCTCCGAGAGGCAAGGTATGTATTTACGTATATTGACGTGTACTTGACGTATAAATGTCGACGTTTAAGGTACGTATATTGACTCATGGTTAAGGTGTATGTGTACCTATATTGATCTCTAATTGACGTAATAAGCATACGTTTTTGAGCTATAACTGCCGCAGGCAGTATACGACACAAATACAATAATATTCTGAATTTCGTTTTATTTTTGATGTGGCTCCCATCCGCGAAAACTTTCTGTAAATCTGTACTACATTCGTACCATGGATGAGATAAGGATTTTTTCTATTTTTATTAATTTTATATTGTTTTGTAATTTATACAATCACCAGCATTCATGCCTCAGGCATGAATATTAAGAAATATCAAATACCAAGAACGTTCATTAACTTGGAATATATACGAGAAAAAAAATGGAATTGTTACAACATTAACAATAACATCTGATTCAATCTGTAAGCAATAATCCCTCCAATATGTATGTAATTATCCTAATTCCAGGAATTTTAAGTAGGAGAATGATTTTCAACGCCAGGTGTAAAACCACTGCCCACTCTTGAGAAGTCTGAAGTTTCTTGAGAAAAGTAAACTATCAAAACCCTTTAGATAAGGGTTCTGGACCAGGTTTTTTTTTTTTTTAAATAATAATATAAAAAAAATATATAAAATTAATAAAAATAGAAAAAAAATCTCTAGCCCACCTACGGCATGAATGTACTATAGGTTTACATAAACCTTCTGTGGGTTGGATCCACATTGAAAAAAAAAATGTGAATAAGTGTAGATAAGTGATTCCATGGGTTGATATCGCAGCTCTTTCATAGTTCGCCAAGAAAATATTTATTCCGTCGGCCATGGGTTGATTTTTAAAAAAAATTAAGTAAATTGTACTTATTTAAAACTTTTTGGTATTTTTATTTTATTTTATTTTAATTTTTACGTAATCCGTAATAACAGAAACCAAACATTGAACTTTTTCAAGTCATTTCATATCCCTAATATTGACATCAAATCACAATGAGAAATTCATGTACTACTTAAAGACATTTACAAATATTTAAGCTGTACATTTATGACGTGATGGAGTTTTAACAGCCCGTCGAAGTATTTTTTACAATGTCTTGTCATTGGTTTCCTCATAACTGGCAATTACTACTGATTACTACTTTGTAATTAGCGATAACCACTTTGTAATTACAAAATATGTAAAAATTGCTCCCAAAATGGCTCACTTTATGTACTTTTAATAATGCCGTTTCTTGTACATGTTAATTTGTTTTCTCATTAACATTCAATGCAATTTCTTCTTTTCTGAAGTCCTTCTTAATTTCTTGAATTAACAAATTCTTAGTTTGTATCTATATATATATCAGTCCAAATTTGGCGTTGATGTTATCAACCTATTTCACTCTTTTTATATCGACGTTTTTGTATACGAACAAACAGCCATGGCGCACACTTTAATAAAATGCAGTAGCTCTTTTCGCTGCGATGAATGCAGCAATCCTACGGGGTTTACTTTCCACATGCGTACGATAGCGATCGGGAATTTTGGACCATTCCTCCTGTAGGCATGTAATGAAATCCTGGAACTGTTGTGGGACGGAGCTCCCCCCTTCACCTCACCCGACGCTCCGGTTCATCCAACAGATGTTCAGTAGGATTGAAATTAGGGTTCTGTGGAGGCAAGTCAAGTGTTGTAAAGTTCATGTCCGGAAAACCACGCAGTTCAAGCAGCAGCTTTATGAGACGGTGCAAGACAATGCACCGTCTCTTAAGACAATGCATCTTATGAGACAGTGCATTGTCTCACAGAAAGAGACGATGGTCAGTTTCGTAGGAAATGCCACAAAGTAGGAAGTATTGTGTTGTCCAGTATGTTTAGATATCTCAGTTCAATGTTCGTGGCACCACAAACAGAGGCGCTAGACCAAATCAGGGAAAACAGGACCATACCATCACACCGCCACCACCGAATTTCATAGTTCGGATTACGCATTCTGGTACCAGCCGTTCATCGGGTTTCCGCCACACCTACATCCGTCCATCTGCTCGGTAGATGGTGTAGCGTGATTGGTCGCTGCCTAACACAGCTTTCCAAGCTTCCAGGTCTAATTTTTGCGCGGTCTCTGCACTACTTTGCACACACACAACGAACTTTGCACTAGACGACGCTGCATATTGGTTCAAGTAATGTATGACTTGCATATTGTGGTCCAACCATGGAAACCCACGTTGTGAGTCTCGGTTCTGAATGTTTTTGTGCCAATTCGTGTTCCAGTCGATGCCCGGAACTCCACATTCAACTTATCTGGCTGACGAATGGCGGTTTTTACATATTATTCTATGTAGTACACTGCGGTCACGTTCGGTGAATGTAGTGGGTCGTCCACTGCGGGTGGCACTTGCAGTTGACTCCCTGAGCTTCCATTTCAGTATGTTATCACTGATTGTTGACCTGGAATGAGCCTATTTGTCAATAATTTTCCTACAACATGACATCCTATCACAACGCCTCTTCCTGACTGCGTCAGTCCGTTTTTCAGTCATTTCACCCACACACAAGTCGCACTGACGTGGGAGCATCATATTCCTCTAATTTATACCTACTACAAACACGTGACTCGTTACATGACGCGATGCACTTTGCCCATGTGAATGTCCGTTGACTTCTTTCCAATCAACGTATGTCAGTTAATTTAAAAACTTTATTCTCTTTTCCTTTTTTGGTGTATTACACATTTTTACCTTACTTAGTATTAAATACAGTTCATGTCCTTTTGTGCATCTAATCATTTTAAAGATATCAGTAATTATAATATATAATTATAGGATTATTCATCTAGAATATATTATAGATTATAAACTGTATAATCTGCTATATTCAAGCAATAAGGATCAACGAAAGGAACGAGATAATATTCAACATTAAACATGAAGATAATCTTCTCGAATAGCATTCAATTTCAAGGAGAGTGATATTAGCAAAAATCAGAATGTGGAATTGGACTTCACATGATTCTACTAAATAAGAAGTGGAGGAATTTTTCAGGGAAATCGAAAAAGGAAGTGATGATTATTTAATCTGGAGCAGGAAAAAAAATTATCGTACTGAAAAGAAAAATATGTAAGAAAGATTAAAAGGAGTCAAAGTCGAACAGCCTTTAGAGACGAACTATACAATAAATATACAAATATTATTACAGAAAAAAAAAGAGTTTGAAAACAATAATCAAACTTTGTAGATAGTGGAAGACCCTGAAGAAAGCATTGATTCATAAAGGGAGGGGTATCTCATGAAATTATCTGCAAAGAAGGAAAAATCAGAACTCCATGGTGAATTCAAGGAGTTAAAAGAGGCAGTTATGAAAAAGAAGAACGTCTATCGAAAGAAATGAATAAGCATATGCTGGAATAAGTGGAAGCAAAGAAAAATATAAGGAAGTACAATAATACATAAAAGTATCTAAAAGAAATTCATAAGAAGATATTGGTATGAATATCGAATATACATATCCTGAAAGTGTAAGTCCAAGACTATTGAAAAAAAAGATTGGAAATAGAGGAAAGAGTACAGTAAAAGGAAGATGAAGATATTCTGGATGTCTGGAATAATTACTTTGAAACACTGTTAAATGAAATAAGCAGTGGCAGAATACTCGAGAGGAATGGAGTTAAGAGTATATATCATTACATGAGATAGAAAAATGCTATTAAAATACAAGCCCCGATAGGGAACGACTGCTGGAGTAGATGATATTCGACCACGTGTGCTCAAATATAGAAATATAAAAGTTTTACAGTGGCCTTACTGTATAATTTAGAAGACAGCAGGTCGAATTCCAGATAACTGAAATAGAGTTCTCATAATATCCATCTGTAAAAAGAGAAATAAAACAGAATGTAAGAATTACATAGATATTTCCCTACTGAGTATTCTAGCAAGCATTCTTGAAAAAGCGACTAAGAAAAATCAATAAAAATTATGATGAGAGAACACGCTGGGTGCAGATTACAGGTGCCAAGAGAAAAGATGTTAAAACGCTACAGATATGTGTAAATGGTGCATTATATCAGGCAATACATATAGTTTATATTTGAGTTATAAGTGAGAAGCAGTTAGAATTGAAGGATGTACAGGAAGACGATTTGATGCTAAATCAGGTGTAAGAAAAGGATGCACATTATCTCCACTCTTATTCATCATCTATATGGATCACATTATGAAGGAAAGTGGTATTAGACCTGATATCCAAATGGAACATGTTAAGGTCAGCTCTTTACTTCATGTTGATTATGTTCTACGCTTTAATAAATCCAGTACAAGCCTGCAGATGCCTCAGCTAAACTGCATACTGTAAGAAATGTGAAATAAATGAATGTACAGTATGAAAATTAGCAATAAAAAGTCAAAGACAATTAAAACATTAAACACATTTCTGCAAGTTTAACTTGCGGATCTGAGACCTGGATTAAAAATAAAACACTTAAAAAGACTGGAGATCACAGATATGAAACTTCTGAAAAATATTAGGGGAGTGAACAGCGGAGATTATTGCAGAAACGTGATAAAAATGAAGATATTAGGAAAAAACCTGACATTATTATCAATTAAGGATGTGATAACAGAAGCCAATCTAAAGTAGTTTGTCACTTAAAGAGTGGGAGAGGAAAGGCTACCCAAACAGATGTTTGGTGCTTGCAACAATGTTGCCTATCAGTCAAGTTTGGTTTTTCCATCTACTCATAGGCAAATACAGGATGGCCTATAAGTCACGAAGTGATTTAAACGGAGCCGTCAGATCTGGAAAACATGATGGCCAATGAATTGCAGATCTTCGCAAAATTTTCAAAGTTTTCAAAATAAAACTGCACGATTTTGGTTCGTTGTTAGGTGGTCATCATGGACATGATGACCACCTAACATTTACTAATGTTAATGAAATTTACTAAAATAAAGAGCAAAAGGCTTCAATTCGGCGAAGCAAAATTATATAAATTAAGTAGATATTAAATTTAACATAATTTCAGTGTCGAATACACAAATTATAAAAGTCTCGTATTTGAAAGTTGACCAGAGAGCTTGCGAGTGCATTTTCCCACAAGCTCTCTTGCCAACTTTCAAATACGAAACTTTTATAGTTTCTGTATTCGGCTCTGAAATTATGTTCCTTATAAAACCTGGGAAAAAATAAAATGAAAAAATTAATAATCAAAAAAGTTATCTCATCCTCTATTTTTTGTGGTTAAGCGGATATTCAGAATTTTGGTATTTAGAATCTACTAAAATTTGTCGAAAGTCACGTCAGTTTTAATTTAAATCACACTGAAATGGATGATAAAAGTTTAATTTTATCAATATAAATAGGTTAATATTTTTACAGTTTCATTGTTTGCTATAAAAATGCAAATTTTTGTCCATTTCACTAAAGACGAAATTGAAACTTCCTGAGTCTTAGAAGATTTACGACACATTGACTGTTTGGATACACTGGCTTGAAGAAGTTACTAACTTAAGGCAGGCAACTAACTAAAGAAGGAAAAAAAAGAAAACCTTGCTTTTCCGAGACGACCATAATAGTGACAGCCCGAATGTCAGCAATCTGCAACGCAGAGAAAAGACAAATATCAAGAAATAAGCATAAATCTTTTCGTAATTGGCAAAAAATAAAAAAAAAACTCCAGGAAGGAAGTACTGCGCAACAGGTGATCAAATTTTCCGTTACTAGTCGCACACGAATTTTTTTCACCATTCATAGTTTTCCACACGCTCGAAAACTCCTGGATGGTTTTTGATATTCAACACATTTTTGCGGTTCTTCAACATTCCTCAAAGATACAGTAATGATTTCAAATGGCCCAACAAATAAAACTCCACAAGATTTAGGTCAGGTGGCTGAGGAGGCTAGGAGGTAATTGGCTCACTTTCATCAATCCATCTTTTGGGAAACCTTTGATCAAGATACAGTCAAGCCTCACGACTAATACGTAGCGGAGCTTTGTTATAGTGAGAAGACTATTGTGCAATTTTGTATCGCCATAGTGTTAAAGAAATTAATAAAATCTTAAACAATAATTCAAAGAATGCATTTGGAAGCCTCGTGTATTTCATTCATGGTTTGAATATACCTTTCTTTCTTTCTTTCTTTCTTTCTTTCTATCTTTTTTTTTTTTTTTTTACGTGTCCAACCCATGAAAAGTTATCAACCAAGAGTACATCAGTACTTTGGGTAGGCCTAGAATATTTTATATGTTTCATATTTTATATATTTTTCTTGTGTTTCAAGAAATGTCACTTTAAAATCCAGAATAAAACTTTCTTAAACTCTTTTAAGCCTCCAAAAATTGGAGTAATGTTTTTACGCCTTATAATGAAATTCATCTTTTGTCTACATGAAAGAACTTTATGATTATTAATGCTATTTGATGTGAAAATCAGGTCACGAAGATCTTAATGCTATTACAGAAGCTATATGTTCTCCTTTTGCGGTTAACTTGAATATTTGCGACTACATTGAAGCTGTCTTCTCTGTGCGGTTAACTTGGCGGTAGCTTGAAGTTGGACTGTTGTTCAAACATAGTGAAAAGTTTTTATTCTGAAGCCCAGTAATAAAGAAAGTAAGCTCAAACTCTCCCCCTTCGTGTGTGCGTGTGATAGACCGCATTGTATGTCACTCGTAAATTTAATTTTTCTTTCTGATTGCGTCAAGTCCGTTTCCTCTTTCTTACCCCTACTTTTTTTATGAGCATTTTTTCCGATTTCGATTTTGTAATTCTTTATCAGTTGTGCCATCATCATCATCGCTCAATTACAGATAAATTCATTCGTTCTGGCTTTCTTTCTTCTTTCCCTGTCCTTATCTATTATTGCATCTCTTTTTTTTTTCTTGTTCTTCTTTTGAACAGGGCTCTAAAACACTGGCGGGCTGCCATCCCCGCATCACCACTCCCATTGTGACACCACGAGATCCGCCTCTCTCGTAAACGTCCTCCAATCCCGTCGGTTCCGGCCTCCCATCAAACTAAAGCGTCATGGAGCGATCGGCCACATTTTTTCCCCTTCTTCATCTTCTTTTTCACGCATATTCATTTTTGGACGGTTGTGAGCGTCCTTAAGGGTCATTTCCCCTCTTGGTCTGCTCGCGCAAGCCGTGCTCGAGTCAAGTGTCATCAGTGTTCCTGACCAGCCGGAAAAGGAAACCTGGCAGAGGTATTAAAGGAAAGACTTCTACTGGAAAATCGTCTTCGGTAAGCCTACTTGACTGTGAAAGGTAGGTACACAGACGGCCTACCCCCGTACTAGGCTTCAGTTTTGCAGCTCGGCAGTAAATCAGAAGTCTCGTGACCCTTAACCATGTGTGTGCTTGAAAAACGCGAAACGTGGCGAGACAACACGAAACGGAAATTCTAAGCACACCGGAAAACTAATAGCTATAGAAAGAGCGGCAGACCGCTGATTATGTCAATTACTTGCTTCACTGACAGACGCTCGCGTGGCTCAAGTCTTGCAGAAACTTTACCGTGTTTCGCACACGTGCTATCTTCTGCAAATATTGGTAACTGCAAGTAAAACTCGATTCTGCTTTTCTTGCTTGCTTCGCCTCCATATTTATTTTATTTGGCCTACTTTTTTTAGTCATCCCATCATATGTAGTGAAACGAAATTAATAATTATATCAAATGGTCTAAAATTTTAATGATATGAATCATTTATTGTATCAGATAAAATGCTCTAACATTTTAAATTATACAATAAAATGCTCTAAAACTTTAAATTATACAATATTATTATATTATAAAAATATTATTATATTATATTATACATTATATATTATTATACATACTAATGATTCATCGTCATGTATTACGGATGAAGTTGAACATCTTACCAATTTAGATCAACTTATCCTTATAAGGACTGGCTTAAAGGGGCGAAGCAAGAATGCTTTTCATCTTTCCCGTTATCTGTAGAGGACAGTGTGTGGATAAGGTGTTATTGAGCAATTAAAGCTCTGATCATGGCAAGAGGGTAACAGCAATAGCCGAGCCTCAGTTAGAACTTCATTGGCTACAACATTGCCATCCATTACCCTCCAAGGGTATTGAATTGAATGAATCATCACCGTATCTCACGGTCGATTGATTCCCAATCATCACCTCTCTAACCCGATCATCAATTTAGATCAACTTAGTTCTTAAAAGAACTGGGAGATGGACTGAGTCCTTGACTCTTTATCCCGTCATCTGAATGAAGAAAATCTGTGTGGATGGGGTGTTATTGAGCTAAAAGCTCTAGTCATGGCTGGGTAACGGCAATAGCCGAGCCTCAGTTAAAACTTCATTGGCTACAGCATTGCCATTTGTTACCCTGGAAGTCCTAAAAAGACTTATCTCTAATCCCTGATCCTATTCCATTTAGATCAATTTTATATCCTTATAAGGACTGGCTTAAAGGGGCGAAGCAAGAATGCTTTTCATCTTTCCCGTTATCCGTAGAGGACAGTGTAGGGATAAGGTGTTATTGAGCTATTAAATTAAATTAAAGCTCTAATCATGGCTGGAGGGTAACAGCAATAGCCGAACCTCAGTTAGAACTTCATTGGCTACAGCATTGCCATCCATTACCCTCCAAGGATATTAATTACAGCATCAACGGTGCACAAATGATATATATTAATGTAATTTATTAAAAATTTAATTGGTATATTAGAAATAAAAACTAGTTTTTATCTATGATATGCTGTAGTACTTATTTAATTCTTTATTTTTTATAAAAATATTAGTTTACATAAAAATAAAAATAAATCAAATTTTCATGAAGATTGTAGAACTCATATGGCTAATTGTAGACATAATAAGTCTTTCGAATTAGATTTTTCCTCCCAAGCTATTCCGAATTGCCATTATCTCCTCTTTCAGATCATTCCTTTCTATACTTGCAAAATTTTTATATATTTCTATTTTTCTAGAAATAATACTTCATTAAACTTGCTATAACCGAAAATGGAGTTGGTTCAAAAGTATTCTTGATATTTTACAGTCTAAATATATTTGACTGAAGAGTATTAACAAATCAACTATTAAATTGACTATTCTTTGTCCCTCTCACATTCAGTTAAGTTATACATTTTGTATCGTTTGTATAGTCTGTTAAAAATTTTATTGATCTTAAAAAAAGTATTTAATGAGAAATATTTAATGAAATATCTTTTCTGATTTACCTTAAACTAAACTGCTAGCCAAAAATTGAAGAATAAGAAAACACCTTTTAAGGATATTAATTTTTAAAATATAAAATAAAAAAAAAACTTTAGCAATAATAATATATAATTGGAGATTAGAGACAGTGAGAGTCCTTTTTAGGACTTCCGGGGTAACGGATGGCAATGCTATAGCCAATGAAGTTTTAACTGAGGCTCGGCTAATGCCGTTACTCAGCCATGACTAGAGCTTTTAGTCAATAACACCCCATCCACACAGATATTCTTCATTCAGATGACGGGGTAAAGAGTCAAGGACTCAGTCCATCTCCCAGTTCTTTTAAGAATAATAATATAATGGTTTAGGAGGTTGAGTCAATATTCAAACCCTGGGAGGGTAATGGATGGCAATGCTGTAGCCAATGAAGTTCTAACTGAGGATTGGCTATTGCTGTTACTCTCCTGCCATAATCAGAGCTCTAATAATAATAATATGTAATAAAATAATAATATAGTAATATGTAATAATATAATAATGTGGTTTTCATATACATAATAATATGGGTTTTTCAATACAGTTCGCTTATAAGATTTTAATGAAAAGTTGCATCGCAAATGCAAATTTTTAATAATTTAATAATACATGAATGGCTATGTCTGAAAATGAGGAGCAGTATAAAAGAAATTGTAATATCTGTACTGAATAGTTTGTAAAATATTCATGAAATATGCCATTCTTAGTAGCCTAAATTACATACCGACAATAGACGCTTTGAAAGGCAATGAAATAATGATTTTCAAGCTCTTGTCAGATATATACCACCTTGAACTTTGCTTATTAATAGCATCTTTGGTCACTGAAGATTTCTCCAATTTCTTCTCTACATTTATATGAGTCCGCTCTAAAGTATATATGAATGCATCTTTGGTCACTGAATATTTATCTAATTGCTTCTCTACATTTATTCATCTAATTTCTTCTCTAAAATAAAATATAATACATTGATTTTTATTTTAGATATATATAATTTTAAAATGAATGAAAAGAAAGACCACCAAAATTTCATCACAGCCTCACTTTTTTTATTATAAAAATAATAATCAAAAGTATGGAAAAAATGGTGTTTTTAAACTGAGAATTAATAAAAAAAAATAATTTTAATAATTCTTAATTTATATTTATATTTATTATGTTTATTAATTATTTCTAAAATATTTTTCTTCACTTCAATTTGCCTATTCTTAAATTTAATTTTTACTGATTTTCCTTAATTCTATTTTCTTCGATTTTTATTTTATTTTCATGTAGTAATTTCTATGTTTTATTTATACAATTTATTTAGATCCCATGTCGTTAGGTTTTTTTTTTAATTATCTTTCCAGAAATTAAAGAATAAACTATTTAAAATGTAAATGTAGATTTATCAGAAATTTAAGAAACCGTGAAAGATAAAGTAGTAGGAATTCTTGAGAAAATTGACGAATTAACCGTAAAAGGACACAAAATTATAAGTTGCTTAAATGATATTTATAGTAATAACTCCTACTGATTATCTTGAAAATGCCAAGAATAGCCTAATAATGTAATATAGATTTATAATATTACGATAATGATATTTACATACAATGGGCTAATTTGCAATTTGTTAGCTTGCAAATTTTAAGAAAATGTCATTTTCTTAAACAATCGGGAAAATCACAATAAGAATCAAAATATTTCTGAATTCTTTTTGAGAGCCTGAATGAGAAACTGATCAGAATATGAAATTTGCTTTATCATGAAAGTCGAATGTTTAGTAGATGATTTTAACCATCAGGAGGATTGAAGTCACAATTACGTTTAAGTATTCTTAATCGATCCATTCCAAGAACAACTGCCTAAGATTCTGAAAATATTCCATCCATTTGTTTAAAAGATGTACACAAGAAGATATCACTTCTTAGAATTAAAAAGTCTGTGATAATATAATATTCATTTAATATACCTGCAGCTATAAATAAAAAATAAATCAGTCGGTTGACTTCTCTTTATATCCTAATGATATTGTTCTTTCTCCTTCACTCTAATCTCTACACTCTAATCTCTACAACTATAACTCTATTTGAAAATTTTGAATTATACCCAATTAATGAAAACGCTCTACACCCCTATAGATTAATAACATTTATATTTCATGGTATTTCTAAAGCTACACTCAAAAGTCTATTCATCAGTTAAAATCAACAGCATAACAAAACAATCAATTACGACCGCTGTATAAAAAATGTTATACACAATTATTTATATTTATAATACTAATGATAAAATGTTCATTATTAATTTGTACGTTATTATTATTGAATTATTCAAATATAACAGAATTTTAAGAATTATTTTTCAATTAACATATTTATGACATTAAATGTAAAGTTTTCATTTTAAAAGCAAACATTTTATTATAAATATCATTATATAATATACAGTATTTGCACTTTCACAACTTATCATTATAATTATATTATAATGAGTCACACGCGCACACAACACAAATTAAAGTAATTAAAATATTTTAATTTAAATTTATTTCATTTTTGATCATCTGTGTATCGCAATCAGAACAATCCACATCTTTATTTGAAAGGACCTCAGTTAAAAATCTCGTATGTAACACGAAAAAAAAAACTATGTTAAGTAAGCACACTAAAATAGAATTGGTGGCCTTCTTCTGAGTTAAAACAACAAAATTAACATGGTTGGTATTATAACTATGGTTGGACAAACCAGATCTGTGTTTTCTTTTATAGTCAACATCTTCGACTTATTCTTTCTTTCTAACCTCAAATCAACGGTTTGTCTGTCCTATGTAGGCTAAACCATACAAGCATAGAATCATATATACTCCTGGGTATTTGTAGAATGATGTGCTATCTTTAGGAAAAAAGTTTCAATTGGTTTAAAAGTTACTCTGATGTTGTGATCTGTCAAACTCTATCATATTCGACTGACATCTGCTAGCATGAAAGCAAGACTACTATATTCAAGCCAATTTCAAAACAAAGGAGATCAAAGTCAACCGCCAAAACTGAGATGTTGGCAACGGTTCCGTTGCCAACATCTCACTTTTCTCGAAAACAATCGATAGCCAACTTCTCAACCACTTAGAGCCACACTAACTTTTCTAGTTGTCTTTTCCAAGGATAAGTAATATTATTCATCTTTGGATAAATCATGGAAACCTTTCCGTGACTTGTTCACTTCCGTTTCTCTTCTTATATATCGGAATTATTTAATGCGTTACATTCATTGGATTTTTATGAAAATTATTTCGAATGGTAATAATGTCGCATCATCGGCGAAGTCTTTTTCTAAATATGTCTTTTACAATTTAATCTATTAGTTGATTCAGATTTTGGAAGGTATAAAACTAGTGAATTATATCGAATGAATTAATATAGCTTTTTTAATATTTAATAATGATAAAATAAGAAGAGTTTTAGTGTGCATCGTATAATATTTTATCTATAAACATTGTATGTTGATTTTTTTTTTCTTTTCCAGAACAGTTATTTCTATTTTCGAATATAGATACAAAATAAGTTATTTATCGAAATAAATAAATATAAATATAAATAAATAAGTATAAACTATATATATATATATATATATATATATATATATATATATATATATATATATATATATATATATATATATATATATATATATATATATATATATATATAAGTTTATCTATACTTATTTAATAAATATAAATATACAATAAATTTTTAAAATGCTGTTGAATACAGATTGAGAACTACATGCAAAAATATTTTCGAGCATGCAGAAACCTTTCATGCACCCAAAACATATAATTTTTTTTTTTTTTTTTTTGACTAGATGGGTGAAGCAAAAATGCTTTTCATATTCCCCGTTATCTGTAAAGAAAATGTATGGAAAGGGTAATATTAAGTTATATGCTCTGATCATGGCAGAAGGGTAACAAGCCGCAATATCAATAGCCGAGCCTCAGTTAAAACTTTATTGACTACAGCATTGCTATCCATTACTCTCCCTGGGTACCCATTTTAGTCGCCTCGTACGACATGCATGGGCTACAGTGGGGCGATTTTTAAGTAAAGCCCTTTCTAAAAATTAAGACGATCCACCGGACTACTCACTACGAGTGGCCGAAAGATCTTCTAACTAAGCGTCTGTTCCACTCAGTGATGCCCCCTCCACACACACACCACTGAGCAGAACCGCTCATATTCCAGGGAAAAGCATCCACCGACAAGGCTCCTCACGGGCCACCGGAAAACATCCTCCCCCAGAGACTCAAAATGCCCTCTCAGGGCAAACCCCCCCCCCTCACCGGGAGCAAAATTCCGGAAGAAACCCAAGAGAGGGCGAAACACTCGAAACTCTGCGACCCATTTTAGTCGCTTCTTACGACATGCATGGCCTACAGTGGCGATTTTTAAGTAAAGCCCTATTTAAAAATTAGAACGATCCGTAGACCACTCCATAGTGGCCGAAAGATCGTCCATCTCAGCGTTGGTCCACTCAGTGACAGGCTCGCCCTACCACCGAGCAGAGCCGCTCATATTGCAGGGAAAGGCATCCACCGACAATGCCCCACACGGGCCACGCCGGAAAACACTTCCACGGAGACTCAGAATGCTCTCTCGGGGAACCCCCACCCCGAAATCGAAGCCCCCGCCTCACTGGAAGAAACCTAAGAGCACGAAACTCTCGAAACTCTTCGTCCATTTTAATCGACTCTTACGACATGCTTGGGTTACATTGGCGCTATTCTTAGTCCGACCACCACACGAGATAAAAAACATCTTTTTTTTTTTAAATTCATACTCTACGCTCCTTAAGAAGCAAACCACATAAACAAAAAAAAAATAGTTTTTTTTTTTTTTTTTTTTTTTTTTTTTTTAAGTACTTAATCGATGAAAGAAAATACAAAGTGTTTTATCATATGACTGAATTCTTACAAAAATTTTATAGATATATATCAAAATATTTATAAAATAATATTTATAATTATATTTAAAATATAATTTTATTTGTAATATAATATTTTTAAGTATTATTAAATTAATATTTTGTTTTACTGCGCACACAGGTTTAATATCAAAATGCATATAAACTTAATACATGATCAATATTCAGATCATGAATATAAAACAACAAAGAAAAAAAAAATAAAACAATGTATCGTATATAATGGGCGCAAGCGTGAGACCCTCGGTCATTTGCTCTGATTGGAATCGAGTGTGTGTAAGGTGAAAGGAACCTTTATAAGGACTTTGAAGAAGCGGTAGGATTTTCCTCTTGGCTTTTTTTTTTCATCTCACAAAAATAGGCAAACTAGCCGAAGAACACACACACACTGACTCCATGGTCTTAGGTGCTATTGCCGTAATTCCAACCAAATCAACTTATCTCATCTTAAGTAGATTGTGGATACATATTTGACATAAATAAATACATATTTGATATAAACAATCAAAGTAATTGCGAGGTTTTGTTCAAAAAAGTCCGAGAATAAAGAGAAGTCATGTGGGATCAAATCTGGTGAATAGGATGAGTGAAGTGCTATGATGTTCTTTTGACTCAGAAACTCGCTAGTTGAAAGAGCTAAAGTCTCAGCACGAACTTTGCAGAAGTTGATGCCGACACTTCCAAATTCTTTCTTCTGAATTTGGTAACAGAATCCAACGGAAATTCCTGTTTCACAGACTCGAACGGTAATTTGCCGATTGCGGATGACCTTTTCGTGAACACGAGGCGGCCACCAATTCGTTAGTGCGCGAGGTCGATGGTCATCCAGAGGAAGGATCATCTTCAATCGAAGTTCAATCACCTTTAAACCTTTTGAACCACTCGAATGGAATTGAGCAACTCAAGACATTATTTCTGAAAGTTGTTTTAAGTATTTGGTAAGTTTCTATGGCGTTTTGGCTAAGTTTAACGCCAAAACGTGATGAAAGAATTTTGTTAATTAATTCCTGACATCGGGACACTCAAAAAAAAAAAAAAAAAGGTGACGCATGTAATGACTTGTGCTTATTTCATCATGTAAACATATCTGCTGCTTACAAAACAATACGCTGGCGTGTCCAGTTTCTTTATAATAATAACTGTCAGGGAAATTTTGGAACAGACCTCGTATAACATAGGTAGAATGACACCCTGACTGATGTCAGGTTTCATTTAATAATAATAATAATAATAATAATAATAATAATAATAATAATAATAATAATAATAATAATAACACGTTTGTTATTTATTTATAGATTAATTTAATCATAGAAATGAGTTTATTCTCAAATTTATGCTGCTTTAATATCTTGTTATACCGTTCGCGATATAATAGTTACGTCTCTGTGGTTGATTTATGCGTTAATGGACATTGTTCATGTCCATTTATATGCGTGCTTGTTCTAATTTAGGGTCACTTAGAGGTACTTAATAGTGAAAAGCCTCATAAATATTTCTCGTCTTTTTAGACTGGATTCGAACCCAGTTCTTTCCAAGGATAGCATTTGCATGCATGCTGTCTTTGCAAATACATGCTGTCATTTGCAAAAATAGTCATTTGGATAGTCAGTCACAAACTGATTCAAGCTATATAACATGATTAATTACTACCTGGATAAAAAGCGATAACTATTGAGGAATCTTAGATTGTTTAAATTCCCCTTTACATAGTTCAAGTTTCTATTGTAAGCTTAAGTTCAAAGTAACATTCCATTGCTAGAGTGTAGAACGTTAATCAACCTGAACGTTCTAATTAAAGTTCTCTCTCTCTTGTAGTATAGGCATATTGTGTATTTTAAAACCACTTTTTCTCTCGACTCTTTTTATTATCTCAAAATTGATTTTTTGTGTTTGTGCAGACAACTTAATCTGCATTATTCTCTGTATAAATTCGACTTATACGTAATTTTCATTACTTGATCTCATTCAGAGGTGGCAGGGTTTATTCTTATTCGAAACTCGAGTTGTTTCATCCCACAATATGCCAAAGAAGAAACGCAGTTAACAGCCATAATACGTTGATCTGGTAACCATCGACCGTAATTCAAAATAACAGGAACCTAATTTTCTTTAAGACACCATGCTCTATGAGAAATAGTAAATGTCGCCACTGTTTTTTTCAATGTCGGTGAATCTCGTCTTCCAATATGAGAAATTTCTTTATTCTGTCCATTCTGTTTATCTTCTTTGCATATACACGAGTAAAGAAAACTGCTTTTCTTCTTCAGTAGATAAATTAGCCCGAAGAAGGTATATATTCAACTTTCACTTATTCAAATTTCAGGATCCCCCTCTTCAATTTGAATTGTATATGACTGAACGTTGATACCTGATTTAGAGATACAGTATGCCTGATTTAGAGAGCCTTTAGTTACTTGAATAAACTTATAGGCCTTCTTAAATTGTTATGCATTCTTGTGAGCTTGTTATTGTGTTCTCAGAAATGTAATCTCCTACTATAAAGCTATTAATCTTTAAAATATATTTTTAATTAATTCAAATCCTGAACGAGATAGCTTTCATAAGATCAGTCACTTGGAACGGGAGGCAACACATAAAAGCAAGTCCTTTTAGCTATGTTAGATTTCAATTAGCTACTTTATTTTATGTGTAACTTTCTGGCAATGTTTCTAGTTCCACACTGCTGTGCCAAAAAGAAGAAGATGTAGGTTTGATTCCAGTCACCGACTGCAGGAATTTTTTTCCTAGGCTAGACTTTTTTTTTTTAGTGAGGAGGGGATTTCGGAATTAATCGATGTATGAAGCAAACAAGTAAGGTTTTAATCTTGAAAGGTCGGCTTTTAAACCCTGCATCTCAGAATAATCGACCGTTGAATTCATAATATTTCAGATAACCATGCGTGTGTGTGTGTGTGTGCTAAATTTACATGATGACGGCAACCATGAATTTATCCACAATATTCAAGCGATAAGAAAGATAATGGGCCATAATATTCTAAATCAAGTAGACTGATTCTCTAATAATAACGCATTAGTATTATAAATTTTCTCATATACGTCACGTATTTAGCTACCGTATAATAATGAATATTTTTTAATTCTTACAGCATAGTCTTTATATTTTTGTTAGGGATTGTTTTGGTGATTATAGGTATGATTACAAAAACTTTCCACTTGTGCGTTACTCTCCATAAGATAGGATGAAAAACGAAATGAAATGAAAATTAAATATAGAATTAAACATAGAAAAGAATCCTTAGTCATATTTTAAACTTATTTCTACGATTTTGTTCAAATTATAACTGACTGGTTGGTGGAAATATGAAGTTTCGCTTTATTTTTCATCTAACATTGTTTTAAGAATATGCTAAAATATTGGTTTAAGCTTCAGAAGTTGTTTTATTCTAATCTCTGACGCAGGTAGAGATTAATGTTTCAAATATTTATTGAATATACAAAAATAGCTTCTGTTGTACAATATACGCATTCATGACCAATGACGTCATACATAAAAACAATGAAACAACTCTAGAGGGCGTCTAATGAAATTATTTAAAATTGCTTGTTGACCAATGACATGCACGTTGATAACCAGTCAGAGATTTATCAGGAACTTGGGAAATGTAAACAATGCTGTTTTCAGTGAAAAGTAAAGAATAGATGAACTTTTTTAAGATGCAAAAATTTGGCAGTGGTTTAATAACACTATTTTAGTTAAAGTATAATTCAAAGCGCCAATCAAATCTTTCATAACTTTTTTGTGGAAATAAAAACACGTTTAAAAGTGTAGTTTTAAACATCATCTATTCCATGAAACTATGTTTCTCTTTTGAAATGTGTTCACTCGATGTTAGCCACTTCCTCCTGTCTGAAGTTGGATCGATTTTCTTACTGTCTTGCACATATGTTGTGTCAATGTAACAGTTAAAGTATGTTAAAGTGCTTGCTTTCCCAAAGTACGATGATATTAAATTTTTCTGCTTCATTACACAAATAAGGATTTCGATTTGAAAGTTGCAACAAATGTTTGCTATTCCTGCCGCTTGTACGTACCAGCTGAGGGGTACAAATTGAACCAGCGTGGGGTAAATGTCAGCACCCCGTGATACGCTATTTGAGCGTTCCGTAGAGGGATTGCAGCGTAGAGATGTTTCATAATTTGCTGCCATAGTTTAGAATCTTTCCCTTCCAATTGTGCACACATGTAGAACGACGCTCGGCGAACAAGGAAATTTGTTGTTCCGCAGTTTGACCTACAGTGACACTTGTAACGCACACTTCTGCATCGTTGCCAGTGTTTTGGACATGTGTTCGATCTGTTGTGACAACGTGAGCTCGCGCGGATTTAATTATACTCCAGTTGTAGAGACCACCACTGGCTGTGACCACATAGGCGATTCGAAGTCACGAGTAAATAATGGAGGCGTCCTTAATACGGAGACTGTGGGTTACAAGTCATCTGGCACCCAGCAACTGTAGACTGTCTGGCGCTTCATTTGCCTCCGGATGGATTGGGATGGGGTGTTGTCTTCTGGTGGATGAATTAGCTCGTGAGATTATTAAACTGTATTGCATTTCGGAGTTTGTGTGTGTGTAGGCACAGTCTCTGAATTGCCATACTAAACTGCATATTAAATAGCATTATGCATCACGTGAAATTGCACACCATATGCTTTTAATGCTTAGAATAACATTAAACACCGATACGTATTAAAGCATCAATAAGATGCTTTATAAGAATAACAAACGATGCAATCGAAAGACTGAGCACGCAATAGAATCCAATAATCACAATAGTACCATATTCAATAGCATCTTGATGCCATCTTTATTATTAGTATTAGTATTATTCAGAGAGCGTCACTGGTAAATGGAAGCTATCGAGTCCACCTGCATCTCTATCTGTATAAACTAGATCAGAGGTCGGCAAACTTTTGAGACGGAAGAGCCAAACCTGTCCCTCACAACAATTTAAAAATTATTCGAAAGCCATATATATATTTTTACAAATAAGGAAAATTTAAAGTAATATTATAGTAATATAGTAATATATAACAAGTTATAATATTAATTATATCATTATTAAATGAAGTCAAAAAAATCACACAAAAGATTGCTCTCATTCGTTTTATTCAGTGTGAGCAATGAGCTTGCATTTCCTTACAAAGTTTCTGTATGTCCGATTTGTAACTAGTCGTTTTTAATTTAAGGCACGATTCCAAGTTGGCATCAGTAATTTGGCTCCTCAATTTACATTTAATGAAATTCATGTTAGAAAACGATTGCTCACATAAATATGTAGACCCAAAGATACCGAGAACACCAAATGCAAATTTTTTCAACTCATGATATGAGTCCGGAAGACTATTCCAAGTATTGCAAATCATTGAGTCTGCCTTCTGTAGTTCTTTTATAGCAGTCTGCTTGCGCTGTGAAATCAGACTGCATTTTTCTTTTTCCAGTTCTTCTATTTCAGTACCAAGACGTACAAATTTGGAGCTCCATAAGTCTTTGCTTGTCAAGTCCAGCAATTGTATTTCAAAATTAGCCATATTAATATCAAACTGAGAAAAATTTAATTCCTTCACATTGGCATTAAGAGGATTTATAATAAAAGCTAGAGTCGCTTTATTGAATTCCTGAAACCTTTGAAGAAAAGATTCTCTCGTGTTTAAAGCTGCTGTCTTGAAATAATATTTGTTAACGAAGGCATTGTTTTCTCGGCGATATTGAGACAAGTTTGGGAAATGAACTAAAGTTCTCCTCTCTAAATCTTCTGCGAACAGAATCAATTTTCTTTTCAAACGAAATAACTTCCTCTAGCATTGAAAAAGCAGTATTCCCCTTGCCTTGTAATTTACGATTGAACTGATTCAGTTGTGATGTAACGTCCACCATAAAGTACAATTTTTGCAACCACTGATCTTCTGTTAATTCTGGATATTGAACATCCTTGTTGTCGAGGAATAGTTTGATTTCATTTATGCAAGATGCAAAACGCTTTAACATGCCTCTCCAATCCATTGCCTCTGGAAAGCCATCGAACCCTGTTGTACTGGAGGAGATCTGATTACTAGCTCTCGATTTCACTTAGCAACTCTTTAAATTGTCGATGGTCAAGTCCCCTTGCTATAATGGTGTTGGTAATCTTAATTACCAATTCCATAATTTTACCAATTTCTTCTGTAAATTTTTGTGGGCAAAGTGCTTCCTGGTGGAGTATACAACGGGAAGTAATCACTTCATGATTAATTTTTCCTTTTAAAATTGAAACAAAACGCTTTTACTCTCCGGTTGCAATTGACACAATTTTATTGAGTAGGATATGATTTTTTTTCATGCATTCAAGGACAGCATTTGCTATGTCCTCTCCACGCGTTTGGCCCTTGAGTGGCAATAATCCCAAAAGTTCTTCTTTCGGACCCTCAGATGATACATACAGCACAAAAAGGGAATCTTGGGCTGTGTCCTTGATGTCACAAGACTCATCAACCGCAAATGATAAAGCTGAAGTTAATTTAACGTCTTCGACTTGTTGGTTGGTCATATTTGAGGACATTGTAACTGTCCTATCTGCTACTGTTTTGGCAGATAACGGTATGTTTTTAATTTTATTTAAAATCTCTGCTTTGTTTTTGAAATCCCTTTTTCAGATGCATTAACAAAACAACATTTTATGTATTCACCATCTGTGAATGGTTTTCCTCTCTTAGCGATCTCCTGCCTCACTACGAAGCTTGCAATATTAACATCATTGGCAGACTCTCTCTCCAATAATTAAATACAGAACTTGATTTTTCAACATTTTTCTGAAGTTCTTCAACTGCTCTCTTTCTCGTGTCACCGCCTGGATATTTTCTGGCAAATGTATGATGTTTTGTCGTGAAGTGTCTCTACAAATTTGACTTTTTGTTGTGCGCCAGTTTTTCTTGGCAAATAAGACAGGTTGGAAGCTCATCTGAGTTCGAGAAAAACGCGAAGGATTCAGTCAGTCCACTCAGTTTTAAAGTCACGTGCTCATCTGTTGTTTTTCTTAGTTTTTTTCTTCGTAGCCATGTTGAAAAGCACCCTAAACAATATAGTTTATTTAACACGTTATATAAAAAGAAAATAAAAAGAAAAGTGATTATTCAAAATAATAAATGACAATAATTCGAAAATATAATAAAAATAAATCTCATCAGTAGCACGTTTTATTGTAACAGTTGCACATAATAATAATAATAATAATAATAATAATAATAATAATAATAATAATAATAATAATAATAATAATTGCCAGGCTGCCTTTATCACCTTAATGCAGTTTCTGGATGCACCCAGCCAAAAGAGAATACTAAGTTGAAGAAACAGCAAAGCCACACAGACTCCAGTTTCACATTTCGCCATTGCCAACATTGCCTTGCCCAGTAGAGGGCGCCCGTGCGCTCATTTATTAGTCACTTTGTTGCTCTGCAAATGACCTCAGATGTCGAGGCACCCTAAAACCTAATCCTAATTAGTCACCATTATATGAATAAAATCCTTTAAAAATTTTATAAATGAAGCTATGATAGTTTTATTTTCATTTTCAATTTTACTTCAGGGCCACATGTACGTACCCAAAGGGCCGCATGTGGCTCGCGAGCTGCAGTTTGCCGACCCCTGGACTAGATAGAAGAATGCAGGTATACAGATTTTGAGCTGTATGGTTATCTCAAAAGGTTATTAAGACGAGATTTTATATATTTTTTTAAATTAACTTTTTAAACTAAATCCGTCTCTAATTAAATACGGGAATATAATTAATTAAGTAATGAAACAAGAGACTAGATTTTTTTAAAAATTATGACTGAAGTAATAAAGTTGTGAAGCCTAAATTGCATGTATTCTTCTGGCCAATTTTTCTTCTTTTGAGGGATGCAAAAACCTAGTTTCCAGATGAAAAATCCGAGTTTTCAGGAGGGGGAAAACCATTTACCTTTCCGTATGACACTAATTCACCTTCATATATATATATAACTTATAAAGGTTCTAGTCCGAGACCGGTTCGAACTCAAGTCTCGAGTTTAAGGTTATTATTGATATTCACTGAGCTGCGGAGGCTTTCAATAATATTTTATTAAGAAGTTTAGATCTTAAGAAACTCTTGGTTATTCTATCGCAACAAAATTCCTGAAGTTGTCTCTTTTCGGAGAATCCGAGGGATTATCTAATATATTTTCTCTGAGAGGGCGGTTTACCAATCTACATCATGCCTGTTTATCTGTTTTGCTAGATGAAAAATCCGTTTTCAGGAGGTCAGGAATTTTCAATCTCTGCGTTCGAATCTCATCTCGCCATGGATGAGATTCGAACTCAGGTTTTTCAGACAAAGGGCTTCTTCACTACCGACTTTGATACAGTTTATCTTATGCATACATTATATATTATATTTATTATATACAGTAAAGTCACATTGAAGTATCATCTCTTATGCATTATCCTTTCTCCAGCATAATAAATAAATAAATAAATAAACTTTCATTTTTGATTTGACATGACAGAAAAGTACATACTTCTTTCTCTTTCTAGCGCTTTTATCCTGCTTGGTGCAGGGTCGTATGATTATGCGACTGTGGGAAACCTCTACCGGCTTGTCGCAGAGTCTGGTGTTGTGGGAAGGGGAAATTTTTTTTTTTTTTTTTATAACTGTACAAGTGTGTGTGTGTATTCAAGGGGAAATTTTGCCTGTTCTGGGAGGGGGGAAAGAAAAACTCTAGTTTCCGAATGAAAAAAAAAAAACTCTGCTAACTCACCTTCAGTCGAAAGAGACCAAATGAAAGAAGCTCACGTCTTGGGCGGGAATCGAACCCAGGCTTTCCGTTCAAATGGCTTCGTCTATACTGACTGAGCTACGGAATAGCAAACATTACCATTCTCTTTTTATGGACTTCCAATAGTAGTCAAGAGCAATAAAATTCTTTCTGCTGAATCCTCTCCCACATCATTATTAAACTTCCAATAACACTAAAGATCATTATTAAACTTCCAGTATATGTTTTCATATCATTATAAACTCGAATTAAAATTTTCCCAAATTATCATTAGATTCCCAATTGTAATAGTCATTATTAAACTATAATTATCATTATTAAATTATTTTTAAATTCTCAAATAATATAATAACAAATCCATTTTCAATTTGAAACTTCCTTAATAAGATTTCCGAACTAAATCTTTATTGTTTTATTTTATTTTATTTTTATTTTTTTTGGAGGGGGGGGGGATGGACCGAATCCTTGGCTCTTTATTCCTTCATCTGATTGAAGAAAATGTGTGTTATTGAGCTAAAAGCTCTGGTCATGGCGGGGATACCGGCAATAGCCGAACCTCAGTTAGAACTTCATTTGAACAGCATTCCCATCCGTTACCCTAGAAAAGTTCTTAATTATCTTTAATGGTAAAAAAAAAAAAAAAAAATTAATTTGGCTAGATGGATGAAATAAAAATACTTTTCATATTCCCCGTTATCTGTAGAAGAAAATGTATGGATGGGGTAATATAGGGCTATAAGCTCTGATCATGGCAGGAGGATAACAGCAATAGCCGAGCCTCAGTTAAAACTTCATTGGCTACAGCACTGCCATCCATTACCCGCCCTAGGTACCCATTTTAGTCGCCTCGTACAACATGCATGGGCTACAGTGACGCGATTTTTAAGATAAAAATTAGAACGATCCCTAGACCACTCCATAATGGCCGAAAAATCGTCCAACTCAGCGTTGGTTCCACTCCGTGACGGCACCCCCCCACCACCACCACCGAGCAGAATCGCATATATTCCAGGGAAAAGCATCCTCCGACAAGCCCCCTAACGTGCCACACCGGAAAGCACCGTCCCCAGAGACTGAAGTTGCTCTCTCAGGGAAATCCCCCGAAATCTAAGCCCCCCCTCACCAGGAGCAAAATTCCGGAAGAAACTTAAGAGAGCGAAACTCTCGAATCTCTGCATCCATTCTAGTTGCCTCTTACGACATGCATGGGCTGCAGTGACACTTTCTTAACCCGGACACCACACGGAGTGATTTTTATTGGTTAATTTCATTGATTTAATAGTCCTTATAAGGACTGGCTTAAAAGGGAGAAGCAAGAATGCTTTTCATCTTCCCCGTTATCTGTAGAGGACAATGTAAGGATAAGATGCTATTGAGCTATATATATATAAAGTTCTGGTCATGGCAGGAGGGTAACAACAATAGCTGAGTCTCAGTTAGAACTTCATTGGCTACCATTGGCTTCATTGCCATCCATTACCCTCCCAGGGTACCCATTTTTGTCGCCTTGTACGACATGCATGAGCTACATTGGGGATTATATGTAAGTAAAGCCTTCTCTGAAAATTAGGACGATCCCTAGACCACTCCATAGTGGCCGAAAGACCGTCCAACTCAGCGTTGACTCCACTCAGTGACGGGCTCCCCAACCGCTGAGCAGAGCCGCTCATATTGCAGGGAAAGACATCCACTGACGAGACCCCTCACGGGACACGCCGGAGAACACCCTCCCCAGAGACTCAAAATGCTCTCCCAGGGCAAACTTCCCTCAACGGTAGCAAAATTTCGGAAGAAACTTGAGAGAGAGAGAAACTCTCGAATCTCTGCGTCCATTTTAATCGTCTCTTACGACACGCATAGATTACGTCGCCGCTATTCTTATCTCGGCCACCACACGGGAGAATTTTTATTGGTCCTTATAAGGATTGCCTTAAAGGGGCGAAACAAGAATGTTTTTCATCTTCCCCGTTATCTCTACAGATAACGGGGAAGATGATAATGTAAGGATAAGGTGTTATTGAGCTATAAAGCTCTGATCATGGCAGAAGGATAACAGCAATAGCCGAGCCTCAGTTAGAACTTCATTGGCTACAGCATTGCCATCCATTACCGTCCCATGGTACCCATTTTAGTCGCCTCGTACGACATGCATGAGCTACATTGGAGCTATTCTTATCACGGACACCACAAGGGAGTAACAAAATTATTTATAGTTTCTGTATATTAAAAATATATAAGTATCTTTGTAAATATCAATAAAATCTATAAAATCTTTAAGATATTTAGTTGTTAATTATTATTTTAATAGCATATTATAATATACTAATAATAATATTCACAATTTTGATTTCTTTTAAGATTAAACTAAACAGTGGGAAAATAACTTTTAACATTTTTTTACTATACCGTCTACTGCTTTACTGGCACGGTTGTGCAAGACCAAGAAACTGGAAGATCATTCTCAGTGTCACAATACAGTAAACTGACACGTAGTAGTTAAATTATGTTTTAATCATCAAACCCAATAATATTTATATTAGGAAAGAAATACAAAACACGAAATGAGTCCAACCCCTACATAATGATTCGTGAGTAATTTAAAATAATATAGATAATTTCAGCAATATTCAAAACACACACACACACACATTCTATAATTCAGCCATAATGGAATGAATGAGTATAGGTATTTGGGTAGAAAAATGCGTCGACTGCTTCACTGATGAAATATCATATATACCATAAAAAACCAAGATGGTTAGATAATCGATAAAACCCAATAAAGCCACTTGTGGTTTAAAAAAAAAGTCTTGTTACTAGCCTTGATTGCGCTGAAATCCATCTCATATCAAAAGATGTAAAAAGAATCGTGTTTGCCTACAGATGCGAAAAATAGCCAAATTAATTTTGGCTTCTTTAATACAGTCCAACCAAGAATTAATTTTCTAGTTCTTAGAGACCAAATATCTATTACTGATATGCCTTTCTGCTTTTTCTCTTATTATTCGAACTCTATTAGGATTCATATGTTTATCTATTACTATTAGTTATATATTTTTCATTTGTGTGTGTGTTTTAGGAGACAGGTTTTTCTTAGCTTCGACAGAAAAAGATTTAGAAAATTTTACCTGTCCAGTGTTCAATGTCCTTCATATAGTGATGTCTTATTCAGCCTCTCTTTCTCTGTAGTTTTCCTATGAATATCATTTGATCAGTCTTCCCTCCTCTTAGCGTATATCCAAAGTATTTAATTTTCCTCTTTATTATTATTTTTTTTTATTTGCTCCTTCAAGTACTTGTTGTTTGTAACCATTTCTATAAGTTAATTCGCATCATTCTTCTTAGTGGGGTTAATATAAATAACCACATTTCTAGAATCATCAATTTTTTTCATATTTCCCTTATCTCGTTCCAGTCTTGTATCTTAAGTATATATCATTGGTATAAATATATAATAGTTTTCGTTAAAAACAACGACAAAAATACTGAAAATGAAATAGTGGAGAGAGTCAGTTATACTTGAGAATATATCCTAAAATCGACATTTTGATGAATTGAAATAAAAAGAGCAGGAAGAAAAGTAGTTGTTCAAAATGTCATGATTTCGAATGAATAGATGCTGGATGTATGCCGTAACAATTTCTATAATAAATAGCACAACACAATATAAACACAAAGGATGTCTTAATGTATGCAAACGAAATTCAGTCACGTTCAATTTAATCAATATAAATCCACTCATTATCATCTTATAGGGCTCAATAGGTGGGGGATGATAATTTTTTTAATCATTTCTGAAGACTCTCCCTTCATACAGTGTAGATATGTCAGGATTGTGTTGGGTTCTCCATACTACAATAGTTGAAAGTTTTCTCCCTTATCTGCAGAATTCTATATTCGATTCGACTCGAATCGTTCACTGTTTAGGTGTAAATCGTATTAAGTGTTGCACATGATAATTGGTATCGTAGTGTTTTTATGATGAAGTAATCTATGGAGCATGCTTCAGTTGATTCTTGAATATTACATCAGAATCCAGAAATGAAAGACAAATGTGATCTTCCTCTTTTTTAAGAGTGTCTGTAAAGAAAATATCAAGAAATAAAACCAATGACGCTCTCCATTTTATCATGATAATGATGGGCTCTGGTATGTCCGAATCAGAAAACTTTCAAATGTATGATGGTTGTATTGCAATGTACTATTGTAACTCATTACTAGCTGGAAATTATTTGTTACATTTTTCGCAACTCTATCACGTAATCTGTTAGACCGGAAATCACTTCAGAAAAATCTTTACAGAAGCGGAATAATAAATTTCATTAGTCTGTTTACTCCATTCTACAAGAGCGAAAAATCTACAGACTCGTTTAACTATGATAACATCGATATGATAACATCAATAACCTAACTAATAAAAATTTATTTGATTTTATGTAATAATAAAAATGGTAATTTATGCAAAATTTTCACATATATAAATTACCCTTAGGTAATATAAAATAATCTAAAATTTCAACATCTATTTTTATGTTTCCTCTTGTGTTTTATATTGAATTCAAATAATAATCATATTTTTGTGTAAATAACTCTCTTTGAAGTAATCATTGTACAACAGTAGTAGGATTACGACATAATTAAGGCTGTTGAACCTACCTATAATAACAGAGATACTTTGTCTGGTTTTTCAGGAGTAAAAAAACAAAAAATGGGTTTCAGAAAGAAATTTCTGACACAGTCAGAAATCGACTATCTCAGCTTCTGTTTAATATATTTTACAGAAGTTTTCTCATTTCTTTCTTTGATTAGAATCCAGGTCTTTTTAACGAAGCGTGAGTCCTTACTAAAATGCTGATAGATTGCCTAATATAAGAAAGCACTGTCTTTAATTTAAAATGTCGTTTAAAGATATCCTAGACGGTTTTGTAAATTTGTTTCTGTTGGTTGCATACAAGTTCTATATTGTATATGACCACAAGTATTTAAGGCTTCCAAAAGTCTTTTATGATGTTAGACTAACTAGTTAGAGCTATTCTAGATAAAATAAGATCGAACATATTATAAAATTGATGTAACTTTATTTATCTCATTTAATGCTCATATTACTTAGCCTCTATGTTAATAATTAAATTTATATAAAAAATTATCTTAATTTAATTCCAAAAATTTATTTATAATAATGTTATTGTTTAATAAATTTATTTTTATAATGAACACCTCTTTACAAACATTATCTTGTTATTATAATAAAATAATTCGGAGTAAAATTGTAAAGTTGCCATAATTTTGATCGGAAACTGCTTCACATCACATGTATATGTCAAGTTCGACGAACGTTTACTTTGGTACGGTAGTCTAGTTAAAGTTGGATTTATTATCAGTGAAAACAGATTTGATATGTATAAGTTTAACCGTGAGAGATGTTAAAATATAAAGTGAAAGGTGAAATCAAGAATTATAAACTCATTGCAAAAGATTTAATAGATTCGAAGACATTTTTTCTGAGTTGTATTAAAGTTAAGGGTGTAGCATAAAAAAGCGAAGAAAAAGTTGCAAGTATTAAAAAAAAAAAAAAAATAGGGAACAGAAAATTCGAATGGGTCTGGTTTCGATTTCACATAATAAATGTTTAACGCAAGCAGCACAAATGAAAAAAAAAAAAAAACTCGGAAAATAATATTTTAATATTATTATTTCTTCATCAAGAGGACAGATAATCTCTCTTGCCGTTAATTGGCTGAAAGCCATGATAAAAAAATGAGAGGGTTCAAACCACTGCATAGTAGAAAAAAGGACCATTTTAATTGATTTGAAGTTTTGGTTTCCTAAGAGACTTAATCTATGAATAGAGATGAATGGAATCTGAATTCGTATTGAAAGTAGTTTAAGAGGTGTGTGTGTGTATGTGTGTGTGTGTGTGTGTGTGTGTGTGTGTGTGTGTGTGTGTTACATACAAAACGCAAATGTATAGAAGTATGAATGAAAGAACCAATTTGAAATTCCTCTTTTTAGAAGCAAATAATCTCCGTTTTTTTTTTTTTTTTTTTTTAAATTCGTGTGCTGTATTGGTGGTTCACCATAAGATTCACTTTTTCACTTTCTTGTCCTTCAGTGGTCAGTCTAGTAGCCACAGCCTGTTATTAATAAAGCATTTTGATGTTAAGTTTCACTTCACATGTCACATAATTGGTGTTAAAGTGTAATCGATATTGGAAAAAAAAAAAAAACTTCAGAGATTCTTACAGTTTTCATTAATTGTCATTAATAGGAGAAAAAGTGTCTGTTGTGTGTTTTGTAGTTTAAAAGATTGATATATGAAAATCTTTTTTTTTTTTTCGTTTATCTCACTGACATCTACAGTGCTATCACCATTAATTCCGAATCTTTGTTCAATGATTACTGACACTTTTTGTTTTCTTCCAGCGACTTTTACATCGGTAACTGTGGCTCAATTAGAAATAAGATACGTCTTAATATAATTAAGATTTTCATGTAGTCCATTACTGTGAGTTGTGAAATATTGCATATATATACAAGCAATATAGTTAATAACGCCAAACATATACCTCATTGAAAACCTACATTTAAAATTTTCTACATTTGTTCATTCAAAAAACAAAAAGGTGTATTAAACTTTTACAAATTTTCTTTTTAATTTTCTTTGATTTTCTATTCTATTATTATCTGTTTATTTTTTTCTTTTTCTTTTCTTTTAAGTTTTATCTATTTTTATATATTTAGCCTTTTAACTAAAGAACAAACATTGAACTGTGAAAGGTCATCAAACAAGTTTTGAAACAATGAAAGAATATGTGAAGGTCACGACCTCCACAAATCACATTCCGGTGGTCTAAGCGTTTTAAAAAAAAACCGAGAAGATTAAGATGATATGAGGATTTATTCTTCAGAAGAATAAATCTTGTCCATCATAAGTTTAAGTTCCACTAGAACTTAAATCGTGGACTTCCAAGTTCCACGAGAACTTGGAAGTGCTCAGCGCTATATTGTTTTGAACGCATAACCAATTTCTATTGGACAGAAGTCTCAAACACTGTGGAGATCAGAAGAGCTGGTTCTACGTATGATGGCGATGTTCAATACTTACCAGACTTCTACGTCTCACCTCAAGATTCACACGAGGTCTCACCTCAAGATTCAAAACTTTTCTTAGTGGAAGACGTGAAGTTGTTGGTACAGATATCATAAATAGTCGTTTCTAAAATAACTTCCAGATCCGCTGCATTGCAAAATGTTTCCAAAAAACCCTACTGATTGTATTTTAAAAAATCAGTCTGCATTGCGATGATAATCAATACTTCGTGAAATCCTTTAGAGATTCAAAATCATCCCCTCCAAACTGATTCCAGCCACTTACAACTGTCACATAAAATGACTTCATTGGTACTCCGTTCTCTTAAGAAATTGCATTTTTTTTTCTTTATTCCTTCCCCTATTCACAAGACATAGAGGGGGTATCCCTTCTATGTCTTGTGAATTCACACGAGGTTCGTCATCGAACGAGCAAATAAAGAAAAAGCCAAAACGGTGGAACAGGGGTACAGTGCCTTTTGTAAGATCGCACAAAACATACTGCAGGAGAAGCAGGCTTGTTCTTTCCATAGTAAACGTAGTGTTTTGTGAATGGCAGACCTTTTATTTCCTTTCCATTCTTGTTTGACTTTATGCTACTCGAGTTTAATAAGGCCTATATAACCGAAGACTGCATCGCTCTCCCCAGAGCTTATTCAATTCTTAGAACTAAAAAAAAAAAAAAAAGTACCAAAAAAAAAGAGAGCTCTTATTCTTCGTTATCTCTTTTCTCTCTTTATTTTGTCACGCATCATCGAACGCAACAGTTAATTAGAGCTGATATGGATTAATTCAATATATATACAGGCTTTTAATTTCCCCGTATTTCTTTGTCTCTGTATTTGAACATCATTTCTTCTGATTTTAGTTCTGATCCAAACCTTGACATCTTTGTTATATTGAAGCACACAGATAACTTGACATTTTTTTACTCCCATTTTTAGTCTATTGTTCGATACGCGTTTGAAGGCACGTCATCTAATGTTGAATCAATCACCCAATGCATTTCAAACAATGATGCAAATGAAGCGCCATCTTTTATTGAAGTGCTGCTTCAATTGATTTGAAAGAAAACGCATCGTCTGTGATTTTTATTAATAAATAAACTCTGCGCATGCGAACTAGTGAAATAAGTAAAACAGCTCATTTCTGAGGTTAATTACTTTTTTTTTCCCTTCTAGTGACGATGAGAACTTTAATTGATAGGAAATCATTTTCCAATCTGAAAGCAAGCAAATATTGGTGAGATTAAATAAAATTAACTGCAATTTCAATTATAAATTTGAGCAATAAATATTTATCGTTTTATAAATTTGGAAAATTTATCAACGTAAGAGTACACTTTGAACTGGCACATTTATCAGAGACGACATTCCATTAATATATAAAAAAACTGTTTTTTTTAATCATCCAATCACAATTTTAATATAATTGTGATTATAGGTAAATAAAAATGAATACATTAGTAAGAAATTTTTTTATTTCATGATATACAAATTTTCTATTTTAATTATGAGGTGAAAAAATGCGAAAATAACAAAAAGGGGAGATTCTTTCTGTTTTGTCAGGGAGGTTCAAAACTTTGAATTTCCTGAAGAAAAAAAAATTACTTCATATAAGTTGGGCACAATTTTTAATAACCAAACTCTCAATTTAATTTCCATAGTCTTTTTTTTATTGTTTTCTTAATTTATATTTCTAAATTATTTTCTCGTCAGTTCCAAGCTTCTTATATTTAAACTCCTTTAATGTTTTATTCCTAATTATTCTTTCTAACCCAATTATTTTGTATCGTGTGTCAACCCCTCACGCATGCATATATACAACTTTGGTAACAGACGTTTGGTCCTAAATTTTGGTCTAGGAAGAAAGTCTGGATGTTTTTACTGCTTGCGCATCTTCTCCTATTTTGGGTTTCATAGCAGTGATACCACATATCGTGGTATCACTGCTATGAAACCCCCCAAAAAAATTGCACCAAATTCTGCACAAGTGTTCATTTTATTTTTTTAAAGGAATACAAAGATATTTGCTACGATTTTCTTTTAAGATGTTGTTCGAAGTCACCTTTTGGATTAGTTTCCATATTTAATATTTGAATAGTCATCGCAACCATCATTGGACAATCATGAGCCAACACATATAACGTGCAAGGGCCTCCTTTCGTCGAAATAACTGCTTGCACCGTCTTGGCATCGACCACAGTTGTCCTGATATACTCTGGACCAGCTAGACCCGAACATCGTCCAGGAGGTCAGCGAGTGATCTACGCACTGAATGGCGTCAACCGGCAGATATATGGCATCCCACATGATCCCAAAAATGTTCGATGACATTCAGATCAGGAGAATAAGGCGGTAGGAGCACAAAGAATGATTAGATTTGCTTTTCGAATCATGCTTGCAAAATGAGACGAGGTCTTACTGATAGGGTCCACATACGGCCTTATTGTCATGTAGGGCAATACTGGATCCAAAACGTTCCCGAGGTAAAAATTAGCTGTCAAGGTATTCAGTAAGGATGAGAGGACTCATTGATGCCAGCGGAACAATCTCCACACTAGGATGCCCTCACCTATATCCGGCCAACCGCGCAGTCTCGTTGGCCGGAAAAAGAGCTGGGTGGTCATAAAGTTTTGGTTCATAAACATATAAGAAAATGTTCATACCGGACGTAAGCAAATTACAATTCCTAACAGTATTTAACAACTATGTTCATATTCCTAAGTTCATATTCAGAATTATATATTCGCATGACTTCATTTATGTGCTTTGGTTATCCCTGCTATATATTAGACACAAATTTCTGAATCACTTCATACTTTTCATATTGATCAACGATATTAATTCATTATTAATTATGTTAACAATTGAAATTACTATGTACATAATTAATCTTCTTCTTCTTTCACTATGTCTTATCCCATGTTAAACGGGGTCGGCGCACCGATCTTTAACCTTCCTCTTCCAAGTTCTCCGGTCCAGGGCGTCCTTCGGATCCATCCTTTCTCACTAAGATTTTCTGTCACCTTATCCCTCCACCTGAGCTTGGGCCTGCCTCTTTTCCTCCTTCCCTCCAACTCCATATACTCCACTCGTTTACCAACATACTCCTCACCCTTCCTCTCAACATGTCCAAACCACCTCAGCCTACTTTCTTGTATCTTCTTAGATTAGAAGATTAAGGTGGGAAGACGGTTAAGGTGGGACCAATTGGTCCCACCTTAACCGTCCCTCTGATGTAGTCATTCCTTATCCTGTCCTTCTTTGTCACACCACTCATCCATCTCAACATCCGCATCGCCGCTACCTCCATCTTCCTCTCCTGTGCCTTTGTTATAGGCCACGTCTCCGCTCCATGAAGCATCGCCGGCCTCACCACCATCTTATACAGCTTTCCTTTCCTCTTACAACTCACTCTCTTGTCCCACAGGACCCCGCTCATCTTCCTCCAGTTCATCCAACCGCATGTTATTTGGTGCTGTATTTCCTCATCCAGGTCACCATTCCTCTCGACGACCAACCCAAGGTACTTGAATTTCTTCCCTGAAATTAGCCTTTCATCCTGAAGTCGTATGCTCATATCCTCGTCACTCCCCGTTGACATATATTCAGTCTTCTCCCGGTTAATTTTCATGCCTCTCTCCTCCAATATCTTTCTCCACTCTTCCAGGGTATTTTCAAGCTTCTCTCGGGATGAGTCGCATCCGACACTAGACCTGACCTGAGTTTCTGTTCCCTCATACATCTCCGTCACCATCCTCACGTACTTCTCCGACAACCCCTTCTTCCTCATACACCTCCATACCTCCTGCCTGGCCACTCTGTCGTATGCCTTTTCCAGATCTATAAGCACCATGTGCAGCTCCACTTGCATCTCTCTATATTTCTTCATCAATCGCCTTAGCGCAAATATCTCATCCGTTGTCCCTCTTCCTGGCATAAATCCAAACTGCACCTCACTAATTTTCGTTTCCTGCCGTATCCTCCCTTCAATTACTCTTCAATGTGTGTGACATCAGCTTGATCCCTCTATAGTTGCAACAGTCTTGAACATCTCATCTTCCTTTGTACATTGGGACGAGAATACTTTTCCTCCATTCCTCTGGTATCTTTTCCATTGGGCTATTTTCCTCATCAGATCCCATAACATATCCACGCCCTCATTGCCCAAACTTTTCCACGCTTCCCCAGGTATCTGGTCTGCCCCCACAGCCTTTCCATTCTTCATTTTTCTCAGTACCCAATCCACTTCCTCTCTACTTATGTCTTGCACCGGTCTCTCGTTTGCCTCTCCATCCTCACACCTCTCTCTCGGATTCTCCTCATTTAGTAGTTTACGGAAATATTCTTTCCATCTTCTTCTGATTTTGTCCTCCTCTTGTAATACTACTCCTGAGGCATCCTTTATCTGCTTGACTGATGTTATGTCTTTCGAGGCCTTATCTCTAGCTTTCGCTATTCTCAACAACTGAGCTTCACCACCGTTTCTCTCCAGTCCTTCATAAACCTCACCAACTGTCCCCATCAACATAATAATTAATAATTAAACTAAATTGTAATTTTTATTATAAAAGATAAACTATGTAATCCTAAAGATTAAAGAAAATCTGATAGAGATTAAAGTAATACCTTTTTCAAATAATTATCAATTTTAATATGTCGGGATATAAACTCTCAGAGAAAAATTATATTTTTATTATAACTATATAGGGTGTTTATTATAACTTTATAGGGTTACATATTGGGTGCAATAATTTAATTAAAGATAATAATGATTATGATTATATAATTATACAAATAATATGAGTAAACTAATCAATAGTATAATTATACAAATAACATAAAGTATAATAATTAATAATTTAGGAGTAACTAAACATTTACTTTTTCTAATTAAAGATTATATATTTACACACCTAATTTTTATATTTATCCAAATATTATTTTAATATTTGAAATTTTACTAATGGTTCATCAGAAACACGCAGATCCACAGAGAAACTGGAACCCCAGACATCCATTCTCTCCTTCATGACCATGCGGAAAAGTTCTTCAGCAAGGCGCACTCTCATCCCAACCCACTAATCAGACAAGCTTCCAGTTATAGTGAACATAACTATCACAAACATAAAAGACCCAAGGCAATCCTGCTCTCAGCAGAACAGAGCTAACTCCATAGTTCACAAAGTGCGAGCATAAGGCTCACAACCCCCTCCCCATCAAGCTTCTCGACACAGACAAAGGGGAAAACAAAAAGCATTTTATGCTTCACCCAGCAAGTCAGTAACGTTGTTGTTGTTGTTAATAGTAAATATGACATATGACACGGCACCGAGATCGACCGCCAGATGCGGTGATTAATACCCTTGGAGGATAATGGATGGCAATGCTGTAGCCAATGAAGTTCTAACTGAAGCTCGGCTATTGCTGTTAACCTCCTGCCATGATCAGAGCTTTAATAGCCCAATAACACCTTATCCCTACATTGTCCTCTACAGATAACGGGGAAGATGAAAAGCATTCTTGCTTCGCCCCTTTAAGCCAGTCCTTATAAGGACTAATAGTAAATATTATTTGTTGATAATAGCTTACATAAATCAAATCAAAAGCTTTGGAAACGATTTTATTTCCTTTTAAGCTTCAGTAGGTATTTTTATTTATTTCTCTAAATTAATTTTTATAAACCATAAACATATTTTATCTCTGACACAAATAGATTTGATGGGAGGATTAGGCACATAGCGACAGATAACTTTAGACGGGAGTGAGAGAAAGACTTAAAACTGTTTCGAGTTCTGCTTTGTAAAAATGGTATCTACATTTGTCTATTTTAGGGACCATGAAAAAAAAAAAAACAGACAGAAGAGCGATGATCTCTCTACAGTAAAGCAAGATTAATAATAATAACACTAATAATTCCTGTAAGTACAACAGGGATTGTTGTACGTTGCAGTTTTAAATAAAAATGTTTTTTTTTATTTTTTTACTGCTTGTTTTAGAAGAAGGGTAAATTTGAAAGCTAGTCCTTAACAATGATTTAATACAAGACATCAATTGTTTGCATTTTGAACTTTACATACAAAGTTCCTCCCCCACTCCGTTGCTTTTAACATATCAATTCTTTTACTAACTACGATTCATCAAGCATAGAGCACACACTTCCTATTGACTTTCACATAGAATGAAGCATCTTTATGACTTTAGTTAGAATAATTATGCATTTCAACAAAGAGCAGTTTGTGTTTACGAGGACCATTCCATTGGGAACTTTTACACCAAGGTCTGCCCTTTTAATGTATATTTGCATCGATACCTTTACTACTACAATTATGCCTACAGTTTCGCATTAAACTCTCTCTCTCTCTCTCTCTCTTTCCTTGTTTCTCTTTAACTCGTATATTTAGAGACAAACTTTTACTGCCTTGCCCTGCAAGGATAAAGTTATATAGCGTTCATTGAGTTCTCATGTTACCCGGGCAACATAAAAATGGCAGACGTTGAGGCAATTTACTTAAGTGTTTGGTAGCAAGCTAGTAAAACTTGATGGCCGCAGGGTCACGTCTGTAGCATAGCCATTGGGCAAACGTCTGCCATCTATATCCAGAGGACATACAGAGGGGGTAGTTGCGATTCTCCTCGTTGGCCATCTAAGGCCTTCAGGGTGACGAATGTGCAATTCTTACTAAGCTCCTACCCCCATCTTTCTCATCCTACCCTCCCTTCTTTTTTTTTTTTTTTCTTTGCGGGAGATTTCTCCAATCGAAGAAGAAGACAAATTCAGGTCCAAACACTCAGCCATAGTATCCATCTTGGCTTGTTTGATGCTCCATTGGCTCTGAGACCCATCGAGCTCGAGCTGCCGCCACTTCCTCTCTCTCTCTCTCTTTCTCTCTTACTGTCTGTGTTTCCTCTAAAACTGATGCAACGCTTCGCCCGCATGCATTTTTACCTCTATTACTGCTCTGGTAATAAAATACTTCCATCCCATTTGCTGCTGTCCTAGAGACTTGGCTTTCGGGATCGCTTGGCGCACGAAATTACGTTTTTCGCGGAGTTTCCCCGCCGTCCGTGAGACCCTAGTGCGAGAAGAATGATAAAATGGGAATTAAGAGTATTGCTAGCACAGAGAGAGAGAGAGAGAGAGAGAGAGAGAGAGTAGGGCTGCTGAGTCTGATAAATGGATCAGATACTTCTGCTCCTTTTTTGGCATCCCATACGACATTTGTGTCGTTGAAATATAATGCTCATCCCCCTCTTCCTTTATTCTTGTTTCCCCCCCTACTCATTCTTCTGGCACGCGCATGCAGTAAATGAGGTCAGGTGATACTTAAAAGGACCCTGCAATGTACCACTAATGTTAATATCTGAATAGAAATGATCCTTATAAACTTGACATTGCGTGAATGCTACTGATTTTATTCCTCTATTTATCCGTTTAGAGAGGTGTTAAGAAGCAGCTTTCAGTTATTTCAGCTAATAATTGTATAAATGGAAGCTTTCATTCATTGACAATTATGAATGAAACACTTCGTGTGAGTTTTCTCTCAATGCATTTTGAGGCATTTTTTTTTAAGAAGTAAAAGTTTATAGGCTTAGGTGTGTGTGTGTGTGTGTGTTTGAAACATGCTTAATTAGTTTAACAGATAAAAAGTAAATACCCTCACTAGTGTTATCAGAACAGAACCCCACATAGACTTATAGTAATGACAAACTGACGTTTGTGGATTTTAAAAGGATTGAGCGAACCGTATCTCATTCTCTCATTTCGCTAACATGAAAAACTAGAATTAGCGACTTTCCTTGGCTACAGACCACGTTTAGGCTGTTTTTAATGGTGACATGAAAATTCATCTAAAGATAATTCATCGAAAATGCAATTCATCGAAAAAACAATTCACCGAAAATTTTAAATTTTCGATAATGTTATGATAAAAGTGATCCATTTAGAACAAAAACTGAACCATACAGACTGCCTTCTAATTCCGCTAAGTCAGAGAGTTTTTGTAATCCAGTACATAATTTGGACAAGTTTTTTCTTTGTCGCCCGACTATAGCTGAACTGAAAACTGGACCGGTTCGACATTTTCTTGTAAAAGTTTTAAATAGCGAATCTGAGTAAAATTCATTCCATGATAATTGCTGTATTGAAGTCGCATATTACTACTAGCCACAATAATAATAATGGGGCCTGCGTAGTTCAGTCGATATAAACGAAGCCGTTTAGTTAGAAAGACCTGGGTATTTGGAATCCCTTTTACGACGCGCATAAGTTTCATCAGTCCTGTTCAGCTAAAGGTAAGTTAGCAGGCATAATACGGAGATGGGTGGGCTTTTCCTCCCGGAAACAGGCAAAACAGTCCCATGAACAGACATGAAACACTCATCGGACAAGAAATACTATAAGAAACCATATTGTTCTATAATTTTTTCCTATTAAAGTAGCATTGATATCTCATTATGCACGGTTCGGTTTTTGTTCTAAATGGATCAATTTTCTCGTAACATTTTCGAAAATTTAAAATTTGCAGTTTATTGTTTTTTTCGATGAATTACATTTTCGACGAATTGTCATTCGATGAATGGCCTTTTCGATGAACTCTCCGGATACCGTTTTTAATTATTATGAAGTCAGTATGTTGCCTGTTAAATGCCTATATGTGCTTCTGATTCGGTTGCCTATTTCGCGGATAAAATACCGAGTTTTCGGAAGTGAGAGAGAGAAAGAGAGAGAAAGAGAGAGAGAGAAAACTTCACACTTCTGTTTGAGCCCGACTAACTTACTTTCAACTGTAAAAGCACTTATACAGTCGAAATGGCCCATCTACACCTGCTTCCATATATAACTAAGATCATACGTAATACTACAATTAAGTTATTGCTATGTCGAACGGGATTTGAACCTAGATCTTTCAAGTCAAAGGACAAGCTTCGATACCGACTGAACTATAGAGCATCCCCATAAGAAAATGAAATCACACTCACTGCCTGTGGCACGGCGAGTGCTTCATTTATAACTGTTTATAGAATCTTTAGGCCTTCCTACATCATCGCTATCCAAACAACAATGAATAAATATTCGTTTCGAAGATGTAGGAAGTTGCTGTCTGTATTAGGAACATATACAATTTTATTTTATTTATTATTTTTAACAGCATTCATTACACTCTCTTAGTAGCTTCATCTTCAGAACTTGATTTTTCTGTTAGGATCAAATATATTTTGTGAGCTGAAACAAAAACTGCGTATTACGTTTTATTGTTTTTATAAGTATTTTCTAATCCTGCTCTAAGAATGTAGTCAAAAATTAATTATTCCAACATAAAATCATATTTGACGAAATACGTTGGTTAATAGTTAGCCCCGTAGTGTCCTATGTCTGTAGTATTACGTGAGGGAAAAACCCGAGTTTCCAGGAGAAAAATTCTCCACCTCGTATGAGACCAGCTAACTCACCATTTGATTGAAAAATACCTAACGAAGGTTACTCACCTCATAGACGGGTTTCGAACCTGGGTCTTTCTAACCGAAGAGTTGGTCTAAACTAACTGAGCTATGGAGTCTCGCTTTTGATCAGTTTTATTATTACGTGACACCTCCAAGGAGTCCAAAGACTCATTGAGGGAGGGCAATTACTATACTGCTTTCCACTGTTATTATAATTATATAAAAAAATATATAATTATAACATAAATAATTTTGAAAAAAATGTTATTAGTAAAAAACACGTTTAATTATATTAATAAAATAAGAAATGTTAATAAATATAACATCTGTTTGTCAAAAGCAATCAAATTTAATTCTTTATTTCCATTATCTCGTTCGGTTCTTTTTATTCTGTTTATCTCCGTGCAAGGAGGGTTAAACGTTTGGAATTCAGCCACGACTTTATCAACAGCGCTTTCTTAGCTGTCGTGGGAACTGTTAACAGGAATTCAGTCAGTATTGTCCACTTTGTCCTCTTATTCCCGATGCACACTCCCACTTGCTTCGATAGATAATTAAGATAATACTTAATACTACATCCCTCATTATTTTAAAGCCGGATACGAAACTCGGAGATCTCAATCTAAGAGTTTCATGCAGAAGACCTATCGGCGATAGTTCTTCGCCATGAAACTCTTAGATTGAGATCTCCGAGTTTCGTATCCGGCTTTAAAATAATGAGGGATTTATTATCCCCTTAATATAACCAAACTTATATTTATAAAACTTTATAACCAAACACGATCTTTTTTGTACCACTTCAGGCCTCCATTAAGAAGGTGTAATATCTAATAATAACAATTATTTATCGTCTACAAACAAAAAACTGTTTGCCTTTATCTTAACTGGCAAACAGTTTTTTGTTTGCCAGTTAAATTTTAAATTAAATTTTGCCATAATTTAATAAAAATTATGGCAAAATATTAGATGAACATATATAGAAATTACGAGCCTCCTTAACTTAGTCAGCATAGACGAAGCCCTTTGCTCGAAAAGACCTGGGTTCGATTCCCATCAGTGAAGTGAGGGACCTTTATTTGGTCTCTTTTATTAAAGGTGAGTTATCCGGTCTCATACGGATGTGGAGGATTTTTCACCAGGAAACTCGGGTTTTCGTCCCTCAGAACAGGCAAACCTCCTCCCCCCCCCCCTTGAATACACCTGGATTACAGTCATGAATATTCCGAACTGTGATCGCTAATCCAGAAGATAATATGAACTGATTATAGGAGCTGTTAACACTAAAACCATAAAATGAACCGAACACAATTGTATTTTATAAAAGTAGAAGAACGCGTGTATGATCTACTAGTTGTTATGTAGGAACGTTCTGTAGTTCTTTTTAATATTCTTTACGAAAAACATTTTCAGTCAAAACCTGCTTTACCGGACAACACGGTGATACGTAATTTCTCTGATCGCGTTCTATAAAAACCGGAAGTGAGTATACTCAAAAAAGGCTTCAATTTTTCTATTACCCCGATCTAATTCCTAAAGTGAACATCTTATGCAGTGTAGAAAAGGCCGTTTCGTCGCTACCGGAGCCCATAGCTAATGATCTCAGACTAAAAAGCAGTATCATTCTCTCTTCTTCAAGAGCTCCCCACAAAAACATCACTCCTCCAGAGAAAAGAGCTACGTTTAGGTTAAAGAAAGATAAAGAAATCATCATATTAAAAGCCGATAAAGGTAACTGTACGGTTATCTTAAACACTAGTGATTACAAAGATAAGATTGCCAACTTACTATCTGATACATCTACTTACCGTGTTCTAGATTCGGACCCCACTTTAAAGAATCATAATGATACCAACGATTTATTACGTAATATGGATAGCTGGCCAACAGAATTTAAAACGAAGATTGAAGTCTATGCATCCATTGACGTCGAGACTATATGGCTCTCCATAAGTTCACAAAAATGGTATACCGTTACGCCCCCATTGTTGATGGTATTAATTCGCCTACCTATTTATTATCTAAATACCTTACAGGTGTCCTCAAAGCACACATCTGCAATTCAGATACTTATATACGAAACTCACAACATTTCGTGGAGAAATTAAAAAAACATCTCGATATCCAATACGGATCTTCTAGCAAGCCTGGATGTTACATCTTTATACACCAACATTCCAGTAGAAGAAGCGATCGACATTTTAGGAAGCTTATTCCCTCAATAAGTGGAATAAAACTATTTATCAGCAATTAACAGGCCTTACAATGGGAAGCCCTCTTTCACCATCTTGTGCGGATCTCTTTATGGAGAAATTTGAAAGTAAAATTTTATCTCAACTAGACCCTCAACCCACAGTTTGGTGGAGATACGTTGATGATATTTTTATCGTTTGGAAAAATACGGAAAAGGATCTGTTCGATTTTCTAAAAAAAAAAAAATAAATAAAATAAAGATTAACTCTTTGCATCAAAAAATTAAATTCACTCTAGAACTTGAGAAAGATAACCAATTACCATTTCTGTACATTTTAATGAAGAAACGAATAGATGGTCGTACCAGCCTTACGGTTTATTGCAAACCCACCAATACAGGTAGATATTTGCACTTCACTTCTCCACACCATGTTTCTCAGAAACTTAGCATTGTACACATGCTAAAAAAATAGAGCCTCTCTCATTACGACAGATGATAAAGACTTTCAAGATGAACTGTCCCTGATATCAAATAACCTTACAAAGAATAGTTATCCTAGAAAACTGATCCACAAGATTCTTTTCTGTGACCCCCCCCCCCTAAAGACAACCTGAAGATATACATTATAATTCTACCACAGTGATTCCGTTTGTGGGGACAATTTCCAATAAGATTGCCAAACCGCCTGGAATACGAGTGGCTTTTAAACCTGCACAGACCATTCGCCAATTTTTACGATCTCCGCCAATGCAGTTCAAGCCATTTTCTGGCTTGAACTACATTGGCCAGACTTCAAGAAGTTTCGAAATCAGGAAGAAGGAACACATAGGAGACGTAAACAATAATAGAGAAGACAAATCGGGGTTAGCCATTCATTTTGCTAGGACTAACCATATGATAGAATGGGATAAAAGCTCCATGCCCTACTTAGAGGAGGACTTCCGCTCCCGAATTATAAAAGAAGCCACAACAGTTCTCCGTTCAGAACAAAACCTTAATAGAAAACAAGGATTGACTCTGCCCGAGATCTGGAAGACACTCATTAGATCTTTCAGCATGCCAGAATTAAATTTTGCTGCCAACTACAGAACGCTCCTACATAACAACTAGTAGATCATATACGCGCTATGTGTGTGATGCACCCCAACAGCCAAAGTTGGCGAAACTAGTTGGTATAACTTAGTTTTAAAATAAATTTGACCAAAAAAAAAAACCCAAATAGTAGTCATTCATTTTCTCCTATAGTTCTTGTGATCAAAATTGACTATTTTTTTTTAATCCACAGAGAGCTCAGGAGCATTGAATATGTTTCCTAATATTTGTACAGCTTCTTATTATTTGTATACCCACCATTTGTTAGATTTCTATATTACTCATAACATACAACGTAATGTTTATCTGTCAAGTAATCTAGATCATTTGACTATAAAACCAGTTTTATTAATATACTGATTAGCGTAATAACGATCTATTAGGTTAATATTCTCGCTAAGAGATGGCGCCACCGATACAAATACTACTACAGGAGCAAGCATTTAATCGGGCAGTTTTCGAGTATCATGCTTAAAGTGCAGATATGTTTCTACCAGTCCACATCAGCTTCATCGGGATAATCATTATGTGAGATATACAAGCATAAAAAAATAATAATTATTAAAAATATGTGAAATTAAATTATCTGATCATTAAAATACAGAAGAAAATTATCATTAAGAATAAATCATATAGTTTATGTCTTATACATTTTTTAATACTATTTGTTTAGTTTACTCAATGGATTTACATCTTAATGTAGGTGTTCATTTATTTAGAAAATAAGTGTTTGGAGATTTTTTATAAACAGAAAGTCTTTTTGTTTCTTTCTTTTGTTTATTTTTTTAATTCATTACTTACAGGATAATTGGCAGTTAAGCATTTCGAGGAACTCAGTTGCCACCCACTCACACACCATATTGAAACTGTAATGTAAAATCATGACTTTCAAAAAAATACTTTTTTTTTTGAAAAAAGTATTTTTTGTGGACACATAGTGGACACATATCAGATGATTATACATTTTTTCTTGTCGCGATAATATCATCATATTGTAGATATGATGAGATGCATTTTATGAAGGAAGAGACATGGACATGGATATATTCTTTAAAATTTGATATAATATATAATATATAATATAATGTATGGAAGCATTGAATTATCTAGAGTTATTACATATTCGTTGGCGATCATCCTTCCGAGACCATAATCATAGGTGAGCCCAGTAAAAGCCGCTTCAGGTGATGAACTCAAGCATAAGGTGTCCTCAAGACATATTACCACATCTACATTTTCCGATCCAAAATAATTTCAATGAAGCCCGCGGGCCACTAAGCTATACTGCGGTATTTAGAATTGGAAGATGCTTTCCAGATTCACAAGGAACGCTGTGCATTTGATACTTTACATAAAATCCTATAAAAATAAATATTAAATAGACATGCTTCTTCAGCCATCTACCAGCGCCAAGCGGTACTTAAGTACTAATACTAACGTCGCAGGTAGATGGCTGAAGCAGTAGTTCGTTCGAATGCGCTCTAGTGCCTTCCAGATACATCTTGAAGGTTCTCGCTACTTCGTTATTTTCATATAAATACAAGAGGATCTCATCCACAGTCAGTCAGTCGTGAACAGTGTGATATACGTGTATAAGAGCACGCATCTTCGTCGTGTCAGTCATAGCCTATTGTTGTTTTATATTGTAAGACTTTTTTCATTAGTGTGAGACATATTCAGTGGATAATAACCGTTATACGGCCATTTTGGATCATTTTTTTGGTTCACCTTCCATCACTATGGCGTCTACGAGTAAAAAGCGCAAATCAAGTGATTCTTGTCCGGTTTTTAATGAAAAGTGGACCAATTTGTACTTGTGCCGATCGACGATAAGATAGTCTCTTTAATTTGTCGTGAGTCAGTGTCAGTATCAAAAGAATACAATATAAAACGACACTATGACACAAAGCATGCGTCCAATTTCGATCACCTTCAAGGGCGGCTTCGTGTGGACAAAGTGAACCGTCTCCAAATTGATTTAAAATGCCCAGCAGGGTACGTTTAAAAGGCAGAGGGAAGAGAGCGAAGCGTGCATCAAAGTAAGTTATGTAATAGCTGAAAAAATTGCTGAAACAATTTGGGGATATTCCGTGCCCAAATAATAAGGAAGTGTTTAGAAAACCGAGTTTGTTTGGGGTAACTATAGCACGATGTGTCGAAGAACTTGCCAACGACATTGAAGGAACTTTAAAAAAAAACGGTCGTCCGAATTTACGTCATATTCACGTCAAGATTTCGTCCATTGTCACTGTTTAATCCACCAGGAGAATTTGTGGCCGAAAACTATTGGATTTGAGAATGTCAAGAAAGTTATTGTGACTGTCGTCAACATTATTAGGGCAAGAGGATTGAATCATCGTCAATTCCAAGAGTTTTTCACCCAAGAGTGCGAAGCGGATCACGGTGATGTGGTTTATTATAGTGATGTGCGTTGGTTGAGCAGAGAAAAGGTTCTTAAAAGAGTCTTTGACATAAGGAGAGAAATACAGCAGTTCATGCCAACCAAGGTGAATCCGATTGGGGAATTGAACGATCCGAAGTGGATGTCAGAGTTTGTCTTTGTGACCGACATCTCCTTGCATATGAATGACCTAAATACGCGGCTACAATCCAAAGATCAACTGGTGCACACTCTGTTTGATCACATCAAAGTTTTTGTGGCCAAGCTCAAACTTTGGGAGGCACAACTCGCAAAAAAAAAAAAGACTTAACTCATTTTCAGCTTCTCGCTGAGTCCAACAGTTCGTGTCTTGATGAATACGCTACAAAATTAGCCGTGTTACGAAGTGAGTTCGAAAGAGATTTAGTGATTTTCGTAACCAACAGCCTTATTTAGATTTATTTTCAATGCCATTCAGTGTCAATGCTGCCGAAATGCCAGGCTCGGTACAAATCGAGCTGCTTGAACTTCAAAACAACTCTTCTTTGAGAGAAGAATTATTCAATGTGCCCTTGCTTACATTTTACAAAGACTACATTTCTTAGGACGCATTTCCTAATCTTCGCCGACATGCTTTGAAGATGTGCGCTTTGATAAGAACCACATGCTTATGTGAGCAGTTCTTCTCCAGAATGTGAACTCCAAGACAAGAACTCAGATTACAGACCAGCATCTCGAGAATACTCTGCGCATAGCGACTTCCAACATTGATGCCAACATCGACAAGCTGGTAAAGGAAAAGCATTGCCAAGTTTCCCATTGACATGGTAAAAAATGAATGTTTTCTTCATTAAATTATCTTTTTTTTTCAAGCATTGATTGCATTTACTTATCATGAACCCGACTCCTACCTACGCTCTTAATGCTGAGTTTGTATATTTTTATAGGATTTTATGTAAAGTATCAAATGCATAGCGTTCCTTTTGAATCTGGAAAGCATCTTACAATTTTAAATACCGCAGTATAGCTTAGTGGCCCGCGAGCTTCATTGAAATTTTTAATAAACCAGGGGTTCTTCAGTCTTTCAGCCCGCACTGTCTGAAAGGTTGAAGACCCCCTGGTTTATTGCAATGGGTTCTCTGAATATCACGGATTTGCGATGCTCTACACACTAGTCGTGATTTTCTTTAGTGTTATCTGCACCGTTGATTTATTAATGTTTATCCTGTGAACAGTTGTTTAGACAAACGGTGCTTCTTCTACATTTTCACATTTCCCGCTACTAGCATAAAGTCCTGTATATTCTAGGCGCTCTTCTCTCCCAGTAGAGTATCATTTTCACATCGGACAGCTGATCTTCTGTACTTCCCCTTCTCAAATATTTGAAATTTTGATCTAAAAGATCAAAATTTCAAATTTCTGGGAGGAAAGTTCTGATATATATATATATATATATATATCAGAATATATATATATATATTCTGATATATATATTTATATCAGAATATATAAAAATAACATTTTAGAAGGATATACTCTGATATATATATATATATATATATATATATATATATATATATATATATATATATATATATATATATATATATATATATATATATATATATATATATATCAGAGTATATCCTTCTAAAATGTTATTTTTCTTGCTTTTCTGTTAGCAAGAAAAGCAAGAAAAATCGTCGATAACATTGGCGAAGTCTATTTCATAGTAATATAGGTAATTCTTAATCAATTTTATTTAGAAAAACTCCTCTCACAACTAGCAACACTTACAGCAATTGTGAGGAAAATTCGCAGTAGTATTACAATAGTTGGAACTGAGTTCTCGAGACTGTATTTTAGAATTAACTGCAAAAGTTCAAAAAGGTTCAAAGTGCCGCCAGGGGCGGAACGTCTCCCCTCCCCCCTAGCTACGCCATTGTCTTAGAGAGAGATCGAGGCAAGACCAAAGAAGAAGAAGATAATGATGATGATGAAGTCTGGCCAAGAGCTCTCTCTCTCTCACACAAGTGCGCACTCTCGATTCTAAGGTAGATATTTGCGTAGCAGCAGAACTGGAGTTTGTATCGTTCTGATATCAATATTATATTGAGTTCCCAATATGTCAAATTTTTTACTTGACAAACTAGATTTTGTGAATTTTAGGAATGTGCTGAAGCATAGCAGTGTGTCGAGTAATAGTACACAGACTTATGATCAAGTTGAAGAAAGAATGCTTCAAAATACTTGTTTGATTTTGATGTAAGAAGCACCAAAGTTTGTTCAAAGAATCATGCAATCTAATAGGCCAATCAAAATCTTGCAAATTGCATCATACTGCAGTATGATGTATGAGTACGAGTACATAAAAATGAAAATCTGTATCAGAATTCAACGTATCGGAAGTATCAATAGACAACTTTATCAAATTCCACTCCTATAAATGAAAAACAAGCATCTAGTGGAGAATAGAAAGACGTTATCTGGTACTATGAATCTCGACACCCATTCTTCTTACTGGCGTAACCCTGCAAAAAGCGTGAATAACAGTAGAAATCAATGAAATGCAGCCATCGTACCAATTGGTTTCTTTATGCCTTCAAATTGGTAGAACGACGTCCGAATGACATGGCTTTACTCGAACATTGATGCTAACCAGGTGAATCCATTGACATTCACAAAACTGAAGGCACGGATCGTTAGGAAATGGTTCCAGGATTATCGTGTGACTTTACTATACTTTCGTAACCTTGTCTATCGATTCTAACCCGACTGAGAATCAGTAGGAATGAGGTTGAAAGGTGTTTATGAGCGGCATCCACAGCAGTTTCATCTGAGCCAACTATGGAATGCGATTGAGTTTGTATCCGTTATACATATCCGTAGGAAATATATTTGGAACTTTATTGGATGCTCCGACGATTTAACGCTTGTTTAAAGTGGTACTTTTAAGTTGGCTACTTTGGTAATGAAGGAAACATAAATTTGGTGGTGTACAAGGAGTTAATCTATTGTTAGTCAAAGAGTGAAGTGGGTTCTAGTTGCGTTTCTGCTTAAATGAAACTTCTAAAGAAAGTAAATTAGAAAATTAGAAAATGAGTTTTTATTGTACGTAACTTAAACAAAACTTCCTGTCCATATTGCCTAAGGATGCAGTATTTTTAAACACAATTAATTCGAGGTCAGAACTTGAAATAGCAATGTCAAAAACAAGAACAGCATAAGAACAAAATGAACATTTTCCCTTCAAAATGACCTTAATTTAGCTAGCTTTAAAAATAAAAATGGTGTGTATTATATAATATTTTAAATAAATCTTAAAATCATAAAAAAGGAATAACTTTTTCCTTTTTTTGATAGATTTCGATATTGTACAATAAGTTATATACAAATAGTTATGTTTTCTTATATAATTATTGATATTTTAGATAGAAATTTCCGTACACTTAACAGCAATATGGTAAAATCTTACTATGACGTGGGCAATAACTAATGACCTCAAGATCCGGGTATTTGGGTTGTCTGTTGTTCTCGGCTGGCCATTTATCAAGTCACCAGTACACCTGAGCGTATGATTGGCCATCCTCAATGTTCCCGACGTCCGACTCTTTTCCGTAACTTTGTTACAGAGTAGCTTTTTACTTTGTGGCCAGGCCTTAATTAAACCAGGAGAGGACCTTCCTTCCGGTTCGATGGTGCTGCGCGCAGCTAACAAGTCCTAATTTCCGCTTGGCCGCAGAATGGCAGGGCACACCGGCTCCTAATGGGAATTTCATCAGAGAGAGAGAGAGAGAGAGAGTCTTGTCCTCACTTCAGACTGGCCCGTTATTGTTCCTTCCCCCTCCCCCATGGTCCTGCCACTGTTTCTATCTCAGTCATCAGCTGTATCCTCTTCTCCCCCCCCCACCTCATTCCAACTTCTCACGTCCACCTCTCCAACAATCTCGCTTCTCCCCCCCCCATTCCCGTACACATTTTCTCTTCCCCCCCCCTCTCCGTTGGATGCGAAAGTGTAACGTCATTTCGGCGACGATGTCTTCTGCTCGGCTGCCTCTTCGTTAACGGAACGCTTGACAAGTCGGCGTCTCGGTCACGTACTACAAGGAACGCTGCTTCTCATCCATTCCAACCCACCTTCCCTCCCCCAGTCCAAAACTAGAACTCTGAGGACAGTTTGGTTCCAAAATGGGAAAAAATGAACTATTGACAGTAAATTTTCTTCTGCAGACTTGATAGATTCGTCATTAACCTACAGAATGGACGTTTGATACGAAATCCTAATGAGAAAAAAAAAAGGAGATATGAACCATCCTGATGCAGGTGAGATGGACAAAGTTTGGATGGATATTAATTAGGAACATTATGCAGCATTACCTTAGAATTGTTGCTTAATCTTTACAGCATTAGCAACGTCTGTCTTCTTCCTATTAATCGTTTATATACATAGTTGGAATTTGATTGCAGATATTTCTCCGAGTTTGATTTAGTTGCTCCTTAAATTATTCAAATTTCCACCAAGGTTGCGTTAATATCTATTGAGTGAAATCGATCCTAGGAATTTCTTCCGTGTCTTAAAACATTCGTATATTATACTTCACTAACGAGCGAACTTCATCTCGTTGCTGATTTCAAGCTTCCTTTTGTTCCGTATAATATGTAGCAACATGAACGGTTTCTATATAAGAATCTTTCCTAGAAAAGGAAGAAAAAAGAAATCAATACTCTCTGTCTGGAAAGTATCGGATTGAATTTTGCTTCACTTTGCTAGTCTATTAGCCGCCTTTGCGCAATTGGAAGAATAGTAGAACATTGCGCTCTTCGATTGAAAAAGACCCGGGTTCGATTGTCGTCGTGACGAGGAGAATCCTTATATGGGCTTTTTTTTTTTCAATCGAAGGTGAGTTAGCCCATCTCGTACGGTGGTAGCAGGGTTTTTTTCTCCCGGAAACTCGGGTTTGTCATCCCGCGTACAGACAAATCGGCCTTCAGAACACGCGCAATTTACAGACAAAAAAAAAATACTGTTGTTGGTAATGATGGGCGATAGATGGCGTTGATAGTAGTAGTGTTGTAGTTGGAAAATTAAGTAGTAGTGGAGAGGATGAGATGTGTTTGGCGAGGTGGAGTAATGCGTCTTCCCACGATGAGTCCTTGGACTCCCTGGAGGTGTCACGTAATAATAATAATAATTACTAGACAACAGCTTCACTGCAGGTGACCAACAAGACCACATCTTTCTCCAACATGAAATGTTTCAATTTCACATCGGGCCGTATTCCATGTTTTGCGGGTGTTTGAAGGTCACACACACACACATGGAAATTTTCTCACTAGAATCTGTTATTTATTACTGATTTGTAACAAAAATAGTTATTACGTTTATTATTATTTTTTAAAATTTTTATGTAACTCTCATTCACGAATGGTTGTAAACCTATAGTATGTTAGTACCGTGTGTGTACTAAGAATTTGACAATAATTCTGCCATATATAATACCTGCTGCGTATTTGGGAGTAATACTATCTAATAGAGAACTTTTTTGTGAGGTTTATCAACACTCTCTCTCTCTATCTATCTATCTTTTTCTCTATCTCTATATTCTCTTTATCTATGTAATTCAAAGTAGATCCAAACATTAAATTACTACAATCTTTGAAAAATAACATTTACTTATTACATTTGAGAACGAACACATGTTTGTTATACATGTTCGTCAATCATTTCAGAATTATGACGAAAATTATTTGAAATCTGTGCTTTTTTGATGTAATTATAATTACAACAGCTTAATAAAGCAAATAAATATGTTACATTTAAATTAATACGGCAAAATTAGCTTCTTACATAAAGTTGCTGACTACCGAAAAAATTAGTTTGTTTTGCTTAAAAAAATATTCGTTAACATAAGATAATATGACTATTTTCTATTTTATGGTTATAATTCTCCTCTTTATAAAATAAATAAATAAATAAAATAACAAAGAATTTCATGCTTGGAAAGCTTTCACGTTAGAATTTTATTTAGTTCACAATACCTTCAAGAGAGGGCGCTAGTGATGTCGAAAGAAGTGTTTTGTTGGAAATAAATTTTTATGTAGAGACAAGTCTTTTACATAGTAGCGATATTCATTATATAAAGTAAGCATAAATACCTAAACAATTTAATATTTTAAATATTTAAAAATGAGACAACGCCAAAACTGAAATTCAAGTGATCTATAAGAGAGGTAGTGGGGGTCCAATAATCAAAGATGATGCTCGAACACCAGGCGATAAACTTCATCTACCAACATTAGAACAATATTGGCATACTACTGCCTTCTAGTTGGGATGTACAATGATAAGATGGCATAAGTGTTAGCAAACAAAGTTTCCAAAAAGAATTGCTTTATATATAAAAAACAACAACATAATAATCTATTACTTTATTAAGTATCATATATATTTTATAAGATTATTAAAATACTGAAAGGTAATTTAAGGTACACTTATTTTTATTAAGTATGTCTTTGATAAATCATAAACTATTTTATATATCATATATATGTAAAGTAATATATTATATGTATTACTTTTCACCTTTACCAATGTATTATTGCCATTTAGCATACTGTTAGCGAGAGTAACAGTAATGAACAGATGTTCTAAATTGAATATTACAATATGGAAAGGTCATTAAGGCCACAAATTAAAATTTTAATAATCAAAAGAAAATCAAATTCTTCCAAAGCATTTCAGCATGGTGAAAGTGGGACAATGAGAAAAATGGACACAATTAAGAAACAGCAGAAAAAAATTGACCAAAATTTGAAGAAACTAAGCTAAACAAGTGTTCTCTGCCAGGTTAGCAGGAAAACGACTCAGAGGAAGACCAAGATATAGGTGGATTGATACGGTACAAAGTGCCTTAGACGATAGAAATATCAGATCTGATAATGATAATATTGGAGTCTTGACAAGTAACAGACTGATTTGGAGGAAAATTGTAGATAGGAAGTTAGTAATGATGTAAATTTTTCATGTAGTACTATCATATCCTGTATACCCCTTGAGGGTACATGTCAGGAATTTGATGATGATGAAGCTGAGGAAATTTTGAAAAGTCTGTAACTCACCAATAGACTACAAGTCACTAGTAGCAGTGTTTCTTTCTTAAAACGTGCGGAGTTTGAAGCAATTGGCTTAGTGGCCAAATACTTGAAGTGTAGCAACTGGGGTGACGTGCTGCCAAACAAATCACATGAAGGGTTACTGCTCAGTAGTTCAGTTCATCCTCGTGTAGCGGGGAAAAGAGGTTTTATACTCACCAGGCAGACAAACCGCTAAGGGAATACATGCGCATTTTACAGATATATTACACTGTTCCGAAAGGATTAATCAGCTATTATAGCTTTGATATTAGGTTTTTATGAGGTTACTTGAACTTAACAAGCCATTAGACTTAAGAAATTAAGGGAAAGAGAAGATAAACTATTATGTTATGCCAGTTTATTGCATGTGTTCTTCTGACCTGTGTGTTTATTGCGTGTGTTCTTTGTCTGAGAGATGTGTGCAAGCCGATAAGTATAATTTATGAACGAATAGACGCGAGAATGAAATCTTTGCCAAGATTATCTACATTGTAAAAATCATATAAACACAGGCTTGTTGATTATTAATATAATTAGGATTTTAATCAGAAAGAGGTGGTTGAGTGTTTCCATTTTTTTATTTAAAATTTTTTCCAAAATGTTTAAGTTTATCAAAAAAATAATAACTATGTAATTCTTTTATATAAAAAGTTATCTAAAATATGGTAATACTGCAATTAAATTCTGGATTAAAGTCTTGAAAATTTCTTTTGTTTGCTCAAGCAATATTATAACAGCGTAGTATGACAAATGTATTTTTGTTTTTATTCATTTTCGAATATTTCTTAAACTTAAGATAACAACACTTCAAAAACAAGGACACATATCCTTAGATTTTTTTTTTCTTCTTGTGAATGGTGATATCTTTAGTTTCCACCAAATAATTCGACACGTATTTTTTTAATGGGATTCCTCCTACCCCAAAGAAAAGGTTAGAAACTTATAGCACATACGGCACCACAGGTAGAGTAAGAGTTAAATTATATTGGATTCCGATTTAAACCCATACATGGAAATTTTTTACAAGTCACTTCAGGCCTCTTCCTTCTATAGGCCGGTTGGGGTTCTCACACTTGGCAATGAAAATCACCTAAAGACGTTCATAAACATCATGCTGTAGAAAGCATAACTTGTTGGTTGGTTGTTCAATTTATGTATTACAATTCTGCATGCTGTAGAATTGTAATTATGAACGAATTATAATAAAACCGATTATAATTTTAGAACAACCTTTAATCTAGAACATTCTATTCTAATAAACAATTAACTTGGTAATAATATTAAAATATACCGTGCAAGCAACAGGATGCAATTACTATAATACTAACTTTTTTTTTAAATTATAATTAAATATAAAAAAACTTTAAGAAACGTAGAGGTGTATAAGATTCCTCCAACATTAACTTAACAAGAAATCTTTATTACAATTAAATAATTGCATTTTCATTTAAAATAAGCCAATAAAAAACTTATATATTCATAGAAAACTAAAAAATCCCCAATTTAATCTATATATAAATTGAGAAATTATCTTTGTTTTCCAGTATGCAGACCAGAGAACTCTACCATCATGCATTACTAAGCATTTATCGTTCCTCGGTCTCGAAAGAAGATAGTATTTTGCAATTATACCATTATCCACTTAATTTGAGCTAAAGTACTTTGCATATTTCATAATTTCAATTTATCGTTTCAATATTACAGTTATAAAATTTACAAATTTGTTCGGATTATGTTATTTGAAATATAATTACGATCTTTTTTCTGTGGATATGAATGACAAAAGTGAAATCAGAGTCGGTACCAGTATTATTCAATTTTATACGCGCTGTTGCAAGTATGCAGAAATCTATAATATTTCTTTATATAATTATATATAATTTATTATGTGCCATTTTACTCAGACAAAAACTTACGATTTTTTTAAAAATTTAATTAAAGCCATTGGATATACTACACATACTTATATATTTTATATATAGTTTAATTTTTATATTAATACATTTTTTTTTCAGTATATATATATATATATATATATATATAGATGGTCTTTTTCCTTTTTAGTTTATTGCTTTTTTCATGTTTTTTAAGCTTTTGTTTTTTAATTTATTTGCATATATATAGATGGTCTTTTTCCTTTTTAGTTTATTGCTTTTTTCATGTTTTTTAAGCTTTTGTTTTTTAATTTATTTGCATAAAGGTACGATGACACACACATATATATATATATATATAGACGGTCTTTTCATTTTTAGTTTATTGCTTTTTTCATGTTTTTTAATTTATTTGCATAAAGATACGATGACAGCAAAATATTTGCATAAAGTTACGATGACAGCAAAATATAATAATTCTCGGGTTATTTATTTTAATTTTTGTTCACGTTATTATTTTTTTAGTCAACAGTAATCTCAAGCAATGTTTTTCACAGTTTGGACAACATGTCAATAGCATTTAGAATGTAAAACTCATTCTGAACACTCATTTTTAAAGTGTTGGGAATTGATACTCAGCAGTTTCATGCACCAAACATGAAACTGCTTAAAGCTAGTTATTTTGCAAATGCGATATATGATTTCAGTTGTGTTAATGTGGTATGATTATTTTGTTTCTAATTCTTGAGAATTCTGGGAGTTTTTTTTTTAATATAAAGTTAAATGACAACAGATATCTTTTTCTGTATAAAAATAACTATATCCATACCTATTTTACCGTATCTAAAATAAAAAAAAAGGGGCCATGGAACTGTCAAAAATTTCCACATAACCACGAAAGCCTATTTTGTTTCTATTTAAAAAAGCTTTCGTTATATTCTTTATTGCACTCATTAATATAATTCTGAGAGATATTCCATATAATAGTATTTCTGATACTAAATGGTAAACTGTGAAGTAATTTAGTAGCTAGGAGGAGAAAATATATTTCAAAACCTTTATCAATTTGTTTGATCTGGAATTTTTGGATTTATAAATAGATATAGCATGACTTATATAAAGATAAACAAGTATTGTTCACCTTTTTAGATCTAATTCTGTTAACTAGAAATGTTTATTATATTTGGATTGTGGAACCTCCTTGGCTCAGTCGGTTTCAAAGATGTCCTTTGGTGGAAAGACTTGGGTCCGAATCCTGTGATCTATAAGAGGTGGTGGTGGTCTTTCTATTTCCTCATGCAGAAATAGAAGGGTTACCCTTCTGGAAAGTAGGTTTTCTTAATCTGCAAAATAAACAAACCGTTCAGAAAAACGATAAAGGAATAAGGATTAGTCACCGTATTCTGTTCGATCCGATATCAAGAGCCTGCATGGTGCAGTGTGGGTCTACGCATAAAGGTTAAACAGAATTTGGATGGTGAGAAGAAAATTCTTTTGCCTTTTATAAAGTTTAAGGAATCTGTGAAAATAATTGGCAGCGCTTTGGTAGATTCCTTCGTATAAATTTGTACGGATTACCCAGTATTGCACCAGCAAGTAACATAGAGATTTCTCGATGCAGACAGGATTCTGTGACGCAAAGCAAGTCATTTTTACACACACACACACACAGAATAACTTGGTTTTTTTTTGGGGGGGAGGGGGGATTGGCAGACAGTATAAGTAAAAAAATAGAAAATTTTTAGCCATTCAAACTATACTCTTCCATCTGCCAAACCAAAAGACTCTTAAGATGTAAACCAAGCCGAGAAACCCAAATTCGATTGCTACAAACGGTTTCTTCCACATTTCCCGTCACTTGCCCTTATTGAGTTTGATAATTTCGTGATATATCACGTACATGGATTAAAATTTACGGTAACAAATCCTGGATCGGATTCTGACTGCGCACCATCCAACTATGAAGTCTCGGCTGTAAATTGTTGCTTGCGATCTGATATTACGAGAGGAATGTAGATCAAAATAATAATTTTTCTTGAGAAGTATTCCAATAAATTTATACGAATTATTTTAGTAATTCCGATTCTGTCATCAAAACACCAATCAGAAATTTATAATGAGGTTCACACGACAGTTCCTTTTAATGTTCACACATCATTATACAAAAGTATTTCGTAATCATATTAGCATTGTATAAATTGTAGGTGATAGTGTATATCGTTATTATAAATTAAAAATTAACTTCTTTGGATTACAATGAATGCAATTGCGAATGACTTCCGATATATGCTCTTTCATTTATTTGTTTTATTTAGAATCTTCCTCCCCCCCCCCCCCTCTCTCTCTCTCCTGAGAAACCGAATTCTCCATGCTTCTCAATCTGTCATAAATTCTAAAAAAAGATGCACGAAAAGACTTGCTGGAAAATATTCATAAAAATGGAAATCAAAAAAAAAAAAAAAAAAAAAAAAAGAACGCTGTACGGCACGGAATGGGGAAAAGACTAAACGTTCATATTTCTCCGTGCGTTTGACTACTACCGCCCTCTGGTCCCGCCTGCCGTGGTAGCTTGTCAATCGCGTGACGTGGCAGCTCCTCCGGCTCAAGGGCGAATGCTTCATTGGTCAGAGAAATTGAAGCGAGGAAGCAATCGATGTCTGGTTACCGTGGCAACAGAGAGGAGTCTCTGGAGGTCTGTTGTCGGTAGGCAACTGATGGTGGGTTTCATACGAAAACTGAGAAGTAGGGTGTGCAGCTTGTCACAGGGGACAGGCCCGGTCCGAGCTCAGAACTACTATCTAGAAATGCAAATTTTCTTCTAGAAATCCTCCATGTGGGAAGACTTGAACCATCTCCAGCAGCATTCAGGTGTGTACAATTTTTCATCTTTTTTTTTTTTTTTTTTTTGGATTCCTCCCTTCTCTCTTCGCATCCTTCATTGGAGCCCAGACAGACAGCCGTGAAAGAGGGGAGAAGGGCAAAAGCCCGTGCGAGTGGCAAACAGGATCATTACGCCAGCGTAGTTATGGTCAAGGTAAAAGGGAGTTTTGAGACTCCCTTCCGGCCGTCTGCCAGCGTTCCTAAAAGGTAAAGACGCGCGTCACACAGCCCATGGGCTCGAGCACTTTTCGCGTGCCAAGACAGAAGCCTTGTTTCACACGAATGATTTGCTGCCCATTCGCTGTTTCCGCGTATTAAAGCGCGCCAAGTTGCGCGTGCCAAGCTCGAAGTGGCGCTTGCTGAGGCGTGCTTACGGGGGAGCCCAGGCAAAGGAGAGGCTAAGGTCATAATGCGCATCTACCCGCCTGGATGGTTAGGTTGGCAGGCTCAATTTCAGATCGACCTTCTCGATTTCTTACGAACTAACGATTCATTTAGCCCACTGTGCAGGCCCCCGTAGCCTTCCTTATTAAACGCCGCTAGCACATCGCGTGTCTTGCTCGGCTAAGTTCGTGCCAAGTGTCACAGCTGCTTTCGCACCAACGGCGTCTCTCATTGGTAGCTTTTTTCTTTCTTTTTTTTTTTTTTTTTAATCTTCACTTTACTCCACCTGGATTTTTAATGTCATATTAGAGTACGGAAAATATCCAACTTAACCCTCCTCCTTTTACCCCCTCCCCGACCATCAACCTGTCTGCTATTTCACCCCCACCTCGATTTTCTTCCACGCTTCGCGGCACAAAAATTTATCAACTTGACGCTGAAATGGAACCCGCCCGTCTTCTTTGCGATCTGATCGTACTGAATGATATCAACTTTAGCTACGTTTCGGCACCTTTTTTTTTTATCCTTTTTTTTTTATTATTATTATTTTCCCTCCCTCTTCCTTTGCATCTTCTGACGCGTGAAACCGGAAATGTTAACAAGACGAAAGCGCCTGATAGTATTAAGTTACATCGCGGTTCGACGAACGAAAATAACAGGTGTGAAAAGCCAAACGAATACTTTCTTTGTAATCTAGTGTATCTAACGTAATCAGTTTGTTTGTTTTTTTGCGTCTGGTTCGAGGATATTAAATGACTATCGAAACCATATTTTAAAAGACGCTCGATTAGAGTACTGAAAATCCATTACACGAGCTTAATTAATGTGCAATAGTGAATGGAATAATAACAAAGAAAGCGGACAATTTTTGCCGCTGCAAACTTTCCTAATAAAACCACACGGAAGTTCTGACTAGGCTGCAACTATTGCTTCCTTTCCCCATATAGCATAGCAGTGTAAAATATTATTTATTAATATTAGTAACAGGAATGTTGACTTTTGAATAGGCGGCGTTGTAAGCGAACTTCTTAAGAGGATACAAGTGGTCTGAGTAGATTAAAATTGTATATAGGGAGACCTAGGAAAACGTACTGTTTATACTTGAATTCATCTAATCATGAAAACTTTAATTTATAATCACTCGGACTTCCCCGAAAGCGTATCATACATAAAAAAATGTGATATTATGGATTTTACCGATGTTATGAAAAACTTATGTCAACTCTTTTTTACTTTATAAATTTTATCTAAAACTTACAAAACATTATATAATTAATTATAAACAATAATTATATATAGAAATTAATTTAAAATGTAAAATATTGGCATTTTTTTTTTAAGTTTATCTTGTCAAACATGGGACACCTATTTATTACAAATATAATATATTAATTAAGTTTAGTTTCAGGATTGATATATATCAATCCGAAGTCCTTTTTAGAACTTCCAGGGTAACGAATAACGAATGGCAATGCTGTAGCCATTGAAGTTTTAACTGAGGCTCGGCTATTGCCGTTACCCAGCCATGACTAGAGCTTTTTAGCTCAACAATAACAATCCATCCACACAGATTTTCTTCATTCAGATGACGGGATAAAGAGTCAAGGACTCAGTCCATCGCCCAGTTCTTTTAAGAACTTAAGAATATATCAATCCTGAAACTAAACTTGATTCCCCGTGTGGTTGTCGGGATAAGAATAGCACCAATGTAGCTAATGCATGTCGTACGAGGCGACTAAAATTGGGACCCTTGGAGGGCAATGGATGGCAATGCTGTAGCCAATGAAATTTTAACTGAGGCTCTGCTATTGCTGTTACCCTCTTGCCATGATCAGGGCTTTAATAGCTCAATAACACCTTATCCCTACACTGTCCTCTACAGACAACGGGGAAGACGAAAAGCATTCTTGCTTCGACCCTTTAAGCCAGTCCTTATATAAGGACTATAAGGGACATAATCTTAGCGCCACGTTTATCATTCTCAAGGCAAATAAGGAGAGATATTATATTTACAATAATAGATTAATTAATTTTAGTTTTCATATATATATTTCTAAGCTACTTTTCATTATCTTTTAGCTATCGGGGAAATAAAATATGCATAATTCTATAGTGGTAAACGTTCTGTTGTTGTCTTACTTAACACTGCTATAGAAAACTAGATTGCATGAATTCATGTGCAGATGCGATAAAGAACTCCTAAGGAAATAAGGACCATCAGAGGCCAACTTTGGCAGATTTGTTCTAACAATTCCTTAAAAGAATGTTAATTATTTGACGCAGTCCTACTGGGTCCGATCAACTCTTATCTCCGGAAGACTTCCTCTAGAATACGAGGTCTTTAATTCACTTTGTGATGTAATGTCAGGAAGACTTCCCTATTGTCTAATATCCCCCGGAGAGAATTCTCCAATCTGCTAAGACGGGAGAATATTTTAATTAAATTCTTCGCCTTCATAATGGAAATGTCTTCTTGATAAATTTTGAAAAACTCAGAAGAACCTCCTGAGCTACTAAGACACCCTCTTGACGCTGGTAATATTTTACATTCAATATAAAGATGTTAGAATACATTTAATACGAAATGCGTGGGAAGTAAGACTTGTGGCACACTTACATTTCTTAATGCATTCGCATCTTTTTTTTATAGCAAAATGAATCATCGCTATGTGTGTTTTGACAATACAAAAATAAGCACCATTCCTTATAAAATATGTTTGACATATGTGACGGAAAATATTCGCTACATTACTTTACCTGAACCATGAGGTCAGAATGAGAAAATGGGTCATGTTGTGTAAACTTACAGTTCCCTTGACATATTTCTTTTCTCACTTGAGCAGTTGCTAGCAATATGTTCGGTATAATGTAATGGTATATTACGTACGAATAGATCAGAATTCATTGTATTTACTCAGTGATGGTGATTTAAAAATTATTGCTAATAGTATAGCTTTCTTTTTTATTTTAAAACATTTTTATATTTTGATATAATTAAAATAAAATAAAGTTTTATTATAATTGGTTTTGCTGAAAATTAGGGATTTTCATTTTAATTTCTTAAAAATGAAAATGAAATTATAATACACCACTTTTTAAATACCTTAATTTTCTTATTGCTTCCTTGGATAAGGGGAATCAATCGATCGGGGGTCAGAGAGGATTGATTCATTAAATCCAATACTCTTGGAGGATAATGGATGGCAATGCTGTAGCCAATGAAGTTTAACTGAGGCTCGGTTATTGCTGTTGCCCTCCTGCCATGATCAGAGCTTTAATAGCCCAATAACACCTTATACACTGTCCTCTACAGATAACGGGGAAGATGAAAAGCATTCTTGCTTCGCCCCTTTAAGCCAGTCCTTATAAGGACTTAGAAATCAATCGACCGTGAGATGCGGTGATTGATTTTCAATCCAATACCCTTGGAGGGTAATGGATAGCAATGCTGTAGCCAATGAAGTTCTGAGGTTCGGCTATTGCTGTTACCCTCCTGCCATGATCAGAGCTTTAATTAATAGCTAAATAACACCTTATCCCTACACTGTCCTGTACAGATAACGGGGAATATGAAAAGCATTCTTGCTTCGCCCCTTTAAGCCAGTCCTTATAAGGACTATTTAAGAAAATTAGGGATATAAAGTCCTTTTTAGGACTTTATATCCCTAATTTTTAACTGAGGCTCGGCTATTGCCGTTACCCAGCCATGACTAGAGCTTTTTAGCTCAATGACACCCCATCCACACAGATTTTCTTCATTCAGATGACGGGATAAAGAGTCAAGGACTCAGTCCATCGCCCAGTTCTTTTAAGAACTTATTGTTATGACAAAAACGTACACTAAGTCAATAAGTCTTGGGAGTTAAAAATACATACAATACTTATATATATATATATATATATACAGTACTTATATACAATACTTATATATATATATATATATACAGTACTTATATACAATACTTATATATATATATATATATATATACAGTACTTATATGTGATTAAATTTTTTTAAGTTAAATTGCTACATTAAGTTTTGTAATCGGTAGTAATATTCCTAGCATTTACTAAGTAGAAAGCGAAGATTTTCAGGGATGTTTGTTTTCTCCCCCTCCCCCTAAAAAAGAAAAATTCACAGAAAATATATTTACTTTATCTTAAATTTCTAAATGTTTCTGTATTTTGTAAATTTCTATTATTTTATGCTTAAACTTAATTTATACAAAACAATTTCCGTTAAATATTTTTTTTACACTTTAGAAATAATGAACCGACTCATCCCCCTTCTGAAGATAATGAAAAAGTCAAATTAACAAACTCTACTTCCCTTTTTCTTTAATGCTGTACTCACTGCTTCGCTCCTTACAGCCCGGAACCCATTTAATCTCTTCTTACAAGGCGCTCTTAAGAGCCATAAGCAGAAAAAAAAAAAAAAATTCACATATACTTTTTATAGGAAAATTGCATGGAAATACAACCAACGAATCATGCACAGTTTGAAAATGCCAGTCAAGTAAAAAAATCGCCGTGTGCAAGCCATTGGAAAGTAATATCATATGAAACATATTTTCTCAAATTTACCGTGAACTGGCAAAGTATGATTTATGATGGTGGGCCTCAATTTTTTATGCATGCATATTATGGGCTCTGGTTCTATCTTTGAATAATAGATGGCGCTACGGGAATATCTTTGTCGTAATCCTAACAAAGAGGAGTATCACTTAGAAAGAATACTTTTTGATTTTGTGTGAATGGATATTGGGAGGATAAGATCGTGTAGTTTCTCATTTTATTCAAACTGAATTTTAAAGTTTTAATTAGGTTCTTTTAAAGAAAGAACCAGACATGGCTTGTCATTACCAGTCATGCAGTTTCAATGCTTAAAAACTGATACTAATCGACCTTTATTAAGTATCGCTATTAATACTTTTATTATAAAATAATTAAGGCTTGCTCTACATTTCCGTTTTCCCAAAGTTCTTTTAATTATACTTAATTGGAATTGTAGTATATTTTATGATTTTTTTTCAGTGTGTAAAGAGTTTTGAATTGTGACGTATTGGAATGAACAGTGACATTCGAATAACTGAATTCCGAATCTTGGGCATATATGTAAAAAATATTTTCTCTGTAAATTGTGCAAAATTTATTTCTATATATTTGAAATTATATTTTACTAAAACTTTATTTGTATTTATTATTTGTAAAATTAATTCTATCATTTTAATTAGGTTATTTTAAAAAAATTAAACCGATCTTTATCCACCATTTTTTATCGCATATAGCCAAGTAACATTATTCAGCAAGTTGTAGTCTAAATTCATTACGGATACATTCAAACACAAAAGACCAAAAGCCATTTTAACTTCCTTCAGTGATGTATAATCTCCATGCCCGTTCTGGGCGAGCAAACTGCTCGTAATACATAATATTTTCCCTCGCTGTGACCGTAACAGACAACGGGGAATATGAAAAGCTTTTCGCTTCACCCCTTAAGTTATAATTGTCAATTGGAAGATGCGTACAATTAACAAATGTGTGCAACATGCTTCTTTTAATTTTAATTTCAATAATAAGATAATATGAGTTAAGAATCAATAATTAAGATTTTGAAAATCATCCAACATTTATGAAATTTTAGCGATGAGAGGATCAAAACTCTTTCATTTTCCAAATTAAGGCTTAAATTTTTAGCGTTGGCTGATTCTCAAAAACCGCTTGGCCCTCAGTTTAGGTTTGTTGTCTGATACCACTGAGAAAGTTAAGCTCTAACATCTTTAAAAGTACAATTAATCATACTTTTACTTTCTTCACAATTTCGCACTAATAATTAACTATAAAATAACAATGCAAGCTTTAAAATTTTAATTAGTAACTAATAATGTTTCAATAGTGCAATTTTATTCTAAAATATTTTAACATTTAAAATTAAAGAAAAAAAATAATCATTTTAATACTGCAATAATGCTATTTCGCTCGAAAAATCATTCATACGTGCATTTGGGTAATGTGACTCTTAATTTACAGTACGAATCAAACCTATTTTGCATCGAATATTTGACTCGAAGTCAAAAGCTAAAGTCCCATATTTTAAAACAAAAAAGCTAGGAAATATTACAAAAGTGTAAAACGTTGTTGTGAAAAGGGAAGTCATTTAGCTGGATGTGGCTTTCATAGTCGTTCCTAGTTCTATTTCTTTAGTGGACGACTGGATGGGGGTCCATAACTGTCAACATCTCCACTTAGGGGAGTGCTCATCTCACCAATAGTCGCTTTTTAACTTCTTTTTTTCGAAAGCCGAGTACAAGGTGACTTGTGTTATGATTATCAGGTAGCTATAAGGGAAATATAAATACATCTACAAGTGTGTAAAGCGAGAAGCGGAAATACCTGGGGTGACGAACCGCATCTGAAAGCGTCCGACCACTATTCACTACAATGACACACATTTGGAGAGGATTACGGTGCCACAGACGAAGGTCACTTGAATCTTCGAGTTCTAAACAGGGCGGCTTTTTCTTTGAAATATTCAGATTCTACGAGAGATTCTTGTAAGGAGCTATAGAGGTGGGTCGTTGTCATGGAGGGGGGGGGGGAAGAGAAGAATAACGAGAGGACAGTAAACGACAGTGGGGTGGTTGTGTTTCTATATGTATCCCCCCCTCGAGTGGAGACAAGTAGGTTTGGCGTCCACCGTACGAACACCAAACAGCAAAAGGAGATAAGCTCTCAAAGAAAGCCCGTTCATTTCTGTGTGTGTGTGTGTGTGTGTGTGTGTGAGGGAGCCGACTGTCCCACACTTATTTGTTCCCTATGACCGCAGGAAAATATGCTCCTACTTGTAAGCCTTCTCACAAAGACACAGAACAAGAGAGACGGCAAGTTTCCATGAAGTCAAATACAGAAAGAGGTATGCTTAAGATATTCAGATCCAACAATGTCTACTTGTAATACAGCGTGTATTTGGAAAGGTCAAAGTGTTTACGAAGTACGTGGGGTGTGCACACTTCAAAGAATTACTATGCATTCCATCTTTCAAGCAATACGTTATAGATAGGACGAAAGGTAAGAAGACAGAGCGAATCACAGAAAGCGCAGCTACTGATAAACAATAAAGTACTACTTACACTATTAGTCTATCTTAATGATTCAATTCAAATGAAATGGGACGAAGCATAAAATATGTTCTTTGGCTTCAAGTACGTGGATTCAAAGATGATTTTATAAAACAAGGACAAAAATAGGTGTTAATATCGTCGATCTCGATGTTTCTACTCTCACAGAACATTTCTTTACATTGTTTACTGATGGTGAAGTAGAGCAGGGGAACAAACAATAGAAAGACAGTCTTGAACATCGAATATGTCTGGATTTGTCAGCGTGACTGACCATTTTGGAAGATAGGAGGATCTGCTCCACTTCTTACTGAAAATCGATTCAAGGACTTGCTGCAGGTTGGGATGAACTTCTAACTTTATTGATTACAGATTCCAACGAAAGGGAAGACATAAATCTCTAATACTGACAATCCTTTAAAAAAAAAAAAAAAAATCCAGATTTTGAAGTTTCAAAATAGGGGAGAAAAAAAAAAAAAAAACAGAAAACTCCATGCCCGTCTCATTTTTTTTTTTTTTCGATCAAGAAAACAATAATTATAAGTAGATTTCAGAATTTCAGTTCATATGACTGTATTAATATAAAGACAGAATAAGTATGTGTTCAGAGAAACACACGAATGTGTGTGTGTGAAACTAATCCAACAACTAGATAATATCCAACCAACGAAATTCTAAAAACAAACACGGGTACAGCAGAAAGGGAACATCCGGAAAGAGGTCATGTGGTTCAGTAGATTCTGGGTTCCAGTTGTTCCTCGCTGACAACAAAGTCAGAGAGATTGCAGCATTATATTTGTATTTTCTTGAAAACGTTCAAGTGTCTGATGCCAACGGAGAGACATACGAATGTTCACAGCCTACTTTGAACATTGCTGATCCAGTAAATCCCTTCATTCTCACAGTTTATCCATATGATGATTACTTCCGGTAGAATAATGCACAATAATAAGAGGCACAGATGATTCCAGTACTATCAGTTTCAAGCTAATTGAAGAACTGTGAATTAAGGGAGAAAGTGTTGTTGATGACAGGAACAACCTGCAGTACAATCGTAGGCATCTGTGAATGGCTGTGTGCATGGATCGGAAGCTCTATAGAATGCTATGGCATACCGGTGGAGTCCATGCCTCGATAAGTTACAGTTGTGCTGATAATCAATTGGCTGCTGGGACGCCATTATACCCAAGTGAATCGTCATTGTGAAGTTTCCAATCCAACTATTTAAAAACGCTTAACAGTACTGTTGCAAAAAAAAAGGTGAAGCTTAACGCTTTTGTATTCCCCGTTGTCTGAATCGAAGTAAACTTTGGTAGGAATAACTTATGAGCATTTAGCTCGTTCTGTGGAGGCGGAGGGATTAAATGACATCATTGGAAATTAAAATGGCTTTAGGTCTTTTGCAGAAATCATATTCGTTGTAGTCTTCAGCTTGTTGTATCAGTTGTTAGGGTGCGTAGCCGCATTTGAAAAGAACTTTACTGCTAGAGAGGGAAGGATTGAGGAGACACGAGTATTGGTATCATATCACGGTGAATCTATTCATTTCAGATGAATCACGGAGCATTTGGAATCATTCGCAAACATTTGTTTTGCACTCGTTGTAATAACTTTGGAAGCATGGCTCCAAGCTGGAGAAGCGTAGGTAATTATGGGACGAATCACTATCTGATAGAGTAATAGTTTGTTCCTTGTATTTAATTTGCTATATCGATTAATCAAGGGGTAGAGTTGAGCAATAGTTTTGGATAATTTTACAGAGATGTACCTGATATGATTACTGAAACATAATCTTTTGTCTAGTAGTAACTCGAGATATTTGGCTTTTATTTGCCATGGAATTTTGGTACCAAACAGAATACTGTCCCCTTTGGGAGATACTAATCTTCTAGTGAATAGAATTGCTACACTTTTTTGAGGGTTTACTTGCTGTCTCCAGTGTGAGAATCATTTTTTCTAACATCTTGAAGTTTTTTGGTTACAAGGTGAGGACGGGGTAATAAGCCAACCAGAGAAACTTCGTATCTGTTCCAAGCTGTTCATCATCGTTATTTATAAATTAATATTTTAAAATTTATAAGGTGTTTTATTAGTCTTAAAAAAATAAAAACTTATATCAGAAATTTCCCTAGAATCTTTTACTATGAAACCTGTAATATTATATACATAAAGTTTTTTTTAATTATATTTATTAATTTTATTAAATATTGCATTTTCTTCCTTTTTTAAACATTGCTAATTGTTTAGAAGTACACTGTTTTTTTTTTTTTTTTCATTTATTGAACCACCCAAGTTTTGTGACACTTCCAGCTTTTTTTTTTTCCAACACACACAGCTATAGGTCAGGATCAGAATTTCTTGCAAAACTTGCCACCTGTAGCGATTCAGAGATATCGAATATCATCTGCAAACTGTCAAGGAAAACTATCGTCATAATGTCAGCCATGTGCACATACATTGCCAATATAATGGACCACCAAGAAAAATTCTAAAAAATAAAACAACCTCTCACAACATTTTATCTCCTCCCTTAAAAAATAAAATAAAAAACTCTATTATGATTTTTACGTAGCCTGCATCTGTTGCCAAACCTCAAAGAATGCCGGTTCCCACTGGGGTTCAGGGAGATTGGAATGTTGTGTAGCCGGACGCCTACGGAGCGTTTGTCGAATGTTAAGTGTCGCACCTGCACACGCGGTTGCAAGACGAAACGCTGGCTTTTGTGGCCTCCAGCCACGTGCGTTCGTACAGGTAGCTCTCCAGATGAGCAGACTGGCAGAAGCTCACAATCTACCAAGTTCTCACGGCCCTAGGCTATTCCATAGAGGGGACAGTACTCTGGAACGCTCCGTTAACCACTGGGAAAGTCTTGGGCACCCCACCCGCCCCTCTTGAGGTCCTGCTTAGTGGCCATCTGTTAGGACATACTGAGTTTACAAAAGATGGACATCGTATTTTATCTCTTTTGTTTGGTCCAAAGTGGTTCCTTTGGTTGTATTAGTTAACAAAACTTTCACCTGTTCTGTGGTATACTAGAAAAAATCAATATTAGCTTACAAAATCTGAGCATTTTTTCTTAGTATGCGCGCAAGCAATGTTTTTATCATAGTGAAGTTATAGAATTAGTATTTAGAATTTATTTTGGTGTATTTATAATATAGGAATATTAAATCTTGCAAAGGTTATTGTTTTGTTTTTTTTTTGTTGTTCGTTAAGATATTTTTGTATTATGTTTTGAATATCAATCATGTCCATTTCTTTACTAAAATATGCACCAAATGCGGTATTACCTTTCAATTGAACTAAGAGATATTAGTAGTAATATGCCATCCTCTAGTAGAAATATATTTGGTATATTCCATTTCATTAGACGTTCATAAATAAATAAATAAAATAAAAATAACACGCGAAACATGTAATAACTTTTAAGCATTCTTATAGGTTTTTGACTGACTGATCAATGTATGTAATCTCGAAACCATATGAATACGGTTTCGAAATTATGAAATTTTATTTGCATCATAATCTTTTATACATGTTTATTCTTTAAAAAAACATTATTTAGTTGATTATAATAACAGTTGTTAGGAATGTTATCTAATGTATAATACCTTGATGGACCTGTGTTTCACTCAGGATTTCTCCATGAGTGCAGGTCATGGAGAAATCCTCCAACGATCTCTCTCTCTTCCATGTTATAACCGTAGATTTCACTAGTGGACCATCTTGTAGATGGTCTTCCTGCTTTTCTCTTTATTCTTGGTTGCCAGTTGAGTATTCTATATGTCCATCTGTTATCCCTGAGTCTGGCAATGTAACCCGCTCATCTCATCTTGCTTTCATATACTACAGTTTACCGCATCTTTTATGCCTGATCTCTTTCTTAGTTCCGTGTTTCTAACATGTTCCATTTTGCTGATGTTACAAATCCTGCGTTCTATTGCACGCTGAGTTATTCTGAGAGTTTCTTCTTCTTTTCTTGTCGTGTTCCATGTTTCTGATTAATATGTGAGTGATGGAAGAATGTCACCATTAAATAGTTTTGCCATCTCAGAGATGTCAAGATTTGGATCAGTAAATGTTTCTTTTAGTCTGTTGAATGATAACCATGCAGCTTTCTTTCTTTTTTGCTAGTTCTTCAGAAAAATCGTTATTAATTTTTATTGTTTGTCCTAAGTAACTGTAGGAGTCAACTTGTTCTATAGGGATGTTATCAATACATAGGATGTCACTTGTGTAGATGTTTTTGATCCATTTTGTTTTTTCTAGATTCATTTCTATGCCTATCTTACTGTTGTTTGTGTATATTGTTTCACCCATTTCTTCTAGGTCTTTTGGATTGTGGGATATCAGTACTAGATTATCGACAAACATAAGGATTTGTAGTTTTTCATCATCTATGCTTATTCCTCCGTTTAGGTCTAATTTTTTTTTTTTCAGAATGTATTCTAAAGTGCTTGTAAATAGATTTGAGGAGATCACAGCGCTTTAAAGCCCCCTCTCTTTATATCTATATTTATAGGTTGATCAAATAGGGTTATTTGTGTGTCATCTGATTTTTGTTAATTTCTTTTATCATGTGGATGTAAGTAGGATCCACATTTATTTCCAGTATTCTCTGCATTTTTCTGTTAGTTGTGAAATGACCTGGATATGATCTATTGTGGAGAAGCCTCTTCTGAATCCTGCCTGCTCTCTACTGGAGTTGTTTTCGAGAGTGTTTTGGATTCTGTTCAGTATTACTGTATTATATGTATAATACAATATAAATTAATTCATTTAAGAATATTTTTAAATAATTAAAATTAAATTTTAAAATAAAAAAAAATTATAAAATGAAATAGAAGCAAATAGAATTTTACAATAAAATTAAAACCGATTTCACTGACACCTCATTAACATTCATATGATTCGTTACTTTTAGCTTTTTACTGGTATTCGTAATGAAAACAGTCAAAAAACTTGAAACCATGATTGCATAGTAAAACACATTGGAATGTCCATAACTTAGCAAAGAGCCAACTCTCTTCATTAATCCCTGACTGTCCTAATCTTTCTCCTATCATCTTTTTGACACTTATGAAGTATTTGAAAAAAATACATTTTGTGGTTTCTCAACATACCACGAATCGAAAAAAAAAACCTTTCGGCCGGAGTTTTAAACTTCATTAGCATATTAATTGCTTCTCTAATTAATGGCTTCTCTTTTGGGATAATTTTTATGACATGGGGAGAAGTTCGTGTGGTCTGAAGTACAGAAAACTGAGTGCGTAAATCAGCAGAGATTTTTGCCTTTTTCTATACAAGCTGTGATTGCAAAAAAAAAAAAAAAAAAAAAACGATTATTGAGTACGAACAAGTCCCTGAATTCTCTCTGTCTATCTTTCTCTCTCTATGTGTGCATGCATGTAGGGGGTGTTTACTTATCAGATACATCAGGTTCACTTAGTCTACAGTGACATCGAGTAATGGACCAAGTTTCAGAGCCAGATTCAAATCCGGAGATAAGTGGGAGGAATAAAGAGCCATCTTCTCCTTTCTCACACCAAACTGCAACTGATTAAAACTGTCTTATCATTAAACAAACCACAAAAAGATAGCATGGACTTATCCTAGTTGCTTGGATGGGTTGAAGTTGAGAAGAAAGATCCTTGATAGTATTACATTGCTTACGATATCAAGCGGCTAAGGCCATGATTTGTGTATGAGCGAGCGCGCTCATTATCTCTCAACTACTAGTGTTCTTCGGCTGGTTTGTTTGTCTTGAGGGGAAAATCCTATCTCTCTGATATCAATCAAATGACATATCATTCTTCCGAATGGTTACGGAGGTATCTCACGGGAAAAACAGATGAACTTATTATGTCCATGAAAATATCTATACGAAATGTATTTGACAGAAACTTGGTATCTACATGACAAGAAATGGAGTAAAAGAATAACAGTGGATCAAATTGTTGATAGTATTCCTTTCCAGGAAAAAGTGTTCACATCCCAAGTATATACTCTAGGTCGGAAAAAGTGTTGGCGAAAAATTTTCTTCATATTTCACTTAAATAATTTCAAGTATTAAGTTCTGAAAAATGATGACGATGGACGCTCGATCCATAGGACAGGATCAGCCAGAATAAATGAAGAGAAGTGGACAGTTAATACTGTTAAGTTCGAAATTATACTAGAATGACTTATGCAGTAGTTCAGTCCATGCCAGCGCTTGTGTATTGGTAATAATTCTATAACGCTAGCCTGCAGAAGAAAGACCGGTACGTGTGTATTCTTACACGAACATCATTATAGTTTCTGTTATAGAAGTTGAGAAGAATTTTTCTGTTTCTTTTTTTTTTTCCCGGAACCTGTTCCCGAGTTGTACGTATTGTGGTTTCCCCAATGGTATCTGTTTTTTTTTTTTTTTTATTATTATTATTTTATTTTATTTTAAATTCCACAGCTTATGAAAAATCAACTGCAGAACTCAATATTTCAGACAATATGCCAGTTAAGGAAGCAACACTAGATGGCAGTAGTTGTCCACCATTCTTTTACCTTCTAATTACAAATCGTCAGCAGAAATGAACTCAATTACCGATGACTGTAAGCTCAATTACTGACGGGTGGTAGGCTAAGAAACGTTCCACTTACACTCTTTGGAAAATGAAAGGATGAATTGTAAGGAACAATTGTTAGTGTTCTAAATAGACTTTGGGGAAAGTAATAGTGAGTAACGGTTGTGATTGTTGAGAAATCCTGAGTGAAAAACAGGTCCATCAAGGTATTATACATTAGACAACCAACGCAATGAACTGTATGCATTTATAAGTATGTATGTCCTCAAGTTGGCTTCTTCTGCTAGAAGAAAAACACGTGTTTCCTGAAAAGGAACTAAAAAAAAAAAAAAAAACACTTCCGGAAACTCTGCATTCGAATCTGGGTCTTTCCGGATATGGCGCGCGTGTCTTTTTGACTTTACTGTCTTACTATGAGAGAAAGAGTGGAGAAGTCAGTAAAAGAGGGATCAATGATTGGATTTTTAAGGAGATTTCGGGAGTCTACTTCGCAAACGTAGGAGTGACACTTCAGAGAGGAGTGGATCAATAAGAGAAGTTTTTTCACATGAATAATTGCTGAATTAGTAGCATCTATTCAGGTGAAAAAGGAATGCCTTTATGCAGAAAAGAATGTCAACTTTTTTCTTTTTTTTTTTTTAAGTATTCCTTGGGTTTGGATATTTATTACAGAAGTTGTGGAGGAAATATGTTCATACCGTATTATGACATGTTAAATATTATTCCAAAAAGGAACAGTTTTTTCTTCTTCTCGAAGAATCGGGGCATTATCCAAGATATCGTGGAGGAAACTTTTTTTTTTTTTTTTGGAGAGAAGAAAGAGATTCTCGGAAACAGTGTCTTCATTTCTTTCTCTTCTTAATACAAATGAGGAGTTCTAAGCAATGAAGACACCTGTCTCTGATCATCTCTTTCTCCCCTCCAAGGAAGAAGTTGAGATCTGTTTATAGAATAAATGAACTCATTGCACAAGAAAAGAAACTTGGAGAGAAAAAGCACATCACTTTCCTATATTTTTAATGTGCATCTTAGTCGTGAAAGGTTGTAAATCTATGTCACATTAATACAGTGTATGAGCTGAGAGTTAGATAATGGGAAATCCCACTCTATAAACTAAACAAAGAACGTTTTTCAATCCACTTCAGTGATCTGGGTATGAAACCTCCACTGGTGATCTCACACTCAGTAATGAAATTCATCTACCACTTAGAGACATTTACTAACATCCATACCTTGGGTGGAATTCGCATTCACCTGTTGATTAAAGAATGAATCTGCTATTTACTCAGGTAACCAGATTTTTTTTTTTTTTAAATTCTGAAAATTAAATATGATCAAGATTTGCTTGTATGAAACTGTACATATTAGGCTCAATAGCCTGTCACAGGCAAATAACTGGCTTTATAAAAACTTATCTTATTATAGAGCAGTTATTTATTTCGTATGGGGGGGGTTTCGCCCTTTCCCATCCCGTCCTTTAGATTTGGTTGAGCCCTTCTAATGAGGGATTAAGTATGTATTTGATGACTGTAGATCTCTCTCTCTCTCTGTGTTCATAGGGCAGGTTCTGAGAGATGAAAAACCGGAGTTTTTGGATAAAAAACCCTCTACCTCCGTATGAGACCGGCTAACTCACCTTTAGTCGAAAGAGACCCGATAAAGATCACGTCATGGACGGGAACCGAACCAAGGGCTTTCCGACCAAAGGACTTCGCCTATACCGACTGAGCTATGAAGGCGCTAAGAGCAGTTAATTCTATGTATGTGATTCTGCATTTTTCAGAAATGAGTCTATACTGTGACATTTTGTCTGTTCCTATAAATGTTTTTTGTGTCCTCTATGGGTTTCGAACCCAGGTCTTTCTAACAAAAGGTCATCTTTACTGCCTGAACTAAGCAGGCTCTCTCTTATAGAAAAGTCTTAGTTCAACAGTTATACTAAAATAATTCAATGGAATTTTGAATCGGGTTTGTTGATAACCAAGAGTACGTTCCATTCTTTTGACTTCTTCACGCCGAGGAAAATATTCGACAAGAATTACTTGATTACGCAGAACATGGCTAATCATGCAGCAAAGAAGAACATACTGAACATAATGTAGTTGACCGTCAACAGAATTGTAAATAGGACTTCGAAGAATTGGAAAACTGTCATTGATTTGTAAATACTTATATTTACATTTTGTTTTCATATTTTATATGTTAGTTTTATAAAACTAGTGAACCTTTCGTTGATTTTTGTGAAGACATGCAACTCCAGCGTATTTCTAAAAGTGTAATCTTTTCAATCATGAAACAAATACATTCAGAGATGACGTAATACCTTCCTTAAAAAATATAGTTAGTTTCTGAATGATGAGGCAACTATGGATTGCGATATGCTCACAAAAGAAAAAAAAAATCATACATTTCCTGACCGAAGTCGATTTAAGTGTCAATTTTAGCAAGTAGTGCCTAGCGAAACTACGCATTGTTCCTAGACTTCATTAAAAACAATTCTCATATAATCTATTAATTTTACATATCTGAACATAAACTGCGCGTTCAACACATTGAAAACTGCTTGATCTGACCACCTCTCATTCTAACCAGCCAAAAAAACAAAACAAAAAAAAACAGATTATATTATCATCCCAGAATAAATTTTAATACCACGTGTCCTTATCCTTATAAGGACTGGCTTAAAGGGGGCGAAGCAAGAATGCTTTTCATCTTCCCCGTTATAGGAATAAGGTGTTATTAAGCTATTAAAGCTCTGATCATGGCAGGAGGGTAACAGCAATAGCCGAGCCTCAGTTAAAACTTCATTGGCTACAGCATTGCCATCCATTACCCTCCACGGGTATTAATCACCGCAACTCTTGTCTGAATACCACGTGTCCTTATAAGGACTGACTTAAAGGGGCGAAGTAAGAATACTTTTTATCTTCCCCGTTATCTCTGTAGTGGACAGTGTAGGTATAAGGTGTTATTGAGCTATAAAAGCTCTGATCATGGCAAGAGGGTAACAGCAATAACCGAGCCTCAGTTAGAACTTCATTGCCGATTAGATTCATAATTATTATAAAAGGGTGTCTTTTGAATGCATCTTAGTAAATTTAATTTTAATAACATAACAATTAGCTTTATTTATTACAACCACTAATAGAATAATATATATATATATAATCAGCATTTTACTTTCAAACAGATTTTGAGAATATAGTTCTATAAACCCAATTACAGCGTTATTTCTACATGTATATGCCTTATTATCGCCTTCCAGTTCGGACTAGTCAGACGTTCCCAGACTTTTTTCACCTCGGCCAAACGAAATACCTAACAGTTCCGTTTATTAATTAATTAGAGTCAAATTGCTTATTAAGTATTTGCGTCCGAAAAACTTAGTAATCGTTTTAAAAATTAACACATAATAATAGTTCAATATAGCGCCATAGCGCACAGGTGGGGAATCGCAAGACTTGTGGTGGTATCTCCGCTGTCCAACCGATAGCAGCATTGTATAACCTTAATAGAATAGAGAGAAAGGGAGAGAGAGAGAGAGAGAGAGAGAGAGAGAGAGGAATCAAATGTATTATAGAAATGAAATTATCTAAAATCAGAAATTAACGCAGTATGTTATATTAATTAATGCATTTGCTTTGTTTCATTGGCTTATATTTTTTCATTCGTTTTAAAAAATGAATAAATAAATAAAGTAGAATTAGTTACATATAAAGTCTCCGTTAAGATGAGTTTCTTTTATTTGGTTCTTCATAGAACTATTAGCAGCCTTTTGGGAAAAATCTTTTCCAATTTTTTTTTTTTTTTTTTTTTTTTTTTCGGAGTTAATAATTCATTAAACTCTTGGTAAACATTTAAGTCATCACTACTTAACAACACTCAAGAAAGCCATTAATGCCGCCAGAACATCTCGTCATCAACATTTTCTCCCCTGTCTTAATGCATAACTTTGACGGATTGTGTTGCTTTTGTAAAGGGAAGACTATCACCTTATTTAAATATCATTATCATCTTCCTTCAGCGTGAGCTTCCAAACTATGTCATTGGTTCATCTTGTATGCCTCACTTCACAACTGGTGGAAATATCTCCTGACGTCATGCTCTTACGCATGCGTCTATTGTTAACAGTAGCCTAACGCGTTATCAATCGATTTGAGGAGAAAACGCGTGAGCGAACACAGTTTGAGAGTGCTGGCATGAACTGACAACAGAAGTTGCCAGGGAAACTGGATCATGTGGAAAGACTAAAACGTAATTAAATTAAAAGTGATGGAACTGTTAGATGTGGATGGAGTATAATGGGTGACGGAGCTGTTAATTTGCATCTCTTCTCTTTTGTGTTGTCTGCCTCAGAAATGTGTACTTCCATTTTTAACAGGCTTGTTGACAATAAAAAAAAAAGCATAAATAATCAATATATGCTCAATGAATTTCTCACATCACATTCATGAATACTATACAAAAGTTTCTAAGAACTTTATATTTTGTTAAAACTTATAATTAATTGATAATACTTATTTAAAATTAATATTAATATTTTAAATTTTAATAAACTGAATTATTTACATGCATATAAAATTCACGCACCTATAATTATTTCGTATATTTTACAATAATTGAAATTTTAGAAGTACGATATCAGCTATAGTTAGTATTAGTTGTACATTATTATTATTATTTACTTTTTCATTGGTGTGATGTGATATCAGTTCAAGTACAAAATTAGCAGATGAAATAAACTTCGCATAATAATAACTAGACTTCTGTCGAGCAATTTACTTGTAGGCAAAATTCTCACGTTCTCTGGGAAAAACATGGGTGGTAACCCTATACTTTAGAAACTACCACAGCTTTCTTTTTTTACAGAACCTAGTCATACATTCCTTCTGTAACGACACCATTATCATCTTGCCCACTTGTAGGGGCGGCATGTTCTAGTTTAGCTTTATCTTCTGCCGACATTGACTACTTTTCTATTTTTGGGGAGGCCAAATTTTCAGGTCTACTAGATCAGTTATGTGTGCCCATCCAGGCCGTCAGGTCAGCGGATTTGACTTCCACGTTTACTTCTTCTGATCGGTAGAGGGGTTCCTGTGTGACGAAGCAATTATTTCGCTCAAATGGACATGAGTTGAGACGCCACGGCTGCTTCCCGAAGGGGGAATCCACGCCATGGAAACTTGAGGGAAGGGGGGGGGGTTGAAGTGCAGCCGTTTCGTTCTCGGCAAATGCGCTGGAATCATCGGTTCTGACAGTGGTTATCAGGATGGTGGACTATGGACGTAGAAATTTCAAAGGACTTCCGGGGGTGTCCTTAAAAGAGTAGGTGAAGGTAGATTTGAAATCATACCTCACGTTCAACCCGCAAGTGTAGAAAGGGTTTCGGTGTGTGCACTTCTGGGACCATCTGGTTAGGATCGTACAAATTATTAGTCAGTGTGGTAAACATGCGGCGTTTTACATATACACTTAAAGTAATTCTGGCCTCTGATGAGAACCAATAAGTTCGAAACAGCTGGCAAGCCAGTGAAACCTAAACGTACTAATAAAACGCGAATATGGGCCCGTGGGTGAGTATTTAAATTGTGCAAACCAAGGCGACCCCCACGCCGAAGGTTATATTCTCATAAGCTGTCAGGAAAAATTTAATCTGACTATAAGATCAAAAGAGATATATAACATCTCTTTATAAATAATGTACTATATATTAATTCAGCAGTTTAGTTTTTTTTTTATATAAGAAGCAAAAGGACCTCTACATCCCCCCCCCCCCCCAAAAAAAAATTTCCTTCTAGATAATATATCTTACTATAAAAGAGATTTTGGATAACGCTAGAATAACCCAGCGTGTAAGGATTTCCATTATTATTATTTTTAATCCAAAGCCAGTCTATATCAAATAGACTGACTCATAAATTCATTACAGGCATTGCTAATTTTAAAAACATTGGCATAAATATAATATAACTTGCTTTAGCTTAAATGTGAATCAAAACGAGGTGGAAAATCTCTGGTGTTAGTCATTAATCCACCAAGCAACAAAGAACAGAACTGACAACTAAATCTTTTTGAATGTTTTAGAATGAAAAATCCCTTTGTGTTCTATATACGCTAAACGTTGAACTTATACGTTATAGTCGAAAATGCTAGTTCGCTGATGAGATCCAATTTATCGAAACGATCGTCTTAGCAATTGAAAATTAAATCAAAAATCGTTATATTGAAAGATAGTATCTGTTCAACAGATGGTGAAGGACGTTTCTTTCAAGTGTATCCGATATTTAAAGCAAGTCATCAGTCATCGATTTTGGTATGGAAGTAGGATGGTGAATGTAATTTCGTGTGCTGCATTCCTTTAGCTTGATTTTGGATAAAAGCAAGGATGGGAGTTGTTTTCTGCTTCAAGTTACTACTCCCCATAAGGCCACAAATTGTACGTTTTGATTTATGATCAGTCCTATGAAGTGCTACATAAAAATTTTGTAGAAATTGGCATAAAATAAAACATGATTATTTTTAATACTTCACAAGAAAACTCCTACAGACTAATCTCGGAGAATAAAATAATAAATACCGCCCATTCAGCCTAAATATTAAAATTAATATAATATACACAAAATACAGTCCTAAAAAGGACTGAGTCCTTGACTCTTTATCCCTTCATCTGAATGAAGAAAATCTGTGTGGATGAGGTGTTATTGAGCTAAAAGCCCTAGTCATGACTGAGTAACGGCAATAGCTGAGCCTCAGTTAAAACTTCATCGGCTAAAATGGACTAGAAGTGAATTATTTTTATCTCAGCAGAATATAGTCCCTATATAAGGATGGCTTAAAGGAGCGAAGCAAGAATGCTTTTTATATTACCCGTTATCTGTAGAGGACAGTGTAGGGATAAGGTGTTATTGAGCTATTAAAGCTCTGATCATGGCAGGAGGGTAACAGCAATAGCCGAACCTCAGTTAGAACTTCATTGGCTACAGCACTGCTATCGATTATCCATTACCCTCCAAGGGTATTTGGATTGAATTCAATAAATTCTCTCTCAAAATACAATAGTCCTTATAAGGACTGGCTTTAAGGGGCGAAGCAAGAATGCTTTTCATCTTCCCCGTTATCTGTAGAGGACAGTGTAGGGATAAGGTGTTATTGAGCTATTAAAGCTCTAATCATGGCAGGAGGTTAACAGCAATAGCCGAGCCTCAGTTAGAACTTCATTGGCTACAGCATTGCCATCCATTACCCTCCAAGGGTATTGAATTGAATGAATCAATCACCGCATCTCACGGTCGATTCTCTCAAAATACAATACTTGCTTTGTTTCTACATATTTTAATAATATTCATTATTTATATGGTGTTCTTTTTTATTCTAAAAATTATTTTATAATTTTCAATTTTCTTTATTATTATTTTTCCATTCTTTATTAAGAATTTATTTTCTTTTTGAGAGTTAAAACCTTATCTTTTTTTCAATAATTTGAAATTCACATGGAACGTACTGTAGTGCTATTGTATGATTTATACTTTGACATTATGAGATGATCGTTTTCAATTCATCCGTCCTTTAGGAACGACACTGTTTTCGATTATGGGGTCCTAATTTGTGTGACCGTTTTTCATAACATAAAACCGTAAAAAGTCACGTAAAAGCTTGTACGTTTACTAACATTGATGTTTGAAGTGTATTTTTTAACTTATTAGGAATTATATTTAAATTTAGAGTTAAGTTTATTTTGTATTCTCTATCATTCGCGGCATTTCTAGGAGTTTATATTATTATGTCTTTTTAAGAACCGGGTAAAAAAAATCTTTACATTCAGTTTCGTTGGAATGTTAAAACTGCAGTGTAACATCCATGATCGATTGCAATTCACAGTTTAGACACTTGTCAAGTAGCTGACTTGACAAATGTTTTTACCATTACTTTCACTTTAGTAGAAATTATATTAAAAAAAATATAGTGTAAGAAAAAAAATTTAAGGAATATCTTTTTAAACAGTGTAAAAATTATTTTTTTAAAACGCTTAATTTTGATTTTTATTTATTATTTTTTGTAATAATTAATTTTAATTTAGTATATGGTTGATATGATATTTTCTTTTATTACATAGAGAATGAAGTTTGTAGCTATAGTCATTATTACGGTCTTAAGCAAAAAAAAAAACAGAATAATTAGTTTAAAAATGGCTTTGAAAAATAATTTTATTGTCGTTTATAACTGAAAAGAAATCTCACAGCCTAACATACAATCGATCTATTGATCATTCATTTTCCATTTATCTTGCTTCAAGTGCTTGGCTGCACTTCTCGTGTGCCTTTTAACAAAACAGATTAGATTTTTTTTTTTTGTTTTGTTTTGTTTGTTTGTATGACGCTTGCTTGGCCTTAGAACAATTGCACTTAACAAGGATGACTTCAACGCACGTTTTGTCTGAAAAAGTGACGGTCTCAGAATCGGCGTGTCGGTCTCCGCATGTTCATTCTCTTCTTCTCTCTCTCTCTCTCTCTCTCTCTCTCTCTCTCTTTCTCTCTCTCTTTCTTTCGTAGTGACGTCAGATGTTGCTACTGAAACTGACAATCACAAAAGCCACAAATAAGGGCTCTCTCGTCTAGCGAACTGGCCTCTACGGCCAGTCTGGTGTTCGCCCACGCGAAGCGTGCGCCAGTAGCGTATGAAGTCCAGGGCGGGCGTTTCCTAGAGCCGGTTGTAATCAGTGAGAAGTTCCGTGGTATTTGTTAATTCGGTAAGTGGCTGGTGATGACAGTGATGGGTTGTTTTGTGGGGTTATTTGAACCAGGAAGCATGCTGAAGTAGTCAATGGGCGGACAGCATTGTGCCAGAGGTGACTTAGGTAGCCCTAAAAGTATTGATGACAAGGAAGGAAAAAAAAAAGAAGACAAAGACACAGATCTCCAAATTATTCTTATTTCTTTGGTGGTCAGAAATGGTCACAGTCATCGGCCTTTCGCAGAATAGTGAAATCCATCAAGATATCGCACTCTCCAATAACGGTAAGCATCGGCGAAATTTTATTTATTTATTTCGCTTCTCGATGATTCAGCAAATGAAAAACTCTGTAAGATTAAGGATATTTTCTTTGCTGTCCATTTACGATCGTCTTGTAATAAACGCTAACTTTAGCCCTTTTGATTTGACGTCAATGCACCAACCACATAAGTCGTTCCATGTGTTGGGAGCTATTACGACTGTTTTAGCCTTTGAGACGTCTGACAGGGTTTCTCTAACTTTACTATCTGACAGAAGTAATGAGCGAGAAATGATTTCGAAATAGACGCCCTCTAGTGTAAATTCTATAAAGCTTGTTTATTATTTGAAAACAATGAAAAAATATGTTGATTATTTTGCTAACAAACGGAATTTAAAAATAAATAAATAAGTAAAATGAAGTAGTATATCTAAAATCATTTTTTAAATATATTGTATTTAAGCTTAGAATTGTTTCTTTATATTCTTTACAAGTTTTCTCTCAGAAAATCAGATTTTTCTGAAAAAAATCAACGCAGAATAGTAAATATTTTCTCAAATAATTGAAACATGAATAATGTATAATGAAATGTTTAGATAAGTAATATGAGGTGAGAACCACCATACCTTGGAGGGTAGTGGATCGCAATGTAGCCAATGAAGTTCTAACTGAGGCTCGGCCATTGCTGTTACCCTCCTGCCATGACCAGAGCTTTAATAGCTCAATAACACCTTATCCCTACACTGTCCTCTATCCTCTACAGATAACGGGGAAGATGAAAAGCATTCTTGCTTCGCCCCTTTAAGCCAGTCCTTATAAGGACTTTAGATAATAATATAGATAATATAATATAATATAATATAATAATCGAGGAAAAAGAATTCTATTTTCGTTATCAAATATACTTCGTAATAATTTTAGGTTACCCCATAAGAGCATGTTAACAATGAACGTATTTCTATTATGATGCATATCGAATTTTTCCTAATTTTAGATTACCTGATGTTATTACGAGCATGCTAACAATGAACTTATTTCTATTATGATGATTAAAAACTACTCATGGGAATCTTAAAAACTATATATCAGGTCCTGTTATTCACAGGGAGAGGCACGTGATGAGAGACGTATTCATCTCTTGCAGACATGATTGGAAGCATATAGCCAAATCAACTTAATAACAATTTTGACAATATGAGTTAGTACTTCAGTAAATAAATATTTCGTTGACATTACCTTCTTATTTTCTGTTCAGGTGATGCTTGTATTAGCAAATGGTCTTGCATCCTTTGTGTAATAAGACAGTTTAAATAAGGTCATGCAAGAATCGTTACTTTTTAGTTATTAAGTTAAATAGTATTTCTCAGGTGGATACTTATTATCGTTAAATGTTTGGTAATTTTCATGCCATCATTTATTATTATTTTTTTTTTAAATTTTTTTATTTGTGAGTATTATTACAGATGCATGGCATTTTAAGGTCGTTTTTGGTCCGTAATTCATGGAATTGGTTTAATCACTGGTTTTTAATTTTTATTTTTTTGCACAATCCATTTAGAAAATTGATTTAATTACGCCAAATAATACCCGTGATGAATTATTTGGCGTTAAATTATTCTCGCAAAGAGATATCGCATATGATATCATATGCATATAGATATTTGAATTCTAAGAACCTCTTCCGGATAAATTTTACTTTTTTGACTTCTCGGATTTACTTCATTAATCTGGCTTGTCATTCAGGTTATAAGTAATATACATCGAAATGTTGGCACTCCCTACTGACCCTGTTTTTGCAACTTTTGATTTTTTTGTAGTCGAATGTGGTTATATCTTGTAATCAACTGGTGATATCGGTATCAAAGCATTACAGCAATTAATGGCTTTTCTCTGTAAGCTTGCAAAAATACTCTCAAAGCACAAAGTATAAAGCATTCCAATATGTCTTATAAGAACTCTACGAGTATATACATGCAAGTGCTTTTAGCTGATGCAAGTGCTTTCATTGTAGCTGTTACTCATATTAAAATGTTCTTTTCTAATACTTGATATAGTGAATGGATGACATCGACGTTGCTTTTAGCTGGTAAACGAATTCACGACTTTCATCGCTCTGTCCGAGAGACCACGACATTATTTATTGGAAGACTGAAGTGACTCGAAAAAAGTACCATATTTGGTGTCTATTCGAAATACTTAAGATTTAATGTTAAGTATTTCGAATTCAATTCTATCATCATCATTATTATTATTGGTGTTTCTATCTGTAAATAACACAAGTAAAGTTTTCTGCTTTGAATAAAACTCTGGATTTGATATTTTAACAAATTAAAGTGTTCTTTTTCGAAATGTTGGATATATGTTTGGATGTCTAAAATAGTTTTTAATCCAGAATTTAATCCTTTACGTTATGTTCTAATTTAGTTTCTTCACTTGTTCCCTTCTTTTACAAGCATTTTTATCTTCCTACTATTCCTCTAGATGATTATCTATCTATCTGCATTCGAGGAATGTGCAAAGAACATTCAAAGCGAATAAATATTATCAAAGCAGAATGGTCAGTTATATATTTGTCGACTTATTAGCCTTATATCAACTCTGGTATAAATATTTGGAGTATCAAGTAGATCTTTCTATTAATCTTTTATGCTTCCATAGAAGTGTATGCTGTTCAATAGCTTACATTTGTTTTTCCTAGTCATGATTTGTTTCTTGTCTCTATCTTTTCACTCATAATGTTTTGAAATCCTCCCACAGATATTATTCACTCTTTTTCACTATAATTTGTCAGTCAATGTAGGTATGAACTAATTTTTGGGCTTAACACATACTAATAAATGCCCAGTATCGGATCCAATTTTTGCATGCACAGCAATTATTCCTTTCCGATTTTTTGTAGAGCATAACAGTAATTCTGAGAATGTGTTCTTAACTATAATTCACATCCCTTCCGAATTATAAAAGATGAATAAGATTTAATGGTATTTCCCCCCCCCCCCTAGTTTTAAGCTGTTTCTGCATATGTTTGTATTTGTTTTGTAGAATTATTACTTCACTTTTACCCAACTTTTGCCGGCCTCGTTGACTAAGTAGTTAGCGTATCCGTTCTTCATGCAACAAGCTCCGGTCCGAATCCCGATATGGGCATGGACGTTTGTGAGTGTCTTTAGATGGGAGATGAATTTGATCAGTGTTAGCTCACAATCCCGCTTACTGAAGACTGGGAGAGGTTTGAAATTTTCATGTTTGGTCTCTGGAGTAGTGGACATTGTAAAAATAAATCAGTATAATAATAATTTTTTTTTTAATCGTTTTATCATTTTATTATTTCTCAGATAAATTACATACATTATATGAACACAATTATGCATAACAAATACTTTCTCGTACATAAAGTTTTTTTTAAATAGTAATAATAAGAATAACTGTTTACAACGTATATTATTATAATATTCATAATGATGATTATTACAGATGTTTCTTTGCAATTTTACACTCTATATATACAATATCAATGGATATAATCACTCTATATTGCATACTTTTGTTACAGTTATTACATACATAACATACATTTGATTACATATGATACATTAATTACATATGATACTTACATTGCATACATTTGTTTACATGTGATACGTACGTTACATGCATTTGGTTACATATGATACATCTTGGATGAGAACTAATTTCTCTGCTTTCATCCTCGAAGCTTATATGTAAGCTTATCTGAAGATGACACCAGTTGGTTATTATTTTTTTTTTTTTTTTGCTGTGTTGTGATTGAGAAATTCGCACGCACGCACACACACACACACACACACACACACACACACACACACACACACACACACACACACACAATAACTTGTAATGTACTGATGCGTCGCTGAACTGGAAGCCTGAACGAATATATTGTGTTTCATTAAGTTTGTATGGTATTTGGGGTGCGTGTTTCTTATTCATAGTATCCTTAGAGCTCTTTTCAGGCTATTGTAGTTTGTAAGGTTTCTGTATTCAAAAAGGTAATTTGTTTATCATGTCTGGGATGTAGAAGTTTCGCGTGGCCTTTCCGTAGTGATTATTGTATTTATATGTAATATAATTAGTTGTCTGAGGTCTTGTTATACGGTATGTATTTCTGACTGTCCTGTAGTTGGCATCGAAATAATGTTTTAGCAAGGCTGCATAGTGACATAAATGTTTTGCTGTCAGTATTTTGTGTTCTGACATTGCAATGTATATAAGGTCGTTATTTTCTCTTTGTTCCCAAAAGATCAGTTTTATGATTTTGTACTGTAGCGACAATAATCTATTTAATTTGTAGGGTGCACAGAAAGCATACGTTGTTATAGCGTATCTTAGTATATTTTGGCATAGTGCTTTGTATATTAGTGTTTTTAGGCGTATGGGAACTATGTCTTTTAGTTCATATCTGCATCGAAGTAAATTCCAAGGTATCGTATTGTTTCAACCTGAGTGATTGTAGTGGTTTTGCAGTTCCGTGTGTTTTTTATGTTGGGAAAGTGGATGTTGGATGGTTATATATTTGTTATCAACTGGTCGAGTCAGTGGATTTCTGAATATCATTAATTTTGTCTTTTCTGAGTTTAGGTGTATGGAGTTTTTCGTGAGCCAGTCTGTGATCAGATTTATGTCATGTTGCATATTTGTTTGGGCTATGCTTGCGTTATTATGGATAATAATAATAATAATAATAATAATAATAATAATAATAATAATAATAATAATAATAATAATAATAATAAATGGTTAAATATTCTTTAGCCAGCGTATGGTTGTGAGTGTGAAACATAAAAAAAATAAACAAAATATTAAATATTCAAATTAAAACTCGCACTGTGTGTGTGTGTGTGTGTGTGTGTGTGTGTGTGTGTGTGTGTGTGTGTGTGTGTGTGTGTGTGTGTGTGTGTGTGTGTGTGTGTGTGTGTGTGTGTGTGTGTGTGTGTGTGTGTGTGTGTGTGTGTTGCGTTAACTAATTTACTGCGGAGCATTTGTGTTTATCTTACACTCAGCTTCATGGTAAATAATTTCTCTATTAAATAAATGAATAGAATGTCGTAACTTTTTTTTGTTTCTTGTTTACAAATATATTAACATTTCAGATAATGGGATTTTATTCATGCTCAGAGAGAATAACTTTTCCCTCCTCCTCTTCGTTCCCCCTCTCCTCCGGAGTTCAACATCGAAAGTTAAAAGAACTTTTCCCTTGCATAACTACAGCATTGCTGCAGTATAAATACAGTGTTTTATTATTATTATTATTATTATTATTATTATTATTATTATTATTATTATTATTATTATTATTACTGAGTAAGCATTAATTACTGCTTTAAGAAGTATGAATGATATAATTATTACTTTGAGTACTTAAATTTTGCTGATGACGATTAGCTAAACTTAATTGCAAGACGACTCCTTAGGTATTAAAGAAAATTCAGTTACACTTGGTTTACAACTTTGGATGAATAAAGAGACAGACTTTTATTCAACCAATCTCCCAGACCAATAGCTTTTTCATACCTCTTATCGCTGCTTCCACAACGTTCAAAGCAAAATCTTGCAAACTGGGAGAATTATTTATTGACGTATAAGAGATACGTTTTCGGTGCATTACTTTACGATGTGAAAGTATTTTGTAACAACTTAAGTACCTGTTAAGTTCCTATTACAATCGCTTCATTTGTTGAATACACAATTAGCACTCTGATCAAACGGACTTGATGAAAATAAGAATATGAGATCTAAAGTTTCAGTTTTTGTTTTAAATTGCAGCACTTTTAGAACTTGAGATATTCAAAACGATAAATGCTATTATGCCACAGCAAAGGGGCGACAGTAAGTCACCCTTAAAAACATTTGACTTTCCCCCCTTTTTTATCTGTTGGCACAATTTCTATATTATTTGTTATTTATCAAGTGTTAATTTATCAAAACTATATAAATTTATCAATTTATGTAGTTTTTTTTTTTTTTGGTAGGTTTATTTAATGTGAGTTTATCTTATAATTTGTTTTAATACCTTGAAGATTTTTCTTTCTTACTTTATTTATTTATTTATTTTTTCATTTACCCATATATCTAAATTTTTTCTCTATTAATAGCGAATCCAATCATAACAGAAAGTTGTAGCCTTATTTCTGAAAGGGATGTATGCTTCCAAGCAACAAGACATATATTACATATTAAGTCATTGAACTAAAACCAAAGTGATTCATCTGAAATAGATACACATTTTCTTTTCTTAAGTTTGTATTTGACAACAGAATCGACAAAGCTGGTATGGCAGGAAGTCAACCGAATAAATTTGTATGGAATAAGAGAGAAATTAGTCAAAACACTAAATTAGTGTTTTGACTAATTTTTTCATTATGCAAAATACTAATTAGCGTTTTGCATACAAGATAGTGTTCAAACCAATTTTAACTTATGGATCTGAGAGCTGCGTTACAAGTAAAAACACTTGACTAGAGACCGCAGATATGAGAGTCCTGAGAAAGATTAGAGGCATGAACAGATGGCATCAATGGCAATATCATGTTAAAAACAAGGATATTAGGGAAGAACTTGACATTGTCAGCATCCAGGAATGCCTTAGCAGAGGCTAATCTTAAGTGGTATAGTCACTTAAACAGAATCGGAGAGAAAAGATTAGCGAAACAAGTATTCTCTGCCAGGAAAAAGACTCAGAGGAAGACCAAGATATAGGTGGATTGATAGATAAAAAGTGCCTTAGAAGGTCGAAATATATGATCTGATAATGTTGAAGGCTTGACAGGTAATAGATTTGATTTGGAGGAAAATTGTAGATAGGAAGTTAGTAATAGTGTAAGTTTTTCATGCAGTACTATCATATCCTATACATCCCTTGAGGGTACATATCAGGAATTTGATGCTAACGATGAAGTTTGTATTTGTCAGTTATAAAAGAAAGTTTTCTATATCAACAAGTGTTCTTCCGAAAGAGAAATATTTTTAAACTGTACAATTAAAATAGTATTTTAAAATACTATTTTAACTGTACTCTTGTAGCCGAATAAAAAAAAAAAAAAACCGTTAAACTGTTTATGTATTTGTTTGAAATCCTGAAACAATCGACTATTAAGTAGTTAATTTATTAGATTTTTATAGTTATTTTAATGAGTAAGTACTTTATTTAATTAACTAGCTTATAAGGGAAATAAATGCATCCTAAATAAAGCCGCTTTTGGAACTTTATGGCGTAAAAAAAAAAAAAAAAAAAAAAAAAAACTCGCTTTAGTTCTCGACTTGTGTTAGCACGATGATTATCAGGTATTATGAAGTGATTTCCACGCGCTGATGTTGTTAATACAAAAGCATTCAAATTCCTGGCTGTGTTTTATAAGCATTGGGAATTTTTAATTCCTCCTCCATTGTCCTTCATAATACCGCTTTGCATTCTGAATTAATGTTCGACTATCACTGTTCTAAACGATGTTTCAACCATGAATTTCATAAGTCACTTCTCCTCGTGAGTTTGAGATATATTGTCAGTCATCAATAGACAACTTTCGTATATCTATCACAAGCCTTATATGGACACGCTCAAGCCCTTTTTGGTAAATAAAAAAAAATTACATATTAGATTTCAAGAACGACTCCAAATATTTCTATATGATTATTATTCCGATTTAACTGTGTTCTTGTAGGCATTTTCTATCTGAATTGCTTCTTCCCACTTGGAATATGAAGAACTCTAGCAAGAACATTTTGATTCGACATCGGCGACTGTTTCAGATTGCGCCTCAATACTTGGTCGATCGTCCACAGATTTCTGGCATAAAAAAATAAACCTTTAAGTCTAGACATATCAGCTCAGCTTAAGTTCAAAGTTGTGCATTAATTAGTGTATTAATTATTTGCTTCTCATTTAGCTGTTCACTGTTACAGATCCAGTAAGTGTTCATCAAAGTTATTTTGTTTGTTTTATCTATTAATTAGCATCACTAATATGGGATTTGCTGACTTAATTCAAAGCACAGATTTTGATTTTATTTGTCTGTCATTCGTTCCCGAAATCTGAAGAATTTTTGTGGGTGTTTTGTATATTTACTTATCTAAGCAAAAATTTAAATTATTGAATGACATGCAAATCTCTCTACAGTACTAATTAGTGGATTGTTTACAAAGCTCCCACAGGAAGAAGTTTTAGAAAATTTCTAAGATCGTTGACAACGTGATTGCTTTAAAGTTTCCTTCCATGTAACTAAAAATCAATAAACTTTTTGCAAAAACAATGAACGGGAAATTGGATAAGCAATCAAAAACTTTCGTCTTTATTATGTAATATATTTTACAATATAAGTAAAAGGTGTCTTTAGTTCATATAAAGTTATTTCAAAAATTTCAAGAAATTTTAAATTAAAAAATTTTTAGTTACTTAATATAATTTTTTTTCTTTTTTTTTTATAAAACTATTATAGCTTTCTTAAAAATAAAATATCGTAGTTTGTACTGCATGAAAAGTTTTATGCCACTGTCACTTAATGCCACTGTCACTTAATGCCACTTATAATGACAATTCTCATTACATATTCAGTCCAAATTATTCTGAACTTTTTGATCAGTTTTAGTATTCATAAATGATCACGTGACTTTTATATTTTCCCGTCTGTTCAAGGTGCTTCGAAGTATAAAATATATTAGTGTGTTGACATAATTAAACAAAGCGGGAATAAAGTACTATTTTAACAATACTATCTTTGAATAAGCACTTCAGTGGCCAAAAAAAAAAAAAAAACATTCAGAATGAATCTACTTGGAAGGAAATAAAATCCTTAATATAATTCATATTCCTCGATGCATAAAAATAACATATAAAAAATTAAAAGGCAAAACAAGAAATTTTCTGTTTGTGGCTTTTACCACGAGTTGCGCTAGTATCGCACCACTTGAAAGACATTATCCAGATATTGGTATCGTATTTCGCTTATGATTATTTTGTGGTTTTTAGTGTTTCTGTGAATGAATAATTAACTCGCTCTTCAACAAAGCTTAGATACTTTTTTTTTTTTTTTTTTTTGTATACTGGAAGAGATGTCGCATTTTTTTATGATTTAATTACTGTTGTAATACGAGTCAACTCGATACTAATCCAGATCGCTAGAATCTTCCTTGAAGACGCAAACAAAAATGCAAGCATATAAAGGTAGTCTATTCCACTATTCAAGCTACGTTTGAAAAATAAAATAATAATAATAATAATAAATAAATAAATAATATTCAGCCTTTAGGATGAAAGAACTAGTGTCTAGTCTAGTTGAAATTGAATACGAAACCTTCAGTTTATTTATAAATCTCATCGATTTTATAGAACATGTTCCTGTGGTATAGACATGTTCCTACTAAGAACATGTCTATACCACAGGAACTTTCCAAATTGAAAAATCATCATAACTGACATATCCGACCACTCTCTAGCAATTCAAGTAACCGGTTCGTACTATAAACGTTATTTCTGTAATCTGACGAGTGACCAATTAGAATATATATACGGTTCATAGTCGTAGTACGTATCGTTTAAGTAAGTGCCGAATACTGGATCAGTTACTATAGAAATATTTAAAAGGGGAGAACGTATTTTTAGACCAAGCTTAGACAAATAAATATTTGTGTTATAAGATGGAAATTCAGAAATTTATAACGCACATATAGAATGCACAGATTTATGTCTTTAATTCGTGCGAATTTGATATGCACCACCAGATTTAAAAGATCCAATCCCAATACTTTAACGAAACAACAACAACGCATCTTTGTTGTTGTCGTAGTACGTCTAATAACAGATGCTGGGAAGATGGATGTCAACGGATAAGTAACACTTCTGGATAATGCAATAGAATGCTTTCTACCTTGTAGTAGTTTCATAGGACAGACCCGTGTTTCTTTCAACATGACAATAATGCACCATGTTATATACGGAAAATGATCTGAAAAAAAAAATATAAAAAACCTTAACGGATCGAGATTGCCACTCGTTCCTACTGATTGAGTCCCAATCTGTCAATCCAATTAGTCGCATTTAGGATGAAATTGAATATTAGGTGCTAATCAGACTAGTGTATCCCACAGTGACACATTGGACTAATTTTCATGTCGAAGCGGACCAGGGAGGGCCCGTTCTCTGTTCAGGTGTGTGACATATAAGTTTTTCCTAAAACTATCCCAATGATTTATTTCAGCATAGCATACTTTTAGCTCCAAGTTTAAAAAATGAATCTTGTATATTAAGTAAAGTGTGAGAAACTCCTGCAGTCTATCCTATAACGTGAACCAACTTAAGAACTCCGTCTCCTATCAAATAAATTTCATAATTAATAACTAACCAATAATTCCCATAACTATCGTCACACCATCCTTCTACAACTAGGTAATGTTTTTTGAATACCCTTGATCTTCTGGATTAAAAATCTTTGTGAGTAGAAATCAGAATTACAATTCAACACTGGTCTGCCTGTTACCAAACCGCATATACTTGTATTTATTCCTAATCAACTGCTTCTGCATACTTTCTCCATCTTTTAAGATTATCTTCTAAAGAAATGATGTCATCTGATAATTCGAGGTCATCCAGCTTTACGTCATAAGGAAAGAGAAAAAAAAAATCTTAATACTTAATCCTGATGGCCTCTGTAACTCAGCTGCCTTCGACACTACCCCTTTGGTTGAAAACACCTGGATTCAAATCGTTTGATTAAAAGGAGAAGAAATTTTATCAGGAATTTTCAGTTGAAGGTAAGTTAACTGATCTTATACTGCGATGACAGGATTCAGAAAGTCGGGTTTTCCATCCCCAAAAACAGGCAAACCGGCCAGAAGAACATACGCAAAACAAATTAGAACATGTTTTGTTTTCATTTGAAATGTCAAATATAAACATGTAAATAAATAAATAAAAATGCTTAAAAAAAATCACGAAATTGTGTAATCGAAAATAGGATCTCATATGCATAATTGCAGAAGATATCACTTTGAAGTCGATTGCTGCAATTAAAGGTAAAGTTTCTCTTCCGATATTTATTACGACAACTTAATTGGTTTATTGTCGGGCTTCGTCTGTAAATGTCTTTCAAAGATTCCTTAGAAATTCATGATAGTGACAAAAGTCAACTGAATCCTATAAAATGTTTGTGGAAATGTTGTCCGCAAACCAAACATAATTGTGATTATCCTTAAACGGATTATCTTGCTGTTATATTTTATTATCCTTTTCTTTACTTATTTCGTGTTTTGATTTGCATATTTAGTAGCTTAGTTTATGTGTAGATAGCCTTGTAATTATTTACCAAAACTAGTCACATGATTTCAATGAAATCTATCACAAGTAGATTCGTATTGTCTAGCAGACGAAAAATATGCTAATAGTATTTAGACTGTTAAGTGGTTATAAAAAATCAAATCGTGACGCCAGCTATGATAGGTTTGTAGACTAAGTGCTTCAGCCAGAGGAGTAAAAAATCAAAAAACAATCTTAATCTGTCCTATAATGTAAGCCTAAATTATTCGTGTATATAGATATAATTTGCTATCTCTTTATTCTGTCTATGATTTCACACAGTTAAACGCTTATTCTATCATTTCTCTTCACTAGAATAAAATCAAATTCTTTTATGTAAATACTCGCTTCATTAGAAAATACAATAAAAATGAATCCATTTGTTGTATTTTCAGCAGAGTCTCTTCTTCCAACAAAAGACAACTCATTCCTTTAGTTACTGTGTTAATTCTTCCCTACATCAGCCACGGAAGGGAGAGTCTGGCAGTGGATAAACGTGGAGCCAATTATGCCCCATAAAGGTAGGCAAACCACAATTTTCTGCTGCTTCTTGTTCTAATGTAACTTTGTTTTTAATAATTGCCAACATCTTCTAATGAAACTCGTGTACAAAATTCATTAAAAAAAAAAAAAGTGAGAATGCATCGCCGATATATTCATACGGTGTATATGAACTACGGACAAATAGGCTTAGCCGCGAACAGTCTGCTATATAAGCGTTTTGGTTACATACAGCTTATAACCCAGCTGTAGTCTGTTGTTCGGGTCTGTCGTACGTTGACAGGATTAACCCTCCCAATATTCCTGCCGGTCTCTGTACCAGTTCCAAACACAGGGGCGAACTCTTGTTTGCCATAGAAATCTTCCATTATTGGAATAGTAAAAGGTAGGGAACATTGACGAGTTTATCGCTGCGTGCGTGTTGGACTCAGTTAATCCCAAACGTTATGAAGTTCGTATGAATAGGTGCGTGTATAATATATTATCTCCCAGCAGTTCCATTCCTATCCCCCTTTCTTCCTCTTTTTTTTTTTTTTTGGTTGGTCACGTGTCTTAGGCATCATCTATTTTAAAAGAAGTCGAACCATTCCGGGTACATTAAAATGATTGCATCAAACACATAAGACGTTCTAGTTATCGGAACCTAGAAAAAAGAATTAGGAGATATTCTCAGTTCGTTGGATAAACTTCTAATCTTAGACTTGCTTGAATTCGCCTCATGAGGGGATGATTATAACTATTTGATGGTACACAGTTTTTAGGCGTACTTTTTTTTTTTAATGGATAATGTCACCACATCTTAAGATGAAATAATGTTCATACAGCTGTCCTAAAACGGTAAGATTTGTTAACATATGTCGTCGGTTTTTTTAACGTATAATTTAATTCTTTTTTTGTTTCTTTTAGTGCATAATATTATGTCAATCCACTTTATTTTAATTTTACTAAACAAATAAGCATAATTCTACAAAATACAATAATTTAAGGAAAGATTTTATCCTTTTAAATTTAAAGTTATTTAAAGTTACCTTTCGCTTCACTTCTTAGCTTAAAATTATATAATTCATTATGATTATTTAAAAATTATGGTGTTGGAAGAATTTTTAAGATTTTATCCTAATATTAAGAAAACTTTTAGAGTAAACTAAAGATTTTAAGTATTTTAATATATACATTATAATTTTAGGATTTATTTAATTAAATATTCTATATATAGTTTAATTTGTAAAAAATTATGTGAAAGTGAATGTCTTTCTCTTAAAAGATCTAACCAATAGAAAGTTCTCACTAATGTGGGAACTATAGCTGCTTGTGTTGACAAATGGCTATAGTTGCAATAAAATTACTCTTATTATTTTGTAGCCTATAATTAGAGTGTTCGTTTGCCGAGATAATCACATGCGGTGATGGGGAAGACGGCAGTAAAGTGCGGTAACTAGGGATGGCCATCCTCATTCGTCGGGACCTCCCTACAATGGTGACACACAGTTGGACACGGGTGAAACTAATGTTCAGGCAATCGCCTCTTTTGTCCATTTCCTCCCTCTCTACGAAAGACAAGACCCCGGGATTACATCAAACGGCAACTTTGGCGTGGGACGCAGCGGGAGTTTACCGCGAGAAACACACTCGGCACGTGAATGTACCGAGAGAAGGCTAGCATCGCCAGACTTCAGTCTCCCAAAGGACAACGCGTGGTGAAATGTACACGTTGATCAACGCCATTGTTCCAGCTGCACGCGGTTCCTCTCCCCCCCCCCCCCCCATTCTCCTGTTATCCAATCCCACACAGAATAGGCAGTAGTAGTCGATATCTTTATTAAATCGCTACGGCAGGCTACCGAGTATACACGCTTGCCTCAGTGTGCTGTTCCTTAATTAATTCTCCCGAATCGTTTGTGGCACGCTCTGGACGACAAACAAAAACGCGGGAGTCGATCGAATAATAAAGAAAAAAAAAAAAAAAAAAGAGAGAGAGAGAGAGAGAGGGATGAAAGTTCTGTGAACCTGATCTGATACTGCGAGCATTACTGTTCATAATACGGTGAGACGAATAATAATAATAAAAAAAAGAAGAGTGACAAGATTGTTTTGTCCTATTCATGCAGAAACGGAGTTTTTAAGGCGTTTTTTTTTTTTTAAAAAAAAAAAAAAAAAAAACTTGTAGTAATTGGAGAAGCTGTTCACACCAGTCGAAGGGGACAACAGGATAAAACAAAAACTTTAATTTTGGAGAGTTTTGAAAACCAGGATGGATTAAAAAAAAAAAAAAAAGGCAAAAGAATGAGGCCCTTTGTAGAGCTTTCTTTGCCACTCGCCACCAACAGAAAAGGATTTGTTTAATTAGTTTGCCATAGCTTTTAATTTTCCCAACAATGGCAGTCCATTTGTGTCTTCCTGATGCGTGACACGCTTGCTGGAAGTGCTTATTACCGGAGGAAGGTCGCTGTTAATATTCGAGGCAAGTGGGCTTTAATCTCTAGTCGCTTTACATGGTATCTGAAGCAGTCAATGACCGCATAAATGTGGATTATTTCTTTCTTTATATATATATATATATTTTAAACTGCTATTAATACACTTTTAAAAACTTGAGTAATAGAGCAGACGGTTGGTATTTGCACAGAAGGAAGTAACGACATGTAGAATACTATCTTTAGTGGAGCGAGGATGCGTAGCATAGTTTTCAGGTATTCTACATTGTAGATTCATGAGCACTGGAAACTAGTATTGAAAAAAACTAAAAGGTAAAAAATAATAAAGAAGAAAATAGTAGAGAAAGAAAATACTTTTTTTTTTTTTGGCTAGATGAGTGAAGCAAAAATGCTTTTTATATTCCCCGTTATCTCTAAAGAAAATGTATGGATAGGGTTATATAGGAATATAAGCGCTGATCATGGCAGGAAGGTAACAGCAATAGCCGAGCCTCAGTTAACACTTCATTGACTACAGCATTGCCATCCATTATCCTCCCTGGGTACCCGTTTTAGTCGCCTCGTACGACATGCATGGGCTGGTATGTAAGTAAAGCCCTTTCTAAAAATTAAGACGATCCCCGGACCACTCCTCACGAGTGGCCGAAAGATCGTCCAACTCAGCGTTGGTTCCACTCAGTGACGCCTCCCCCTACCAATGAGCAGAACCGCTCATATTCCAAGGAAAAGCATCTACCGACAAGGCCCCTCACGGGACCACGGAGAACACCCTCCCCAGAGACTCAAAATGCTCTCTCAGGGCAAATCCCCCCCCCCCCCCCCCCGGAAATCTATGCCCCTCCTCAACGGGAGCAAAATTCGGGAAGAAACCTAAGAGAGCGAAACTCTGCGTCCCATTTTAGTCACCTCTTACGACATGCATGGGCTGCAGTGGAGCTATTTTTATCCCGGCCACTACGGGGTCCTGGATAACATTTAGTTAGAAGACGAATTTCATTGGATGGTGTAAAAATATTAGGTGCTTATTAGAAGTGTAAATGGCTTAAAAAAGTTAATGTTATTTGAAAATTGTTATAATTCTTGACCACAGAGATTAATGAATAACTAACACTTATTTAGAAGTATTGGTCAAGTGTTAATAAACTATTTAATAACCAACTAGTTTCGCCGGCTATTGCTGTCGGCATACAAATAAGGTAGGCAAAGTAAATTACAAGCTAGATGTTAACTGACAATTCTAATTCAATAACAAAATAGTACTGAGCGTGAAACAATACACGTGTCGCAGATACATGATTTACTTGTTGAGAAACATTTTGTTGTTGGCGCTGAAGTTCATTTCATGTGTGTTTAGTGATCTGATTAAGGTCTTCCATATATCAGGTAAGATTAAACCTTGATTCCTATTGAGGTTTTTTGTGGAACGGGCGACTGTAGCTGCTTCTTTGAAAATTCTGGAACGGTAGTTTTCTTCTATATAAGGCATATTACTTTTATTCCATTCAATAATGCGGTTGGTGTTAATGTTATGTTTTCAGATCAGACTTTTAGGATTTTATAAAAATATTAAAAAATAAATAAAAAATATTACATCGTCCACTGTATTAATGCACTCTGGGCTTACAATATAACTCTCGTAACTGTTATGTAATTCTTTCAAATGCCTCATCCTAGACTAATTTTTCATTATTATCCATGCGAACACTTTCAAATCCTTTTTTGCATGATAAAATTTAATTATTGCACAATATGATGTTTTAGATGCTATGGACAATATATTATGACACTAAATAAGCATCGGAATATATGCTTAGTAAATAAATAAATAATGTTTATTTATATTAAGACAAAAAAAAAATAAATGCAACTACATAAATAAAACTTTGAAATTTACTGTTCAGCTTTTTATGGGTGACACTCATATACATTACACTTCATTGTACTGTTATGAGTCACATGACTTTTCATAAAATTAAAATCTATCCCAAAATGAAGCCTATACATATTGTTCTAAGAAAATTTATTACAATTATTTGTGAAAATAAATAATAAAAATGATTGATATAACATTGGTTTAAATTTAGCCTTGGCTTCTATATTTATTTCTTTAAAAAATTTAAATCTTCCACCATTTTGTTAGGAAAAATTAAGCTGTATATTCATTTATATTAAATATTACAAACTATTATGAAATTATTATACAGGTGTATTGAGATTTCATGATATTAAGATAATTATTATTAATTATTCTCTTTATAAAACTTATTTTAAATAGAATTTCTTATTTGCTATGTAATTTTTAAGAAGATTTATTGTTTATAATAGTTTACAAGGTGAGATTTTAAAATGTGAAAATCGAGTTTATTCTTGAATCAATGTTATATCCGAGGTTCATCAGGGATCATGTAAAGGCTTAAACATTGAAGAAAAAAAAATTTAAATTACAATGAAGAATCTTAGTTTGCTATAGCTTGAGTTAATATGGTATTTAACTAATAACGAAAAGGCATACATTTTATAGTAGAAATGGCTGCTATGAAGGAAATCGGATGATTTTTCAAGAAGACGTCAGAATCCAGTGGATGAAAACCACCTCTTTTGTCTTCTCCCTGATTTCCGGTCTTCAAATTGCCATATCCTAGAAGAAAAAAAAAACTGGCTCCACGTTATTAATGTGTTCGTTAACAGAAATCACTTTAATGCCTTTTTTTTTGGAGATCGGAATGATATTTTACCATTCTGTAATAATATGTATCGCTTCTGCTGTGCATTAGTTTTGGTCAAACATCACAAGGCTGGAGAAAACCTAGGTTTAAGTCTCACTCATGATGATAGGAATTTGGACTGTCTTACACGGAGAAAGCAATGTATTCTTGTAGCAAAACCATAAGTATTATCTACAAAGGCGCGCACAAACGCATGCTTGTATATTTGAAAGCATTTGGTCATAGCAGGCACATTGAACTTAATATCAAAAAAAGATAAATAGTAATGCGTGTTCATGAAATATTGCAAAAATCGCTAGTAAAAAAAAAATCAGTTTAAAAAATTAAGGCATTCAAGCGTAAAAACGCAAGCTAAAGTTTCTCTTTAAAAATAAATAAAAAAATAACGACACACCGGAAGTAGCCACAAAAGAAAGAGAGAAAAGAAAAAATCGCACGATGTCAAACACAAACTTCAGCCTATAAAGGATCATATAACACTAAAATCTTGGTCACGGCGAAAAAAGCTTTCAACGCCCACAGTTTTTTTTTTTTTTTTTTTTCCTTCTATTGACGGCCGAAGAATCCAAGGCACATTCTCAATGAACAGCATTGTAGTAGCGGCAGCAATTGCCTGCGGTAGTGGTCATTTCGATCGGTCGTCTGCGCTATCTTCCACACATTCAGGTCCGAGAGACAGACAGAAAGAAAGAAAGAGAGAGGGAGAGCGCGAGTTTCTTTCTTTTCATCGGTGTAAGAGGGCTTTGCCTCTTGGCTTGGCCGATCTTTCCCACTATAACCTTTCACCCCAAAGTCAAGATTCGGGCCAAGACAGCCTATCAATAAACCAGAGGCCACCGTAGCAAGACAGCTCGATTTCGGTTAGCGATTGGTCTGTTCTTGAAACACTCCTGTGAACAATGCGAATAGTTGTTCAATTTAGGTAATGGACTCAAGAAATGAAGAACTGTTGGGAGCAGCGAATTACTGATAAGGATTCATTTAAGAACACATACATACACAAGGATTAAATAACATAATATGAAAAAAAATTAAAACGTGCTTAAAATTTTGCAATATATCATATGGAAGTAAGAAAATCAAAAATTTCAATATACATAGCGTATGTAAACATGAAACCAATTTTTAGTCCTTATGAGGACTGGCTTAAAGAGGCGAAGCAAGAATGCTTTTCATCTTCCCCGTTATCTGTATCGGACAGTGTAGGGATAAGGTGTTATTGAGCTATTAAAGCTCTGATCATGGGAGGAGGGTAACAGCAACCGCCGAGCCTTAGTTAGGACTTCATTGGTTACAGCACTGCCATCCATTACCCTCCAAGGGTAATCACCGAATCTCACGGTTGATTCCAACGTCCATGAAACCAATTTCTTAAAAGAACTGGGAGTTGGACTGAGTCCTTGACTCTTTATCCCGTCATCTAAACGAATAAAATCTGTGTGGATGGGGTGTTATTGAGCTAAAAGCTCTAGTGATGGCTGGGTAACGGCAATAGCCGAGCATCAGTTAAAACTTCATTGGCTACAGCATTGCCATTTATTTCCCTAGAGTCCTAAAAAGGACTTTTTTTCTCCCTCGCGAAACCAATCACATTTATAAGATATATTTTAGACCAATTTATAGCCTTTAGAAGATGGTGTATTAGGTTTATTAAAAATATTTCTAGAAATATTTCAAATTTTAATTAAAAATATATTTGCAAGATATAATATAAATGTTAACAAATAGTTATATATAAAATATTTTTATTCTTCTCGATTTAATAATAGCTTCTTGAGAATTGTTCCTTAGTGCTAATTCATTTAAACATTATTTAAATCTTATCTAACTAGTCGAGTTGCCATTGTACCATTTCTAGTCCGTTTTTCTTCCTGTACAGAAGTCATCGAGGAGGAGTAAATACACCAACGTGAAGCAATTCTCACTCGCCACTCAACGACAGAACAACCCATTACACTTTCATGACTGAACCAGCTAATCTAGCACTCCATCTCCCCCCCCCCACACACACACACTCCGTCCATCGTCTCCCTTTGGCAGGACTTTCCCCTCTCCTCTAACCATCTCAATTGCTAATAGGTCGTGGAGTGTCGTTTGTCTACTGTCTCGCACCCAAGGCTGACCTCCCCGACTACGTCACAACGACACGAGAAACTAGCAAGAAGCCATATTTTGTTACCATCGCGCGCACACAAGGTTTGAGATTTGGCGCCTCGATACACGTGTGGAGTAGGGTTTCCCTTCGGATCGTTTGCTTTGGGTGAAGCCTTAGGAAGTGACCGATCATGCAGTACACTGAAAGAAGTTTTAAAAACTGCACTTTTAAAAAAAAATCGTAGATTTGAATATAGAAAGCCACACATTTCTGGGAAAACCATCTATACGATGGTTTGTATTTATAGATTAAGAGGAACCTGTGATAAAAAAAAAAAAAAAAAAAAAAAAACGTTTTCGAGACGACAGAAGCATCAGCATATGATAAATTTTCAAGTGACTTAATGTTGGAGAGGAAAAAAAAAAACAGATTTTGACGTCACTTCCGGTTATTGGTTATTCACTACATCATCAGGAAGACGATATAAGCATATGTAGTTTTGTTATTTACAGAACAAAATTGTCTATTACTGGACAAAAATACATTCTCACTAGTCTTGAGCACTACGTTAATGGTTTTTAAACCTCCTTAAATGAAACTGACTTTTTTTTTAGTCAGAATATGAAAATGCAAATCGGATTAGAATTTTAAACCTATTTACATCACTCTCTTACACTTCACTTATAATTAGTAGCTTGCTTCTTCCTTCTTCGCTGCATTAATCGTGATCGATTGATGGAAGTAATTTGTTGGTTTTAACAGATAAAAACGAAGCACTCGAAGAAATTTTAATGACTTCTGTTTTCAATTACGTTAATTTACCAGTGAGAGACAAGTGAGATTCTTCGCGCTAATTTAGCACTGAGATTCTCCTCTTTCTAATAGCAAGGTATATTGAACAAATATATACAATATAAAGAGAAAGATTTGGTTATAGATGTTTTAGGAGTCATCTGGTTGGCCGAGTGAATAGAGTCTCCAACCAACCCGCTATGAATTTGAACTCCAGTTTGGATGTTTATGAGAGTCTCTAGGTAGTAAATGATTTTTATCTCCCGATGGGAGACCACGCTTTTTCTTACCGAAGGCTTAAAAATGGCTTGAAGAATAGGATTTCCCAGACAACATATTACTATAGCCCACCCAAAAGGTGCTATTTAGTACAGAGGTTTGCAACTTTACATCGAGATTTACATTAATTATCGTAACAAGAATTGCTATTACGGCATATATCATCCCTCCTCTGTCAATTAAACTGACTTAATTTAATTTTATTTACATTTAAAGTAAATTGCTAAGATGTGTAGCGTACCATAGGTTGAGAATGCTCACGTACCACCAGTGGTACGTGTACCATAGGTTGAGAATCACTGGTCTAACTTATTATGCAGGAATAAGTCGACTCTTTTATCTCATTCTGATACGGTATCAATTGCATGTCTTCTCATTATCATCCACGTATCTTGAAGACGGTTAAAAAAAAAAAAATAGGTAAGAAAATTTCTCACGTCAGAGATGTAATCTTAACTCACGTCTGCTTTCCAACCAAGTCAAGTGCCAACTTTGCCACCAAGGCAACAGATGTGTGTGTCTCAAACACAATAATTAACTGAGTATAAGATTTGAAAAAGTAGTAACAAATGAAATACATTTTAAATCTATTTTTTAATATAAAAGATCCTTGCTAAAATAATTTCTGTTAAAAGTTTAATGAAAAATGAGATAATCATTCGTACTCCCATTAAAATCTTTTATAATTTAACATTAAAATTGAAACCTATACATTGGTAATTTAAAATATAGGGGATCTTGGGAAGGAGGTCAATCCACCGTGAGATGCGGTGATTAATGCTCTTGGAGGGTAATGGATGGCAATGCTGTAGCCAATGAAGTTTTAACTGAGGCTCGGCTATTGCTGTTACCCTCTTGCCATGATCAGAGATTTAATAGCTCGATAACACCTTATCCCTACACTGTCCTCTGCAGATAACGGGGAAGATGGAAAGCATTCTTGCTTCTCCCCTTTTAGTCAGTTCTGATAAGGTAATTTATATTTATAGAGTGGAAGGAATGAACCGTGAGATGCGGTGATTAATACACTTGGATGGCAATGCTGTAGCCAATGAAGTTCTGAGGCTCGGCTGTTGCTGTTAACCCCCTGGGTCGCTGAGTTTCGCTCTCTTAGGTTTGCCTGAGAGAGCATTTCGAGTCTCCAGGGAGGGTGTTCTCCGGTGAGGGACTGTGTCGGTGGATGCTTTTCCCTGACATATGAGCGGTTCTGCTCGGTGGTGGGGAAGCCCGTCACTGAGTTGAGCCAACGCTGAGTTGGACGGTCTTTGGCCACTATCGAGTGGTCTAGGGATCGTCCTAATTTTTAGAGATGGCTGTACTTATACAGTAGCCAATGAAGTTTTAACTGATGCTCAGCTATTGCTGTTACCCTCCTGCCATGATCAGAGCTTTATATAGCTCAATAGCACCTATCCCTACACTGTCCTCTACAGATAACGGGGAATATGAAAAGCATTCTGGCTTCGTCCCTTTAAGCCAGTCCTTTTAAGGTAATTTATAGTATTGACATCGGGATTTTGATGTCGATTTTAATAAAATAAAATAAAATAATAATAATACTTCGACGTGGAATAACCTTTTTAAGCTAAGTGTTGTTGTTCAATAATAGGATGTTTGTAGTGTATGTTGTATTGATATACCCTATTTGATTACAGTATAGAAATTAAAGGCTTAGTCTGTCATTGCATCCATACTATACCAGATGTAATACAAGCAAACCCTCTCCTGCTAAAATAATCTTTTTTCGTATTCTCTGTTATAACTGAATGATGATAGCTCTAAACTTTTCTTTCCTTCTGCTTCGGAAATCACTTCTGAATGACAACATACACACCACTTCACAGTGTTATTGAAATTTAAAGATTTCTTGGTGTAATCTTCTCCAATACTCTTGCTACCCCAAAACGGTTTGCCAATTGTCTTGAAATCTGATCTGTCGCAAACTTTGATTTTTTTTTCTTTTCTTTACTCCCATCGATTCCTGATTTCAGATATATCAAGTGCCTTTGTATCGACGAAGGGAAAGGAGGGGGTTGCATTAGACTTACATGTGTTTCGGAATCCCTGGTCGTCTTGTGCCAACTCTTACAGTTCCCATCTCCATAGCAACTGTCACCAGACTGATCTTTGCGTTCTCGGTGATGAAGTTGATCAGATATCTCCATCTCCTTTGGTGCGGCGGAACGCCCGGACAGACGCACGGACCAAGCATACCTCTCTATATCGACTCTGCCGCCCTCGACCAATACTGTAATCGATAAAGGTTTCCAGGACAAGTGCGGGTAGAGCTCTCGTGCCTGAACATTGAAGCTTCTCGCTAGGATACCCTCATTACCAGATCACTTCACTGCAGGGTGATGGGGGGACAGAGTTAGGGGGGAGGAAGGAGAAGTGGTTGAATCGATATATTTATCAGTGGATCATTTTATGTCTTCTAAACTTTGGCTTCTGTTGCTTCACAAATAAGGAAGCTAAGAATGCAAGAAGAATTTAAAATAACAGGAATGTATCTTTAACTTTGCTGTCAAGCAGGTGGATCATTCAAATGTAAACCTTTCACGACAGAGCATATACGTTTTTGAACATGCCTTGTTTGAATATGTTAAGCTCTGTTTAAGATATCTATCTGTATGAAATTATTTCCATATATTGTCTTTATTCAGTGATTTTAGATGACTTTATCAATTTATATCCAAAAGGGACGTAATCATAGGATTTTCACACTATTTCGAGTTCCTATAGTGTGATGTTTGGAAATCCTATGCGAAATAAAAAAAAACAACAACATAATAAATGCTTATTTTCGTCATATAATCTTTGAATAAAAGTGTCAATTTTAATGACATTGTTTATAGAGTTCTTCTAGGGTGGCAACGGTATAATCTTACGGATTATCTAAATTCATTCTTTAAACTTTTACAGTACATATAACCACTACGAAATGCAAGGGAAAACCTGAACCACCAGGAGCAAAACTAACTTCCATCATCATTCACGAGACAACAGTCCCAGACCAGCTATCGAAGCACTTAGAAGTATATAAATAACAGTAAATGGACGAGTAATTAAAACTGTGCTCAAACCGATACACACATTGCAAGCTTCTCCACTCTACGTATAGGATGGCTTGTGTCTTCTTCTTCAGAATGTTAGTGAGGAAGAAGATAAATTTAGTTGCGAATAAAAGAATAACTGGAAGAAGTTAAAAGACTTCAATAAGAAGGTTGCCTGTCTAAAAAGAAAAAAATGGGGGCACTTGTTTACATAATGTTTCAGACTTGAAGGGAAAGTGCGGATTTGTGTCAAACTAACTAGCAATAAATGACGCTGTGTATATTTGTTTTTAAATGAGATTACTCTGCTGATTATTGCAAGAAATGTACCAAATGGAGTTGCGCAAATTGTTCTTTTTGCAAGTAACCCGTATCGTTAACTTCAAATAAGGACAAATTTATATCATCACTAATAACTGTGTATCTTATAAAAATGATATCAGAAGAGCTTTCCTTAAATAAAAATGATGTCTTTCTTGCCTCATTTCGTTTTTCGGAAGATAAAGAGTTCTAAAATGCTTCCACATCCATTTGCAGTAATCATATGGACATTTTCGTCTCTAAATTTTAAGAGCGACCACTTTAATTCAATTATCTCCACACAATGTAAGCATTAAGTATATGAATGGGACGTGAAATTATTGAGATGAGATGCAATTCAACTGCCCAACTGTTTTCCATTGAGAAAAACAGAACTACCGAATTTAAATCAATATTTAACAACTGAGAATAAGCAATAGGGTTGACAACTTAATGCTGAATAAATCCTTCTAGAAAGGCATATTCGCGAGAGAATGCGATGAATTGGAAGAACTGATTGAGTCTGTAGTGATTAATAAAGGAAAGAGAGATCGAGAGAAATCTCTCTAAGACCTTGAAGAATGTTGCTGTTCGATCTTCCACAAAACTTGTAAAAATACACGTATTTAATGAATCTCGCTCTCTCTTTCTCTCTCTCTCTGTGTGTGTGTGTGTGTGTGTGTGTGTGTGTGTGTGTGTGTGTGTGTGTGTGTGTGTGTGTGTGTGTGTGTGTGTGTGTGTGTGTGTGTGTGTGTGTGTGTGTGTGTGTGTATCACACACAGCCCGATTTGGAATTTCGAACAAATCTGAGGAAATTGTGAGTCATTAGTTCAAAAACTCCTTTGCAGTAAAGAATATTTTTAAGTTTTTTTCTTTTTCGATAAAGTTTTGACACTTATAAACGTCTATCAAGTTTCATTTATAGATATGTTTGAGAAAGGTGTTTCCTTGTCTTCATATAGTTAATGTAAAAGTTGCATTATTGGTAACAAGTAACTGTTTGATTTTATGCAAAACGGCCTGATAGCGATTTCTCCGAGCATCTAATCATATTAGAATGACTATTAATATGAAATATTGATGAAAATAACTAATTTTAATTAAAATATTGCTTAAGGTAACCCAAAATGATTTTAAAACGAAATAAAATGTAGCAACACCATAATTTAGCTTAAATGCCATATCTATAAGAGATATTGCAGGTTGAAAAATGCTAGTTCTTATACCGGTAGAGAGTTATTTTTAGGACTTCCAGGTAACGAGAGAGCTTTTAGCTCAATAACACCACATCCACACAGATTTTCTTCATTCAGATGACGGGATAAAGAGTCAAGGACTGAGTTCATCTCCCAGTTCTTTTAAGAACTTGTAAGTAAATAAACGAGGGTAGTGGATTGCAATGTAGCCAATGAAATTCTAACTGATGTTCGGCTATTGCTGTTACCCTCCTTCCATGATCAGAGCTTTAATAGCTCAATAACACCTTATCCCTACACTGTCCTCTACAGATGACGGGAAGGTGAAAAGCATTCTTGCTTCGTCCCTTTAAGCCAGTCCTTATAAGGACTAAAAATGATGATTTGGACTGAATAGAAAGTCCGAGTTTCATTGTGACTAAATTCGTTGGAAAGATCCGATGAAGGATACTAAACCTTTTTTTTTTTTTTTTAGCAAATTTTCAATACCTGTCGAGTAGAATGGGTTAGTGTCTCTTTCTTTAAAACTGACAAATCCGTTATACCATTCACAACTAAAAGTAAGATTTTTTTTTTACTGTGCCCAAGTGTGTATTTTTAATACTTTTTTTTATGAGAAACAAAGAACATCGTTATATATATATTATATTGAAAAGCTGAAGATATAGCTTTAGAATTCGTTAATATTTTTAGCTAATAGTTTCTATTAACGATGTTTTAAAAATAAAATCTTATTGAAGCATAATTTTTATAAACAAACTATAATGGTTTTGTAGCGCTATGGTGAATTGGAATCCCGTTATTATAGTAAGAAAAATATGTGTAAGGACGTTTAACTAAAAGTGAGTTAGCCAGTCTCTTATAGACGTGAAAAAGTTTTCCCTCCCATAAATATTCGTGGTATTCTTCCCGCTAAGCAGAAAAACACATAACAGCTTGCCAATCCGAAGCTACTAGCCATTTCTGATATCTACTCCATTATTATTGTTCATCTGGTACATTAGGACTGAGCAGCATTCCACAACAGATGTTGTATTATCAGGATCAAACAAAAGTAGTCGTGTAAAACTATCATGGTGCATTACCATCTGTCAACATTTGTGCAAGTGGGGTGATTTCTAATTTCATAATTGCAGCGTAGAAGTTAATTTTTACTTTATAGCCGGGATGTGTATTTCGTTCTTTTTTTTCTGTTCTTTCCTTCTCTACATTTTTCTTCACTTCTTCCGCTCCATATCAGACATAATAACAAATTTATTTCTGTAAATCAACCATCCAATTATAAGAATTGTTACTTTGCTCATTTAGTTATTAACTAGCACGTTAAAAGGTAAACAAAATGTATATAAAAGCAAGACTAGAGATATAACACAACAGTGGCAGCATTGTATAACAGATGAGCGAGAGACTCTTAGGACCTTCTAACGTCCTTAGAGCTCTTTTGCTTCGTTTATTCCATGTCTAACAGCGGGGATTAATCCCATTTTAATGAACACAGTGTCATCAGCTGCTTAGGCATTTCCAAAAAAAAAAAAAAAAAAAAAAATCCAAAAAGACGTTTCAGGAAAGATGGGGAGAATAGCTAGACTGCACGTGCATTTTTACGCTAGTCACTCAAAAGGAACTTTTTAAATCTCGTGTTCGATGGTTTGTGTGTGCGTGTGTGCGTGTGTGTGCAAGCGTGCGTGCCGCAATGTTGGCGCAACAGGGGAACGCAACATTGGCCTGGCCTGTACGCGTGCACGCGCACCGCCCCAGCATCGCCGTTGTGACACCGCCCGTAGTCGCGTGCTCACCAATCGCAGCGTTCGCTTATCAGCGGCAGGGGTGCCAGTCTTGGTATCTGTGTGCGCGCCCCTTCTTCATCCTCCACCGTGGGCAGCTGGACTTGGTGTGGAGTTTTGATCTCCTAGCAACTTCTTCCGACTTCGAGACCAACGTCGACAGACCAATTATCTGTCTAGGACCAGTTACCTGGTCGCCGCCTGGCCGACATCTTGTGTGCGTTTGACCCTTCGAAGCAAAAGTACGCCTCTGCGCCGTTTTCATCTCAGCCCTCATGTATGGTACCGACTCTTCCCTTACATTATTAAATTTACCTGTTATCTTATAACTTAAGCTTAACTATGTAGAAGAAATGTATAGTTAATTTATCTGTGATATATATATATATATATATATATATATATATATATATATTGATGTTTACTTAGATTACCATTCGATTGAGGAAAAATTAAAATAAATTAATTTTAAGAATTTATCGAAAAATAAATTATATTTTCCTCTGTCTTAGCAATTTTAATAAATTCATTTTAAAATATCACAATTTATTATCATTAAAATCTTCCATATTAAATATTGTTTACGATTATTTCATTTTTTATGCTTAGGTCGACATTTATAAGTAAAGCTATTTAAAAATATTTTTCTTCTATTTCTTATTATTAATTTCATTAGCTTTTACTTTGATTCTAATTTTGTATTACTGCTTTGCGAATGTTTATCCTACTTCTTCCTTCCTTTTTTTTTTTTTTAAATGCAATTTGGATAAGAGCATTACAGCTCTCTATCTCTTATGTATGTTATTATGTCATTCGATGTGCACAACTTATTTGAGTAGAATTCCAAGAGTACGGTCGTCATAACTTTAATTTTAAAATTTGATAGAACCAAAAAAGGCCCAAAAACTAGACATACCCGATGTCATTTTCCCCTTGGGATTTTATTTGACTTCTTGTTAAGAATGACAATTAGCATATTAATAACAATACAAAACAGAACCACAGTAGATCATTATTTATATGATAATATCAGTATATTTAGGAATTCACAATAGAATTAGTAATGCATTTAATTTTGGTTACTTATACAGACTGGTAGATCGTATTTTGTTCCATTTTATATTAAAATTTCGTTTTCTAGTTCTTGTTATAAACTATATACATTATGTAAATTTATATAAATACAGTTATTCAATCTTACGAAACTTACCAACTGATTGATGATCAAAAGTGTTAACTTTTGATCTGGTTTGGCTATTCATCGTTTTTTATATATATATATATATATATATATATATATATATATATATATTATATTACTTTTAAATATGAACACCATTAAGTAACACTGTTTATTATACATAAATTAAAATGATTTAAATAGACAACTCTTTTACTTAGATATAGATAGGAAAAGAAAGTTTAGATTTCATAGTAGATCACAAAATATTTGCTACAGTGTTATTTTAGAAACTGATCTTTTTAAATATTCATGTTTTTTTTTTTTAAAATGCTACTTTTATTCAGAAATCTGTTTCTAAATTTCTTTGGACAAAGCTGATAATAGGACACCTGCGCAGAAAATTGCGCACCACTCAGAGTTTATACGTCAGATGGCGCTAAACATTGTGGTCTTTATCATAGCAATTTGAATTAAGTTTAGTCACATTTTGCAACACAGATTTCTAGGTCTGTGTGAAGTGTGTTTGTATTCATTACCCCTTCCTGAATTGATATAAAATGCGCAAGCCACTGTCCACGATAAAATTTTTATACATATTAGAGAAGAAGCATTGTTTTTATGGAATTGTGTGGCTTTTCCCATATATTTCTGCATTGCAAAACCACAGATAACGCCAGCATTCACTACTGATTGCATTCAACCATTGAGATTCTCATTCAGTAGTACTTGCGAGTGTGTGTTTCATAGCACTATTCTCCACAACTCTTAAAGGCGTAAAAAATAATTGACACTACAGTTCCTAGTGGATTGCTAATCTGGAGCAGATTATATAAACATTGCAAGGAACACTTCCATATGAATCCTACTTTATTTCTAGATATTTAAATTGATAAGAAAACGTGAATATGAAATACCGAACAAGAAATTTGTTGAATATATTTGAATAACAGGAGATAAAGCGAATACTTATAGGGAGATAATAACTTTAAATTTATTGTTTCGCCTATTATAATCAGGCAGATTTTGCTTTGTTATTTTATATGATTTTTAGATTTAAATTCGCGAAGACTCATAAAATTCCTGAAATACGACAAAGATTGTTTCCAATTATACTTTTTCACAGACAATGTTTACTCATACATTATGAACCACTAAAATTATCTCTATTTATGCAATGAAATACTGATTATTTATAATCACTGTTTAAATTGAGATTCTCATTAAAGTATGTAGCTCAAAGAATACTGCAGATTAATTTGGTGAGGAGTCACTAGTCTGTGGTCCAGTTACAAGAGACGGCTCTTGCACTCTGAAATATGTAGATAAGCGTGTCACTGCTGAGGGCAATGAGAAGTGAAGTTAAACGTCAGGGTTGCTGGTAAAAATCATCGATATTTATGTGCATCTGGTTCCGTTCAAAGAAAGGAAGTTAAGCATATGGACCTCAAGTTCTTTCATATGAAAACCCTAAGAGATATCGATAAGAGCATCTATATGTAAGTTTGCCACTGCATAAAATAACATTTCACGCATATAAAAAGTGATCGATCTAAAGTTGTAGATTGTAGAGAAATGACGTGATTTCTTATGGGGAAAAAATGTAACAGATTTCTGTTTCAGTAAAACTCGCTATGACTTTGGAGAAAATATTTTTATTCAAAGTGGAAGAGTATCTCTTTCCTTTTGGTATAGATTTCATCTAGCATCCATTTTCTCTAATATCTCTACATGAACGAGTAAAAGTTTTCTGTTCTTTCTTTTTTTTTTAATGAAAACAAAGTATATATATATATACTTTGTTTTCAAGATGGAAGCTTTGTTTTCAAGAATATATATATATATATATATATATAGATCTTCCATCCAATACGGGTTGAGTCGTCTCTAATTAGTGGTTTTAAGCAATTAATGCAGCCAGCTTGCCATTCGTTTGCTGCATCCCTCGAAGGGTAAATATTTTATGTCTGCAGTGTTCTGTGTGTGTCTTCACGGGACCGGTTGCTTGTTCGCGGGCTGAAAAAAAAATTCTTCCACTCCCATATGAGACCGGCTAATTCACTTTCCGTTGAAAAACCCTGATATGCATTTATATCCCGGATGGGATTCTAATCCAGGTCTTTTCAACCAAAGAGCTTCGTCTGTACCAGATTGAGCTACGGAGACAGTATATATATCTTAGTATTTTCTTTCTAGGTGCCTTAAACTACAAATATGATTGTCAGCTATTATGTTCTTCGACTGTTCAAAGAAGTCTCCTCAGCGGTATCGATAATGCTCTGTAGTCGGAGAAATTCGGGTCGAATCCTGTTTAGTACGCAAAGAACCTTTATAGGGGCTTTTAAACAGAAGATGAGTCAGCAGGTATCATATGTAGATAGAAGGGATTTTTCGTACTGCAGAGCTACCAAACTTACCAGAAGAAGAGGCAATTAGAAATAATACACTGGCTTCATGAACTTAGTTGCTTCTGCCTTAATCCCAAACAACCACCAGTTATTTGTATAGAAATCTTATCCAAAAAGCAAACTCATTACTATACATATACAAAACACGTCTTCGCAAAATGATTGTTTTGCCTTGATTGGAAATGAGACGAGTACCGGGATATTTAATGCAAATCAGCTGTTCTAGTGACCGATGATCTACAACCCAACATCTCTGTGAAACGCTTTGTAGGTCGTGGAATCCACTAAGAATAAATCTATCAAACATGATCTAAATGAATGTAATACAATTCTACTAAACCACGACATGAACCATTTTAGGATTATTTAGTATACGAAATTAGAACTTCACACGGAGTCCTTATAAGGACTGGCTTAAAGGGACGAAGCAAGAATGCTTTTCATCTTCCCCGTTATATCTGTAGGTATAAGGTGCTATTGAGCTATTAAAGCTCTGATCATGGCAGGAGGGTAACAGCAATAGCCGAGCCTCAGTTAGAGCTTCATTGGCTACAGCATTGCCATCCATTACCCTCCAAGGGTATTAATCACCGCATCTCACGGTGGATTCGTACTCTGCTGCCTTTCACACAGAGTTCTTATAAGAACTAGGCGATGGACTGAGTCCTTGACTCTTTATCCCGTCATCTGAATGAAGAAAATCTGTGTGGATGGGGTGTTATTGAGCTAAAAGCTCTAAGTCATGGCTGGTAACGGCAATAGCCGAGCAATACTCTCCTTCACACAGAGTGGTATTCATTTCTTTATTTTAAAACTTTGTGTACAAAAATAAAAAGGGTGTATCATTTTAAATGTATTTATTTAGTAATCTATATTCATAATCATTATAAAATTTGAGGAGCTGGATTTCTCTATCTTTATTATTTTATATGTAATTCATTAAGTTTCAAAGAAATTAAGTCGGAAGTGATTTAATAAGGATACTGTGTAAATCAGATATTTTCTATGATGTGATCGAAATTCATTACTATTTGTGACATTGTTCACTGAATTGCTCTAACTGTGTGAAACTATACCTAAGCTGTCTATCAATGTTGGAGTTTTATCCCATTTTTATCAACAATGGGCTAGCATTTTTTTGCGAAACTGAAGGGGGGAAAAGGGTGTAAAATTCTGATTTAAATGAAACTCGGAAACAACTCGAGTACTGTATTATAAATAACATTTAGAATAGTTTAGACAATGAGATTTAATTCTAAACTTATTTATAATCCTATCGAAAGATGATTTACAACACCACTTTATTAAAAGAAAGGCAATAAATATCCTTTATTATTAATAGCTAATTGAACAAATGTTGTCGATCTCTGAAACTTTATAATTTAAAAAAAAAAAATGGTGATCGAGAGATTGCAAAATATATGCCTTCTGCATGAGTTGCCTTGGTATCGCAATACTTAAAGGAACTACACATGGGATCTTGTGTATTCGCCTTTTATTAATGCTTTTGATTAAATATTTTACTAGTCCGACAACGCTTTCAAATTGATGGTTCTTTTTCATCAAACAAAAGAAATCCTCTAAATAATCATGATATATAATTATGAAAGTTATGATCCAACCGTTGGATAAACAGTTGTCAGACCGAGGAAATCCTTATTCAAAAGCATTAACAAAAACAGAATATACGACATTCTAAAAGAATTAATTTGTTCATTTAGTTACTTCAGTACTCAGCCAGCATGACAACGGTTTTTATTTCAGTAAGTTCTCAATCACTTTTGAAACTCGTTTGATATTTTTTTTTATGTCTATAAAATAATAACGAATATTTATTGTTGCTAAGTTTTTAAATTTTAACTAGAAAAATTTTTAAAAGATTTTGTATAAACTGTGTTTTTATTACTCCACCTTATTTATGATTACTTAATTTAGAATTAAGTAGTAGTTTTATTTCATTTTCAATTGAAATTCACAGATTTCGATTGATAATTTCAAATAAAATTTTTATATTTCGAAGTATATGTAACGCAATGAACATAAATAAAATTTATCAAAATAAAAATATTTAGTAAAAGCTTAATCAAAAATTGACTGTTGTTTGAGTGTTATAAATCACACACGCATACTAGTCTAATTTCCTTTAAGTTTTTGTTCTAACAAGATCTATTTTCATTAGGTTCAGTTCTGATGTATTAAATGATACTTGATTGCATTTCTTAGCTGCCATTAAAAGCATAGGAAAATCTGCAATTTATGCAAATAATTCAAGCAGAAAATAAGCAGCACAAGAAAACTGCGCATCACAAAACGACGCTTCCCCACCCTCGGAATCAGTGCAATGTTTTCTTTACGCAATCATTATCCACCCTGATGATGAAAACATCTTTCTTCCATTCCATACGTTTTGTCTCTGCGCAATTATAAAATTACACTATAATTTCAACCTTTTTTTTTTTTTTTTTTGTTCTTTTGCTCTCTTCTCTGTCTCTGCGATCTTGTGCTTAATCACCAAGCACATTACTAACGTTACCGAGAGGCTGGAAGTGTGATAATCTCCCTAATTATAGAGAATGAGCACAGATAGTATAAATCAATTTCCAGTGACTTCAGTGAAGGAGAAAAAGCTGAGCACAAAAAGTGCTGAATTACTAATGATCGACAGTTTGCAGGCGTTGAAAAGGGATGTAATCTCCACCGTTAATCGATGTTTTTGGCTTAAAGGAAATCTTTAGAAAAGCGTTCGTTATCCTTTAACGGTCAATACACCTCAGTGTGTGTATGTGTGTGTGTGTGTGTGTGGGCCGGCCTACTGAAGTTTTGACGACGGAAAGAAAACTATTTCAAAAGCTTCAAAAGCTTAATCCCCTGTTTAATCCGTTACAGAAAAGACACAAAGCTAAGAGAAGAGGAGATAATGAGTATACTGTTTTTATAAATTGATGAAGAGGCAAAATTAAACTGAAATACTTTAAAACTTTTTTTTAAATTTGAGCTTCCGGAATTGAGAATAGTTTTTGGTTTCCTTCATGGTCTTAATGTTTTTTAAAGTTTATGTAATGGGGACGAAGAGATTTTGTATATTTTTAAACATGAGTTTTCTTCTTTCGATATAAATTAATTGTAATTAAAGTGTTCTGACGTAATCATATTATGTACAGTAGGGGGCGCGCATAACCGAAAACATCCGGAGTCAATAAAGATAGGAAGTGTATTTTTTGATTGAAGTTTCTGCAGTTCTAATAAATTAATGTCTTTATTTAAAACAAAAGAATTAAAAAATATAAGTTTATTAGAAATTTATAGCTTTTCTATTAATAAAAGAAACATACAAAAAAAAAGCAGTTTTAATTTTTAAATTGCAATTATACTACTACACCTTTTCATTATTATTATCTAATTATAATATAAATATTTTTAAAAGTTTTATGTTATGTTTAAGTCCAAGTATTATGTTTAAGTCCAAGTATAAGGACTTATGTTATGTTTTTTTGCATTACGTTATGCTTTTAGTGGTTTTTTAAAGGTATAGGACCGAGTCGTGATAAAAAAAAGATTTGAGAAGAAAATTTGGTTAATTTCTTCCAAAAATATCGTTTTGAATACATCATTTAAGTTTGTCACCAGAACTTTGATATGGCATTATTCGAGTTCATTTTTAAACTTGATAATTATGAGTTAAATTTTAATACTTACATAAATTTGGCCAATCTGGTGGCCAACCTTTCAAGCAGAAAGATAACATTTTAAACTCTAAGGTTTAGATTGTGAGTACCTTTATATCATGATCAGACTGATCTTTTTTCTTTTTCTTTTTTTACTAATTAATTTCGGGAAATATAAATGGATTGCTTTGGATAGGAATATGTACAGTAAAGTTCATTTAGAAATACGAGTTTGTTTGTGAACTAACTTCATAATTGGCTTCTTTTCGTATTTCACTATGATACAAGAGCATGAGGAATGCAATGAGCCGTGGTTTAACCATAGGATAGAGAAGCATTTAAACAGAATCTGTATTCAATCCTGTTCAACTGAAGTTTTATTTCTGGCTTTGAAAATTACTGGTGGGAATGCATTGTTTGCCGAGTTTATTTACTTAGTGTGGGAGTATTTAGAGGATTCATAACTAAGGCTGGTCCTTAACTTTTGGCAACCGACGTATGCAGAACAGTAACAAGCAAATAAGGTTAAGAGTTATGTTGTAGCTGCTTACCCAGACAAGCGGAAAGCTAAGCCTCGTTAGGCTTACCTACGACAGGAGCAAACCTTTCGGCTTCAAGTCGTTAGGCCTGCAGCGTCCAGACAGGCGGAAAGTTCAGGCTCACTCACAGCCTCCGCTTTGTGACGTCGTCAGCCGTCGGAATGAGAGGAGGCTCGTCCGATGTGCATAAATCGTTCACGGCACTCGGACCTAATCAGTGTCACTGTTTAGCGGAAAAGCGGACCTGGCCTTATCCGCGAAAAATCCTCTGCCTCCCTCTCTCGATTCTCATTAACTGTGGCCAGCAAGTATTAGAGTTGTGAGAGGGAGGTGAATGTGTGTGTGTGTGTGTTGGGAAGGGGGGGGGTGAGGTATGTAATGAATTATGTAAAGTGCGACAACAAATTTTATCGACGAGACAAATGATCTTATCAGAACTCGCTTGCCCGGATTATTGGACCAATGGGACAACAGGGTAGTTAAAGGATGAGGTTTTATGCACGCGCTAAGCGTAATACGTTTTAGTATTGCCTCGCTCTCTACCGGAAAAAACAGGTAGGCTTAATAGTATTTCTTACACATTATTCCTCTTTGATGAGGCTAGAAAGAAAAGCTTGCATGTGCGTGTGAATGTTTTTCTCTTGTTTACTGTAAGCTATAATAGCAGGCTAACTTTTTTTTTCTTAGTAACTTCCACTGTCACAACATAAGATGACGTCATAGCATTGTTGACTTCAAGCACAATTTACATAATGATAACCGTGTCTGAAGTACCGTGAGATTCTATTAAGGGGAGACGTTTACAAATAGAAATGATAGAAAAATTCGTATTATGTTTACTAATTTCTTTTTATGCATTTTTTTCTGTTTATTTGAAAGGCAGAGCCTGCATTTTTTTTTTTTTTTTTGTATATTTCAGTTACGACTAAAAGCTATTAAAATGATTGGTTCTCTTCTTCAAAAACTAACACGTTACGTAATTTAAATGACGCGATTTGATTGGATACCAATATTGTTAAATAGCATACGTCACACGTGATTGATATGAGCATTTTATAGTTGGAATGTACATAGTGCTTTTGTATAAAACTATTTGGAGGAAGAATTACAAAATGAAGTTCAAAAATTTGGAAATTCTCTATGGTATAAATATCTTTCATTCTGTGGAAGAAAATTTGAATTTCACATGATCAAAAGTGAGTTCACAAATAGACAAGTGATATCAGTGTAAAAAGGAAAGTTAAACCTAAAAAAGTGATGTATTGTTGCATCATGCTGATATGCTTGATTTAATCATATCTTTATATAGTACTATCTACGTGATCCAAAACTTAACGCAGCACGTCATTTAGTGACATTCACTTATAAGAATGCCCACTAAAATCCCATAAACTCAAAACATTTTCCCCCTCTACGATTTCAATTCTTTTTAATGAATTAGATACGTGTTTTTGTAAGTCAAATTTTTGAGTGCAAACATAATGCATGCAAAACTTAGTGATGATTGGTTTGACAACACAAATTCTATATCATATCAGTACTTCATAATTTTAATTTGGTAGAATGTTTTTGTATATTATATTATGATATTCATTTTCTGTCTTTCTGAATGATTTATTATGAATTTTCCTCAACTGAGACTTGGACTGTTCTTGACAAACGATGATGTCATCGTTTGTACATAATACGAATAATTGACTGATTGCCGCCTCCTATCGCAGTTGCACGTTTCATTAGTAATAATGAGAGGAAAACTGATTTAAGGATACAACTGTAGTGATTTCCATGAAGGAAATATGTAAGCAGAAACGTCAACTTGTAAACAATAGACCACTGAAGACCAATGTTCGCACTGCTTATCGCCATAGTCTTTCAATTAAATCTCTAGTTTTAAATTACAGTTGAAGTAACTATGGCTACGAAACCAGTGCAGTTATGTGTGTAAACTGAGTGTGCTCTTCTGGCTGCTCTGAAAAACTGAGATTTCGGAGAGAACTGTCATCTCCGCATAAGCAAGCGGCGGCTAACTCGCGATCATTTTTTAAAAAAAGTGAAACCTTCCAACTAAAGGGGCACATCGTTCGATACCCTATTGAGCTACTGATGCTCCTCCCTAAAAAGGTATAAAGTCCGATAAACCAGAAACACTGTAGGATGATATAGAACAAACATGAGACTTTTTAAACAACTTCAGACCTCCATTTAGCGTGGTGGTGGCGGTATCAGGTATTCAATGAAATGCATTTGTCACCTGAAAAGTTGGGGACTGTATTCGTTGCGGAAAATTGTATAGTGGAACACGGTTTTGAAGAACAGGGAATCGAATGAAGAAAGATGATGAGAAGTTGATTGCTGAGTTTAGAGTTGAACGGTTTATGGATGTTTAACAGCAGCTGCCCGTGATCATACATGATTAAAGTGGAGGAATGGAGGTTGTCAGTTTAGTGGAGCAATGTCCATGGAAATGCCCATAGAAAAAAAACAACAACATGATACAGAGCGTGTACGATAAGGCAATTAGAGGGATTCAGTAAGGGAGAGAGGGGCATCTGTAAAGTGAATCTCCAGACGACACTAGATGCGAGAACAATATTCTAAAGTTGGGCAGATAAGCGGGAGAGAAATAATCTTTACAATGAAAAATAATACCAAGCTTTTATTGCTGAGGTTCAAAAGAAGCTATAGACGTGATGCGAAAGTTGCTTCGAAAAAAAACAGAAAAACTGATCTTGATTAGCAAATTGAATGTTATCAGGAGTGAGGCATGGTCCATCTTCTTTGAAATAAGTCAGGATTTTCCTAATGAAATCCTGTGTTGGGATACTCTGGCATTTATGGAAAAATTAGAGTAGAGAGAGGGAACTATCTGCCACGACACTCAATAAACGACCAGAGAGGAAGATGACAATCCGCTCTCAAGTGTTGGAGGGAGACCCTAAGATGGCAACATGGTAAGAAGGTCGAGACACCAGACTTCATCAAATACCCTAAAAATATGAAGAATGATCGTACGAGTTTCTCCAAATCTTTCCATGCATGATCTGTGTCTAAAGGTGGGTAAGATTAGCGAGGAGGTTGGCTGTAGAACGAGAATGACAGAATCTATATTGGTAATCACTAATTAACCGATCTGTCTCTAGACAGTTAAGAACGGCTTGTTCATGACCTTTTCTATCACTTGACACTTTTGAGAGTAATGAGATTAAGGGCAGTGGGACATTACTCTGATAGCCGACTTTTATCTTTTTGTTTAGGAACATGATGAATAAAACCTTGTTTCTATGCTTTTGGATAGCGCTGCCAGATCAATAAGACAGCTTGTAAAGACATTGTAGAATCGGTGTTAGTTTTAGACCACAAGCTCTTAGTACAACTTATTAATACCAAGACTATCGAATATTTTTCTCATGCCTTTCTGACGAAAGAAGGGAGATGCATACAGTTGTGGATTGTGGAATACTAGAGGGAGATTTGCCTTGATCTTCTAAACATCAATTGGAAGAAAAGGCTAATTTCAAAAGGTCTGCCTTATCATTCCATTAGGACGAGACAGAGGGAGAAAGAGAGAGGTTGAAACATAGTAGTTTCTCCCAATAGTTTTAGCAAAGGATCAAAAGATTTGAATGTCGTTTGAGCAACAGACAAGCTTAAAACATTTGGCACTTACAAAGTCTAGATTTGTTGATGTTTTTTTATTATTATTTTATTTTGTTGAGTTTTTACGGAGTGTAATGAGAGGCCTGGAGATTTAAACTTCGCAAGACTGCTCTGGCACAAGTTTTTAATGGAGTGGAAAATAAAGGCACTCATCCCAGCAAGAATAATTTCATTTAATACATCGGATCAAGTGCTTTGATCAGGAGAGCAGAAGCAATAACCAGACGATGGAAAAGAGCATATAAATCCGAAGATCATCCCAATTGAAGCAAATTGTAGTGCCATAAAATAAGAAGCTGAGATTGGCTGGGAGAAGGAAAAGTTATGTGGAAATGAAACATCGACAAAATTATGATCAGCGTGACAAGAGGAGAGCTAATGTCAACGTCCCTGTTTAGAGGGACAAGTGATTTAGACTCCATGTTGTGGGGAAATTATTAGGATTATTTGGAATTATGTTACGTAGGTCAACGATTTATATCACTGCTATATTACTGACGGCAAACATTTCAGCTTCGTCTGTGAATTTAGAGAAGATCAGCCAGTCAGAATTATGGAAGATTATCTCACCGTTTGGATATGTGATCAGCTTTCAGAGACAGGTAATCAAAAAAAGGTCACTCTAGTCATCAAAATTAGGAGAGCAGGAAATGAAGGAAACAAAACGAGACAAGTAAACCTTGAGCTGAAGCCTATGATATGAAAGAGATTCCAGATTTGATCATTTGACATGAGACATCTAAACTGACAAAAGCGCATCTTTCACCCTTCTTACTCAAAGCCTCGTTTTTTTTTCTTTGAAAAAAACATTGGTTTTTGTAGGAGATATTTTCGACTGCAGTAACCCTACAATTTTTTATGATACTGTCCATAGCAGTGAAGTATTGGGAAAATTTATAGAGTACGGACATGTATTCAGGGATGGACTTGTGGATAACTCCCACACAATGAGTGCCTGGACTTCAGTCCAAGAGTGGGCTCGACTGTCCCTCCTGCAATCTGCTATATTCGGACTCCTCCACCAAACACAACCTGATAGAGTAAACAGCAGCAAGATTATTTGCTAACTGATCAGAAAAGCCTCCCAAAGTGTTATCAGCTGATGAAATTGGTAGCAAGGACCGGGAAGATTATTTGTAATGTGAATTCCATACAAGAATGCTTTATAAACTAACCTGTAGAGTATTAGTGGATGAGGCTAGGGATTAGAAAAATCTGAGAACCCTACTCTAGGATAAAACACGGGACTATTTTTTTCAATCCACTTCAGGCTTCCAATAAATTTCGTTACCTGATGGTCACACCAGGTAACGAAAAATGTGTTACGTTTAAAAGTCTGTCTGGATTATTTAAAAAAATCCTGGAGAACGTTTTGATAAATGATACCTTTATATCATTAATCTTTTGTGGACGTTCACGACTATAGTGTGTTTCGTTAGGAAAATGTTTACAAAAGGTTTATTAGATATAAACACAGGTTTGACTTTTAACGTGACATTCTATTAATGTTTCAAATTTTTAGATCTACTTTTGTGTGTAATAACTTGTGTAAATAATTTCCTGAACGAAGCACACAATACTGGAGTAAGAAACTGAATCAATAAAAAATTGTACAAGATACGGAATATCAAATCTGCAGAAATCTTTGCCAAATGTTTCTATGAGTAAACAGTCCTTTTCCTTATAAGGACTGGCTTAAAGGGGCGAAACAAGAATGCTTTTCATCTTCCCCGTTATCTGTAGAGAACAGTGCAGGGATAAGGTGTTATTGAGCTATTAATGCTCTATCATGGCAAGAGGGTAACAGCAATAGCCGAGCCTCAGTTAGAACTTTATTGGCTACAGCATTGCCATCCATTACCCTACAAGGGTATTATTAATCACCGACATCTCTCGGTCGATTCCCAATCCAGAATGAGTAAACAGTTCTTATAAGGACTGGCTTAAAGGGGCAAAGCAAGAATGCTTTTCATCTTCCCCGTTATCTGTAGAAGACAGTGTAGGGATAAGGTATTATTGAGCTATTAAGGCTCTGATCATGGCAAGAGGGTAACAGCAATAGCCAAGCCTCACTTAGAACTTCATTGGTTACAACATTGCCATCCATTACCCTCCAAGGGTATTAATCACCGACTATGTAAGAAAAGGTGAAATCTCAAAAAATCTGACGATCTCTAGGCCACTCCATAGTGGGTGAAAGACCGTCCATATCTCAGCGTTGGTTCCACTCAGTGACGGGCTCCCCCACCACCGAGCGGAACCGCTCAAATTCCGAGGAAAATAATTCACCGGCAAAGCCCCTAAGCGGGCCGTGCCGGAGAACACTTTCCCCCGAGACTACTCAAATTGCTCTCTTAAGGCAAAAACCCTAAGAGAGCGAACTCAAAAACTCTCGAAACTCATCGCCCAAGGAGGGTAACAGCAACAGCCGAACCTCAGATAAACTTCATTGGTACAGCATTGCCATCCGTTACCCTAAGGGTATTAATCACCGCATCTCACGGTCAATTCAACTTCTCTTCTTTGAGAAAACAGCATGGATGGTAAAATTATATATATAATCTCTAAATAATTTAAATAATGGTGTATTTAACTATTCAAAAAATTAATTAAATACTAAATAACAATTCTAGTTATCTAAAAATAAAACAAAATTTTAAGGTTACACTGATATACTTTAAAATATTCTTAAGATTATTGAGGCAACAGAGTGGTATTTTGCTTTTATAAGCTTACTGTGCATCAGTTAACTTTAATCACCGCTTTTGGCTATTCTATTGTATTTCTTTAGAAATAAAAAAAATAAGACATTCAAATCATATACAATATCAAAATGATTTTATACGGAATTATCAGGGATTTTCCTTCCTAAAACTCATGTTTTTTCCTTTGGAAAGAAAAAAGAGAAAGAAAGAAAGGCTACCAGAGATCATACGTACTTAATAATACATTTGTAGTATATACAATCGCGCTTATACGTAGATTAGTGTAGTATGGAATAGGGAAATACCGCGATGAATCCTGGGATTTCATGAAGATGCTATGTAATAATAATAATAACAATAATGAATTGCTAAGCTCCCATTATAAAGTTTTTTTAAAAAATCTTTTATAATGGGAATTTTTAAAAAAAATTTTCTGCATGAAAGAAAGCGTTTATAGCCATCTTTCTTGTGTGACCGAACTTGTGCATACAAACGAAATTTCTGATCGCCAACCACCAGTTTTTTAAATACCAATCCAGAACAAAGAAAGAAAATTCAGTCCTTTAATTATCAAGAATTAAAAAAAAAATCCGTTTACCCAAGTTTACAGTCGATAATATCATTTCCCTCTCTAAAATAACTTTAACTACTAACTTCCTCATCCAATACAAATTACTGTTTCCACATCTTAAAAACTTTCTCAAAACCTTCAAACTTTCTTCAATTGCCTTTACTGTAACGAGAACACTCTAACTTCTAATAATTTTTGTCTTTCATTTACCCTATTTCAGCATAAGTTTTAAATTAATGGGATATATTTTTTATTGTTATCTATTAAAAATAACACAAGTTCGATTTTATTGCATTTTATATTTTCTTTACATATGACGAAGCAATAATTACGAAAGTAATTCTCAGGATTTATCAAGTGATGATAACAGTTATGCAAATAATGTCTGTTGATGATGATTATAGACAGAACTAAAACATTACCAGAAGAGAATAATGCTGGTATATTTATTTTAATTCATTTAAATCAGTCTTCAAAACGTTTGATATGTTAGAGCCCATTGTCTTCATCATTGGTGACTCTAAGAGGCATTTAAGCACCCACGACTTTCCTAACCATAATATCAGGATAAGGTCGTTAGCTCTAACAATCAGTGTTGTCTGTAAATTGCGTGTATTCTAATGGCCGATTTGCCTGCTTGCGGGACGAAAAACCCCTGCTACCTCTGTATGAGATATTGAAGAGCTTAGCTGTGATAAAATTCCATGTGTGTTTAAGAGATTCAAACCTAGAATTTATATATCGCTTGATAGTAAATCTTTTTCATCTACGCGTTCGTTTGGACAATATTCCAAGTATGACAAAGTATCATAAAAACTACAAAACCGTATTATGTATATGTATTTAAATATCGGTTTATTTTCATTTGAACAAAATCTTCCAACTTGTGAAATGAACTGCTCATAAATATACGAAAAATACTTCGATTTAAACCATATAGTCCTAATAAGGACTGGCTTAAAGGGGCGAAGAAAGAATGCTTTTCGTCTTCCCCGTTATCTGTAGAGGACAGTGTAGGGATAAGGTGTTATTGAGCTATTAAGGCTCTGATCATGGCAAGAGGGTAACAGCAATAGCCAAGCCTCACTTAGAACTTCATTAGCTACAGCATTGCCATCCATTACCCTCCAAGGGTATTGGATTGAATCCATCTCCCTTAAACCATAGTAACTGAGAATTAAAATTTATATTAATGTCTTAAATATATTAGAAGCTGTTGGAATTCAACTGTGAATTATTTATTAAAAAAATAAAGATTTTTCTAAATATTAGAGAAATCTAAGAGAATTATAATTAATAAAAATTATTTGTTATCCTTAGTATAGTTATTAAATATTAATAACTGAATTAATCAATAATGTGTTTAAATCTGAATTGTATATCTATTTTCCATCTACTTCATTTTCACACAAGTATTTTCGTTCAATCTATTGATCTGACATTAAAATTCATAGTAATGTTTTTTGTTTCTTTTTTTCTTAAGTAGTTTGATTGCTATCTGGTTCAATTTCTTTCTGGTTTTCATCCGAAAGGTAAACATAGGTAGAAACAACTTCGGAATGATAAAGAAAGCCCAGTTTGGGTACAGGCAACTCACAAACTCATTGCTCTCTCTCTCTCTCTCTCTCTCTCTCTCTCTCTCTCTCTCTCTCTCTCTCTCTGTCAGCGTATTCAAAGCATGTTTGCACAGTTGCAAATCATCCAACGAGCAGAAGGAGTTCCAATGTTATACACAGCTTTTATGGACCGGAACTAATTTGTTATTGTTGCGATTCAGTCATTCCCAATACTTCCCTCAGCATCATACTATCAATAGAAGGGTGAACACATAATTAAGCCTAATAACATTGCGTAATAAAAATGCGATGAACTATATAAAAAAGTGACCATATCATACTTACTAAAATTTCAGTAATTCATTACATTGCAAAATAGAAAATTATTTTGTTTCAAATTCAGCGTTATCACATTAAAATGGGATAAGTGTATGTAATGAAAAACAATTTATCGATTTGCAATGTGTGAATAGTTTTGACTCAACAATAAAATTATTTACGTGTAGTCGACAACTTTGCAATCTTTTCCCAGTTCTATCATTAGCGATATCAACAAGCGAAAATTTATTAATGATGGAGTCTGAATAAAGCATAAAAATTATTAATTTTTAGTACAAGATACTTATTCATTGAGCATTTAATCCAAAAGATTTCAATGGAATTTCCCTTTCACTTGCAGGCCACAGCGGCATCAACCAACTGGGCGGTGTTTACGTGAACGGCCGTCCATTGCCCGACTCCACTCGCCAGAAGATCGTCGAGCTGGCCCACAGCGGCGCGAGACCTTGCGACATCTCCCGCATCCTGCAGGTTTCGAACGGCTGCGTTTCCAAGATCCTGGGACGCTACTACGAGACGGGCTCGATACGACCACGTGCTATTGGCGGCAGCAAGCCCCGCGTAGCTACGCCGGATGTGGTGGCCAAGATCGCCCAGTTTAAGCGGGAATGCCCGTCGATCTTCGCTTGGGAGATAAGAGACCGGTTACTGTCGGAAGGGGTGTGTACGAACGACTCCGTACCGAGCGTAAGTGTTCCGTTTTATTTATTTATTGTGTGAGAGATCAAAACACTCCTCTTCTAGTCTTGATTATTGTAATCGTTTCTATATTTATGAGATGCATTTTTATGTAAGAATAAATGCGATATTTTCTCTTTTCTCGTAGACTAAAAGCGAACGCGTCTTCTCTTACTCGTTACTAAACATAATTTAGTTACAAATTAACGAAAAGAATCCAATTTCACTTATATAAGACAGGAAACAAGGTCCGTTGTCTAGATTGTAAAACTACACTCCTATTATTAAACTGTTTGTGTGCATGCGTGTATAGTCAACAGTGACACAAATGTGTCCTTTTCTAAACTGTTCCTATTTTTTTATCGTTTGGTTATTTTCTTAAATATTTTGCTACTGGTCTTACGTCACATCCCACTTGAGAACTCACCGAGTATAATAAGCAAACGAAATACAGATGGGAACAGTAATAGAAAGACAAAAGTCAACATTTAAAAAAAAAAAATGTTTAAAAGGTATTTAGATTTAACACCAAGGCTGGTAAGACTACGAGGCAAGTATATTACATCAATTAATTGTTTTCTTACTGCTTTATCTATTTCGCTGGGGAGGGGGGGGTGACCTGAGTTCACTGGAAGGAGTGGAAGCCCCCTCCCACAAAATCAATAACATAACTACCCTTGTGTAATCATTATTAACTGCTTATATAATTAATAGTGTATTTTGGATAGATGATCCAACTGTTTGAATCGGAACTGAGTGGCTTTAAAAGTATTTTGAGCACTTTGATGGACAGTAGTGCAAATCACAAAAAAACAGAAGTTCGTTTTCATTTCAATGTAAGTCCATATTTGTGTTCAGTGAGCGTAGGATATAACAACCAAATGAAAGCAGATGTTAAATATAAAACCTTACGCAAATCTAATCCCAAGACGGAGTCGATTTTAATAACAGCTCTCATGTAAACAAACCAGAATAAGTTGAAGCTAGTCATGACGAACCCTATCGTGCGTTGGGAGTAAGAAGTCTGTCTAATATAATTAAGGCATCCTCGGAGAAATATATATTAATTTCAAAAACGAACGAACAAAATTCGAACTTTGAATGATTAAAATCCTGAGATTTCAGAATGTTTTAATAAAAATAAAAAAATGAAACTTCAACATAGATTATCTTGTTTTATTTTCCTCTCTTTTTGATGATGATAAGGGAATGTCTTCGAAAAGAACTCAAAAGAAAATGTATACGCTATTGATTTCTACGTAGAAAAAGATTTAGACCTGCTCCCACTCAAGGTCGTATGTATCTTAGTGGAAAGAAAATGACAATCATCATTATCATCACGCAACGAAGCAAATTACACCCACATCCTTAACAGTAACATTTACTTAACAATGTGAACTATCCTAACATACTGAATCATGTCAATTTATGAATGCATATGTTTGTAATGTCACAAATACACTGGTGAACACGCTTAGAATAGGCAGACACTTAGGAAAGTTTATTAATTTAAAAGTTTCTTGGCAAAAAAGGAAAATAACATTTCTCCTTTATTTCATATACTCTCCGAGAAAGAGAAAGAGCTATAATACTGTAACGTTAGTACCTCCTCTTGGCCGAATCCTGGTGTTGACAATACGGATCATTAGAACCTGCGGACATGAGAAATCGACCGTCACCCTTATGTCAACCAATGACAGCACAGCGCTCGCGTGGAACGCCAGAGGTGCGTCTGAGGCAAGAGATGGCGGGTCCGGTGAGGACAGCTCGTTAAACGGCGGCAAAAATTAGCGCACGTAAACGCACCGTCGAATAAATAGTGATGGCAAACAGGGCTGCAAGAATTGGCTTAGCTCTCTCTTTCTTTCCCTCTGTGCATGAGGAAGAAAAGAAGGGAGAGAGAGACTCAGTGATTTAGATTTTACAGATAAACGTTCGCAACCAGCTATAAAAAATGCAGTCAATGCATACTATTACTACCAATAATAAATAAACGGTATTAGTTGCATTATTTGAAAAAATGTTATAGCACTAATTTTTAGGTGTATAATAAAATCATTAAATTAAAACGCATTTATTAAAATTTTCTATTATTATTTCATTTGAAAATACTTTTTTCTTGTTCATTTATTTTTTTATATTTAAGTTTCTTTTAAATTTTTTGCTTCTCTATTCTATGTTAATATTTCCAATAACAGCGTATATATGTCTAATTGTGAAGGGACTCTTCCTGACTGTCGTCAGTCGGATCTGTTTTTCACTTATAGAAACCTCCGGGTTTTGCCCGTACAATTCTTCCATTATGAATCAGTGCAATGAAAAAAAAAAAAAAAAACTACATCCAGTCTAAAGTTTACTGTTTCATTAAGTCTTTTCTTACACTAGATGTCGCCTTCATCACCTCACGGCCTGTTAACGTCATTAACGCGACGCGTGCCACACTTTTATACCAACGACTCAGTGCGGCTTTGTAACCTTCGCTCAACCGTTCAACCGTCCAGTCGAGGTGGGACGCGATGAAAAGATGAAGGACGTGCAGGGGAGAATAGGAACAAAGCTGATATGAATGAACCCCTCATGAGACATTAACAGCTTTCGGCCGGTTTTTTTTTCCTTTTTTTTTTTTTTTTTTGTTGGGTTATCTCAGCTTATTAATTTCTGGCAACGTAGATGGCTCCCTTGGTGACGGATGTTTTTGCCTTCCCCTCTCTCGCGATATAGACATCAACTGATCCAGAGTCCCGATCCTTTGTCAAGTGGAATGGGAGTCATGGATGGGAGAAAACACGGAATCAAATTAAGTGATAATGAAGACAAGTGATAGGAGCGGTTTCACGTAGGGGGAGGGGGGTATAAAGAGGGGAAAGAGGATAATACAAATCTATTCCTTCGTGATAGGTGCAGCAACATGCATTTCGATTTGAGTGGCGGAAAAACCGTTTGTTTTTCCGCCAGACTGTTCCGTCGACACCTGTGTGTTTAGGTTTAAGAGTGATGCAGGCTATTCAACACACTTGAGACCAGCAGTAACACCTGGTTCAACAAACGATGATGAAATGTATATCTTCACTGTCGGGAGCTCCGCCTACTGGACTTCTATGTTAACTAGTCCTTGATGGTAACCTTTTAGGAGCGGTCAACAATTTAAGTGCATAGATGAAGACTTGGTTTCTGTAGGAGCCGTAAGTCACTTGACGGCTTCTACATTCAGACGTTAGGGAGGAGAACCAAGGGGGAAGGGGGGGAGTTGACGGGGGAAACCGTAGAATCTTTTTCTATTATTTACCCGAAACTTGCTACCGATGTAATGACGTAGTACCCCCCTTTTGTTAATACTAAGCAATGCAGCGCCCTCTGTAACTGCCGTCTATTCAAGTCCTGGTTGTATTTGTGGTTGTAGCGACAAGGCAGTGGTAGAGGGTCAAAGGTAAAAAGGACTAAACGCTTTCAGGTCGGTCGGCTGTGACTGGGCGAGTGGCAGTTAGAACGCTGTGAATGGAACGCCGTGAAAGACGCTGCAGACACATTCAGCAACGGGGGAGGGGTAGGTGCATCATACATCACATCCAGATGACAACGCGAGTGAATGTTGTGTCTGTATCTTGAATGTTCTCACCCATCGGGGAAAGGGGAATACAGACCCGTGGGGGGGGTTAACCTCGCGGAGAGAGAATGATCGTTTTCTTGTGCCTTCTTTCAGCGCGTTCTAGCGTTTTCGATGACCCCCATTCCGTTTAAAGAAGAAAAGGGACCATGACTGTTTAACCTTGTCTTGGTTAGCATATTTGTCATCCAGGGTCACATTAATTTGCTCGTAAACGACCATTTGTCAGCACCGAAAAATAGTCCTTTACTCCATTCATCGGTTTGAACCTTCTTTTTGACATTAGAACTGTTACCTGAAGTCCTTTTGGGGGAAGAATTTAGTGGTGCTAAGTGTTTTGAAGTCGTACTGTGAAAAGTGCAATACAATAGGACCATCAAGCACGAGATTACAGCTTAAGTATAGAAATAATAGTAGAAAAATGTTTTATTTCAAATGTTTAAATATCATGTGCTAAATCGTGGCATAATATTCATAAGCATTTCTTGTTTTCCAGCCTAATATTAGGGATATTTTATGATATCAGTCGTTACTTGGTTTTAAAGTTAACAACTAATTTACATTTCAGAAACTACTTAATCAAAGAGTTCAGTAGGTAGTTTGATTTCTGAACGAAGCAACTAACCCTAGTTAGTGTATTATGTCTAAATGAAACTTTAGACATAATACTCCCGAATTTCTAAAGGAAAAATCTTCGCCCTCATCATGGCATGAGACTCGGATTCGAATCCATGTCTTTATAAGCCGAAGGGCTCATCTGGGGAAGTTCAATTTTTGCTCGAGTAGATAGCATTTCTCCTCTCCAACAAATAGGCAGTAGGTTCAAATCCCATTGTTGACATGCATGTTTGTGAACGTATTTATGTTTGCTTTGTAGACAATAAACAATTTTCATCTGTTTGTGTGAGAATTGCAAATCAAACCTGTTTACTGGATGGCTTCAGGCAACGACAGCACAATATATTTATTTATTTAATACAAAATACGAGAAACCTTCAGTTGGCATATTATGATAACATATTATGATATGTTACATGCTGTCATATCACTAAAAGTACCATTTCTAGGATTGTATTAAATAAATATAAAGGTGTCTCATTCACTATCAAATAAAATAAGGGAATAGAGGTTATATTAATGTTTTAATTTAAAAAAAAACACATTTTTATTGGTTATTAGTGATTTTAGTGCAATATTTCTCACAATTATTTTAAAATTTCTGATTCGACAAGTTAACTCGCTCTACCAACGTCAGCAGCTATATACTCGCAGAATGACTTCAGCTTATCTAAAACTAAAAAGTTTCGCATAATAAACAGTAAAATATACGATTTTGTCTAGGAAATGTATCTCCAAATGTTTATTACAGCTGCCAGCATTTTAATTATATTTTAATACTGTTAGTAAGTATCGGTAACGGTATTGAGAGAGTCACGTGACATGGTGAACTGACCAATGCGCTCAGATTAGCCGAAAGGGATTTAATCAAAATTGGCGCATGCAAATACGGGCGTTGACCGATTGTTATTAAAGATGCTTGTGTATTCAGATATGAGGCATGCAAGATATTTTCTTTGTTGTCAATCAGCAAACACTAAATCATAAAATATAAAAAAAAAAAGCAATATCGGTATTGAATTACACACGTGTAAAACATTTTGGAGGTGGAGATTTAGAATTAGACTTAGAAATATTATTGCCTTTGTAATCTATAATCCAGATCTTCCTTGGCTGTGAAGACATCTATGCATTAAGACGTGTTTGTGTGACAAGGATACGTAGGAAACTAGTTTAACTAAATGTATTAAGACAGGTTCCAACATATACACCAAGATAATATCAGATTGGACCATCAGCTGATACTATCTTAAGAGTGACAGCGAAGCCAGTGAGTGATCGGCTTTTCTGTCACTCACTGTTAGATTTAAATGGTTAGCCAGTTTATCGCATGTGCACTGATATGGTATTTCAACTTGTGCGCACTTGAAGTAAGTTCTCTTTAATTATTTGGTCTCTTTGGGTTATGTAGAGTTAACACAGCGGTAGCTAAGGCCAACGAGGTGGTTAATTGTTGGTGTGTTCATCGGCTAGTTTGTTTTTTTATTTGAATCAAACTAAAGTTTCGGGGAGAATACAAACTCTGGTTAACTCTTTCACCTTGCAGTTCATCGCAAACAGGAATCGTAATTAATATGGCGGATAGACCGAAAGATGAAAAAGTTGAGCATAGAAAGTTCTTCCGAATATCATTGATTGATTGATTGTTATAATTTTTTTATTGGTATCAAATTTCAACCCATTTATTTATTACGCAAATCTTCAATAATTTTATTGCCTTTATTGAAGATTTGTGTAATAAAGACATTAAAGATTTAATAATTCTTTTTATTATTCATTCATATTATAATTCGTTCAAAAATAACAAAGTAAGAACATATTAAATATTAAGAAATACAGTTTTTACTCATACCTTACCATAATTGAGATTTGGGCGATGAAGATTCACGTTCATTAAAAAAGACACTCAGATTTATAGATGCTTCCGTGTCGAAGCTTAGCATTATCTTAAAGATCCTATAACTAGTGATATTAATTCCACATTCTACAAAGCCGGACTTATGTCGCTTATTTAATCTAATATAGGATTGATGTTTAGAAATATATTTTGTGACGGAGCGACCTATTTATCCAAAACAGAATGAGCTGCAATTACAAGGAATTTGATAGATTCCAGGTAGCAATTTAGTTGTAATTTAAAATAAGAGCAACGTATCTCTAAAAGATGCTGATGGTTTTTCTCTAATTGCATATAGAGAATTTCACGACTACAGAGAAAGGTATAACAATCTAGAATATCAAATTAATTTAAAGGTGTATTACAAATAAACTTAAAAACGCCAATTTTTTTAAAAAAGTTTACATGTATTTTTATATATTAATTTAACATTACTTTTCAAAATAAATTATATAGCATATTTTGTTCGACAGACTTACATTCTATCATGAATAAAGTTTTTGCTGTATTCCATAGCGCATTTGGAACATGAAAAGAAAATAACTTTTATTAATTTTTTTTTTTTTCTGTATAGACTTTTTCGAGGGTGTCCAGTTAATACCAATATTCCACATAATGGGATAATGGGGTTGAGGTCAGGACTCTGCGCAGGCCAGGGCAGTCGTTTAACACCCATCTCTTCATATCATTCCATAACAGCTGCAGCTTTGTGGCATGGGGCATTGTCGTCTTGACAGTAACACGGATGCGTTCCATAAAAACTCCACAGTGTAGGCAGCACCTGATTATCCAGAATATCAAGGTACTGAGCTGCCTTCATGGAACCACGAAAAACGACCAGTAATCTCGCTCCAAACCAGCTGTATGCACCCCACACCATTACTTCTCTACTACCAAATTTGATTGTGGATAACACACTGTGGTAACAAGCGTTCACCGGACTGCCTCCATACCCACACTGGAAACAGATGAACCTTCATTCATCGCTCCAGAGTACCGTTTTCCACTGGTCAATTGTCCAGTTCTTGCACCAGACCAGACGAGCCACTCTGTTCGTTGTTGTGATGTTCGGCTTGTGTGCCGCTGCTCTTCCTTGGAAAGCCAGTAAATAGAGTTCTTCTCGTACAGTATTAGTGCTCACCATGGTGTTACTGGCTTTCTGGAACTCATCACGGATGGTTTATGCCGATTGTAGCCGGTTTTTTTGGTGCCATCCGTTTTTAACGCCCTCCTGTACCTGTCCGTCATTTTCGGCAGCCTGGATATTTTTCTGCACTAGTGATGCCAGAACGTCTCCACTTGTTGATCACATGGCCAATTGATTTTGGATGCTCCAGTTGAGCGGCAATGGCACGTATGGACATGCCACCAATGTGATAGCCCACGATGACACCTCTCTCGAAGTCAGAGTTCACGTCGTGTTGTTATAACATCTGTATTCAATTGCTACGATGAAATACTGTTTCCTGCTATCTGTACACCAGTTTGTATGTGATAACAAGCCGGGAATAATCCGTAACTTCAAATAACAGGCATGGCCGGACAATTATTGGTAGATAGTATAATGTGCCTCGTTGTATATCAATAATGGCGATGATTTTTACCCTGCTATTGTCTGCGTTAGGGAGAGCTATCTTCTCGATAGCAAACAATCTTTATTAATTAAATTAATTCTCGTCTTTGTACAACAGCGGTAGGTAGTATATTGAATTTATAATAAGAAAAATATTATATTTTTTTCTTATTATTTTTTTCTTACCAACAAAAAAAAATCTGATTTGTTGTTTGTGTTCAGCATTATTATATAAACTGTCAAAACAACGGTAAACAGTTAATTATGCCAAGAACTTTTTTGGGATGGTTGTTTTGCTCGGTTTTAAGTATATTAATTAAAGTCATTTCACCTCAAAAACCTTAAAAACGCGTCTATATATACATATTCAGAATCTTAGGAGAGTTTGCTTTATAGGGTACAAATCCATACTTATATTTGAATGGTATTGGGGAAATCGGATGAGATAAAGTACTTCTTTAAAAAAAATATGCATTTTTTTAAAATCTGGTGTTGGCTCATTACTTAAATAATTGATTATGAGTACATGTAAGAGCGATTGGTATAATTATCGTTTCTAGTGCCAAAACATTACTAACTACATTTTATATTTAATAGTTATTAGATCAAAATAACTGCTCAAATGTTCAAATGTCAAATTGACGTGCGGAAAGTCTCAATATTAGAAAGTAATTGACTAATCTCATTCACTTTGAAATATACGGATCTAAACCACCGTGCAAAGTAAGTATTTAAATTATTTTTATTACTTATTTGGCCATTCTTTGTTCGGATAACAAATGGTATTTCGCAAACCTATTGGATACCGGCATAAAGCTCAGATACTGAAGTTTTCTTTCATGTTCCTCTGAAAAGATGTCTAGAGAGTGGAAATGTTTTAATTTTCTGTTTCCTCTATCATCTGTCAAGTCTCCTTTTGTTATTTCTGACTACTATTTCACTTTTATCTGACTTCTTCTTTTCCTTCTCCGAAATTCTATCGTATTGTTCTCTTGGGTGATTATCATTCGTCCCTTTCAACATATGCATACTCGATATACACTCCCAAATATATTCATAACTGTGGAAATGGAGTTCACATACAGTGGGACGACTCAAATCAAAATTTCATGAATCCTATAATGGAATTTGACATATGAAAAAGATCCGCTACCCTTACGCTAAAGTTATAATAATCCAATTTCATTTTATTAGCAACTTAAAAGTTTGGATGCTACCTGTATATACATATATATATATATATATATATGTATATCCATCTGTCATAGCAGGTGTATATCTCGGAGAACATTTCTTACCGTGTCAAGATTTCATTCGATTCGTCTTGCATATTTCCATCGCTATTCTTACTCTTGTATTTGTTGACGAATTCAGCTAACCAACATTTCCCGGTACAACTTATTAAGTATGCTTCAATGCGCTTGCCTCGCTCTGTCTTAGTGTTTATAAAAGTCAAGTTTTCAGACTGCGTTCGTGGAGATGTCAATATAAAACGCGAAAATTCTTATTTCTTTAAAGAAAGAGTTTGAAAAACTGAAGAAAATTTCTTCAAGTTTTTCGAAGTATTATAATAACAAAGCTGTCGTCTGTCAAAGTACATTTAGACATCGAGGAAAAATTTGCTTCCGAGATGTCGGGAAAGTTATGAAGTTGAATTCACATGTTACATGGCTAAATCTTATGAAAAGATGCCGAAGACACGTCGATCGGATGTTTACCGTACATGCAGCTGGGAAAACGTATTTCTCGGTCCCAGTTGTGCTCACAAAAGCAAGATACAGCCCGCTGTTGCATAGGATGGAGGAATCTACAATGCAAATTGAGCACCAGTGTCAACTTTGTATTCCCATCCATCCCCCTTTTGCTTCCCCTTTTTCTCTCTCTCTTCCAAAGTCGCGTTCTATTTTTTGTCGCCCCCCCCCTTCCTCTATCCATCCCTCCTGTGCTCTGTCTCTCTATATAGCTTTCGTTACATTTGAGATGCTGGCCAATCTCGTTTATTCCCCTTTTCGCCTTTGTTCATTTGAATTTTCGATTTTCATTTCCTGAGTAAGCACTTTACTTTGCGGAAGTTCGGTAATGCAGTGGCACGTGTTTCGAGAATGGCGCCTTTTTTTTTCTGTTATTTTATTTTATTTTTTTTCCTCTTTCTGTGGTTGTGTCTCTTTGGACAGGAATAGCTACGTTTGTCGACAAAACAGAAACTGTTTATTTATTTATTTTTGAGACTGCTTTTAAAAAGTTCTTACATTCAACATAACAAAAGTCTTATTTTTCATATATTTTTTTTTTTTTACATGAAAACATTGCAGGAGTATTTCGACGAAAAGTTAAAATACCAATGAGACTGCAGATTGGGACTCTATAAATAATTTTATTTTATTTATTTTTAATACGTTTTACACTAATCTGGGTGTCGAACTTACATTGTTTGCATTACAAACGTTATACACAACACAAAATGTATATAAAAAGTTAAATTAAAAAATAAAATTCTCAGTAATCAAACTTTACAATTTTGTTGTTCTCAAATAGTACAGTCTTGTAATATAACTGGTTACTTTAGTTTCATATTTATTAGCTACGCAAGCATACGTCTGTTGTGACGTAACCAATAACTAGCACTGCGCCACCTGGAAGAAACGTTCTCTTGATATACACTAATATAATAACGGCGAAAATTACTGTCCCGAGACCAAGACGTTAGCTCATAAAGATCCTATTATAATTTTCCCATTGTAAAGACAAGGTGATCAGATTCTGAATTTTGTAAGTAGAGTAAAAATGTGAAAAGGAAATTAAAGAATGAACATTTCATATGCTAAGAATGTGTAAAAAAAACTGAGACTATAAATTTAAATGACTCCATTTTGCTAAATGTCAACAAACGAATCTAATGTTTGTTAACTTTCTGGTGTTAATTTAAGGTTTAATATTTGCATTGTGGTTATATTATGTTCATATGAGGACAATTAATTGGGATGGTCACGAGCAGTCGAGGATGGCTAACAACCCTGTTAAACACTGGCATAGTATTTAAATAATATATAAAAGACGTGAATTCGAAAACGAAAGATATCGGTAATTATTATCAATGATATGCCTGATCAAAAAGAACTATTTAACTCTTGTGCTTCTTGATAACAGTACATTTTGAGTCCGCCATGGTTCGAGTGATAAATTCAGAGCAACACATGCTAAGTGATGTTGTAGTGCACATAATCAAAATCGGCGATTCCAGTATCTCAGAGACAACTCACAGATTTTGAATTTACCTGTTAAGAAGTATGGCTTTTATTCTACTTTACTAAAATTCGTTAATTTTTCCCGTATGACAATCAGTAATAGGACACGCGCCTTATAGAATATAACGAAGCTTTATATAGACTCTCATATGGAGTATGAGATACCATATACAGGTTTTCTTACTGGAAAATTTTCTTATCTGCACAATGACAGACAACAGATTCGTAATATAGAAAAGCATAACAGCCGTATTATAACCTTAAAAGATGCATGGTATTAGAGTAAATAGTCATATTTCAAGTTTCACGTACAGAGAAAAAAATGATAATACCCAATACTTATATAATATTTTATAATTTTTAAATAATTTTGAAATAAATTAAAGATATATTTCAGAAAAAACATATTGTAATAAAATTTTGAATATTTTATTTATAAAAATATTTAATTTGTTATTTATGTTTTTTAAATACACGTTTAATTTATTTGTATGTCTTTTATAGATATAATGACGTTTTAAGTATAGTTGTTTCAGCGTTTAGTGGTGAAAGATACTATAGTCAGAGTGTGAGCTACTTGGAATGTGCTGTTTTACACAAGAAAATTTTAATTAAAAAAGTGCAGTGTTAATAGTCGCATTCCAATATCCAAATAGAGCTGAATCACAGATGAGCCATGTTAATTCAGTGAACATAAAATCGAAATTATTACTTCTAATAAGTTTAGCAGAAAGAGTCCGTGTCAGATACTTCTCAACAGGTATCTGCAGAAACTGTGATAGGAAAATCGATCAATGATAAAAAAAAAAAAAAAAAAGGGGAGGGTGGTGGGTCCCTCACCTTCCTCTCACCTAATCACCTAACTATTCTCCTTTAAACACACTCGAAAATTTTAAATAACTTCGTGGTAACAATATTCAATAGAATACCGTTCTGTCAATCAAATATTTGTAGCAAGAAAAATATAACTAATCGTAAACCAAAATCTGAAAATTTTACTAAGTATGCACAGAAGGAAGTGTTTCTAGTTTGATCATATGCCGAGGGAAAAAAATGACAACTTTGTATAATTTCTAAACAGTCTGAAACAAACGATGTAATATTTTACTTGTGTGGAAAAGGATGATTCCAGTTGCTGGATTTCAGGCAGTATAGCGATGATTATCTCATGCTTTGGGATAGAAGGAGCAGACCTCTTCAGACGAGCACATAGTCTATAAATGAGTTTCATTTACAGGATTAATGTTTTTGTGGATGAAGGAAAGCATCTAATCTATCAGGTAGAGTCAACCAACAGTCCATCCAGCAAAGATGATCATCCTGGAAGAGTCCTATAAAAAAAAAATAATAAATAAATAAAAAATAAAAAAATATAAAAAAATATATATATAAAAGTTCCTCCGTAGCGCAATTGGAAGAACAACGGTACATTGCGCCCTTCGATTGGAATAGGCCTAAGTTCGATTCTCGTCGCGATGGGAGGAATCTTTATCTGGTCGCTTTCAATCGAAAGTGAGTTAGCCGATCTCATACGGAGGTAGCAGGGTTTTTTCTCCCGGAAACTAGGGTTTTTCATCCCGCATACAGACAAATCGGCACTTCAGAACACACGCAATTTACAGACAAAAAATACTAGTTGTGGTAGTGGTGGAGGTGGGCGGTAGATGGCGTTGATGGAGATGATTCGTAGTAGAGGTTCGGTGTAGTGGTTGAGACAGTTGTAGGTGTCCACCCGCGATGAGTCTTCGGACTCCTTGGAGGTGTCACGAATAATAATAATAATAATAATAATATATGTTGATTATACCACGATAAGAGAAAACCAAAATGAAGATTGCGCCCTTGAACCTAAAGATTACGATTTTTGGTTTAAAGAATATTAAATCCACTGTAGACCATTAGTTAGGGTCTCTGACGTTCTTATTAAAATATCTAGAAAATAAAAATATCGATGAAACGTTTTACCACAACTAGTAACTCGTTTCACAATGAACACGAACGGTGTAAAGTGCACTCCTTGACTCAGTCTTGTATAGCCATTATGATCGCAGTTTAAAGATGCGGCTCACGTGATCAATTCCTGGTGAAATTGAATCGGAATGCCATCTTAATCCTAAATAATATTTCGCCCGCCTTCATCACAAATTGAAAAAATAAGAACGTGAGTTATATACGGCAATATCTCAAAGGTCCGGAAGATCAATATTTGGATTAAATTGTGTTTCGTAACACGATGCAGTTAGTAACAGACATATGCTAATACAATTCAATTATTTTTTTATTTGTTTGAAGTCATTTTTTACTTAGTTATTGCTCTCTTATATATCTGAACTTTAATTAAAAGACTAAAACAACTAAACATTCGGATATTTTATGTTGTAGGTATCAGGCAGGATGAAGTATGAGTTTAACTTTTGTACCATTAAAAGTTTTTTTTTTTAAGATTATACCGGAAAAATAAAAATGAAATAAGTAAAATCAATTTAAAACAAACCGTTTTCATTATTTAGTTAACTCAATTTGTTTATGTTCCTACCTCCTAAAAAAGGGTTTTTATTATTTTTTTCCCAAACGTATAGTACATTTTGTACCGTGGGTTGGCTAAGGATTTTTTCTATATATATATAGAAAAGACATCTTCCATATCACTACAATCATAAACATCGTAATCACGGTGGGATTCGAACCAGCAGTCTGCTTTATTGTCGATAAGTTAGTAGATACGTTAATCAGGCTCGTTCATGGGGGTATCCTTGGTGTTGTGTTGTATTTTTTCTCACTCCAATGGTTGTTAGGTTACAAATGCTAATATACTAGGGAATTATTAAAAAAGAAAAAAAAACAAGATGGATTCCGGTGCCTTCCTTATCCAATGGCATCCCGTGTCTGTAGATGCGTGTTCACCGGATTAACATTAATAAACAGTTAAAATCTTTGTTTCGGCAACGGTGTTCATCATTTTCATTATTGAAATCTGTTAAAAAAAAGTTTAAAAGTTTTCAGAAAGTTATTGTAAAGTCTTTATTGATTATCTGCGACGAATTAACCTTCTAAAGTTTCTAAAATTCTTTAATCATAAAAACAAGCCAATGTCCCATACCAAAAATAAAAGATTTAAGTTGTAGCAAACAAATAAATAAACCCGTTATTTACTTTTTTTTATTTTTTTTATTCTAGATGCTGAGCCTCCTTAGCTCAGTCGGTATAGACGAAACCCTTTGTTTGGAAAGACCTAGGTTCGATTCTCGTCAGTGACGTGAGGAACTCTTTCGACTAAAAGGGAGTTAGCCGGTCTCATACGGAGGAAGGAGGTTTTTTTCCTCCCGGAAACTCGGGTTTTTCGTTCCTGAGAACAGGCAAACCGTTCCCGTGAACACTCGCATCTACAGACATAGGACACACCGGAGGCATAGGATTAACCACCTTGTCCTCGAAGCGGTCGCGGTTTCAAATCATAATAGGCCATGCCTAATACGAACGTAACGAGCACTAGACCTAATATACGTGAGACAAATTATATGTAATCCTTCACATTTGGAGAGCACGCACATACAGAGAGAGAGAGAGAATGTTACTAATGGTCAAATAATAATAACAATGCATTGCTAAAACGCCTAATATAAATTAGAGGTGTATAATTTTCGCTATACTAGGAGAAAGAATTTTCGCCATACATTTTTTTTTTTAAATTCAAGCTTCAAAAAATAAGTAATTAAAATAAAATAACAAAGTCAGAAAAAAAGAAAGGATAAAAAGCGATAAAGAAATAAATTTATATCTCAACTACTGTCATTAATAGATATCCGATCTGATTTTCCCTTTCAGTCGTTTCCGACCGTAGGTGACTTTGTAGACATTGTCCACAAAGTATTTCTGGTGAGATTTTTACAGGGTAGTTCACCATTGCTTCCCCCCCCCCCCCACCAAACTTTATCCGTGATCGGGAACGGCATAGGGCCAAGATGTGCGTGTTCACGGGACCGGTTTGCGTGTTCTTGGAGACGAAAAACCCGAGTTTCCCGGTGAAAATTTCCCCTACCTCCGGCTAACTCACCCTTCGAAAGACACCAGATGGTTCCTCACGTCACAGATGGGAATCGAACCCAGGTCTTTCCGACCAAAGGGCTTCGCCTATGCTGACTGAGCTACTGAGGCTCTTTAATAGATATCCCAGAACTAAACGGGCGTTTTGTTGAAAAGGTTCTGATCCTGTTTTTTGTAGATCTATTCATGTTATGCTTCGAACATTAACTATTAGAATAACAATAGCGTATAATTATAATTTTCTCGCTTTTCAAAATTATTGGAAAAGCGATTGTTCTTCAATAAATAATATATAACATAAATTTCGAGGGGGGGGATGCTGTAATTTTTATAATTCAGCTCATCCCCTTCTTAAATGTAGGTTATTCGCAACTTAGATACTTCGCTTCAGGTTTAATCTTCGAACAACTATTTAGCAATGTGTGAATATTTCGTCATAAACAATATCACTACTGTAATGCTGATTAAACAGCATAAACCTATAATGGTACACTTAGGTAAGAAGATCTGTAGGAGTAATGGCATTCGAACAGTCCACATTTAAGAATTTTCAAGTCCTCAGATCCATCATAAAACCTCTACTACATTTTCTAAAGTGAAAAAGCGTAGGTGTATGAGAAAAATTTTTGTAATACAACTTTAAATAAATTACTAATACAAGTTTAAATAAATTATATTTTTATTGTTATCTGATTTCCATTAGTAACTAACGGGGAATAAATATATATTTTATATGTAATGTGTGCATATCGTATACTTGAATAGGCAACAATTAGACACTTTTGTTGTTTAATTTAATATTTTCTTTAAAAAAAAAAATTACAGCTTGATTTTTCTCTATTAACAACACATGTCATATTTGAATTTATTGTTTACTTAGGACCGGTGCCAGTCCGCGGGTCACATTTTTTGTATACTCTGATATAGACGAACTGAAAGAATTTGTGGCCCAAATATATATTTGCCAGCCATAGTTGACCAATAAGAATCAAAATAATAACATACGGACCGAAAATAATTGACAGCGTGTGAGAAAAGAGAAAACGAGTATGTTCTGAATTCTGTTTTGGACTATCGGTTGAGAATTAAAACGAAACAAAACAAAGAAACAAAAAATTTGAGGAAAGAAGAATTCCGAAGACTAATTAGATTGAATGAACGCTACTTGGCAGTATAGGCAAAGAGACAAACAAAAACACCGCACTGTCGTCCGATCGAAAAGTGTTAGGATGTAAAGACGCATGCTCAAAAGAGAGAGGGAGAAAATTACGAAAACCGTTAAGAATTACACGCTTGACGACTACATTATGAGTCTTTATTAGGAAGCGACGAAGCATTTTCAAGAAATTCTTCTACCTTTGTGGGTAAATGTTGAAAGGAATGCGTCATAGCATAATGAAAATATTTGTATTTGCTAAGAATTTCGGGAAATAAAAACATGTTAATTTTACTGCAGTTTCTGTTGAATACCGGTGCGTGATATATGCATGTTTAAAATGTACAAAAATCTTTTATAGTTTAACATTATATATATTGATAGGTGTTTATGTATTTATGCTGATTAGAGATGAATAAACTAAGATTTATGAGTTTACTTGATTTTTTAATAATTATACTTTTATATTTCATATTTTTTTAGAAAGTATATAACTTTACCTAAAACTTTTACTTGTTTCTAGTTTTTTTCAATTAAAATGTTTTATTTTTCCGAAGAATTTCGGGAAATAAAAACATGTTAATTTTACTGCAGTTTCTGTTGAATACCGGTGCGTGATATATGCATGTTTAAAATGTTCAAAAATTTTTTATAGTTTAACATTATATATATTGATAGGTGTTTATGTATTTATGCTGATTAGAGATGAATAAACTAAGATTTATGAGTTTACTTGATTTTTTAATAATTATACTTTTATATTTCATATTTTTTTAGAAAGTATATAACTTTACCTAAAACTTTTACTTGTTTCTAGTTTTTTTTCAATTAAAATGTTTTATTTTTCCAGTTTCTTTCATACAACTTATTAAATATCTTAAATAGTAGTGATATATATAACTTACTTGAATAACTTATTTATTTAGCAATGTTTCCATTTCAATACGTAAATCACGTATTAAATAAATGACTGTTGATTGAATTACTGTTCCCAACATTGTTCTTGTTATTTTGGGAAGTTTGTGACTAATTTCATAATTTAAAATTAATATTTAAATATATAAATTTTACTTATTTCGATAAAATGTGTCTGAAATTTTTTGTAAACTATAATAAAATATAGAAGACATTCAGAATATTTCCCAAAAAAATATTTGAGTCAAAATTTATAATTTATTAGTACACCAGTTTTTGTGTATAAAATAATTTACTCAGTTTATTGAAGTTATTTGAGGGGAGGAAAAAAAGAAAAGAAAAGAAATCTTCAGCGCAATATTTACATATATTAATGTTTTTGTACATTTCATATATATTTATAGACTGGACTAACATAGTTATTAGATTTATTTGAAAAATAAAAATAAACTGATTGATGTAGTAGTATGCTAGGAACAAAAAGGATATGAAATCAAACATTTAAAAAATGATTTCTCGGTGGGAGGGGGGGGAGAGAAAGACCTCGACTAAGAAAAAGTTCCATGATTAGTACACTAAAGTAAGGGAATTAAATTGCGCTCACAACTTTTCATTGGTTGGATTCATATAAAAAAAGTTAAAAGGAACTTTTTTTTTAGCAGTTATAGAATCGTTAAAAACAAATACATTGAACTTACATTCACTAAAATTATTTTTAAAATTCAGTACAGAAATCGTAAATTGATAAATCTTTAAAAATATCTTATGGTATAAGCAATTACACTATGTTATTGAAATAAATTATATAAGCAATTACATTATATTATTGAAATAAAAAAAAATATATATAAGCAATTATATAAGCAATCACATTATGTTATTGAAATATAATATAATATAATACATTTACGTGTATCATAAATGTAGTAATTCATCCCATATTACAAATATAAAAATGAGTATAAAGATCTGTAGATCAAATAATTTATTTCTTCGAAAACATTTCAGTTTTCCGTTGTAATTTATTTATTTTTTTTTTAATTATGCCTACCTAACGTTTCAATTCTTCAAGAAATTTTACCCGGTAGTTGTAGAGAGATAAGTTCCATACAATACATTTTCTCAATAAGAGAAGAATTTTGAAAACAACCAATCAAAGTTTATGTTCCATAATTAGAGGGCAGCACAGTAACAACTAATTCCCTTTCATTTCTGATGAGTTTCCTTATTAGCATTCGCTAATAAAGCAAGAAATAATGGCATTTGAGAACAGTTTTTGTTCGTATAATACATACGGACAAAAACGTGAATGAATGAATACTGATAAAGAAAAAAAAAAACCTACCAGACCATGATAACGATACGTATCTCTATATAATTTTACGTGATTTACAAAGTTTATACATTTAATTCTCATAGATTCGCTCGTTAGGTTTATTTTTTATTTTTATTTTAACAGTTGAAGTGATATGAATTGCGGCAAAATTATAACAATTCTCGAAAGTTTTATGGCAAAATTATAGAAAATTTGTATGTTTTTGAGGAAACTCAATATATTATTATTATTATTATTATTATCTATCATTTTTTCATAGAATTCGATGTTGGAAACCTAATCCATTCCTATAAATTTACGGGAAACTAAAAACTATAATAAAATTGCTTAAAATGTTATACAATTTATGCGAATAAAAATAAGTCCAGCGTATCATAAGCTGGTAATGTGGTGACCAGGAGTCTGCATAATGCCAACTTCTGATGTAAACATTTTATACTTTTTACTTTCTCAATGTTTAATCTTGTTACTGATCCATTAAAGTTTTTCTATGACTTGCTACATGCTTCACTGAACATCTTTCCTTTCCATATGTTTATGAAAGATGTTTTAGTCTCTTTAAGAAATGTGATCACTTGAGAAAACTCTTAATTCGTGAAATAAACAGATTAAAAATCTGAAAGAATTCCTGAGTGTTTGAAACTATAAATAATTTATTACCTTAAATTAAAGATGTTTCACTGGGAATAAATGTTGCTTTAGATTTTTTAAAAAACAATTATTGGCTGCAAATTTCCTTCCAAGTAAATGGGGGAAAATATCTTCCAACTGGTTTATTTTTTCCCCCTCCTGAAACCGCTATTCTTCTCCTTGTCTACCGGTATTAAAGTTTCGTTTTTCTACTTCCTTACTATTAGTTTCCATCAACATAAATTAAAGGGGCCCTGTAATAAATTTTCTTCTCGAATCAGAGCATCTATCCCTCACTCCTTCAAATGCAGCAGATAAAGAGGGAGCGACAGGGAGTTAGCAAGGCGGTTGTACTAGCTCCTTCTCGGAAGAAGACAAATTAACACAAGTCCCAGATGGGGAGGACTTGCAAAAGGCACGCGGAGAAATGGTGGCTGTTTGTGATTAATTGATCAACGCCAATGGGTCGGCTTCACCGCTGAGAGGTTCTTGTGATTTAACTCCGTAAGGACAAAATGATAGCCGCGATCATCAATGGGCTTGGGCAGTTATTTTTCATAACTGTAAACGTTTGTGTGGCGCCCTCTGATGGTAAATGAGGGAACTAACAAACTGACATTTGGGGGAAATAGCTAAATCCTCATTTTTTTTTTTTTTTTTTTCAATGTCCTCTTACGGTCTCTTTGGAAATAAAATAAATTACTTGAATTCATCTTATCCTATGTGCTTATTTATTGCATGAATAGCTTTTTCTAATTATTATTCGCAATTTATTTCTTTTGCAGGTATCATCAATCAATCGTGTCTTGCGGAACCTGGCTTCGCAAAAGGAACAGGCCCAAGTTCAAGCGCAAGACGTGGTCTATGATAAATTGCGCATGCTCAATGGCCAAGGATGGCCTAGGCCAAATCCGTGGTATCCTGCTGGAACAACTTTTAGTGGGATCACGCCTAGTTATGTGGCTCCAGTTAGTACGCCAACAATACCTGTAGAAAACTCCCAAATTCAGAAAAGGGGTGAGTGCAGCCAACTTTTTCAAATATTAGTTGTAATACTTCATTCGTATTAACACCACCACTATATCTTACATCTTACAATACATCTAGAAACAAGATTTTTAGATCGCCTTACACGGAAAGAATTTTTTTTTTTTATTTATTGGCTAGTTGGGTGAAGCAAGAATGCTTTACATATTCCCCATTATCTGTAGAAGAAAATATATGGATAGGGTGTTATTGAGCTATAAGCTCTGATCATGGCAGGAGGGTAACAGCAATAGCCGAGCCTCAGTTAAAACTTCATTGGCTACATCATTGCCATCCATTACCTCCCTGGGTACTCATTTTAGTCGCCTCGTACGACATGCATGCTACATGGCGATTTTTAAGTAAAGCCCTGTTTAAAAATTAGAGCGATCCCTAGACCACTCCACACTGGCCGAAAGATCGTCCACTCAGCGTTGGCCCACTCAGTGACAGGCGTCCACCGACAAGCACCCACAGGGGCCACGCCGGAAAACACCCTCCCCGAAACTCAAATTGCTCTCTTAGGGCAAACCTCCCGAAATCTAAGCCCTTTCACCGGGAGCAAAATTCCGGAAGAAACCTAAGAGAGTTTCGCTCTCTTAGGTTTCGCGTCCCATTTTAGTCGCCTCGTACGACATGCATGGGATACAGTGACTTATATTGAAGTAAAGCCGTCTATAAAAATTAAAACGACCTCTAGACCACTCAATAGTGGCCGAAAGACCGTCTAACTCAGCGTTGGCTCCACTCAGTGACACCCCCCCCCCCCCAACACCGAGTAGAACCACTCATATTCCAGGGAAAAGCATCCACCGACAAGGGCCCCTCACGGGCCATGCTGGAGAACACCCTCCCCAGAGACTCAAAATGCTCTCCTAGGGCATTTTGAGTCTCTGGGGAGTCTCCTTATGCAAATTTTCAGTAAGATAAACACGTTAATTTAATGAAAGCTATTGCGATATAAATGACAAATATTTTAAATTTATCGATCACTGTAATTTTCAGCTTGATTCTGGGAAAAATGTTAATATTCTAGTTATAACGACTTTTACCCTCTCTCGTAATCATTGTTAACTATAACGAATGATTTCTGCAGTATATTTCACATAAGAGGCAGTATCAAACAATCACGAGTGCCATATTTGTGTTATAAACTGCTCTTTTCAATACTTAGTTGGGTTGGATTAAGCATGAGAGACAAATGACAGAATCATCGTCTTACGCAGGTGCAGTTACTCAATGTGTAGAGTCTGCTATTTCTTTATAAGATATTGAAATGTTTCACGATAATGTTTGAATCGATTTGAAAAAGTGAATAACGGATCGGACATTCCTGAAAAAGTTAAATCTTTATAATTTCTTGATATCTTCATGGCTGCATTAAGTGACGTCATGGAACCACAGATGGATCAGGTACGTATTTTGAAATTAAAGTGTATTTTGGATCAATTCTCTTTTGACTGAATGGTCTGGCGAAAAAGTCCATCATCAGGATGCTATCAGAAGAAGAACTGAACAAAAATAAATTATGGTAAAAAATTAAACTCCAAATCGAGTTATCCTATTGACGAGATGTGCTTTCCACGCTCCATCATTTATTCTGTTTCTGAAGGTTTGCGCCATTCTTTCATCTTTGCCACTGTCCACCTAATTCAGGCCTACTCGCTGTCTCGCTCTGTCTATCCCGCGGCCAACAGAGTTATCAGCTTCTAATGCGTCATTAACTTTGTTATCAACGTAGCGATGCTGAGCGTACACACGCACAGAATACAGACCGGAGGATGAAAGAGCCTATGAAATACTGTGGGAAGAACTAAAAGATAAAAATTTTATGTCCCATCTCTGGCTGGTCTCTGGTGATGACCATTGGCATTGCTCACAAGTTTACCGTAAAGCTGAATTAAAAAAAAAAAAAAAAGAAAAAAAGAAGTAGACTACTTGTTGCTAGGCAACGGTCGTAGTGTACGCTCTAATTCATCTACGAAGGATATAATGTGAACAATAAACTTTGGGACTTTCTAGATAAAAAAAAAAAAAAAAAAATGGAAACTAAGAAATAAGTCTTATCACACAAAGACATCATTGAACTTGTTCGTTCCACTCCTGCTATGATGACACTTTTTTCGCTCAGACATGTAATTACGTGACAGTCAATGTTCTTTATGGCTCGGACAGAGAAAAAGTGTATCAAGATTATTGGTTTCAGCAAGGGAATGTAAGAGACCAAAAAAAATGAAAAGTGCGTATCTTGAAGAAGAAAGAAAAAACAAAAATTTGAACGTTAAGGTTTTAGAAATCGGAAAAACAAACAAAAAAACTATCTACTTGCATTCACCGTTTGTGCACAACGGTCGTAAGAGTCAATAACATGTTTCGGATTCCTTCAATAGAACGTAATTGACATCAAATATTTTATGCTCGCTGAATTACTATAAAATTAAAGTGATTCTTTGACAGTTAATTGGATATTAATATCGTAAAGTTTTTAATTTATTTGTTCATTTTTATATTTAATCTTAGCATAAAATTGTTATGAAAGCAAAAATAAATAAATATAATAAGTTAATTTTAGTGATAAATGTTATATTTTAATGATATCTTTTAGCTGTGATTAAAAAAATGAAACATACACTCATTTATATAATTATTATATTCAATACATATTATCCTTCGTATACGTATGCTATGCAGGAGATGCGGTGATTGATTCATTCAATCCAATACCCTTGGAGGGTGGATGGCAATGCTGTAGCCAATGAAGTTCTAACTGAGGCTCGGCTATTGCTGTTACCCTCGTGCCATGATCAGAGCTTTAATAGCTCAATAACACCTTATCCCTACACTGTCCTCTACAGATAACGGGGAAGATGAAAAGCATTCTTGCTTCGCCCCTTTAAGCCAGTCCTTATAAGGACTATAAGGTATGCTATGCAAAGAGGATGGTGACATGTGAATGATGTTGGAGAGTTAATCGACCGTGAGATGCGGTGATTAATACCCTTGAAGGGTAATGGATGGCAATGCTCTAGCCAATGGAGTTCTAACTGAGGCTTGGCTATTGCTGTTACCCTCCTGCCATGATCAGAGCTTTAATTGCTCAATAACACCTTATCCCTACACTGTCCTCTACAGATAACGGGGAAGATGAAAAGCATTCTTACTTCGCCCCTTTAAGCCAGTCCTTATAAGGATGCCATGTAAAGAAAAAAATGGTATGACAACGAAGAAAGTCCTTTCCAGGGTAACAAGTGGCAATGCTGTAGCCAATTAAGTTTTAACTGAGACTCGGCTATTGCCGTTACCCAGCCATGCCTAGAGCTTTTAGCTCAATAACACCCCATCCACGCAGATTTTCTTCATTCAGATGACGGGATAAAGAGTCAAGGACTCAGTCCATCGCCTAGTTCTTTTTAGAATGCTATGTAATGTGGTTCCGGGTAAGAAGACTCCCTTATGTCTTTCACAAACATTTATACCACAGTGTGGTTGCACTCATGGTCTGTTGAACGGAGAACCGAATGGTTACCCACTCTGTCAATCAGGCCGGCAAAGTAGTAGCAGGCAAATTAATTAGTATGTTTTTCTTAAGATTTTTTTCGTTTCGTAATTAAACTTGATATCATTCGGTACGCGCTATTATTGTGACTTTTTAATTGTGATCCAGGAGATGTTCTCATTTCAAGATGTTCTCTTTGTACTGTATTATAATTTCCAAATACTTGTTTCTCTTCCCCCCCCCCCCTAATCTCAGTGCAGAAATCACATGACTCGTTTGTCATCTCTGAATAAATCATAAAATAAAATCGAATACTTTATCCCGTCCACGTTACGTTTGATGTTTAAATGCTCAAAAGTATGACATAAATACCTGGATACAGGTAATGCACGTAACTGACTTTGCAAAAGATCATTTTCATTAGTTTTCTGAGCCTCTCGTTTAGTCTGTAACCATAGTGCCATTTGGTTTGAAAAAAAATTCTTGATTCGAATTAATTCCTGATTATTTTATTTTATTATTTATTTTAGCGATAACGACTTTTATCTGCTGTTTCATTCTCTGGTCAAGTTCCTTTTAATCCGTACCATATTATATTCGGTTCCGCTAATCGATGCTTTCTCCAACTTACGCATCTTCAAAAGACCACAGCTTGTAAACTCCAATTAAATATTTGTGTTCTACCCATCGTTTTCTCTCCGAAAGTAAGTTTTTAACAACGTGAAGGATTATTTCAAATTTTCCTCCAGCTTGTTATTTCAAGCGGTTCTTGAAACATAACGCGCTGTTTCTTGACCTCTGCATTCCTTGAATGAGCGAAAATTGCCAAGCGAAGAACACCCAATCACCTATTTCGCACTAAAGCAATTCAGTATGCGAGATTAACGCAAATGTGTGCTTGTGAAGAGACTTTGTTGTAACTGCAATAGTGCCATCTGCTGGATATTGCGGAAAATTTATGGTCACTCCTTATACATCAGTTTTTTTATATGTAAACTAAACAAACAAAAAAAAAATCTTTTTTTATCACAAATATGAAAATACTGTCTGGGGCAGATAGTGAGTACTTATGTGTGTGCCGATATTTAATCGGTATATGAAGGGAAGGTTCAATGCCTGGAAGAGTCCTCCTTTCGGCGATGCCCGCCTCGAGTTGACCTTCGTAGCCTAGGTTGGCTTTGCACTTCCTCCTGTTCTTTTAATCCAGAATTTAAATTTAACATCGCTGATACTTCTAACAAAATGCAGAGGAAGCTTAAGCTTGATCTTACGTTGCTCTAACTCAATGGACGCGTCCTTTAGAATTTCTGATAATTTTGAAGCGCTTTTTTCAACATAAGAAAACTAAAGAGCGAATGGAAAAAACTCAACGACACGAAACATTTTAGTTTTGTAACTGATAACTGATATGAATAAACAGATTCAACTTCTTGTAAAACATATTTCAAAACCAAAAATGGTAGGGGAAGATTTTTCATATTTACGCTTTTTCAATTTAATTTTGATAATAAAAAACCACTTTATCTTAATTTATAATTCTTATACATTTTCTTTTTTAATATTATTTCATAAATAGATAGAGACAGCATTTATTCTCCGATAATTCAAGGCAAGCGATTAACTACTTTACAAATACAGAGATGGGTCCATAATAGATATATGTGATCTTTATTTTATTGTGATCCACAATGACAACTATTTGAGAAAACGCAAGTCGATCTTATCATTTTATAGAGTTGTTTCTTTTACTATTTGATATCATAGTTTATATCAGTAACAATATACAGCTATTAAATAATGATTTTGATACAATTAAATAGCTGATCAAGTAAAACATGGTTTCTCAGAATACCCATCGGATAAAGCATCAAAGAAAGCGTCGATGACATCTGTTTTTCAAGGCTAAACTGTAAAACAAATGTTATATGATTAGATTAGACATACGTTAATTGATTTTTAATAAAGTAATTATTACGTGATACCTCCAGGGTGTCCAAAGCCTCATCGAGGGAGGGCACCTACTCTACAACTCTCTATCTCCGCTACTCAATCCACCAACTACAGCGAACCACATCATCTACACCAACGCCATCCGCCATCTATTGGCCACACCGCCACTAGCATTTCCATAGACAATCACAAACCCCCATGGCCACGGCGGGATTCGAACCCGCAGCCTTTTGTCTTGAGAGAGGATACGCTAACCACTGGGCCAATCAGGCCGGTAATACTTTTAATTTAGTTTTATTTCTAGACAGTGATTTTACTCTGGTGTCTCCAAAGTTCAGTTAGTATAAGTGAAGCATTCGAGTTGGAAAGATCTGTATTCCAATACTGTGGAGAATTTTTATCAGGGGTTTTTATCCCGTAATAATAGCACATCGGTCCACGAACATACTTTTTAGACATAAAACACTTACTTTTAGAGGAATGAGCAAGCCAGCTGCATTAAATTGCCTAAAATCCCTAAGAGGGAACTGCCGTCTTGGACGAGAGCAGGCTGGTAAAATCCTTAAAAAAAATTATTTATTTCTTTTCCACATTTTTATATACTTTTTATCTATGTGTACTATAAGTGAAAGCTTTATTTCAAATGGGAAAAATGTCCGTGTTTTTCAGAGAATTCTAGAAATAAAACAAGTTCTGCGTGTATATATATGTTCTGTGTCATTATACGCACAAAGAAAATGGGCACGCTTTTAAGAGCTATCCACAAAGACGAAAACTAAGATAAGCTGTGTCCCAAATACCCTTAAATAAATACCTTAAAATGTGATTATCATAATTAATAATTTTCTCATGGAATCCAAAATATTAAGTCTACGAAACAACCAGTGTTAGACACTGCTTTCTAGCTACGTTTTATAAAATCCTTTTTAAAGAAACTTTATTGAGTTCACATCTCTTCTCATGCTCAGAAAGGTTGTGCTTAAAACAAAGAAATACTTCTGAACTGTTTAAACAAAGAAACAGTTCAAAACTATTTAATTGTAGGAGTTGGAAGCGTGTTTGTACAGTACAATCATTCCTCATCTTCGTTTGTTTGCAGATATCAAAACAACATTCAACCTTTACTCAAACCCTTCCTATTTGCTTCCTGTTTCATGTTTCTGCACAAACTCGAACGTATTTGGTATAAAGAGGGGGAAAGGTTATCTGTCGGCTACTTATTGAAAAGCCTTGTACGAAGTGTGTCCAATTGCTACGAGGGTCTCTTGTTTACTTTAGGCACCGTGCACAAAGTTCCAGGCGTTAGAAATTCAATTTACGACCAAAGTCTGCTTTTGCTACTCGAGAATAAATTAGGATGAAATCAACTGTTGCACCGATGACACAAAACTGGATCAGTTTCTTTTTACGAAAACTTTTCTCTTGCCCCCCCCATCCCCTCTCTCTCCCCACTATCCCCCTAACAATCACTTTAAAGCTGGCATCGGAGTTGCATTGAGAAAGACGTCATGGAAATCAGCAAAGCGCATTCACGCGATAGAACCCGCGTGAGCAGAGCCATTTTGTTTGCAGAGCGAGCGCGAGGATGAGGACGAACGTGAATTCTTTAACTCATGTCTCGTGTTTAACCGTTGTTTATCTTTCTCCTTATTTTCCGCTGCTACGCATCGAGTAATTGGCAGCTCGTGTCGCTACCAACGACTATTGTTGTGCTGCTGATAACGCCACGTTCTTCGAATTACAAAGAAAAACAGTCGATGTATGAATGACAACTGATTTGATAAGAGTATTCGCAAAAGCTTTTGTGTTAAACTTTCTTTCGGGGGCATTTATGTGAGAATCTATAGACGTTACCCGACTTTTGTAATACGCAGGACTTGGTTGAATTTATATGCCGATGTTATTACGGTTATGAGTTTCGTTTTATCGTACATACATTGATCAATACAGTAGACTTGTTATCGATATGATAAAAGATTCTTTTGATAAGTTCTCATTTCAACAATTATTTTAAATACTTTTAGTGCATTAATGGTATTAGCTTTTATGTTTGGCTGGACGAACTCACAAACACTGGAATTTACATTACTTATTATGGCATTGTTGTCGTGATGTGAAGGTAAGCTTATCAATTCGTTTGGGGACATAAAGGCAGAGTGGAGTACTGGAAAATCGTGAAGAATCCGTGTAGCAAACAGTGAAGTAGATAGCAGAAAGGATCAAGAAAATGTTAAAGAGTGTGCGATATAAACAAGAGGAATACACATACAACCATACATGCTTGCGTACACTTATTATACATGTGTGTGTTTTAAGGAGAGATGGAAAAAGCCAAAAAATAAAAAAAAGAAAGAAAGAAAGAAGACAAAGCACTAAATAAAATGGCCTAGAATACGAAACACTTTTAATGGAAAATCTTTTAAGTTATTTTTATTCATGAAAGTCTACTAGACTACAGTGCCTTAGTATTGTATTAGTACCTTGGTTGGGTGGCTAATAGATAACCAGGAAATACTTCTCTATAGACCAAACATGGAACTTTTAAATACCACTTCAGTCATCCAGTAAGTAGGGTGGTGGTCTAAGAGCGGACGATAAAATTCATGTAACACCTACAGACATTTATAAAACATCAATGGCAATGGTGGGATTCGATTACACAGTCTGTTTGTCGTCCTGGATGTCCGAGTGTTTTTTTTTTTTTTATTTATTTAATTTGATAAAATATACATTGGAAGATAGGCAACAAAAAGACTATTTACATATTATAAGTATATATATTACAGAGAAAAAAAGATTTTCCTTTCGGATATACAATAGAAAATACAATAAAAGAGTGAACATTACAGTTAAGTATCAGTCTTAGTTATCTTTCGGTCAAAGTGTACTTTTCGTCGGCCCACTCCTCTATGAATCTCGCGACAGTTCTTGTTTCTTTGTAGTAATCAAGTTCCAGCGAAAGCCTGCTTTGTAGTTTCTGACGTAGGCTATACATGAGAATTTGTGCCCATTCGGTGATGGATAGGTGATGGTTATTTCTTGTGTGCTTTAGGTAGAAGCTGCAGATGATGGTCTTAGCGCAGATGAAGAGGAAATTGCGTATTTTGTGTCTGTTCTCTTCTGTACGGACTAAGTTCCAGTAGTCTTCTTGGCTGTGTGCGTAGTTGCAGGTCCGAGTGCTTAGCATAATAAATAGATAGGGATAGAGTGAAGAAAAGCTGTGAGGGGGGGATAGAAAACGAGAGAAAGATAGAAACTTATGTAAACTAAAGTACGTTTATCAAAACCAAAATTACAAGAAATGCAAGGAAACATCTTTGGTGGACAATGAAGTTAGACCATTAGTACAACAACTGCAAATAGAAGAAATAAGCTGTTAAATGAAACATTGATGGGTGGTGTAGAGGAAAAAAATACTGGAAAAATTATAACGAAAGGAGACGTTCTTACTTTCCAGATTTTTTTTTTTTTTTTCTATCTATATTTTTATTTTCATCTTTGAAGTTTCTTTCCTCCGTTAGACTATCTGGGGAACATTAATGTCAAATTATCTTGTCACAGTCGCCATACTGCGGCCAAATGAGGGGGATGTGTTCAGACATCATTCGTCCGGGGACCGGCTATCTATGTAACGGCAACCGAGTGCGTCTTCTCTTATCTCAACATGGACGACATTCGCCTTTCGTTCGTTGTTCCTGTCACCGCCCGCCTATCTCATTTCGGGGACGCAAGCCAACGTACGTGCAGATTGTAGGGGGGGAGGAGGGGAGATCCCACTCTAAAGGCGGGCGTTGCCTAACGTGGTCTCCGCCCACTGAAGCGGAAGACGCCGATAACACAACGCGACCGGTCGTGCTTCTAGCTCGCACAACACACACACACACACACACATAGAGAGAGAGAGAGAGAGAGAGAGAGAGAGAGAGAGAGAGAAGAGGCACGCTCGCCTCGTATGTTGCTCGCATCCCAGCACCCACTGAGTGAGAGCGACGCTTCGAGCTTACCTTACGAGATGGGATGGACAGGAAATTTAGTATGATGGAGCGTTCGTCTGGTATCAGTGCGTTCTTTTCTTCCAACGGCAGATCGGTCTATTTAGAGTGCGCGATTCGTCGTTCGTCGTTGCGAAAAGCCTTCATTTTCGTGGGCCGTCTTCCGTATGCGATGTGCAGAGAGTTGGGAGGGTTAGGGGGGGGGAAGGGAGGGATTCCGCCATCGAGATGGGAGGGGATGCGCTAGAGAAAGTGATGGATTCTTTAAAACTCCGCACGGCTGAAACGCTAGCAATGGCGACATTTTCACGGCGCGTTTCCAGTCCCCATTTTGTCAGAAGGAAAGTTGGAAGAAATAAAAAAAAGGAAAAAAAAAAGAAGAAAACCTGCAGAAATTGACGGCTCACATTTACTTCCTATCTTTGTGCTCCTATCTCTCTCTCTCTCTCTCTTACGTTTTTTCTGAAGAGATGAACGTCTTACCATTAAATTGTTTGGTGGGTTCCATAAAGGGAGGATATTAAAGCGATTCCCCAACCGATAAGACACCCCTTAGAGACGGTTGATGTATTTTTTTCATTTCCTATCATCACCCAAATGGGTGCGATACACAAATAACACTGCATAAACAGTCGACAAAAAAGAAAAAAAAAACAGCATTTTGGAAACCATTAAACTTTTTTTTCTTCCTTAAAGACCGTTGCTTCGTAGAAAAGTGATGATAGAAAATGTCAGGCAAGGAAATACGACACAGTTCTCAGAATATTACGCATTTCTGTAAATAATGCATTTGTTTGCAAGCTAATTTATCTTCAAAGCTGTAACAGAAGCATTACAATTTATTTAGCAGTAACATTTGTTCAACTTTGACAGGAATATAATGTTAATTTACTATAGACCAGGTTTCCCCCAACATTTTACGTTTAACGTGCACAAGAATTACCAAAATATATTGTAGTTACAACTAACAATGATTATTTAGTACTATTCGAGGAAATGAAGGTTTAATTTACTTACGAAATTTCTCTGAGGTGCTTAACCAACATCTGATTCGAAAATTAAATGATGCTGTATAGTTACGTGTAGAAAGGATGATTCTGCACGAATGCGACTATTAAATTATTTATCTACAGTATGTATTATAATTACACTTCGCTTATTTTATATATAGAAAGGAATATATATATATATATATTTTTAATTTTGCTCGATAGATGACGTGGTTTATAAAGTGTAGGAATGTTTTTATTTAAAAGGAAATATTAAATCCTTTATTCATTAAACTCTATAATGAGTTTATTTACCATCAAATAACTGTGCTTTTTGTTTAAAATAACAAAGTTTTACTAAGTTATTTTAAATTTAACTAACTCAAAGTGGTATACACCATCTATAAAATTAAATGTTAAATAGTTTTATATGCCATTTGCTTTTTTTTTTTTTTTTTTTTTTTTTTTTTCCTTTTTGTAAGTTTACCATAAGTAAATATGTTTCTATTTTATGACTCATCCACGAAATTTTAAATGTATGGTACATCATTTATTCCTATTTGTTGGATAAGGATATTTTCTATTTTGAATTTTATCTGTTCTAGAATCCAAACATCGAATGCTTTCAACAACTTCAGGGCTCAATAAATAGGATGGTGATAGGTCTCTCCCAAGTGATGAAATTCATTTTCCGCTTAAAGACTATAATAAACACATCCATGCCATCGGCGAAATTCGAAACCGTGGTTTATTAGTTGAAGAGCAGATTCACAAACTGCTGCCAACTACCCATCATTTACAGAATAAAGCATTAAAGATGGTTTTTTAGTGGTGTCATTTAATAACTTAGTTTAATACAAATGATACAAACAGGTGTCATTCTGTACCTTAGTTTAATAAAAAATTGATACAAATAGGCGTCATGTTATATATAAGATGACTTATATAGGCTTAGTTTAAATTTTAAAAAAAGAAGAAAAAAAGAAACCTAAACATTCAGTTCACAACTTTACGAAATAAAATATTTGAGTTTATTTTCCAGTAAGCGTCATTTAATATTTTTAATAACTAATAATTTGTATTCAATGTCATTTTGCTGGAGAACTCATAGAAAACACGTAGAAATAACATAATCTCTCTCTCTCTCTCTCTCTCTCTGTCGGCAGTAAGAAATAGCACCTGAAATCTCGTAGACATTTTTAGGACTTGTGCGTTTTAGCGTCTTTTGACCTCAAGCTCTGAGGACAATCGCCGTAGGCAGAGGTCAACCGCGGATTGTAGAAATAGCGTCCTTAATGGCCTTTGGGGACATTGATTACTGTCGGTTGGGGATAAGTATCTCCGCCCTTCAAGGTTTTCGATTGCTACCGACTTAAGAGTTTGGTAAATGGGTGGAGGATTATGATCGTCATAGACTACGTTTAGAAGTTGCGTAGTACACTCAAACAAGTGTTTTGGACTTGATTCTTAGCATTCTACGGGGAAAGGTAGAAAGAGAATCGGAAGAAAATATCTGACTCTACGAGTTAAGAAAATGCCAGTTAGCCAGTCGGGTTTTGAATTGATTTCCGATGGTTGGTGACGGGGGGGAAGAGGGGGGGGAGCACAATAGTGGAAATGGGATTCGAAATACTTTGCTAAACGGAGCGGTGCTTACAGACACTGATAGCACTCCTTCGTTTCCGCTTTTCTTCATCTCCAACCGCTATTGAACGACTTGAGGAGAAAATGACAAGAACTGTCAATAAGATGATCGAATTGCACGAGAAGGTGGCGTTCATTCAAGAGAGTTGGACCTGATAGTAAGAAAGAAAGATTAAATATTAGTGTATGGTGATGATTTCCCTGTTGATGTTCTACTCGTTGTACACTCTCGGTCGCAAATATCTGTTAAATATGAACAGAAAGTTGTGAGTATCGAGGTAGGATGTCACTGATTTGAAATATTGTTGATTTTTGTGTGTGTGTGTGGTCTTGACTTTGTTTTCTACATCCAATAAACATGCCGATTTTTTTTTTTTTTTTTTTTTTATCCGTAGAAGGCAGCGTTACGGAAGCATCTACTCCTAGTGACCAGAGCGCAAGTGGTGAAGAAGACAACAGTGCCCGCCTTCGTTTGAAAAGGAAGTTACAGAGGAACCGAACTTCCTTTACTCCGGAACAGATTGAAGCTTTAGAGAAAGGTGAGAATTCGTTTCTTTCCAATCATTTAGTTCCTTTCTTTTATTGCAATTTTCTTACCGGAAATTTCTAATTTTTTTATTATAAATTATGTCCAAACAAGTACACTGATAGTTAAAAAATAAATAGGTAAATAAATAAATAAACTAAATAATAATAATATCCTTCAAAGGTTGAGAAGTTATTGGCACTTTATTTATGTAACCACAAGGTCTTCTTGCCTTGCAGAGAAAGCATTGCTTCAATGAGAAAGATGCAGTTTATGATTGCTAGTGCACATCTAAATATGATCATAATTAAATCACACTGTTTATTTGATAGAATTCGAGAGGACACACTATCCTGACGTGTTCGCTAGAGAAAGGTTAGCAGCTAAGATAGACCTGCCAGAAGCTCGGATACAGGTAAGATTTGAGGCAATAATAAGTTGTTTTCCATTTTTCTATCTATTTAAATTGGAAGTATGATATATATAGAGAGAGATTAGCATATTTGGATCCTCTGAATAAATAATTTAACACGCCGTCTTATGTTCTTCCCTAGGTATGGTTCTCGAACCGACGAGCGAAGTGGCGGAGGGAGGAGAAGCTACGGAATCAGCGACGTGCTGCCGAACAAGCGGCGGTAGCAGCAGCGGCAAACACATCGCCCGGACGCTTGCCTCTGAACTCTGGATTTCCCAATTCTCTCTACCCTACTATAGGACAGCCGATCGCCAGCATGGCCGAAACATACAGGTAGGTTGTGAATTTACAATTTTTCACTGTCTCGTAATGATTTCACTGTATTGGTGTTGTTTTCGTAAATTTATATATCGTAACACTAATCATTATTTTTCTTTTTTCCCCATAGCAACCTTCCTACTATGCCCAGTTATTCCAACAATATGGCTCCCAGTTCGTGCCTACAACAGCAGGCTTCATCCTATTCTTGTATGTTACCACCAGGAACTGCAAGAGGATACGATCCTTTGGCTTTAAGTAACTACAGTCGTCCTCCATGTCCGTCAGCTCAGCCACATGTGATGCAACCCGTCAGTACCCAATTTTCAGCCGTGAACAATGGAGGTGCAGCATCTACCGGTAGGTGGCGATCCTATCTGTCATTAAAAGGTTCGTCCATTGATAAGTGGTGTATTTATAACAAGTTATTAAGAAAAAAACTTCCGTTGTTATTCTTCAAACTTTATTATACAAAAATGTTTATAAAACATTTAGTCGACAATAATATTTGTTCTAAATATCTTCATATTTTTTCAAAAAATTTAATAATTTTTGAGTAAACATATAATATATTTAAAGCCGATAATTTTTTCATATATCTTTTATTTATATTCTTTTCGGATTAGATAAACTAAAACTTAGGAACGTAACGAAATTGGGAATGCATGGCACCGTGGGCCGATTAGAGTATTTTTATTAACAGTTTGATTAGCTTCTCTATTTTTAGCGAACTGTTTGACTTTCAACGAAATGGCACACAGTCAAACTTAGAAATAAAAAAACAGTAAACCTCTTCTAGAAACAAAACATACAAATCTACACACTAGAAAAATATCAATAATTTATATATATATTTCTTATAAAATTTTCTTTTCAATTGTTTTTACTTATATTTTTATAAATCCACAATAATTAACAATAATCACACTATACTTGATGTACTGATGATATTTATTTTTCAGGGTTAATATCTCCAGGAGTGTCTGTTCCGGTTCAAGTTCCGGGTCAAGCGAATGACCTCAACATGGCTTCCAATTATTGGACACGACTACAGTGACAATGACCTTAACGGGAGTTCGGTGAATCTCCCATCATCCATGCCCTGCCCCTTAAAGCCTTGTGAAAAACTCGCATGACTTTAGAAAATACAGAATATAAAAGAGAACAAGTAACCAGGTTTCCCTAGACGTGAATCTTTTCATTGAATTTTAGTTTCTTGCTATTGGACCTTGCGAGGACATCAAGATTACCCATAATGACTTCAGGAAAAAAAAATACATACATATATATATATATATATATATAAATGATACAAGACCCTTATTGTACTACTAGAGGAATGGACTATAATCTCCTCTCTGTATTTAAAGGATCGCAAATAGAAGTGTAGCATCCACCAATGAAGAAGTTAGCGATGTCATCGTTTGTGAAAAGTACTTTGTTGGGGTAATTATTTGGGCTTGTGGAGCGCACAATTGTGCGTATGTGTATATGCATGTGTGTGTGTGTGTGTATGCGTGTGCAGATTGTGTGCTGTAGGGTAAATATATGTTTAATAGTTGTGCAGCTGTCCATCACATTATAACGAAATGGTTCGCTATGCGAAAAAAAAAAAATAAAAAAAAGAAACGTATATATAAACGGTGTACAAATAAGTGGTATTTTAATACATAGATATGCTTCTGAATTGCTTGTTATTGAATTATTTCTATTAATTTGTTCACAGTAATTGTTTTTTTCCTGAAAAGATTAACATTTAAAAGCACGTTCTGTGTTTTTCTTTTGAGAAAGCCTAAATGAGCAAGGTTAAGTGAAATTCTCTGCAGATATTCCAGGAGCTATTGAATCATTAAATGTTCGGTCGGAAAATTAAATCATTTGAAGCGTTGTAAATCAGCATAATATATAAGGTTAATAAAACCCGACTTAGAATATTCGGTATGGGATGTAAAACTGCATATTTGTAGCATAGATAATTAGTTAAAATAGCTGTCTTCCATATCGTACGTTAGGACATTTAGATTTTTTAAAAAAAGTAAAGTAAAATTAATTATATCTTGTTGAATTCAACAATATATGAATAACTTTTATTTATTTTTATTTTTTGAAAAAAATATTTTGTTAAGTTTGTAACTGTGATTTTCAACTTACATTCATTGTGTTATCCTGAATATGTACTGGTTATCTTGACGAATTTATCATCAAATCCTACTACAAAGAAAAAGATTTGAATAAATAAATAAATAAAACGAATGGGAATTGCGTAGTTGGTCGACATTTTAACTCTATTCCATTTGCGATTATTTCAAGTGATTGCCTTTTACACATAGACACTTTGTTCCTTTGTATTTAATGTTATCAACTTACATTTCGTTGTAATTATTTAGGCTCAATTTTTGAAATTCATTTTGCTCTTAGGATCATACTGAAAATCATTGTTGTATAGTGATATAAGATGCTCTTTCTAGCCATCCATCCATACCTAAGTCTTCAGTTACATACTTCTGTAACGTTTAATACATACCGAAATACTCATCTGTCGTATTTTTCATAGTTATAAACTTAGCGTCACTAGCAAAAATATTTTGGCCGTCCTTTTGCCATTAACATCGGAAAAAACAACTAGCAACACGCAGATTTCAGCTTTTAATCCTGAATAATTAAAAAAAAAAACAGTGCTAACAAAAAATATCCATATAATGTATATTAGAATAAAAAAATGGTTTAGGAACTAATTTACATTTTAAAATTATATTATTAATAATCATATATATATGATAGTAAATGTAATTAATAATTATATATATATATATATATATATGATTATTAATTACATTCACTCGGTGATTAAATATGTTCATCTTTTTTTAACTGACTGAAACGGACAAAATAGATAACAAGTTAATTTAATGGAGTACACAACATGTTTGACTAAAACCGACTTCTTCAGGTGTGGTAACACTTAAAGTAAATTAAAAAAAAACATAAAAACACTGTGCCATTATAATAAAAGACTTGTAAACTGAAGTTAAGTTTGAAATGTCGTTATAGTCCGTTCTGTAGTTCTATTGTTGCGCAAATGCGAGCGTATGAGTTCACGCGTACGCCAGTATCTAATGGCAGAAGTATGCGAGTCAGGTAGACTATAACTGAGGTTGCTGTTGATGTGAGACGAGTCTAGGACTATTTCTTTGGATTCAACCATGCGTCGTTCTACTTCATCGTGTCAAATATAAAAACGATGAAGGCCGCCAACACGGAGTAGATTGGAACGCAACATCAAACGTTTATATTTGTCACGATGAAGTGGAACGGCGCATAGTGGAATCCAAAGAAATAGTCCTAGACTCGTCTCACATCAACAGCAACCTCAGTTATAGTCTACCGGACTCACATAGTTCTGCCATTAGATACTGGCGTACGCGTGAACTCATACGTTCGTATTTGCACAACAATAGAACTACAGAACGGACTATAACGACAATTCAAACTTAACTTCAGTTTACAAGTCTGTTATTATAATGGCACAGTGTTTTTATGGCTTTTTTAATTTGCTTTAAGTGTTACCAAACCAGAAGTCGTTTTGACGAAACATGTTGTGTGTTCCATTAAATTAACTTGTTATCTATTTTCTCGGTTTCAGTCAGTCAAAAAAGATGAATATATATATATATATATATATATATATATATATATATATATATATATATATATATATATATATATATATATATATATACACACGATATAAAATCTAAATCAACACTACTACTATTGATATTTGTTAAAATATCAGCTCTCTGGAATATCTCGCGAGATATTACGATATTAGTTTGGAATTTCTTTTCTTGTTGATTTAACTATTTGTCAAGAACATTTTTTGGAAACCAAATTGTGCATTTTAACTGACATTTTATGGTTCAAAAATTCGTTGCATTTACTTTGAATGTTTAGTTATTCTATTTATATTACAAAATAAAATGTTTTTTTTTTTTTTTTAATTCTTATCTTGTATAGATTTTATTGAAGGAAATGTTTAAAAATTTGTTTAAATGAAAAACAAAAGTGATTTTATGCTATGTTTGTGTGAATGAAAATCAATAATGCGCGCAAAAATTTCACATGTGAATTGTCCCAGTGTTTTGTAATAAACTTTGTACAATATATTGAACGTGTTTTTTTTTTTTGCTTATTTTGTATATAATCAATATTTCCAAAATTAGAAATATTAAGCAGTGTAATGCGAATAGTTTATACACAGTTTATTTTAAACTTAAATATAGTTCTAAAGTCACAAACAAACGTCACCGTAGTTAATATAACTTCCACGTGAAAAAAAAAAAAAAAGAAATGAATGCAACTCACGGAAGAAATTAGTTTAAGGTAATACGTTTATCGATATTGTTGATGCTGTTATTTGGCATGATGCCTGAAGTAACTAAGGCCTAAGATGCCAGTTTATTATGTCTGTTAATTACGTGTGTTCTTCTGGCCGGTTTCCCTGTGTGAGAGATGAAACTTCAGTTTCAGGGAGAGAAAAAACTGTCTAACTCGTTCAGTTGAAAAGCTCATTTGCATCCTTAATCGGGATTCGATCCCACGTCTTTCCAATCAAAGGGCATCATCGAGACCGATTGAGCTATGGAGGCTCGATATTGTTGAACAAAATATGCTATTCATTTTGTTCTCCACAAGGAGAAATCGTGTTATGGAACACTTGTTGATGTATGTGCCTTTTTGCATGCTGAATTTGAATGTGCAACTTACCCAGTGTAAAAAGAGTAAATTGAATAGATATTATTCTTCAAAAACTCCACTAAGAGAAATCAAATAATGCCTGTAAGACAAACTGCAAGTACAGAATGAATATATGGCGATGTGATTTTGTTGATCTTTGCACGACCGTAACACAACATTACTCTTCGTGTTGAATGCCTCGTTAAAGAAGGCAATGAATTTGCTTTACAATATTTTACTCTGGACATTAATATTTTGGGTGTATAGAGAAATCTCAGATAAATTGTGGGTATTTTCTTTCTTTCTGTTATTATGTTCATCAATTCCGAAAATTAAAGTTTACATTTAAACTGCTGCACACTTCGTTTGTGTGAAATGACGTGTCTGATGAACTCGGACAATATTTGATATGACTGATGTGGTGCTGTGGCATTAATTCGTGTCGTAGCTTTTTTTTTTTTTTTTTTTTCCCCAGAATGCAAAGAATTTATAATTTTATTTTTCGGATGTGGAAGTTGTTAGCGATTTCTTATTATCATCTTCCTCTTTAAAGTCTTGTCTGATAGCTTCAAAATTTCAAGTTCGTAACTTTAGAAAAATTGGAAAAGACAGTATCAGGTGTGATAAAAAAAAATCCAGTCTGATTGTCATTATGACAGTTCGTACAAGTTCTTCTCCGGGTTAAGACATAGCTCTGTTACTAGTATGTAAATATGCACTCATTTCAACCCCATCGTTAGGTGTCACTCGACTTGTGAACTGCAAATCACAATGATTTCTAAACTAATGATGAGGAGATTCCGCATAATGAAAGTAACTGTGAGATCTAGCAGAAACATCGTGAACTTGCATTTGATGAGTACTTTATTGTAACTCCTGATGAAGATGGCTATAATAATGTGCGAAACGTAGAATTTTTCATTTTCTCTTTCGTCTCTCTTCTTATCTACTCTCAATCAAACGAAAAGTTTCAAATGATTGGTGAATAGTAACCCAACTTTACCTGTGCGTGTAGTTAAGTAAGAAAAGTTAGGGCAACCGTTTTTTCTACTATCCTACAAGAACAGACACTCATTGCAAAACGGTTTGTAGTGGATATACAGTAGCTTTATTTCCGAAGGGGAATAAAAGCCGAATAAGCAGAACTAACCCGAGTGAATCATACATAATAAATAGAATTTTAAGCTAATTCTGATTTTAATTCTGATCTCCATTTCATGTTGAGGTTATAGAATGGCCTGGAAGGAAAAGATTCTCATGAGATGAAAGTTTCATGGCCTGATAATACAATTATCCAGTTATTAACAAGTAATATATATTTATACCGTTCTTATATTATAAAGCCTGAATTAATGTAGTCATCAATTCAGTCGCAAAACAATGAAATGCATTTTTGTGAACTGACATCATTCATCATTATCATCATAATTGCTCATTTTCAGTCTCAACAACATTTGCAATAAATACCCCAGCGTAGACGTTCATATTTTCGTCTTTATATAACTGAAGCACTTAAATTTGTCTCATCTGTCAAACTCGAAATTTCTTCAAAATTAATTTAGTCAGAGCATAGCTGTTATATACACAGTCATGACCAGACAGGACGGAAAATATAAAAATGTCGCTGACCTATTTTCAGGCATTTTTGATTGAACTACTTGTTAAAGTTTTTAAATTGTATAACTATGAATAAATAAATGAATTACCATTATACTATCTGATTAAAGTCATGGTTTTAGCATTATAAATATATAATAACTAAATCTTTGCTCATTTTTAAATTTTATTTGTCGTATATTATTGTATAAAATCTACGCGAAGTATGTACATATTATGTCTAAAAATAATTATGCAGGAAAATCTGATTTTCATAGTTTAAGCAAATGTCAAAAATTAATATTCACAGAAATGACCAACTCTTGATCCTCTGTTCAATCAGAAAAAAATTATAAATAAATCAGATATAAATGGAATTAGTTCTACTCTCATCAGACAAAATACGTAGGATACCATAATCTACCAGTCTGATATTTAAAAAAAAATGTGTCTTAAATCACTCGTTTATAAACGTTTCAACATATTTATTGATCAGTGTGATAATAAATAAATAAATAAATAACCGATGTTCACTTGTTACTACATCCATATGAACGACTTGGTTTTAGAAGGATCCTACTAGGCTGCCATCTGGTAAGAGTAAGTAGAAACAGTTAATAAATAACACAACGATTGAGTCCCTGAAGGAAATTCATGAATCAAAATTGCGCATCTCAGTTACAAGAAAGCACCTGATGGCGAAGTTCATGAAATTTAAATTTCCAAGTGAAAATCTCCAGCATGAAATTTCCTTATCTAATTTATAAGTGAATGCTTGTGGAAGATATAAAGTGTGTCGTCTTTATTATAGATGACACTGAATTCCAAATTTTCCTCATTATTAGGATCAAATATATTCCGGATAATAAATAATAACGATAAAATTGAATCAGTTTGTCGCGCATGCGTGCATGTGTTAAAAGTCAGCTGAGCCTATCGTCGTAAATTGCCATTCATTTTTATAGTGGTATAGGTAAGAAAAATAAATACAACTTTAACTAGTTTTATATATTTTTATTTTTAAAACCTATTATATAAATGAAATAGTAATTTATTGTTATGTGTCATATAAAAAATCGTAAAGCGTTGAATTTATTTCGCATTTATTTAGAATTTTTAATACACCATTTTATATTTTATATGTAAAAAATAAAAGAAAAGTTACTATATAACGTATGTGTGTATTATAAATATGAATATTATAAACATAAATATAAGTAATTATAATATAATATATTAAATTATATTAAATTTAATTATATTAAATATAATATAATAAAGTATAATATAAATATAATATAGTGAGATATTTTGTGTAGTTGCAGTTTTAACTACATGATAAGCAGTGAAATATTTTGTGTAGTTGCAGTTTTAACTACATGATAAGCAGTGAAATATTTTGTGTAGTTGCAGTTTTAACTACATGACGTCACGATTTTGCATCATGTTTTATTTTCCCTGTACAAGGTGTTATGCTGCAGAACTCCACAACATCAGGAGAAGTATGGAACTTCCGATGGGTAACTGTATATGTACAGTCTTTTCTTCGCTTCAATTGTTCCATATTCCATATGATTTTGAAAGACTTTTGTAACACACGCCGACAATTTGCTTTGCATGCTAGTGAATATTAGAATATTTTTCATCATTAGAGTTTTATGTGTAATGGAACGAATATAATCGTTTTACAAGTGAACCCTAGTGATTCCCAGAACTTAGAAGTAATATGACAAGAGGTTAATTAAGCAATTATAAAAAGATTTTTTTTCAGGAAGAAAAGAACTGGAAAAACACCAGTGATTATAAAAATTTTAGGCAACTGTGTGGTTATCACTTTGTCCAGTGTTGTGAACCGAAAAAAAAAGAGGTAATAAAAACCAGATATCAGAATTATACTTTTTTCCCGTTACAAAAAAAGGAAAAAAGAAAGTCCAGAAAACAACGCTTTTAACGCGTACGTTTCACTGAAGGTCAGCTTCCCTATGTAGGAGTATTTCCGCTTCTTTAGCTTCTTCCGTCTTCGCTCCGCTGACTCCGCCCGCAACTAATGGACCGCGAAATGCCCAAAAGTCACAAAAAAGCGGAAATGGGCAAGTACAAGTGACGAGAGGTTTTTTTTTTCTTCTTTTTCGTCTGCATGTTGGACGCCAACCCTGGTGACTTATAGATATGATTAATGATTGGCTTGTGATGGATGTTACTCTCGTTGGCAGTGCGTGATTAACGGTAGATGGCTGTAGTCATATTTTATAAGCTAGTATTCAACACACAGCTGAAAAATGTTTAGGGGATGCATACAAAAACTTACCAGCTGCCTTTTATCCGAAGGAACGAGAAAGATACAATCTAAACACAGTAGTTAGAAGTAATAGCACTTTCACCCACGTTGTAAATATACGCGCACATTGGGAAATGTCTTTTCAAGAAATGCTAATCTCAAAGGTCTTTTCTTTCATAGTTTATGTATTGGTCTGGAAAAAAAAAGTAAGGATAATAAATGTTCTTTTCCTAGCTTTGATCTTATGTGTCATGGATATAATATCCCTATGGGCGTCTTTCCAATTGTTCGCTATCGATATCACACGTATAAAGACTGTTTGAGAGAAGCCATACTTTAAATTATATTCGTCTGTGTTCATTCTGTTTAAGAAACAGGGTTTTTCTTTTCCCTTCCTTTAAATCGGAGACTTTATAATACGAACTCCAAGATGATAATTTTTTTAGTTTCATTTTTTTTTTTTTTTTGCGTTTGATCACTGAAAATATTCTGTACAAAAAATATTATATTATATTTGTGCATTTTTGTTTCTCTTCTTTTTTATCTGCGTATTTTCCCCCCGCTATATTTTAATAACATTTGGTGTTTTGAATATTAAAGTATTATCCACATCTATAATAATTTCACCATCGACGAAGATAGAGACCAACAGAACGGTAGATCTGAATAATCACCAATCAATCACTAGTCTTTATAAGAACTGGATTAAAGGGGCGAAACAAGAATGCTTTTCATCTACCCCCTTACCTGTAGAGGACTGTGTAGGGATAAGGTGATATTGAGCTATTAAAGCTCTGATCATGGCAAGAGGGTAACAACAATAGCCGAGTCTTGGTTAGAACTTTATTGGCTACAGCATTGCCATCCATTACCCTCCCAGGGTTTCATCTTTCTCACGTTCCACCTGAATAATCACCAACTTATAATAAATTAAAACTCTGATCATGGCAGGAGGGTAACAGCAATAGCCGAGCCTCAGTTAGAACTTCATTGGCTACAATAATGCCATCCATTACCCTCCAAGGGTATTAATCACCGCATCTCACGGTCGATTAATTATATATCCCCCTTCAAATCGCTCCTGAATAATAACCAGTTCTTATTAAATAGTTCTTAAAAGAACTGGGCGATGGACTGAGTCCTTGACTCTTTATCCCGTCATCTGAATAAAGAAAATCTGTGTGGATGGGGTGTTATTGAGCTAAAAGCTCTAGTCATGGCTGGGTAACGGCAATAGCCGCGCCTCAGTTAAAACTTCATTGCCTACAGCATTGTCATTCGTTACCCTGGGAGTCCTAAAAAGGACTTTCAAATCCTGAATAATCACCATTATAGTTCTTATAAGAACTCGGCGATGGACTGAGTCCTTGACTCTTTATCCCGTCATCTGAATGAAGTAAATCTGTGTGGATGAAGTGTTATTGAGCTAAAAAGCTCTAGTCATGGCTGGGTAACGGCAATAGCCGCGCCTCACTTAAAACTTCATTGGCTACAGCATTGCCATTCGTTACCCTGATTAGTAAGTAAAGGGTAAAATCTCAAAAAATCGGACGATCTCTAGGCCACTCCATAGTGGGCGAAAGATCGTCCATATCTCAGCGTTGATTCCACTCAGTGACGGGCTCCCCGACCACTGAGCAGAACCGCTCAAATTCCGAGGAAAATAATTCACCGGCAAGAATCCCTCAGCGGGCCGTGCCGGAGAACACCTTCCCCGGAGACTCAAAGTGCTCCCTTAAGGCAAAAACCCTAAGAGAGCGAACTCAAAAACTCATCACCCAGGATAACAGCAACAGCCGAACCTCCGTTAACTTCCTTGGTTCAGCATTGCCATTCGTTACCCTGGAAGTCCTGATTAGTAAGTAAATGGTAAAATCTCAAAAAATCGGACGATCTCTAGGCTACTCCATAGTGGGCGAAAGACCGTCCATATCTCAGTGTTGGTTCCACTCAGTAACGGGCTCCCCGACCTAGCACCCCATCCTAGCAGAACCGCTCAGCGTTGGTTCCACTCAGTGACGGCCGCTCCGTCCTAGCACCCCGACCACTGAGCAAAACCGCTCAAATTCCGAGGAAAATAATTCACCGACAAGAACCCCTCAGCGGGCCGTGCCGGAGAACACCTTCCCCGGCGACTCAAAGTGCTCCCTTAAGGGAGCAAACTCAAAATCTCATCACCCAGGATAACAGCAACAGCCGAACCTCAGTTAACTTCCTTGGTTCAGCATTGCCATTCGTTACCCTGGAAGTCCTGATTAGTAAGTAAAGGGTAAAATCTCAAAAAATCGGACGATCTCTAGGCCACTCCATAGTGGGCGAAAGACCGTCCATGTCTCAGCGTTGGTTCCACTCATTGACGGCCGCCCCGTCCAAGCACCCCGACGGGCTCCCCGTTTAAGCAGAACCGCTCAGCGTTGGTTCCACTCAGTGTCGGCCGCCCCATCCTAGCACCCCGATGGGCTCCCCGACTCCTGAGCAGAACCGCTCAAATTCCGAGGAAAATAATTCACCGACAAGAACCCCTCAGCGGGCCCTGCCGGAGAACACCTTCCCCGGAGACTCAAGGTGCCCCCTTAAGGCAAAAACCCTAAGGGAGCGAACTCAAAAACTCACACCCAGGATAACAGCAACAGCCGAACCTCAGTTTACTTCCTCGGTTCAGCATTGCTATTTGTTACCCTGGAAGTCCTAAAAAGGACTTTTTATTTATTTATTTATTTATTTATTTATTTATTTATATATATATATATATATATATATTTATATATTTCTGAATAATCACCCTTCGCTGTTTGTGGTTATCTTTAGGTGGGAGATGAATTTTATTGTTGTGTGTTAGAATAATGTCTCGAAAATTGAAGGTAAAAATTAGTTAAGAAAGTTTTTCTTCCTTTATTTAGAATAAAATTTACAGATTATATAAAATTAAATATATAAATTGAAAGATAGAAATAAAAATTAGCTCACTCAAGATGAAAATATGAAATAGGAATTTGGAATTTTGCAATGCTTTTCATTATTATTATTATTTTGCTGCACAACAATGAAGATAAATAAAAAGTTTTTTGTATAATTTTCCAAATTCTTTTCTATATTTGTTATTCCATTCCCAAAGGACGCAAGAATTTTATTGGAGCTAAATTTAGCCGGTCTTAAAGGAAAACAAATCGAGACGGGAGTTTTTTTTTTTTTTTTTTCCTCCAAAAAAAACTAAACCAGTAGGTGAACACATACAGTTGATAAACATAAAAATACTCCCTACACAATCTTAGATGCTTCGCGTTAAATCACCCTCCCCCCCCCCCCTCATTTCTCCAAAGGCAAATATAGCACTGACTATTTACAGGATATTTTCACAAGAAATATGTTTTTTTTTCTTCCTGTTTCTTTATTTTGGTTTGCGCCCGGTATTCTCAATATTTGCTCAGAATGCTTAAAGTAAGTTAATGAATAATTGTTATACTACTATGAATTTATTTTTAAAATTCGTAACGAGAGAGAAATGATAAGAATTGAAAAATGTTGCCATTTTTATCCTTATATAAAAATCCTATAATAGGAAAATGGATTTAAAAGGAGAGAGTTGTCCTAATATGTTTCGACATATAAGTTCGTTTTGTAAAAAGATGTCATTGTTAAATAAATATTAACATTAAACTTAACTGAGCATTAACAAAAAAAATGACCACAATTAAATAAATATTAACATTAAACTTAACTGAGCATTAACAAAAAAAATGACCACAATTAAATAAATATTAACATTAAACTTAACTGAGCATTAACAAAAAAAATGACATAACCAACAAAAAAGAACCAGAGATTTCTCCGAACTTGATTGTTCCCAACAGAACAATCAAGAACATAATTCAGTATTCCACATTCTTAATACATCAGTCGATAGCGAGAATGTGTGTTTAACCATAGCGATAACCATAGACCACTTCACTGATTATATGCAATACGATTTCTATAGAATTGAAAACATCTTTCTAAATCGCGTATGTCATTAAATTAAATAATATTTAACTCTTGTTGAAATTCAAAATAACTAGTAATGACATTTCAAGGGATTTTCCTTCCTATTACTGTTATTAACATAACAACGGTAACAAATTGAGGTGTCTGAGAGAGAGCGTTGAGGCAAAATCCTGTCATTAAATATTTTGATTATTTCAATCGGTGTAAGAATTATTGGACAAAGATGCTAATTTGCTATATTCTTCAAATTATATTAATACGTGCATTGCGCTTGACTTCATTATAGAGAATGAATGTTTAGTTATATTTATTAGGAGAGCAAACTGTTCTCGGGTTCCTTAACATAAACGAAACAGTTCTCTATTTTATCATTATTTAATCGTAACTGTTTTATTATATGTAAATATTTAGTCTTTAAATAAGATAAAAATATTTATATGCTAGGTCTTTGAATGTTCGCATTTTGATATCGTACTGTAGTAGGATATAAGAATTTCTAGCGTGTTTGGCGTTGACTGCTCCGACTGAAACAAAAGCTTTAACTTTACAATGTGTTAAAAAGAAGAAGAAAAAAAGTCTAGCGACAATAAATAATTCAAACTTATGCGATAATGTTTCTTACCCTTTCTTTCTTTTTTTTTTTTTTCATGGTTTATCATTTAGATAATCCAAATATGTATTTGCTTTTATAAATATTCATTACGAATTTTTAATGTAACTATCATTTTAATAACATAATAACATCCCCATCTACCACCTGAAGACATTCATAAACCTTTATTTAATAATGGCATTCGTATACAAATCCTATTGGTTGGAGAGTTAAAATGCTATCCAATCAAGCTGGGGTAAGCAAGTAAATTGATGAGTGCAAAATTAGCAATTAAAATGATACATTATATCAATCATGATCTCAATATCACCACAACCATGTTCTTACAGAGTTCTTGTCTGTAAGAATATAATTTTAAAGTGGTTTCCGCAAATTTTATCCATAAGGTTTGAAGACTATTATTCCGAAGTAACATAGATTCTACTGGTATTCATGAAATGTATTGTGGGTAATTTGAATCAACTCCATTGTAGCAATAATATCTTTGGTGATGACAGTATTCGAATCCGAACGCGTAAATTATTTTTTTTTAAATAAAAACTTTGTTAAATAAATTAATACCCAGAGGAGGAGGGAGTCTGACCCCAAACACAAGCCATTCAAAAATAAACGCGCCTTACTGACAAAAAAATAAATAAAATAATACGAATAATTTATAATAAGATGCTTGCAATAGTTTTCGGGAGTAAAAAAAAAAAAAAACTCCTTTTGAGTGAAACCGACAACTGATGGTAGAACATAAGGTAGAGAGATTTCTCTACAGATAACATCCCCAGCTCTTCGTCTAAGATCGTTTTTAATACTGATAATCAAGTAAAAGACAATAAGAAATCTAACATTCAACAATTGGCGTCTCCGTAGTGACAAATCCGCCCAGGACTTTCCATCTGTTTAGTTGGAAAGTCCCGGGCTTGAACTAGATGTAAGTCATCCTTGACTTCAGTGGAAATGCCTTCATAAGAGAGTCTCATAGTGTTCCCCGGTTCTTAGTATGAGGTCATTTGCTCCGTTGCGACAAATCTGCGATGTCACCCGGATAGTAGAATTTTCATTAGTTCTTTTTAAATATGTGCAGTTCCTGTTATAGTTAAAACTTGTTCTGCCACATTTATCTCGACAGGAAGTAGATGTTCTGTCTTCATAACATTCTTGTACACCCTTTTTATGACCGCTTGACGATCCGGCGATTTCTTATAACACTTGTTTGGACTACTGGAGCTGCCGATATCAAATATTTGCTAGCATTACCATCTTAATTGGTCTCCTTAATCCATACATATTTCAAAGAGAACGAGATAGTTTGTATTTCTTTAAAAGTTGGTTATTTTCTGAAGTAACTAGCTTTCTGACGATATTTAAATAGTTTAATTGCCAATAAAATCGTTATTTCTTTCTTATGATCTCATTTTAGTTAAATGGGAGATCTCCTTTTCCTTTTCTCTATAAAACCCATCCGAAAACTTTCAAATCGACTAAAAGTTCTGTAATTACGTCAATATTCAAGCCACAACCAGACAGAATTGTGCGATCCGATCCAATGATGACCGCAAGTGTATGCAAACTTGCCTCACTTGGAACAAAAGATCTTCCCGATAGATTGAGGCATACATGACGAAGCTCTTAGCGGACTACGGGGATCTTTGTAAGAGGAAAGCGTGCAGTGCGGAGATGTCCATGGGAACGTCCAGCTGGGAAGGCTTAAGAACCGTCACGCCGTCAGCTTCGTAACAAAACTGCGGGCGGGCTATCGGAGAAGCGGCTTGTGAATGAGCAGGAAGAGGAGACATCCGAGACACGGATGAATTACTTCGGGACGTCAGTAACACTCACTCAGCATCCGGCGTAGTCCAGATGCTAAAGTTCAGAGACAGGTTTTGGATTTGTCGTCAGGCGTCACCTTTGTCTTCTTGTTTCGAAGGATAGATGCAAACTATTTGGATTTTTGCCCATGAAGTAGACATTCAGAATGCTCTGATGTTGCAAGGTTAACTGCTTTTAATGTACGTTACAGATAATCTCTGTTCATTTGGGCTTTTGACTATTATTCATTTATGAGCGAATACGTTTTTCGTGTGCATTTATCCGGATTTATTTAAAGATTTCACAAATCTCTTTTGTTTCAAAGAATACGTATACGAACTTGGATGTTATTATTAAGAGCCAAGTGGACATCTGCAAGTACTTGATGATATTAGAATTCACGTGTTTAATAATTATAATATTTAATAATAATAATCTTAATAGCATCTCTCTTAAACGATAAATTTCTTTTCTTTTACAGTCTCTCTGAAACAGTATATTATTCTTAACAGCTTCTCTTAAGCCGTGGATATCAAACATCCACCAGTAGCATTTACCGCAATGGAGATTATTACCGAGATGAGAGTTTTGAAAAATCACCGTATTACAGTTCTTAAATTTAAAAGAACTGGGCGATGGACTTGACGGGATGAAGAGTCCTTGACTTTTTATCCCGTCATCTGAATGAAGAAAATCTGTGTGGATGGAGTGTTATTGGGCTCTAGTCATGGTTGGGTAACGGCAAGCTGAGCCTCAGTTAAAACTTCATTGGCTACAGCATTGCCAATTGTTACCGTGGTAGACCTATGAAGGACTTTTGGCTTGTCATTCATAGCCTTAGCGTATTGCATTATCCTTATCCTTATAAGGACTGGCTTAAAGGGGCGAAGCAAGAATGCTTTTCATCTTCCCCGTTATCTGTAGAGGACAGTGTAGGGATAAGGTGTTATTGAGCTATTAAAGCTCTGATCATGGCAGGAGGGTAACAGCAATAGCCGAGCCTCAGTTAGAACTTCATTAGCTACAGCATTGCCATCCATTACCCTCCAAGGGTATTGGATTGAATGAATCAATCACCGCATCTCACGGTCGATTGATTCTCGATCCCCACCGTATTGCATTATTCTTTTTTTTTTGTGTTATGTATTAATATTATTAAATCATTTAAAAGGTGTATTAGAAGGAAATTTCAAAATATAATAATTAATTATTTAAAAAAATTGAATATTTATATTTTAATTAGATTTATTATAAAATGATTATAAACTGAAAAATTCGTATAGTTTATTACTTTTTTCTTTATAATAACAATAATTATACTATTGAATGTGAAATCAATTACTAGTTGTAAACAGAAATATCCATAGGTGTATCCATTTCAAAAGAATCACCTCCACAGTTGCTGCCAGAGTGACTGTTTATGTGAATGTTTACTAAACAAATAACGAAAACACTTTTACACCTTTGAAGGACATTTGGGAAGAGGAAAAGGGAGGGATTATACGAAAATAGCCCTCCAATAATCTTGAAGTTAGAAAGGAGTTTTCCTCTTAAGGCGAACTCCTTCAACCTTGGAAACAACACGCTGAGAATAAAAAAAAAAAAAAAAAGGAAAAAACTGCACCTGAAGTTTTTCGACATAAAGTTGAAAAGAGACATCCAAAATTGAGAGGTCACCCCGCCAATGAATCTAAAGGTGTCGGCGCGTTTCTTTGTGTCACCAAATGTGGCAAAATCAAACTGATACGTTCAGTAAGGCTACAAAGGGGGCGATCAATTGGAAGACATTTAGGCCCACTTTCCATATCGCCATCACAAAGCACTGTTTAAAAGCGTAGCCTTCCCTTTTAGCTCCCCCTTTAGCGTTATGCATTGACGAAAAGCTCGCGACAGTACATCACTTAACTCGCTTCGCTTGCTGTTTTCCAAGTTCCGATTTGAAAAGAGGTTGAAGTCTTATAACTCGGAAGTCAGTGGAGAAACCAGTTTTCTGGATGGAAATGGTGAATAGAAAAAAGAGAGTGAGAGATAGAGAGATAGATGGAGAGAAAGGAGACACTTTTCTATTCTTTCTATCTCTCTTGACACTTTTAAAAACTTTCATTCTTTCTTTTCCTCCATCAATATAGTGGCTGCGGTGACTCTTTGTTGTCTTCTAAGGGGGCGTTTCCTTAATGCAAATGAACACCACCGCGCGCATTGCTTTCTGGTCTGCCGCTAAGACCACAAGTTGGCCGTAACCTTTGAAAAACCCTCCCCTATTTCTTCTCCATCTTCCCTTCACTTCAAGAAATGCAACAAAAGACGTTAAAAATGTCTCAGCTAAGGAAAGAAAAAAAAAAGCAACAAAAAACCCAGTCAGGCTGCGATACTTCCTTCCATGTCATGGAGGGGAGGTAAATGGTGGTGGGGGGAGGGATAGATGAAACGGCCTTCGCCCGAAGGGCTCGCCTTCGTGGTCGATAAATTTTGATGGTTTCCTTGGGAACTTTCAGCTACGAACAGACTGTACGGTGAATCGAAGCGAAGGAGAATGCTTCATTGCATCGTGAGCCCCTAAAAAAAGCCCGTGGTCCTCTATTACCAACCGGGTTTTGGGAAAAGAAGAAAAATAGAAGGAACGAAAGAATGAAAGAAAGAAAGAAAAAAAAAAGGCTCATTTTAAAGTTCTTTCTTAGCGTCGGACGAACTTCTCAGCCTGGTGACATACGCCGTCCATACAACAGCCAGATGGTATCTCTCAAGCCGCAACCAATGTATTTTCCACCACCCCAATCATTTATGTTTTATGGTCTTGTTTGGCAAGTCCTACATGGCGGAAAACACGCGCGTGCAAACGCTGTGAATGGCCGGCAATTCATTGTAAGCTTTTCGCCAGCCTGTCATCGCTTTTGGCGGGTGAAAACTAAATCAAGCCCATAAACTCGCGGCAGCAGTTGGCGCCAATGGTGTCACGTGCTGCAAAAGCTCACGAGCGATTGTATCAAGTGCAAGTGGCAAAATGCGCTGATCTCTTTCCCTCCCCATTTATCCCTACGAAGCCTTAAAAACACATAAATTATGGCAGGCAACTGTATTTTGCTCGAGTGCTTTATTGGGAGAGCGAAGACAGGTCGTTAGACGCTTATAATTTTCGAGGGATTAATCCTGTTTCCAACGCTCCTTAAATGCACGACCTGTTCGTGTGTCTTTACTCCCCTCTTCCCCCTCTGCAAAGCCAATAACCCGGCCTTGTGGAGCAATAGAGTGGATTAATGTAGGATATTATTTCTTTCCTGGACAAGTACAGGAATCTGTTTTCCACATAAGATCGATAAAGAGTTTTCCTTTGCTCAACTAAAGCTAGTCCAGGGAAATAAAACGCACAAACAGATTGAATAGAAAGAAAATAAGAACAGACACATCAAGCCATCATTTATGTGATTTGTACTACTGGCTCTCAAACCAACATAGTTTTCAACTATAATTCATATCTGTTGTAATATTTCGCTTAACGTTATGAATGAACAAAATATCTGATGAGTTTAAATTACTAAAATATAATAAATAAATCTCTATTAAAAAAGATGTAATTTCAAATGATAAATGATATTTTAGTTTAAATTTTACATTTTTAAGTGAGTAAAATAAAAAAATCTAGTTTTTAATTTTTCCCATAAAGTTTTTTTTGATATCTTTAAATAACATTGCATGCTTTGATGTTATTTTTACTTTGGGAATGAAGGGAGGTGTGTGGCGGTGATTAATACCCTTGGAGGGTAATGGATGGCAATGCTGTAGCCAATGAAGTTCTAACTGAGGCTCGGCTATTGCTGTTATCATCTTGCCATGATCAGAGCTTTAATATCTCAATAACACCTTATCCCTACACTGTCCTCTACAGATAACGGGAAAGATGAAAGCATCTTGCTTCGCCCCTTTAAGCCAGTCCTTATAAGGATATTTTACTTTTGGGATTGGATTCCAGAGGACAATGCTGTAGCCAATGAAATTTTAACTGAGGCTTGGCTATTGCCATGACCAGAGCTTATAGCTCAATAATACCCCATCCATACACTTTCTTCTACAGATAACGGGGAATATGAAAAGCATTCTTGCTTCACCCATCTAGCAAAAAAAAAAAAAAATTACATACAATAACAAGTCAGTAATGAACACTACCACTTGAAGAAGAATATCCTCTTTGAGGATTGAGGACATCGATTTCAAAAAGAGTAGCATGGATAGTGAAACACGTTGTGATGCTATAGTATAATACCACATTCTCCCCTTTTTTGCTATAAAAGAAACTACTCCAGTGGTTCAAAGTATACATGAAAATCAGAAAACACATCATACGTATGGGATCAGCGAGGATCAGCAAGGAGATGCCGCTAACCGTTAGAGCACCACAAGGAACTGTTCTTTCTCCCATTCTGTTTAACAACACACGATATTAGCCATATTCTCCTAAAAAGTAATATCTTCCAATACGCAGACGATACAACCATAGTATCCATTCACAACAAAGCAAATATCGCTTACACAAATATGCAACATGACATCAGTCTGATTCACTGACTAGCTAACTATAAACGGCTTATATACAAACCCTGAAAAATCAAAGTTAATGATATTCAAAAATCCCCAGACCTTACCCATAGAAACTAAATATCTCGCTGTCCAACATCCGTCCTCCTATACACAAAGCGCTGATCCTAAAACTACAAAGATCACACAGGTGAAAACAACACGTTATCGGAGTTTACTTCGATGCTGATCAAAGTTGGAATAGTCATACAAACTACCTACACAACAAACTCAAGATAATAGCAAGCAAACTATATCGATTAAAAGACATTGCTCTGACACATACAAAAAATACTCTATAAAGCATTATACAAAAACATTTTAAGATACGCAATTACATCATACGCATTGTGCTCACACTACAAACTTAACGGATTACAATCCTTGCAAAATAAAATCCAAAATATAGTCCACACTTATACGAGCAGAAAGGACAGAACACAAAATATTTAAGGTGAAACACTTATGCCACTACACAGTCATGTTAAAACATTACTTCAGTCCAACCTATAGAGTAACCAGAACAACATATCAGATAACAAGACCACAGTCAACAAACTACGTAACACATAAGTATAATAATCATTACAGAAAAGCCATCCGATGCTTCTACATACCTGACATGATCAACAAACTGCCATTCGACGACAGAAATTTAGGGAGCTAGAGCGAGACTGAAAATTAGAGGGAAGACACACACACACACACACACACACACACACACACACACACACACACACACACACACACACACACACACACACACACACACACACACACACACACACACACATTAGAGGGAAGTCACACACAAAAAAATCTATAACGTCCTCTCAAACACCGCCGCTATTATTATTATTATTAACTCATAACTATTTCTTCTTTTTTATTTATTACTTTTTAATTAATGAATTATTTTTAAATACGCTATGTAACCAATTAAATCTCTCATCTAGAGAGCTACGAAATGTTGCCCATTAATTAATTTGAAAGGGTACTCCCAACTGGGTCTCTGGAAATTAGCATTCTTATGTCATCTACGACCTCCGATTCCGATATGTGTTAGTTTGTTTAACAATGTGTGTGTGTGTGTGTGTGTCAGACGCTTTTGTTAGGTCAATAAAAACAACTAGCATAGTATTCTGTTTTTATCTAACGCAGCGTTTATTAGGTCTGTGAAACCTTCCAGGAGTGTCGCTGTTCCTTTATTTATTTATTTGTTTTTGAAAACTATATTGTCTTTGGGGGATTATTTAGAATTTTTCATATGCAGAGTTTGCAATACACAATGCGCGCCATGATTTTGTTGATTACTGACAATGTGGCGAAGGATTTGTAATTATTTATAATGTTTCTTTTTCCATGTGTATGTATGGGAGTGATTAATGCAGTCTTTAGTGTTTCAGGTATGAGCCCCGTTTCGAAGATTTTATTTAACTTTTTAGTATAACTGGACATTGGTTCGTTATACTAAAAGTGTGTGTGTTTTTAATGTCTTTTGGCTGATTCTGTCTATTCCTGGCCCGTTTGTTAGAGTTGATTTCATGAATTGCAAGTGACAATTCTTCTTTTGGTGCTGTGGGGAACCACATTCACTGGTTGTTCCTAGTAGAGAATATTTCTTTGTGTGAAGAGAGAATGTTTCCTGCAGTTTTTGGACAAAGTTTGCGAAGTGCTGATTAAAGTTGTTTGCTGACTGTTTTGAGGAATTTGGACTCGCAAGCAAAGTTGTGTTTTATTGTTTCTGAGGCAGTTTTTTTGGACAATACACACAGAAACTGTGTGTATTGTCCAGAATTTCATGGATGTCGTTCTGAGCTGTTGTTAATTTGTTTCTATAATAGTTTCTTTTTGCAGTCTGTGTATCTGTGTAATTAAGAGATTCCGATTTCTTTTGTATCCAGCTTGTAAAACTGTATTGTTAGGTGACCTCTTCAGTTGTTTCCATGGCGCATCTTTTCTTTGTATGTCAATTAATATGTTGTCTGTTATCTATGGATTCTGTTAATTTGGGAGTGTATTTTTATTTTTGTTAATGCCTTGTTATACATTTTATTAAATGTAACTTTACGATTACTATATACAGCATCATCAGAGTCTGAAGATACTATCTGCATCCAGTCTGATTTTGTCATTTACTATAGTTTCATTTATGATGCTATTATACTGTTTTCTTGTCTCGGTGAGTTTTAAGGCTTCCGGTTCAGTATGCAACTGTAGTGCAGTGGCATAATGGTCTGCCAGTTTACTAGTTATGACGGCCTGTATAGCTGTTTAGAGAGGGGAGGGGGGGGGCTTATATTTATGTGATCAATACAGGATGAGGTGATTGTATTTTCGACTATCGCTTCTCGTGTAGACGACTGTATGGATGGGATTATGTTATATGCTGATTAGAGGTCTATATATATTTATGCCACCTATTATTATATCAGGTATTCTGAGGCGCCTTCTTCCTTGGTAGAAGTCCATCTATTTGATGGCTTATAATGTTATCTTCTCATATAATAATCATCTTATAATAATAATAAGTATAAAAAATAATTAGAAAAGTTACTTCTATCTGTAATAGGCGTAAACAGAGGCGGACTTGAATACTGAAAAGATTTGTTCCTGGCTTAGATAGAGTGGTTATTAATCGAGGATGATGAATGTAGTACCATTCTGACACAAACGAAGGAAGGAAGTCCTAGTTCAGAATAGTGACGTTGACGTAACCCTAGCACTATTCTGATACTAATAGGAGAAGTCAGAAAGAATAATTATAATCCACGGGTTCACTTAGATGTTGTAATCTCACCTGAATAGACGACACCATCCCTCGCTTTAGTTATGCAACTAATCCAATCCTGTGCTATCTCATCATACCACAAAACGAAACGATATAATTTCGCTTTATAACCTAACCTGTACTAACTACCCTATGTATCAAGTGGAAGTTTGTTTGTTTTTTCTTGGAGGGAAGAAGATAGATTCTAACAGAACTGTTGGAATTTACACCATAAATAGCGTAAACAATCTTCCGTAAACCTCAGTTGCCATTGTGGCTATTTCAGTTTGACAACCATCTGCAAACCATCATAAAGAACGTAATTCTTTTAGTGTCAAGCGTTCAAGTTTACCTGCACCTATGCTATCATATTTACAAGTAGTTTATCTTGTTAAAGTTGATTTTGTATTCTATCGTTAATATTATAGCATTATGACATGTTTCTTGTTCCCTCTTTTTTGAAAAAAAAAGTTTCCTGAACATCTTTTTTAAATGAATGTTTACCACTTAAAATAGCGTGTTTTAATTAATTGTTTTAATTGGATTTGCAGTCAATTTATAAGCGATATACGTTTATGTATATTCGTTATTGCACACCCATAACGGATTTCGAACTGATGTTTCTAACCAAAGGGCATCTTCGATACCGATTGTGCTACGGAGGCTCCGTCGAGACGGTGGTCTCACGCCGGACAATGAAATTCAATTCCCACCTAAAGATATCAAACATCGATATCCGCGACGAGATTCGAAGCTGCAGCCTTTCGGTTGGAGAAGTATGCTATCCACTCGACCAACTAGGCTGGACAAACCTAACTGGTTGTGGAAACCCAAACTCTGTTTATTATCGATTATACATGAATGGTTTAATTTCAGGGTACATACCTGAGGTATTTAACTAAATTTGTATTTAATTTAATTTAAAATGGAGAGATAAAATTAATACTCATCGTAATCTATTGTTTATGTTTCCGTGCTAGCTCTGAAACATGGCTGATATCAGACCAGGTTGTAACAAAAGCCAAACATCAACGAAATAAATTTGCAATATAATAATAATGATAATAATAATAATAATAATAATAATAATAATAATAATAATAATAATAATAATAATAATAATAATAATAAACGCGTTTCTTTTAAGAGGATTCCTGCGATGGATTTTTTCCCTCAAATTTATCAATTTAATATCAATTATACGAGTAAAGTAACTCGTGAATATCAATTCTTTTTGCACCCTCTATTTACGTAGTAGGAGAATAAATAGTAATCATAAGCATAATCATAGTCATTCCAACAGAAATAAAAACCGTCCAGAATTCTGCCTTAAATTCCCATGGGAAAAAATATACCTCCCCCGTGCATTTTGAACGAGTGAGAATCCCTTCACTTTCCTTGCATGATTACTTCCAAAACTCCAGTTTATAAAGATTTACAGCAGGATTTTTTTATTCAAAAGCTCTTAATTTGTTCTGATTTTGTAGAATGGAATTCCTAAGTAAAGAATTATATATCTACATCCTTTACCACTTCTACTCCTCTCGGATTGTACTTCAATTATCTTCATCGGATTAAGAACGTAGAAAGAAAGAAAGAGAGAGAGAGAGAGAGAGAGAGAGAGAGAGAGAGAGAGAGAGAGAGAGAGAGAGAGAGAGAGATTGCCTTTTGAGTCTAATTCACATACATTTTTGACATCCTAATTGGTGGCTTGTTGTTTGTTAATCGTTGTCTGAACTTTCCTCCCAAACTAACGGGAAAAGAGTAGCATCTAACTTTCCGTATTTTTTTTTTTTTTATTTATCAAGATCAACTTCCTGCATACTGACCTATTTGGCGATATCCTGACGTTGATAATCCAGTAAATGGGAAAAGTTGTGGGATGATTATGAGACTGTTTTTCAATCCTTTGTAATCGTTTGTTCTAGAATTCCATCAAGGGGCAGGGAGGGTTCTTCAGCTTATAATGTGAGGTTTAAGCAGTTTTCCTTTGATGATTCCTCATTCCTTCTTGAAGACTTTTTTCTCATGGGCTTCTTCTCATGTAAAAGTTCGTTGATTAGTCGAAAAGTTAATCCATTTTCCTATTTATTCTCCTTTTCTTCTTATTTTGCAAATAATCTCACTAGTTAGTCACCTTGTTCCTGATTAAGAGGAAATTCTTTCACAAATTTCTTCGGGTAAGTCATTCCTTTCAACTTTTTAGCATTTAAATTCATATTACTACCATTTTACATTTTCCTTTTGTGATGGTGAGGCGATAGTTTCCTCTACAATTTATGCGTTTGTAAGTACTTTTTAAAAAGTTTTTGACTGAGCAAACCCATGCCTTATGGTCAACGCTGCTACAATTACCACATCTGGTTTGTTATATTTCATCTGATTACGGCTCCGGTTTTATATGCACCATAGAAACAATAGACCAGGGATAAACGACCTTCTTGGTGGAATAAATGACCTTCTTCAGCATTTGAATAAAACCGGGAACTAGTTTTTCTATTTTAAATTTAACGATGACTTTCCATTCTTGAAAGGATTAAGAATTTAATCTCTGAATCCAATGGGACGAGTATTTTCTAAAGTAATTCCGAATTCTGATAGAATATAAATATGACTCACTAAAATTGTTATACTATTAGTCTTTTAAACATGGATTTGAAAGGATATACGATTCGAAATAGATGATAATTGTTAACAACACGCAGTATTGTCTTGAATGGAATATATTTTTTCAGTCTGTCCAAAATGGAATTTGCAGGGCAGGGAAATCTTTACAGAAACTGTCCTATAGGAATTTAACATGAAGCAAACAAGTCTTTGCTAAATAGCTAATTGGGAAAAAAAAATCCATTACGCTCCAAGGGTATTGGATTGAATGAATCAATCAATCTTGACTACTACCTCTCAACTTATAATATATAATTAAATTATTTTGAAAAGAAAATGGTGTTTTTAATTTTGTATTCTCTTTATGCACTAAAATTCAAAATAAGTTGAAAAAAAACAACAAAAAAACAGTAAATGATCTCTAAATTTATTAATATATTAATAAAAAAGTTCATTCCTGCATCTAATAAAAAAAAACACCGTAAAGAACATTCGTAATACTATTTGTCTACATTGGTATGGTTATTTCAGATATTAACGCGCTAAGCGATCCTTCCATTGTGCGCTTGAGAACTTCTAGTCAAAAACAATCTAAAAACATCGTGACATTTTCGTTAAGGAAGAGAGAGAGGTGGACATTATACAAATAAAATACAGTATAATTAACACTGCGATGTGATTTTACTGATTTTTTTTATAACTCCATAATTAGCATTTTCAAGCCCAGAAACAAAATTTGTCACTTCTAATAGTTTAAACATATATTATCAGTAAAATGCATCGGGGATTTAATTTTAATTTAATGGAATCAGTATTGAAAATCTTGAACTTGAAACTTGAAAGATAGTTCTACTGTTAATTTGGCTGGTTGGATTATGCTTAGGAGACTGAGGCGAGTATGGTGTATCTATTAATTGCACGTGTCGTTTGTCGAAAGAAATACCGAAATTTGGGAGACAATTGATGGATTATCCTAATTCTGAGTATGCTACGGCGGTGTCTTGCTGTTGGAAAGAAGCATTTTGTCTTTCATCACAGTGAATAACAAGATTGTTCCCTCCATGGGCAGTTCTAATCAGCGAAAACTAATGGAGAATAAGATCTGCCTCGATGCTGCAATTAGCGCAATGTCTGCCCTGATGACTGGAATGAAAGAAGGGAAATTTGGAATTCAGATTCATGAGTTACTTTTGGTTTTCCAGTAATGATTAAGCCAGATTACGAATGTAGGGATCTGCAAAACTGAATTTTCTATTTGAAGGAGAAAAAAAATATTTGACTCGGAATTTAATGATTGGTAGATCATTTATAGTTCATTCGCTTATCATAGCAATTCATTTAACATCTAGCTTCGCACAATAGCTACATGAGTGGACTATTTCTGGGTTCCTAAATGGTTCTAATAATACTAATGAATATTAGTAAGCGCTGAAACACTAGGATAGATCTGGATCAGTCTTAGTAATATAATGAAAGACAAAAGACTCCTTTTTAACACGAATGTAATCTTTCAACTACTGAAAATACCAACCTATTTTGGAAAATTTCGCTTACGTATGAGTCTACATATAGCAATTCCGTTTCGATATATTTTTTTCTTTTTTGTTAAATTCAACTAATTTAATTTAACAAAGAGAGCAAATCTAAACAGAAATATTATATATAGCCTCATTGTTGTTCAATAGGACAAACAGATTGAGATAAAGTAAACTCAAATAATACTGACACACCTTTTTTTCCATTTCGAATCCATTTTAAATTATATTTTTTGTCTTTGTGTCTTGCAGTGTCCTGTATGTTTATTTATTGATTTATTTATTTTTAAGTTTAGGTTCTTCTGTTTTTTTTTTTTTTTTTTTTTTTTCTTATGCAAGCGTATGCATGGCGAAAGGATATATTCCTGCATATTTATTCTATTTCAGGATTTAAGGAAAAGATATAACTTAATAACACTTAAAGGGATTTACTGTAGAGATAAGTAAAAATTACCTTCAACGTATCCGCATGTTAATAAAAACATATTTTCTCTATTTACTTATTAACGCTAGAATGTGTACATTTCGACTATAGTGTCAGCAACAGTACAAATTTATACATGTATAGTACACATACCGGCTACTGAATTAGAAACTTGGATTCGGTACCGTGTTGGACCTCCTTTAGCACGAATGCGGTTTTGCATAGATTTCCACAAGGGGTTGGATTGCATCTACGTCTACAGCATATCAGGCATTCACCAGATAGTCCTTTAACTGGCTCAGACATGACGGAAAAGGACTTCGCTCTCCAATCTGGTTTTCAACTATGTTCCATACATTCGTAATGCATTTCACATCCGGGCTTTGTTGGTCAGGGAAAATGGCGGAAGTCCCTGTCATATTTGCTGATCCACTACTGAACAATTTTTGCTTGAAAGACAATATATTGTCGTCCGTAAGACAACCGTTACATTTTGTATAAAAGGTTGACATTACAGGATGGACGTGATCGGTGACAACATTCAGCTGTTCCATAGAGGACACCCAGTCTTCTAGCAATATCAGGGGAACAGTTCCGTACCAACAGAACATGCTCTACATTAGCGTTTCCCAAATTTTTCCTACGACGAAATACTTCACAAATTCTGAAATTTTAACGGAACACCTTGGTTAGAGTCGAGTATCATCGGTCTCGTATTCAATATGGTATTCAACGGCGATAGTGTGCTAACTTCGGCGACACTATCGCCGAAGCAGGCTGTATCGCATCGCAAAAATGCGACTAGTTTAAACATGTTTGAACTTGTCACAGCATTTAAAACCATTCCAGGCTCATATTAATTTTGATAATTTTTCACGGAACACTTATTCACTCTATTCGGAACACCAGTGTTCCGCGGAACACAATTTGGTAAACCCTGCTCTACATCATGACACCACCTTCAGAACCTCGAGTTGTGTTTACAAGACAAACTGGGTTAATTATTTCATAGACTCCCGCCAACTATCTGCCTACCGTCGGTACGGAACAAGATGTACCGTGACTCGTCGGACCATATGACATTTTTTCCAGTCTTTTAGTGTCCAGTGAACGATGTTCCTGATACTAGACGAACTTTCGCGGGTCTTCTCAAAAATCGTGGTTTCCGTATAGGCATGCGACTTCCAATACTGATCGTCTTCAATTACCTGGGCATAGTTCTAAGAGATATGGGTCGGGAACAGGCTTTGTTAAATGCTTCAGTCAATTACTGCGCACAGGATGTTCTGTTTGGTTGTACAACCTTCTCAAACGAAGACTATCTCGTTCCTGACCGACTATCTTTAGGACCATAGTTACGCCTCTTAGACAAGTAATGCATATTATGATATGAATGTGATATTTCACTTTTTAAGAAACCAGTCAGCTCTGCCGTTTCCAAAATCGTGGCTCCGTCAGACGGGCACCCACAATAAGCCATTTATCGTTCTTCAAAAGATCCTTTGTTTTTCCCATTGTGATCAACACTATTGACGATTACTGACCAGCAGCATTCTTAAATAATTGCCCAGAACAACGTAGCGACTCGTGACCAAGTTATTTTTCATATACACTGCACAAGTGACGTTTACTTATATCTGCATAAAGTCTAATTCAGTGGTCGGAATGTTCAGAACAATTTGGTTTTCATTTTGTGTGAATGTAGCTAAAATAAAATAAAATAATAAAGAGAAACTTAAATTTTTTTTTCGAACAATTTGACGACATCAATCGGAGCAAGATAAGTATGCACCGCAGTTGATGTATGCCGACTTTGCGATTTCACATAGTTTACGCGTTCGAGATTAACACGTTAAATTAAAAAAAAAAATAAGATTAACTAAACACACAATATTCATTTTTAAAAAATTACAAAAATGTTTCAATTCTTGTACATAACACGAACACACTTCCTCTAGGATAATCAGCTATAGCTCCTTGAGAAATAATTTTAGAAGTATTTGTTACCTGCGATGCAGTCGTTTACGCAATGTAATGAAACCTTTATGGCTTCAGTAGCAAATCCCGCGTGAAGAGAACAAAGGACACTGAAGAGGAACATCCTTTACCAACATTCAACAAAGTTGTTTTTTTTTTGAGTCTGTATTTAAACAATATACCACACTTATATAGTAAAAGTGAACGGGCTTGTCAAATCAGAATTTTTTTATTTTATTGTTATTATTATTATTATTTATTTATTTTTCATTTTTGGGTGCACATCCTCTGACATAGCGTCTTGCTTAGATACGAAAAAAAAAACTAATGGAATTTTTAATTAATAATTAACAGAATGTAATTATTGAAAACGTTGTTTAAGCCTATTTTTGGTAACAAGTTTTAATATATATATATATATATATATATATATATATATGTTAAAGATACCAAGCAATTTTAAACTTGGTTTTACTCCATTTCCCAAGTAAGCAAACAGACTAAAAGTCAAGTTTGCGCCTGCAATTGATGCAAGTCTAACTGATCCCACAGGTAGTGCAGGATCAGGGCAACTCGTGGCAAAGGTGGAACAAGCTCCGATCACTAATCTTAATATTTACCCTTAATGCCAAAACACATCTCCAAGAAGGGGATGTATGATGTTTTGTATTAAAGGCAAGGAGCCACTACCCAGACCGGTTTCGACCTTGGGTAGTGGCTCCTTGCCTTTAATACAAAACATCATACATCCCCTTCTTGGAGATGTGTTTTGGCATTAAGGGTAAATATTAAGATTAGTGATCGGAGCTTGTTCCACCTTTGCCACGAGTTGCCCTGATCCTGCACTACCTGTGGGATCAGTTAGACTTGCATCAATTGCAGGCGCAAACTTGACTTTTAGTCTGTTTGCTTACTTGGGAAATGGAGTAAAACCAAGTTTAAAATTGCTTGGTATCTTTAACATATTTATACCCAAGGTAAAAATACTTTCTACATATATATATATATATATATATATATATATATATATATATATATATATTTTTTTTTTTTTTTTTTTTTTTTTTTTTTTGTAAAAATTCCTTGAATGGTTTAGGTCTTTGGCTGCTTAAAAATGAAAGCTCTTATGAGTATTCTAAACTATAATATTATTTTCATTGTTGTGACTAGAAAGTATTTTTTAATAATAACATGGTCTATCCTCCAACAAAACTCATCATTTTTAAGTGACATGTTATCACAACTTTATGTTTGATTAAAATATGAACATGAATATAATATATAATTCCAAAAGATGTGTAACACTACAGAGCATACTTTGACTCTATAAAGTGGGATAATTAGGACAATCCAAGTTGAGATTTATAGTCTATAAATAAGCATTGAATCATTCTCTGAAGCGTCCCAATTCAAAAAAAGGGAGAAAATTCATGATTGCAGGAGATCAACGGGTCTGTGGTGGATGTCATTCAAGAGCTCGCAAAACAAAGCAACCTCCAAATAATTCCCTTTCTGTCTTCACTGCAATGCTGCAGCAGTCTTCCTTCTTAATCTGACTACCTTTACAGTAAATAAAGAGAATAGAGGAACTAGTCTCAGCTAAATGAACGCCAGCCTTAATAATTGAATCGTAAAACTGAAAGAATATGCTTGTTGTGTGATCGGTGTTCGCTGTTCTTCGGTAGTACTCTTGAAAGTCACCGGTGTTATCCTCCCCCCCCCGTTCTAGTAACTAAGATAGTCAGTTAAGAGTACGGCTGTCTCGATGCCCAAAATAGCCCAGCAGGTGGAGTGCATCCACTTCTCCACGACAAAGCCTTAAGGAAGTTCTACTTTTAGCCTAACCAGCTTCAATTAGGGGTTTTCTCTATCGGGCGGAAAATTGGGCCGAAACTTTCTCCCCGAGTGTTGTGATGGAGCAATAGATGTGGTCCAAACATATTCCTGCTTGCTTGGTGGCGTTGTTCTCCTCTTACTTCACTACAATCCACGAGCTTCACCATAGCAACCTGTCAGGGCAAGGCTGACGCATTTCCTCGCCTGCAACTTGGCGCCAGACTTGGAGCACGGGAATCTGGGCAGTCGTGTGGAAGGAGGTACAGGGCGACGGGCTCGTTTCGGTTACGACCCAGCCGACCATAAAATAAGGGGAAACTCTTAAACGGGATTCCGCCTTTCAATTTTACTTGAAAGCTGCCCGCCTCGCCGATTATAGTCAGGGCTAGCTTCGAGGCTCGCGCGCGCGCGCACACACACACACACACACACACACACATACACATACATGGACATACACCCTTCCAAGCCTTTGATCCCTTAGAGAGAACTGTCTTGACGAAAAGGGGGGGGGGGGACTGTAGAAATAGGTACTGAGTAAGGGGTGGTCACGACCCTTGTTTGTTGTCGTAGTCCGTTTAATTAAAGCCATTTCGTGTGTTCCTAGACAGCACGAGCTTCCTGGTGACTTAAGCCGAGAAGAGTAAACAGAGGATTCTATTCTGGAAGTCCAATTACTCCAGGAGGCTTAAAGATTTGTGTGTATCCACTAATGAACACACAGCCCTGTGAAATAATCGCTAATTACATCCTTAGAAGCTCTGTATGATATCTATATATTGATGAGATTTCGGAACACTTCTACTGTTCTTCCATAAAGATTTATCCACAGAAATCACAGTGCATGTTCACTTTATATTTAATCTATTGTTTTTTACTTTATTTCGTCAAATGGAAACTCAACCTAATGCATACTGAATATTTCCGTTTTTTTTTTAGTTATATCTGTGCTCAAAAAGAAAAAAAAAATTCCTATAATGGGATTCAGTGATCTAAATAGTACATCGTATTTCGTAACTTATTCCTGTAGCGGAATTCAGTATTACATTTTTGAACAGTTACTCATAGTCTGTATTATGTTGTAGTAAGTCAGATCATATTTCTATTAGAACATGATCTGAACTGGAAATGCATGAAAAAAAATGTATTGGGATGAAGGTATTTCAAGAGATGAAATGTCATTTGTTCAAGTAAAGCAGAGAGATAACAAACGGAAGATTTTACGTTAGATGATAGCTACAGCTGCCTGTTAACCATAGATAAGCTAATCTTATATAAAAATATTCTTCTATTCTAAATTTGGTGTAAAATATTTAAATATTCAGAATATAAAATATCTTCGAAAAATTTTAACAACTATTAGATTATTTCAAGTATTAATTAAACTTCCCCTTATTTCCATTTCAATTTATTTAATTATAATGAAAATCATTACTGAAAGTGAATTACTGAAGCATTTTTGAAGATAAGTAGGTTGCTGCTCCATCTTTCCAACGTTTAATTTCACTGCCTATTCCGGCAGAATAATAATAATAATAAAGATTTGCTTAGTAGTTGTATGTAATCTGACTGATAATTTTAAATAGAATTTTGGATGCATTCTATTAAAACAGCTCGACCAGTGTATCTTATACTATTCTGTATTGGAATTTAATATTATTTGAACTCACGTTATGTGGTATATCATCATATTTTCTAATGGAAATGTATAAAAAGAACAAGAGCGACTAAAGCGCTCCCAGCGATGTAGTCGCGCATAAAAAATAATGCTAAATAAACAAAACAAAAGCAAAAAAATAAAAAAATAAATAAATAAACTATAAAATTCGTTGAATGTTCTCAGACTATTGGCGAAAAACTTTGTGATAAACCTTTCATTCAATTTTTATTATTTTCTGGTCCCTCCTAAATCAGTCCTTAAATTCAGTTTTAGTATAACTTTAGTTATGTAGTTAGGAATAACATATTTAATCATAATCATATAAGTATAGCATAATTTTATTAATGTTTTAATAAATTACTGCTGTATTTGATATTTATATGATAATTCCCTCTAGGACAGGAAATGATGTTGACCTATAATTGATGGATTAAGAAATAGCTCTCACACCAGACGATGAAAATCAAGATCTGTATAAACCAGCTGAAATTTATTTAATTTACATATTGGAACGGTTGAATTAAATATTTTGGTTTGAAATAAACTTGTATGTTTATCTAACTAATACATTTTGATAGATTTAGCGTATATTTTCGTATAGTGTATATATATATATATTTAATGTATTTTCCACCAATCACTGCGTCTTCCAATGATTTCATTTCTATTTTGTTTTTCCTACCAATGATCTCAATTCGTTTTTAACGCTGTATTTCCGTTGCGCCCTCAAGAGATTTTTTAAGTAATTAAGTCATTTTTTAAGTAATTAGTGATTTTTTAAGTAATTACATAAAATAAGATAAAAGAAAGAAAGTTCTTTAACAATATTAAATGCGCAGTTTTATTTCTAGCATTTTTGGTGTAGCAAAATAGATCATTATACGTTCTAGACTTCAGGATTTTGATTTTATTATCTTTAATTAACTGAAAATTGAATTTCAAATTGAGTTTGCATTTTATTTGTCAATTAAAAGCAATGCACAACCTCTCCTGTAATAGAAGCAAAAATGGCACTTATTTCTATGGAATCAAATAAAACAATTCAGTTGACTGATGCTTACTATGGAGAATTATTGTTTTGTGCAAACAGCATACTTAGTCATACAGCATCATTCCACCTACGCTTTATAGGATTACTTAGTTACGGAAATTCAGTTAGGAAGTTTATTTTTAATTTAGTTGGGGGTTTTATTCGGTCGAGAAAATAATTTCCATATGGGCATAAAAAGTTAAACTATCCGTCGTTCAGTAGATTAAGTTTAGTTCGTTACCCTCACACTTAATAGAATATATTTTCAGACGGAACAAACGGCAAATTGGTGTCAAAGAGAAATGATATGTTAGTAACAGTCAGCAGTGCTCTAAACTATATCTTCTCTCTCTTTCTCTCACACTTTTCCACACACACACACACACACACATACACACATGAAAAAAGGAAAGCACTTTCAACATTGAGGATAATGTTGCATGTGAGCAGATGTCCTTACATTCTTAAGTAAACTATTCGTTCTTACATTCGTAAGAACGTTTGGAATAAGTCAGCTTTAACACCGAAAACCTTTTCCTTCAAATGAATCTTTGATCGCTCGAAATAAGATTTACACAAAAGTAAAATTGTTAACATCGTAATATCTCCAGGAAGTTCAATAGAGACATAAGCAGACAGTCTTGCGGGTCTCATAGAAGGCTGTAGAGTTTGTTATTCCCCAAACTTGGGTTTATTATCCAGCAAAATAAGCAAACCTTCTCTGGAAGAACTTACATAATTAACAGGCATAATACAGTGGTCTCATAGTCATAGTTTCTTCGGTTGTAATTCAATATAATTCAACTCAGTACGCTTCAGTTTGGGGATTGACGTTCTTAGATCTTTCCACTTCTCTACTCCTCTCGTGAAAATTGTACCTTAGGTTTTGAAAACTCTTTGTTACATGTTTGTTAAATTCTAAGTAATATTATCGTATTATAATGATGGAGAATTAACAAGGTATTAATTAGATAATATATGATATGTCTTTTGAGCAAAAGAAGAAAGGAACAAGTATCGAAAGAAGGTTTAGTTTATCCACATGAATATGGAAGGCCAAGAAATAAATCAGTTTTAGTTTGATTTGATTAGAACTATAGCTAAAGCAAGTAAGTTTACGAGGGCAGTATATCATGTTCGTTAAAGTTTCCAAACATAAGATTTTATCGCAATCCTTTGATAGTGTGACGTCGTTGTGACGTCACATCAAAACATGATACCAGAAAGAATGGCAATCTGAGATGATTACAATAGTTTCTAGTATAGTGAGCGAGTTTCCCCCCAATTTAGTAATTCTCTATAATTTATTGGTATATCGAACTTCCCTGTGTTTCCATAAACAAGAAAACTGCATAAAGCTAGCAAGTCGATTTAGGATTTGCAAGTTTTTATTAAGTTCACCAAACAAATCATCTGTTATCAGATCGGTAACCAAAGTTACGTTTACAATGGGGGGATACCAGTATAATAACATCCGGTTACAAAAAGATCGCCGTTGAGAATTAAAATATGCTCTCAATAAGATTCACAAAAACTAAGACGTATCTTCGGAAGGGCTGGTCCTTCCCATAACTCAGGTGGAATTCAGGATGTATGCCGAATATCTCTCCATTATGTTACCTCGACACAGTGAGCGATGGGTGGAGGATGGCCGTTCGATCCGATGAAAGTTTCTCGGATGTGAATAATACGATGATTGATGGTATCCCCGGCAATGGAACGTTGCTCCGCACTGTTTTGCTCCAAGCTCGAGGCAGTGACGTCGACATTACTCTGAAAGACGTAAAAAGATAGATGAATGAATTTTCTAACGTTACATTCTGAAATGTTCACCTGTTGCATGATGGGATTTGAATGTTTTGTGATTCTTCCGAGTAAAGACAAAATAAATATTTCATTGGTATAATGAAAAAATGTAATTATTTCAGGAAATATTATTGCTAGCTGTCCAATGTCTTCTGATATAGAATCTAATGTAGGGAAAAAAACCCGACTTATTTAAATAAATGTTGTAAAAATGTTTTTTACAAATAATAAATTTAATTTTTTCTATTGTTTATTATAAAAACAATAAAATAATATCTATTATTTAAATCAGAACTTTAAAATTTTTTAAAAATCTCCTAAATTAATAAAAAATCAAAAACACCAAAAATTATTAATAATAAACGGCTATATAATAAACATGGAAACTTAGATGATTCTGTTTTACATATTTATAAATAAACAAAGATATTACTCATGCAATTCATGATACAGAATAAAGTATAAAGTATAAGACAAAACGATCTAGAAGAGAAACAGTCCATGCAACTGAATGATAAAGGTGTACGTTGAAGGCATCTCTGATTAGTTGTATATATTTACTGAAGATTATCTTGCTTACACCATTACGCTGGATAATAATAAAAATTTTTGTCAAGATATATAAAGTATATAAAATAATGTAAATAAATAAAGTATAATAATATATATGAAAAATAATATATATAAAGAAATGCACAGACCGTTATCAATTAGGTTGTAGATGATTTCCATTACCAGGTGCGAAATCACTACCTTGATTATGTGAAGTCTGAAGTGATTTGAAAAAGACTATACTGTATTTGGTTTCCAGAACAGGGTTCCTGGATTATCTAACCTTTAATCCAATCACTGCTGGCCTGCTTGGCTGGATGGATTGCGTATCTGCTCTTTAACCAATAGATTGTGGGTTCTAATCCAACTGCGAATAAGGATATCTGTGAAAGTCTTCAGATGGTAGATAAATTTCACTGATGAGACTATCACATTGCTTGTTGAAGGTCTAAAGTGGCTAGAAAAAAAGTTCCATGCTTGTTTTCTGGAGAAGGATTTCCGAATTATCCGCGGTACTAATGATAATTAACAACAGATTTACAATCCTTCCTTGGTAGAAAGATCCATATTAAAAAAAAAACACTAAGGTATTATAGATTTCCAGTCTTAATATATGAAATATAAATTAAAAACATAATGTTTATTCAAATAATATATCAAACTGCGGTTCACCATAATAGATCTAATATACAATGGATATAATTCACGAGATATTAACAAGAGCTATTAACGGGGGGTGGGGAGAGGAGTGAGATACGGTGATTAATACCCTTGGAGGGTAATGGATGGCAATGAAGTTTTAACTGAGGCTCAGCTGTTGCTGTTACCCTCCTGCCATGATTAGAGCTTTAATAGCTCAATAACACCTTATTCCTACACTGTCCTCTACAGATAACGGGGAAGATGAAAAGCATTTTTGCTTCGCCCCTTTAAGCCAGTCCTTATAAGGAGCTATTAACATTTGAGAGATGCGGTGATTAATACCTTGGAGGGTAATGGATGGCAATGCTGTACCAATGAAGTTTAACTGAGGTTCGGCTGTTGCTGTTACCCCCCTGGGACGCAGAGATTCGGGAGTTTTTGAGTTCGCTCTCTTACGTTTTTTGCCTTAAGGGAACAATTTGAGTCTCTGGGGAAAGTGTTTTCCGGCACGGCCAGCTGAGGGGCTTTGTCGGTGAATGCTTTTCTTCGGAATTTGAGCAATTCTGCTCGGTGGTGGCGTGTGGGTGGAAGGCCAACGCTGAGATGGAGGGTCTTTCGCCCACGATTGAGTGACCTAGGGATCGTCCGAATTTTTAGAGACAGCTTTACCTTTACATATGGCTGTGGTCAATGAAGTTCTAACTGAGGCTCGGCTATTGCTGTTACCCGCCTGCCATGATCAGAGCTTTAATAGTGCTATTAACATTGTATTTGAATATTTAATTGTTCATATTGCTGATTGCATTCTTACATACCAACGGCAGAGACTTAATCACTATCTTAACATTTTAACGATTTTAAAATATTTGAAAAATGTCCCATTATTAGCAACTACCTCCGATTAGTTTAGTAGTTGTTCGTGAGGATCTCAGAACAGCTACGTTTAGATATATCACTCTTAAACGGAAGGAAATGCTTTGCATTCACCGCTTCCCTGTAGTTAACGCATTAGTTAAGTGCTGTGTGGTAAAGCACTGTCCTGTCATTTCCTCTGTTAGTTGACACGCAATTAGCTAGGACACTTACTATACTATATTTAGGAAAACAACCACATTTGTTATAACAGTGACTCTGTAGACCCCCATATTAAGACTAGCAAATCATCATGTTCTCTATAGTTTCCTAATCATTGCAGTAGAGATGCCTCTCCTCCCTTTGTACTACATTCCAAGCACAGAAGGACATCGCACAAGTGTAGAGATCAGTTGTAATTGTTGTGTGGACAATAGTTCACGCTGTCATGCGGACAATCCCTGCTGCTCAAGGACCGTACTTACCCACGCCACCCTGGCTCCAGCCAGCATGCCATTCTCCGAGAGGATTTGTTGCTAAGTCTAGCCGCATCAATCTCCTGGAACAATGGATGCCCGGTAAGCCTTAGCGTGGGCTGCACTACAGTACAACATCAGTTACTTTATTAACCGGATAATTTTTTTTTTTATGTTTACAAAAAAAAAAAAAAATCAAAGGAGAGGGATGGCAGATCCGAGGGAGTAGGAAGAGGACAGAGGGATGAGTTTGGTATCGTTAGTTTCTTTGCCATCTGCAAAACGCTGGTCTAGCGACCGCTAATCTCCCACTCTCCAAGAATAGTGTTCTACTTAATCACTTTATTTCCAGAAAGACGGTCATGCACATATTCCCGTAGTCCGATGCTCTGCGTGTGGTAAATGTAATGAGCGAATAGAACCCCTGAACGAATAGGAAGTCTTGTTGGATCGGCTACGAGGAAATAAAGCCTCTATTGAATGTCGTGTTTCAGATGGAGCTAGTGAGTCACGTGTGTATACGAACTCATACCGCTATCTTCATCTGAAAAATAAATAAATAACAGCGAGAGAGAGGGAAACCGAGAATGATAGATAGATAGAGAAATAAATAGATAGAGATGGAGGAAGATCAGAATGAGTAAGTTATCCCGGACGCAAAAGCAGAACTGGAATTACATGAAGTTCAATCAAGGTTGCTATAAAAGGCGTCTGCGTTTTTCTTATATTTCACGTTGCATAGCAACCAGAGTGCTGTCGTTGCTCCACTTCCTAAAAACCGTTATCCTTTTTCGACTGTGCTGAAACGTAATAAAAAAATAAACTCGAAAAGAGTAAGTTTAAAGTTATGCGTAAACATGGTTTCTATCGATCGACCCCTAGATCCATATTTACCCATCACTGAACATCGTTGGTGAAACAAAAACAGATATTTAGAATTAAAAACAAACTTTGTAAAGCTTCCCTCTTTTTTTTAAAATGAGTAATAAAAAATAAGGTTTTTTTTCGTTTTAAAAACCGCAAACTTGCTTGTACACCCATCGATGATTTATATGCGTAGAAGAGAAAAAAAAAATGCATCCATAAAATAATGGATGGTTAAGATGTTATCAATCACTGAGCGTGGTAACCCGTAGTCACTGCAAAAATCTACTCGCGGGCTAATGTAAAAGTAATATGGCCCACTGGAAAACAGAGACGGGGGCTACCCAGTTCCCATCGGACTGCTGCATCATCAATTACGTGATGTGTCTCACATGGTTGTCGGCATCTTCCCTCTGTAACTTGTCAACAGTTTTTTTTTTTTTTTGCTCCGTGTTTGATGATAAAGAAATGAATTCCTTCTGGACCACTTGGTAACAACAGCAGAAGTGGGGGGGGGGATGAACAAAACGAAATAAGGGCAGCCCTCGTAAAATAACTGAGGGAAGAATATGAAGACACCCACAAGAAATAAGGAACAAAAAAAAATCATCATTGCTTTTCTATCTTCTGACTCTGAGTCTCCATTGTAAAAGAGGCGCTGGAGGAAACAGCATCCCTATACGCTGAACAAAACTGACAACACGATTCCCCTAGTTGCTGCTAAAAGAAGAAAGGGGGCAATAAGGCTAACAATGGGTGATCTCGCTCTGGATATAAATCTGGCTGCAGCCAAGGCGTGTCTAATTTTTACGGGGCCGCAACAAAGGACTAGACAGTAGGCTTGTTTCGGAAGACGTGACAGAAGAGGAAATGGGTCATCATTTAAGTTGTTCGCTCTTTGTTCTGTCGCCTTTTGTCACCGGTAGGCGCTTCATTACCAATGGTCGACTGAGTCGACGCATAATGACAACGGCGACGGTAGCATAGAGAGACAGAGAGAGGAAGACAAGAGAGAGAGAGAGTGAGATCGTAATGTATACGTGGAAACCAAGGTAAGAGAAATGGAAGATCCAAGTGATGACTTACGAATTATCAATGGATGTGGTAGCAAGCGATGCTTTTCAGCAGCCTCAGATGTTGTTCAGGGTTCAAAGCAGATATTCTTCTAGATAACGATTTTAAGACGTTCCAAATTAGAGTCTTACGGTGGATTTCTTGACCTCTGTAATCGGTGGGGAGAACGTAAAAAATTCAATGTTTTGTGATTTAAAAAATTTTAAATGTTTGTTGAAATTATTTTTCTATTTTAAACTAAATTGAAATGAATAAAATTCTTAAATACTAAAGTCACATTATATTCAGCAATTGTCACATAAGTGAACAGTTTTTGAACGACAAACACATGGACAAAGTACACTAAACTTCCAGGACGCCTTCAACTCTTATTCACGAAAACAAACGTAATATATTGACTGAGAATTCGATCACTTATCTTTCCAATATCCAGTGTTTGTTTGTTGTATATCCGTAGCTCTGCATTGATGTCTTCTGATGCTTTCGTATATTTCTAGCTTCAATCATTTCTTTTTAATACTTCTGAATTTTTATATTTTATCTTCTCTAAATCTGAGTCTTCGTAGCTCAGTCGGTTACGATAAAACCCTTTATTTTGAAAGATCTGGATTCGAATCTCGTCTATGACTCGAAAACTCTTTTCTAAGGCTAAGGCTGGCCAGGAGAACACAGTCATTTGTACAGAAGAATATAAGAATATATATTTAAACAAAAGACTAATTAACTTATTCTAAAATTATATTTACGGAAACCGATCTGTGTAGGTCTTTATTATTATTTCTCTAAATCTCTCTTGCATGTTTTTTTTTCATTGTTATAAAACTCTGGTCTGCTAAGAAATGGATTCATATTTGTTATCGGCTTTATGTGTTGCTTATCTCTTAAATTTTAATATTGTCGCGTTTTTCTTGGAACTGCCGATAAAATTATGACGGACATACATATTTAATTATGCAAGTTGGTTAGGTTGCATTTGAGCATCAAGACCAATCGGAGGTAAAAATGTTGACAACTTTCTGATTTAGATGAAGTGTTTTTTACTGTGAAATAATATTTGTTATGTACAAGATAGCTTAATAACCTTATAACAGAGGTTTTTTTTTCTATGTCCATTACCCCCCTTTGTTTTTGTGATTAAAATGTGATACATCTTTCACTTCAGCGTCTAGTAAGCTAGATGACAGTCTTATATTGACGAGATGGGGGGGGGTGATGGGAATATCATCCACCACCGAAAGACTTTTACAAAACAGCTATCCCAGAGTAGGATTCAAACTCATATTTATTGGTTGGACACTAGAGTCCCACCTACTCGGTAACACAGAACGACAAATAAGAAAGAACCTACATTAGTAGGAAAGAAGTCAACAGACATAGTGTGAGGAACAAACAGCCATGGCATCCACCTTAATAAGATGTAGAACATTCTTTCGCTGCGATTCACTGCAGAAATCCTGTGGTGTCCAGCGTACGATAGCGATCAATGGGAATTTTGGACCATTGTTTCTCTAGGCATGTAATGAGATTCTGGACTATTGTGGGATGGACGTCCCTTGACCTCACCCACCGGACTCTCTGGTTCATTCCACAGATGTTCAATAGGAGTGACACCAGGGCTTTGTGGAGATCAGTCAAGTGTGGTTACGTTTATGTCCACAAACCACGCCTTTATAACATCGTCTTGCTGAAGGAGACAGTGGTCAGTTTCGTAGAAACGCTACAAAGTAGGAAGCATTGTGCATTGTCCAAAATGTGCAGATACCTCTGGGAGTTCAGTGTTCGTAGCACCATAAATAGAGGTCCGAGGCCAAACCAGGAAAAACAGGACCATACCATCACAGCTACACCTCCGGATTTCATAGTTGGGGTTACGCACGCTGGTAAGAGACGTTCACCTGGCATCCGCCACACCCACACCAGTCCATCTTCTCGGAAGAGGGTGTGACGTGATTCCTCGCTCCATAACACAACCTTCCACGCTTCCACGTCCCATCCTTACACGCTGTTTGCACACCGAAGACGACGCTGCATGTTGGTTCGGGAAATGTGGGGCTTGCTTATTGCGGTTCTACCATAAAACCAATGTTGTGAGCCTCGGTTCTGAGTTTTTGTGCAGATTCGTGTTCCAATCGATGCCTTGAACTCCGAATTCAACGTGTCGGCCCGACGAATAGCGGTGTTTGCATATTATCCTTCGTAGCACCCTACCGTCACGTTCGGTGAGTGTGGGTCGTCCACTGCGGGTGGCACATGCAGTTAATTCCCTGTGCCTCCATCTCAGTATGGTACCACTGATTGTTGATATAGGATGGCCCAATTTGTCAACAATTTGGTGAAGAGATAAGCCTGCAACATGGCATCCTATGACAGCACCTCTATCAAACTCGGACAGTTTCCTTCTAGCAGCCATTTCACTCAGACACAGTTGCACTGTTATATGTGACGGTACATCATGCCAGGTAACTGACTCGTTACCTTGCACGATGCACATTACCCATTGGGGTGTCCGTTAACTTCTTTCCAAGCAGTGTATTTAATATGTATGAAACATTAACATATATTATTGCATCTTATATTAATTCAAGAGAGAACAGTGTACGTTCTAACTGGAAACATCAGTGTAGCATAAATATGTATTTATGTTTTGACTTCAGTTACATTATCATTCTATAAACCAGATTTCAAATTCGAAATTCTTACGTTTATATAAAAACTAATCAGTGTGCCTGCCAAATGTAGATATATTTTTGGATATGATGATTAATTCAACTGAACGTAACTACGGTAGCTTTTGACTACAACATTGATAAGCGTGGTATGAAGGCAGTCTGAAGATTGGATTAAACTTATAAATCGTAAAACAGAAAGTGCTAGGGTTAACCCATGACTATTTACATAATATGACATATACATGAATTTTTTCCTTTTGCATTAATAGATCTCCCCATGGCCGAAAAGAAAACCAGCACAATAAATAAATAAAAGCCCTAAGTGAACATCGCAGCTTCTTGAACTATAGCAGTGCTAGGCAGTCCTAAACATCGTAATGAAGATCTTTATTTTGGTTTTATTGTGGTATTTTGAAGATTTCCATATATTATTTAATTTTTTGAAAGTGGTATTAGCTTTTATCACTCTTTGCATCACACCCCTCTCAGTTCTACCTTCAGCATTGCTCCCAAGTATCTAAAATTCTTAATTTCTTCTACAGCATGCTGATTGATTTTGATCTCTTTGTAGCATTTGCTGTTCATTTTAAGCACATTTGTTTTAGTCGTATATATTTTAAGACCAACCATTTCAGCTGTTTTATACAAGTCTCCTGATTTTGTTTGTAACCTATATTATCGTATTTTGATGATATCAAAATTTCGTCATCAGCATAATCTAGATGTTCTAACTGCGACCTTGGATTCCGTTCAATTCATCTTGCATCTGTAACTTTTCTCATAATCCAATCAATGATTATATTAAACAATTCAGTAATAACTTTATATACTAGATATATATAAAGGTTAGAAATCCGAAATGTGTAAAGATAGAGTATGGGATATTCGATCAGATATGCTCTAATATGAAAGATCAAAAGTCTTCCAGTGGTTGTATACGAAGCCCTTTGGTTGAAAAACATCCGTGGTCAAATCCAGCCTAGGATACAAAGAAACTTTATTAGGACTTTTCAACTGAAGGTGAGTTAACTGGTGTCATAAGGTAGTGGAAGGGTTTTTCCTCCGAAAAATCAGCCGCAGCAAGGAAAATTGGCCTGAAGAATACACGCAATTTACAGATAAAAATTACATTACAACAAACAGTAGTATATTAGTTTCTTGGAAGAGTTATTTGTCGCACCACAGAGCTCTTTTCTAATAATCTACGGTCCAGGAATGGTGTGAAACACACGTCAAAACATCGTTTGGTGTTGAGGGGGGGGGAGTGGTTTATTCTCAGCAGCTCTGCCGTGGTAATCTAAGGCATGCAACTCTCTGCGGACAGTTCTAGTGCTGACAGATGTCTCTGCAGCATTTCCCAGGTTGATTGCGAGGTCCACTGCTGATGACATGCAGGATGCTCGAAGTGCCCGTAGCTTCCCAGGGCCTTTTCCTGTTGTGGTAGCGCCATCAATTTTGCATCTACGAATTGTGGATTTCGATATACTGAGACGGTTGTAATGTCATGGACAGAAAGACCACTGATGTGACACGCAACTACATCCCACGTTTTATGTCTATCATTTCAGCTGAACTTGGCCTGAACACATCGAGTACAGTACAAAACATGCAGCACATCCCACCTTTTATTACTAGACATACTCAGTCACTACCTGAATATTTGCATGTGGAAGGATTCGAAATTAGCATCGCACGTAAGGTGCCCAAATACTTTTGTCAACATAGTGTGTAATACACTATACAAGAAAGTGTTTAAACCGATTTCAACTTAAGGATCTGAGAGTTCTGAAGTTAATTACGTGAATAAACTATCAATAGCAGAATTATATATTACAAATGAAGATATTAGAAATAAAAGATGCATTTAACATTAAAGAATATGGAAGAAGAGACAATACGAAGTATTATGCCTAATTAAATTGAATGACAGAGGGAAAGTTAGCAAAACAGTTGACTGATGAACAACGAAAAAAATAAATCTAAGAGGCAACCCAAGGTCTAGGTGAATTCAAGACGTTACTAATATTAATAATTAAGTATTAATTATATATAAAAATATAATTGGTGTACTTTATTTTCTAATATATTCTAATGTAGTTCAATGCTTCTGACAAAACCAGTGCTTAATAAGAATCATAAAATTTCTTTTCAACAGTTTTGTAATACTTTCTTAAAACAACCGTTTTTATTATTATTTTTCGTTTATTTTTTTTAAATGCGTTATTCCAAAAAGACCAACTGTTCCCGAAAGCTTATTACCTAGAATATAGGTCCTATCCATCTTGTAATTAATTTACAAGATGGATAGGACCATCTTATAAAGGGTGTGTTCAATTCCTTAATTTGTAAGGATGTGTCTTTAAATTCACACTCTGTTGGTCATTAACTGGTTTCCTTTGAAGAAAGGGACAATGAAATGTTATTACTTTATATACTAAGTTAAGCATCCATCTTAAATCTTAGTTTCGAGTTCGAATTGCCCAGTTCTGATCCACACTCTCTCGATTAACCGATAGAATCAGATCAGATCAGACTAGTAACCGATCACTTTGTGACATCACCTAGTCATCATCTCTGATCGTAGAGCTAAGGCGCTCTACTGGGAAGGTGACTTTGGAGGGAGAACAGATTTTATAATCTGTTACGGTCTTGACTTTTGCCTAACTCTGAATTTCGAGGGGGGGGTGGAGAAACCTGACCCCTGCGGTTGCAGTTTACTAGCTAGTTATATCCTAACGTGAGATGACGTAGCTAGCTTGGTTAGCGTAGTCTGCCTCCGTCTTTGCTTCCTTGGAGTGACATACTATTTGAATGTTTCATTTTTTCACCCTGTCGCTCGGAAAGGACACATAATGTGGGCTTCGGGACGACAGGGAAAGGGCGGAGTAAGAGAGAGCCGACTGAGCGGCTATTTACGAAGGTTTTTTAACTTTATACTGTTAATTTAGGTTATGGTGGGGTTGACTTTTTTGAATCTTAGAACTGATAGAATGATTAAGAGGCGTGGGGGGGTTAGATTTTAATCTTAACCTTACCGTTAAGATTAAAATTTAACCTTAACGGTAAGGATTCATGTGTAAGGTAACTTGGCTTACCGTTCCAAAGGTAAGCCAAATTAGCCAAGTTACAAGTCTCTGGAGCTGTGCTGGTCCTAGCGCTTGTAGCTCTGTTTCCAGATAGTTCTTCACCGAAGTTCTAAAGCTTCTGATGATGTCTGGTAATCCCTTCCTGCACTTCTGGAAGAGTGCGATGTTGTGGATCCTCCAGATGTGATAACGGAATTCTATGACTGAATATACCAGTAGTTTGCGTTGGTTCTGGCTGATGTTTGAAGGAACGTCGATGAGCCTAATGGCTAGATTTTCGTGACGCTGGTGTGTAAACTTTGTTCTATTAGCCGCCACATTGCTTGTGTGGCGGCTAATAGAACAAACCATAAATGGAAACCATAAACCAAGATGGTTTATGGTTTCGGGCTCCTGGAAGAAGACGCACTGGTCTGTCTCCCACTTGTTCCATTTGCTTACCAGATGGTTTACAGGAAGGATCTTCTGGCTAATTTTGAAGTTTAGTTCCCTTCTCGTGGCGTACAAGAAGGGTAATGTGTTGTGTTTCCACGTGGTCTTTTCTTCTTCTGTTCGCAGGTTCGGATCACGGAGCTTCCGCAGACTGTCATAAATGGTTATTCTTTTTTGTGCTGCGATGTTGATTCCTTGGAGCTGTGGCATTAGGGTTTGGATGTTGTTGATTACGGTTTGGTGATATTTGGAGGGGAAGATTGCTTGTGGTCCTGCGTATTTTTGGTCGAACAGCTTGCAGTACCTAGTGCCTAGCCAGTACTTGGTTAGGCCATGGGCAATGTGTTGGGAGTTACTTATTCTTTGGGTCAGTTCCTCTATTCTACTTGCTGCTGGCTTCTGGGACCAGGGGAATGTTGAGTCCCCCACCCCTTCTCCGACAGGTCTTGTCATTTTAATCCTCTTAATTCTGTCTTTTACGTCTCGCCAGAGGAAGTTGAAGATTATTTTTCCGCATTCCTTTAGGAATTGCTTGGTGGTGTTGAAAGGGGTAACATAATAGGCGATGACTGGCCACATAAGTTGCTCGATTATTTGTGCTCTGCTTCTGAAGTCGAGGACGCAGCAGTTCCGTATTTCTTTTATCTTTTTTAAGTTTGGATATGATTTCCCTTTCATAGCAGACCGTGTTCTGGTTGTTAAAGCCGACGTCGGGTATTTTCGCTTGTGAGGTGCGGGGGTCTTACCTTTGCCCCAGTAGCCGATGGGAAGCCAGGAGGTTTTCTCTGCGTTTATTTTCGAACCTGATGCTCTCTCGAATATGCCGATGTAGTTGACTATGCCTTCTCTTGATTTCTCGTTCCTAATTATCAGAGTGATGTGGTCCGCGTACATCAGACATTTAAGTGGCGATCCTGGAGGTTGGGGCAGTTCTATGCCTTTGATTTCCTGGTTTTATCTATTGTGGGCGGCCAGTATTTCTATGTAAATCACATATAGATATTTCCGTGTAAATTTCTATATGTAAATCACATATAGATAGAATATGTAAATATCTATGTAAATCACATGTATCACATATATATTTTTTATTTTATTATTATTATTTTTTTATTTTATTTAACTTGTTAAAATATACATTAGACGATAGGTAACAAGGACTATTTACATATTATAAGTATATATATTACAGAGAAAGAAACATTTTCCTTTCGGGTATACAATAGAGAATGCAATAAATGAATTCAAAGTTCAGTTTCAGTCTGAGTTATCTTTCAGGTGATGCGTATTGTCGTCGTCAATCCAGAAGAGGGTACCTATTGGATTCCACTCCTCTATGAATTTCGCGACAGTTCCTGTTTCTTTGAAGTACTTGAGTTCCAATAAAAGCCTGCATTTTAGTTTCCGATGGAGGATATACATGAGGGTTTGTGCAGTTTCAGTGATGGATGGGTGCTGGTTATTTCTTGTCTGTTTTAGGTAGAAGCTGTAGATGACGGCCTTAGCGCAGATGAAGATGAAATTGCATGTTCTGTGTCTGTTTTCTTCTGTGTGGACTAAATTCCAGTAGTCTTCTTGGCTGTGTGCATAGTTACAGGTGCTAGAGGCAGTATTCAGGGTATAGGTGATTATCAGTTTGTTTGCGGAACAGGTTAGATATGTGTGTTCCAAGGTATCTGAAACGTCACAGAATAGACACAGATCCGTTTCTCTTAGCTGAAATTTGTAGTGCTTAGAAGGAGTTCGCAAAATGTTATGCCATAGTCTCCACTGTATGTCGGAATCTGGTTTGGCACACTTCGATTTATATGGCAGATCCCACTGAAAACTGACTGGCATATGTAGCCTTATAGATGAGAGGGTTAAGGATGAATATAAGAAGGGCGAGGTTGGATACAGACATGAGGAAGTGGTATATTTTCTTGTAGTTGGAGAATTGGAAGTGAGGCTTGGAAGAATTGGAAGTGAGGCTTCAGATTGTACAAGATGAAATATCGGTCCCGAGCAGTTTCTAGAAGGAATACGGATTTCCTGAGGTGTAGAGATATCTGGTTAGGCTTTTATAATGGAGGCTTGCAGCTGTTGATATTGCTTTTCAGTTTTTGGGTTCTTCATTGGTAGGTTTGTGAATGTTTTCAACTTTAAGGTCTGGGTTAGGAGGTCCCCTATGACTCCTATTCCTACCCAGTTCCATGTAGGGAAAAGAAAGGGCTGACCAGTTGTGAGGCTTGTTATGTTTCTGTTCGAAAATAGTGGTTCAGTAAGTACAGCTGACTTTGTTGATCCGGTAAGTGTGTGTGATGAAGTTCTGTATTTTTCCACCGCTGTAGAGCATCTTTGTAAAAATGAGGTAGTTTAGGAGGAGATGGTGCAGGACTGACCATTCGGAGGATTGTGGAAAGTGTAAGTCCTCTGGTGGATAATTTCGTGATGTAATCGAAGGTGGTTATATAAGTGTGATTGCATTGAAATGTCTTTAGGAGGAGGATTATCCTGAAGGATCTAATCTTGTTTTCAAGGGAAATCAGGCCTTGACCTCCCTTGATGAGTGGCTTGCAGAGTTGAGGGTATGTTGTCCAGTGAGTTTTGTTCCAGAGGAAACGTTTGATTTCCTTTTAAATGTGGTAGAGAAATTCTTCAGGAGATGTGAGTACTTTGAGGGTATGCCATAAGACACTCGCAGCCATCTGATTAACTAATAGTACTCTTCCTCTAAGTGAAGGCATGGAACGAACGCTATTCCATTTACCTAGCACCTGCATATATATATGTAAATTTATATATATAGATATGTACATTTCTATGTATAAATATGCAAATTTATATATACATATATAGATATGTAAATTCCTATGTAAATCACATATAGAGAACTGGCGATTAACCAATAGAACATGCAAAACCAGTAGGTAAAAGCAATAAAATTCCCAACAAAATCCTTATACCTTATAAGGACTAGCTTAAAGGGGCGAAGCAAGAATGCATTTTATCTTCCCCGTTATCTGTAGAGGACAGTGTAGGGATAAGGTGTTATTGAGCTATTAAAGATCTGATCATGGCAGGAGGGTAACAGCAATAGCCGAGTCTCAGTTAGAACTTCATTGGCTATAGCATTGCGATCCATTACCCTCCAAGGGTATTAATCATCCTAAAGTTTGATTGATTCTTCCAACAAAATCCTTATAAGGACTGGCTTAAAGGGGCAAAGCAAGAATGCTTTTCAGCTTCCCCGTTATCTGTAGAGGACAGTGTAGGGATAAGGTGTTATTGAGCTATTAAAGCTCTGATCATGGCAGGAGGGTTACAGCAATAGCTGAGCCTTAGTTAGAACTTCATTGGGTATCCATTGCTACAATTGCATAGGATATCCAATGCATACAGCATTGCTATCCATTACCCTCCAAGGGTATTAATCATCACCGCATCTTACGGTGAATTCAATACCTCCCAACAAAATCAACTCTTCAAAAATGAAATTTAATAAAAAATATATATTGTAATTTTTACTGTCTTTAAGTAATTTTTTTTTTACAATTTTATTCTAAAGACTTATAAAATTAATGAAAACAGAAATATTTATTTATAGTATATTTATAATTTTTAATTTATATCTTTAAAGTATTACAGCAATTAAGTTACTTTTTTTGTTATGGTCATAAAAATGAAAGATTTAAACTATATTACTTGAATAGATTGACTCATTAACGTTAAGTTTGTTTATATGGAATGCTTCCGAGGATTGTATATAAAATAGTATTCAATGTTTGAAATAATTCTTATATCATAATACTCGGATTTTATTTCTATTATTAAACTACAACGCAATTTTTCATTTTTATTAAATTTTTATTAAATTTTTTTATTCGAAGGAGTAGCAACTATTTTAATACTCTAAGATTTCCCACACCAAACTGAATTTAGTGTGCAATTGCCTAATAATGTTCATTATGAAAAATTTGATTAGAAGTCACGTCTCGTTTTCTTTTTTATTTTATTTTTTTTTGCGCCATCTGACGGTTTTGTGAAAAAATATGCCCTGTGGAAAATGAAATTCATTAAATAAACTTTACCTACCTGGAGAACTTAAAACTGTAATTTTTCTTATAAAATGTAAACATTTTAATGCTTTCATAACGATTTTTGAGGATATCTATTTATTAGCATTGGAGTTAAGTAGATCAATCGCTAATATGCTATTTGTTTTTCTATGTAAATCTCACCAATGAAAAGTTGTAAATTTATCTAATCCTCACGTATGTTAGACCTATTGGTGAACTGGTTTAAATAATCTGTAAACCCTACTCTGAACACCAAACACGGAATTTTGCAAGTCACCTCAGGCCTCCAGTAAGCAGATAATGAAAGTGATCTGCTACCTAAAGATATTCATTTATAAATCATCCATGACTTGAGTGGAATTCAAACTCCTACTGATTGGAGAGCGAAAATGCCATCCTTCCGTTGAAATTCCTTTGTAAAGATTCCTTGTGTTCTAGACGGGATTCGAACCATGATACGTCTACCAAGAAAAAGTTATTTTACCTGATCAGCACTAAAATTAGAAAGATGTTTATAACTACCTAAGCAACAACAATAACTGAGGCTACTATAAGAAGAATATGAAGCATTCTCCATCCATTCCAAAATTTGAATCCTATTAAGACTTAAATGAATTTTTTAAGGGTTTGATTCATCCTCAACTATTTAACCTTCAGTTGATGGTGAATTATAGTCTCATAAAGAGTGAATGGTTGACCGTAACAGACATTAGGCTTATACATATCTTAAAACATTTTTGAGACATATATAATCATAATATCATTTTTATTTTGTAATTATATTATTTTTTTTAATTTTATTTATTAATTCTAATTTAAGGAGATATAAATAAATAATAAATTAAATCTCAGATTTAATTTATTATTTATTTATATCTCCTTAAATTTTTCCAAGATTTTTGAATGATTTTTCCAAAAAAAATTCAAAATCTATTATCAATCAAAGCACATCTATTTATTTTTCTCTCTATTTCCTTAAATAAACAGATAACAAGTTGATTTGAAAATTTCTTATCAAAAGAAAGAATATAAATATATAGTTTGTTAGTTTCGTGTAATGTATTGTGAGTATAGGTTTGGTTACTGGGATATATTTGACTTCTTTACATACAAATCACTTGGTGCTTATTGTTGTGATGTCTTGTTATCCTATTATGTGAAGCGCAATTTTTACTCCACTTGCCTCCCCCTTCTCATCCCATCGGTCGACTCTAAGCGTGTGGGATGGCCTTATATTGTCCTGGAACGACCACTTGATGATGATTCACAGAGTTATCCTACAGCCCTTAGCTGGAGATTATTACAGCGAACGAAGAAGTTCCGTGTAGAATTAACTAGGCTATTAAAATTCAAATGTTTTCCACCGGAAGTAATGTTGGAATAATGAAGCTGTAAGTTGAATGGCTCCGCTACAGCGTGTACAACTCAAACCCCCCCCCCGAGACAAGACCGGAAGCGGAAGTGAGACATCTGGCCGGATGACAGCGGGCCTCTTCATGTGTCACTGCCTATGTATGCGTCTCTGGTCGTTAGTCGGAGAAGGAATGATCATGACAGATATGCAGATAGGGAGGTAGGGGGCGAGGGTCATATGTCGCATAATACTGGAATTTTTTGTTCTCTATTTGTTTATTTAGGACCGACCTACATCATCTGATGCCTCTGAGAATCCAAAATAAACTAAAAAGTGCTCTTTTAAGTTTTGTAACATATGAATGATCCATTTTTGTTATACGAGCTTGTGGGATTACATTGCGATATGATGCTGAAGGTGATAATTTCTTGACTTTAGGTAATAAGACAAGAAAAGTAATATAATTACACTTATTCTGTATGTAGGTCATATTTTTCTGTATGAATCCAAACAGTGATGTTTTTATACAGAATATGGCTGGTGAAAGGCGGAGTTCTAGCGAGCAAGTCTCTTTGCAACACTTTAGAAATACCAGCAAAAACGTATTATAAATGCTTTTCGAGATTCTATTCGTCACAGGCTGGAGGGGGAAAACTTTTACATTTGAAAGTTAATAACTATTCACAGAGGTGGAGAGGTTTTTGGACATACATCGCATCTCCTCTAAGTTGTGTCATCCAAGAAACTCATTTATTTCGCAATACGAGAAAATCGACCAAAGAACACATGCAAGTACTGACATACTCGTAATACACTTAATACATTGGCTTTATGGCCTTAGTTGCGTCTGTATAATTCCAAACAATTCAACTCCCAAAATCATTTGAAATGTTATGTATAAAGTTAACAGAATTATTAAAAATAATAAAAAAATCACTATCGACAATCATAAAACATTTCGTGATATTTTGTCTTAGTTTGCAGCTATAAATAGTCCGATTCCAACCAAAATTGAAACACATAGGCTTTACTATGTGTACATCCAAAATACCAAATATCATTAAATTCCATTCTGTCAGATCGGGGTTATTGCAAAAATATACATTCGACATGTTTGTCCCTTTGTTCCCTTTGCCAATGATCCGTTTAAAATAATAATAATAATAATATTATTATTTAATGATGATACAACTAGTGCTACTTCTGACAGATTTTAGTTTCGTAAAAATATAGTGGATGAACTTTGAGTTTGTAGACGTTATCGCAATGAATTGATCACTGATCTGAAAACACTATTAATCAATTCATCCGCTGCATAGAAATACCTGTGGAGTGTTTCCGGAACTTCGTGAAGTCGATGATCGATGTTGATCTTAAGACTCATAAGGATCCAGCACGTTATTAGGTAGACATCTCTAACAAGCTGCCCACTCAGAATCAAATACATTGCATGAAATCGGCATTCAAGGGATCAGAGTCGTGCGTATTCCCTTATCGTAATGAATATTTACTTTCGTATGATCTCTGACCAAGTTGTTGGAGTATTCGCCCTCCGGCTAAAGGCTACGGATTAAAATCCAGCTTTAGATGTTTGTGATTTTTTGTATTTCATTCATATACAATTTATACACAGTTCACACATGCAGATAAACTCTCCCAAGATCGACCTGGTCGCCATGGGGAAAGCAGACCCAATGGGGGGGAGGGCTTCCTTTAATAACAAAGATCAAAGACCTACCTCATGATCTCTAAACCAAGTATTCTCTTCAAGTTTCTTAAACTACTAAAGTGTAAGTACTAGTGTAAGTGTAAAACTACTAAGAATAAGCGAACTGTTGTTATAAAGACAGAGTTATTTTATTTATAAATGTTTCCATGCTAAAGCATACAGGGTGCAAATACCAACTGGTATTTTGGACCTATGGACTTATATGCGTATCTCATATAAAATGTAGAGAAAAGTAAGTAATAATTGATCATTTTAATGACGGTACAGCGTTGCAGTGCTAGAATCCTATGGAAGTGACAAAAAAACTAATATCTATATTAAGAGATATTTATAAGAATGCAGATGCAGCAGTTAGAATAGGTAATGATTTGGGGAAATGGTTTAAAACAAGCAAAGGTACGAGACAGGGGGGATCCAATATCACCAAGTATTTTCATCGCACATTTAGAGAGAGTAATGGATAAAAATGAAGGAAGACGCAAAAGGAATATCAGTACATGGGATGAGAATTAACAATCTGAGGTTTGCAGGTGACATTGTTATTATTGAAGAAGACGAAAGAGAACTACAAAAAACTCTGAAACTGTTAAATGAGGAAGGAAAAAGATTTGGACTTGTTATGAACTTGGAAAAAACAAAGACAACGGTATTTGGTGAGAAGAACATGAAACAAAAGATACCAGTGGATGAAACTGATATAGAAAATGTAGAACAATTCACATGTTTAGGAAGTAAAATGACATATGATTTGGACTGTAAAAAAGAAATAAAGATCAGGATTGCAAAGGGAAGAACAAATCTGAAGGCCATGGATAACATCTGGAAAAGTAAAGTGATCAGCCTGCAAACAAAACTAAAAGTACTGGAAACATGCATCTTTAGCGGTGTACTGTATGGATCTGAAACGTGGGTAATATATAAGGAAGCAGAGTAAGAATTTTGGCATTTGAAAGAACTTGTTACAGGAAGATTCTAAGAATAGGATGGGTAAAGAAAGTCACAAATGAAGAGCTTTATCGGAAGATACAACCAAAGGAGAATCTAATACAGATTATAAAACGCAAGCTGCAATTATTTGGACACATCTGTAGTGAGGACCGGAAGATAAAGACATTCATGTTTGGTATTATGGATGGTGTAAACAGAAGAGGTAGACCATATAGAGAATGGATAGACGACATAAAGGACTGGTGTGGAATGGGTGTACAAAGACTGTGACACTGTGCACTGGACAAAGAAATATGCAAGAAGATAGTAAAGGAGGTATCGGATACCAACGGGCAAAGAGCTCATGGTTCGTGATGATGATGACAGCGTACTAAAGTGAATTTTGTTGTAAACAAAAAATAACTGCCCATAACAAAAAAAAAAAAAGCGCTGCTAGACTTTCTGAAACAGTCCTAATAAAGTTCTTTCCATCCTAAACAGGATTTTAATGCAGCTTTCTTTTCTCAACAGGTGATGCAAGTAAATTTCACGCAGCATGCCTTACAAGGTAACCATCAAACTCAGACACTGATTCCTTGAGTGTTTTGATCGAAAAAATTATATCAACATAGTTCATATATCTGACTAATATGGAGATATTTACAACCGCAGGGGGGAAAATACAATGAGGTGCGTACATTTATTTTAGAATTAGACATTTTAAAACGTTTTAATATCACCTTAAAACTTACTCTAAGTTGGAAAACCAATTATTTTAAAAATGAATATAAAAAACACATTTATCATAGATGTTTAAAATATCTATCTTCTTACTGGGTGATATCTTTTCGCGTATTGTAAAATCTTTGAGCTGTTACTGTATTTCTATCGTTTGGTCATTTTGAGTTTGTTTGCAGCGTCTACAGTTTTCCGGTGTAGCGAATCGCTATCGGTAACATTTTCTTCATACACCATTTATTTTTCTGGATTGATATAAATGAAATTTTACTAGTTTGAAGTAATTATCTATATCTATTTGAAGCCAGGAATGACGGATGGCAATGCTGTAGCTAATGAAGTTCTAACTGAGGCTTGGCTATTGCTGTAACCCTCCTGCCATGATCAAAGCTTTAATAGCTCAATAACACCTTATCCCTACACTGTCCTCTACAGATAACGGGGAAGATGAAAAAAGCATTCTTGCTTTGCACCTTTAAGCCAGTCCTTATAAGGACTATAAGGATATTTATCTATTTAAACACGTATAGATAAAATCATAAGCTATTTGAATACGATATACTGTATAGTTTTTGTGGAAATTAAAATATTTAAGTCCACAGTTAAATTTAATCGTGGAGTTGTGTTTTCCTCAAGGAATATTGCAAAACATTTGTATATATATATATATATATATATATACAGTATATATATATACACACAGAGAGAGAGAGAGACTTAAAATATAATTAAAGATGTTGAATAGTGCCGAAGATCATATTCTCATGCTATTCTACCACACTAAAAGGAAGATGTGGCTCAAACGAACGCACAAGTAAAATGGACGACTGGGGTATTGTAGCCCTGCTAATCGGGATGTACAAGAAAGAGATCGAGAAAGGGAGAAAGAGAGAGAGAGAGAGAGAGAGAGAGAGAGAGAGAGAGAGAGAGAGAGAGAGAGAGAGAGAGAGAGATCACCAGCGGCCAATATGAGCCTTCCTCAATCGAGTAGAAGCAGAACCGAGAACAATTTTGTTAGTGCAGTGGAGCGAACATCCGAAATGTCGGCAGTAGGAACACGGAGGATTCTAACATAATTCAATAGAAACAAGAGACCGAGAAGATGAACATAATAGAAGTCCAGGATTAGAGGCACCTGTATCCGAGTGTACGAGGAACGACAATGATAAGAGGATTCTAGCTGGTCTCTCTAGATCTCTTTGCAGGAAAACACGAAATAAGTATTAAGTGAACCAATGCATTGTAGTAACATTGTAGGCACATTGAACGTAATTTCGATAGTAGCAAGCGACAGAAAGTATAATACTTTGGTTCACACGGAATGCTATTTCTCTTATTTGTTTTCAGGGATAAGATTCCCCATTTTAATAAGAACAAACCGTACTTATGTATAGCTCGAGCTCGAAGCTGGTATTTTCTATGGTTTTATTATGATCTAGCCAACTTTCTTAGGGCGTTTTTAATAAACTTTTCCCATTGTTCTTCAAAATATTAGCTACTTTATGAATTCGCTAGTTTTATTTTTATGTATTTCGTTTATTATTTTTTTTATACCTGACTATTAAAGAACTACCTCCATTCAAATTGGCTGAAGCATCCTTCTCGCTAATTTCTTATGACGGTAATGCACTCTGCTATAATATAGCTAATAAACACAACAGTAAACTTTTTGTGTTGTATATTATCTTATTTAAATATAAACTTTTTGTACTATATGCTTGGTCGGGCTAGTGTGTGTGTGTGTGTGTGTGTGTGTGTGTGTGTGTGTGTGTGTGTGTGTGTGTGTGTGTGTGTGTGTGTGTGTGTGTGTGTGTGTGTGATCTCCAGTCCATGGGTTCTCTTTTGTTGGATGAAAATCCCTGGTTTCCAAAATTTTTGCATAAACTAATCACATTAAATCATAAATGTTCCTTGCTTTCAGATGGAATTCGAACCCATGTCTGTTCAACTTAAGGATAAATATCTCATCGCTCTTGCGTCTGAGTTACACGAAAGTGCAATTCGTATTGCATAATATAGTGTGGAGAGAGCTGGCAATCCATCTGCAAAAGACAGACTATGCAAATGCGATCCCTCTATCACTTGAGTTTCTTCAACCTTTTCCATGATTCTTTAGCTGACCTAAACATGCCGATCCTTTGCCAATTAACAGAGGAATAATCCATATCCACAGTCAGTTGTTAGTTGAGAGGTTTTCAGGAATAGTGCGGAGGTTGATTATTGATAGATTTGTCTATTATTTTAGAAAGGTTCAAAGTGAAAACAGTTGGATGCTAAACTGATTATACAAATGATTGTCGTATCACATGTTGCTATAGCAATTACTTTCACTGAATATTTCTTAATATAACCCAAACTAAAGCTTTCTAGTTCAGCACTCATTCCTACAGGATACACTTGATAGTACTCATCTCTCCGCGAGATAGTAGCTCTGCATGGTGACGTTCTTTAAAAACACAGGCTTTGATATGCATAATTTCATTCAGTTTCATAAGTTTGCAACAGAGTTGTTTCGTTTGCGAAGATCGAAAAGGAACACGTAATGAACGACACAATCACCAGGATACACGGAAGGTGTTTCCAAGATCGAACTAAGAGAAGTCAGTTTGACATAAATGCTAAGACATCTTACAACTCCTGTAGGCAACTATTCTTTGTCAACTGAACAACTATTGTCTCATGTTGTTCTGTTTACGTTTCAATAAATAGCTCTATCCTATTTCAGGATCTCCGTAACGCAGCTGAGAGGACATCAATATGAAATGCCGTATAGAAAACGACCTAGTTCGACTTCTGAGATGCTAGGTACCTTTCTAAGAGCTTTTTCAGCGGAAGAATCAGTTAGCTGATCTCATACGCCGATGAAAATGTTTTCTTGTCTAAAACTGTGGTGTTTATGTTTCAGAACAGGTCAGTCCAGAAGAATACACGAAATTAACAGATATGTTGCACTATCCTAGCAGCCTTAGTTGCCTTGCAACTATTTTCGACCAAATCTGCTTCTAAAAGCCTCTGTCTAAGATTTGGATCTACCTTAGACAAAGATCTTTTGTCGAATTTTAATGCTTTTCAATTTCCAATCTTGTTTTTGTTTTTCTAAACAAATAAATAAACAAATGATAAGAAAATATTGTTTCGAATTTGCTGCCAAAGCAGGTAAAGCTATGAAGCCAGTGTATGATGTCTGTTATTTGCTCATGTTCTGCTGGCCAGTTTGGAGAATGGAAATCCCTGCCACCTCCCGGAGAGAGTGGCTAACTCACCTGCAGTTGAAAACAAACAAACAAAAAAAAAAAACTTATAAAGGTCTTTCGCATTCTAGACCACTTTCAAACGCAAGCCTTTTCAACCAAAGGACATCGTTAAAATCCACCTAGCTACAGAGGCTCCGTACATAAACAGAAAAGGAACAATATACATCAAAACTGTGAAAGTGTGTAAACGTACACAATGTTATTTTAAACGAGTTAGGCATCCCCCCCCCCTTATGGGATACCTTTCTATTCTTTCACTAACTTCGTCACATTCTTCCTTAGCTGTCTCTCTACTGAAGTTAGCACTGTCAAGTTTTAAGAAATTGCAACAAAGTGGTGTTAATAACAACGTCTGAAACCGTTCTTTGTATTCATTTTAAAGTGTGTTCGCTATTTCCGGAAACGAAGTGACCATTGATGACAACCACGCTTCGGCAAACAGATTCTAAACGGTGATCGGTCATTGGTAGACTGCAATTTGAGGATTGTTTGTAATACCAGCGGTCTGACAGAGATACGGGAGTCATTAATATACAGTTGTTCGGTCAGACAATAGCTTGCACGCGGTTCCCTTTTCTCACCCGTCGTTCGTCAAAGGGAACAGTGGGTGGTATGGTCATAAAATGGCGGGGTTCACCTCCGTCGCGAACGCGATCCCCCATCGGTACGAACTCCTGGTAGGGAACACGTGCTGAACCTCGGAGTTTTAACGCAGATGATGGATTCGTGCGGTGCATGTGACCGGACAGACGACGTAAGAGCGGACGGAGAAGGGCCATTATCGTCAAGCGTCCCCAAACATATGTTTAGCTTGTTAGGACGGGGTGCTATTAAACATGACTTCGTAATGAGCGTTTTACGGACTTGGACAATAGCCACGCTTGCTACTGTGGGGTCAACTATGCAGTCAGTTCAGAAGGTGCCTTTGCCATAAGAGAGCAGCATTTTTCAACTCAACCCTCTCAGCAGTGCTCTCCGTGTTGAGATAAATCCCCACTATAGAGAGAGTGTAATGACGTAATATGATGTGTTAACAAGTATTAAAATAACGGTAATTCACAAAAAACGTTTAATGTAAGAAACATTCATAACGATTAATATGGATAATATTATGGATCCAGTCATATTTTATAGCCAAATGTAGAAATAAACTTAAAAAAGTATCGAAACTTTACCAGAGTGCATGTGAGAATATAACCTTTGTCATCTGAATTAACTCCGTTTGCACTACTTTGACAGTCTCTGTCCAGGATCTCGTATTATAACTCCATTCTTATGAGCTCTCTGGTAAATTTTCGAATATCTTAAGCATTTTTCTATATTTTATTATAAAATATGACTGGATCTATAATATTATCTATTACAATATCTCTATTATATGAAACTATAGCGTTTTGGCTTTATACTTTATTAACACGAAATTATTTTTTTTCATAATTATTGTATGAAAACTTTGTTGCTAGAAGTTTTTGTAATTTGTAATAAAGGAACAATCGACCGTGAGATGTGGTGATTGATTTTGCCCTTGGAGGGTAACGGATGCCAATGCTGTACCGGTGAAGTTTAACTGAGGTTCGGCTGTTGCTGTTACCCCCTTGGGTGATGAGTTTCGAGAGTTTTTGAGTTCGCTCTCTTAAGGTTTTTGCCTTAAGGGAGCAATTTGAGTTTCCGGGGAAGGTGTTCTCCGGCACGGCCCGCTGAGGGGCTTTGTCGGTGAATTATTTTCCTCGGAATTTGAGCGGTTCTGCTCAGTGGTCGGGGAGCCCGTCACTGAGTGGAACCAACGCTGAGATAGGGACGGTCTTTCGCCCACTATGGAGTGGCCTAGAGATCGTCCGATTTTTTGAGATTTCACCTTTACTTACATAGTCGGTGATTGATTCATTCAATCCAATACCCTTGGATGGTAATGGATGGCAATGCTGTAGCCAATGAAGTTCTAACTGAGGCTCGGCTATTGCTGTTACCCTCCTGCCATGATCAGAGCTTTAATTGCTCAATAACACCTTATCCCTACACTGTCCTCCACAGATAACGGGGAAGATGAAAAGCATTCTTGCTTCGCCCCTTTAAGCCAGTCCTTATAAGAACTTTTTGTAATAAATCATGTTATATGCTTATTGATGAATGTGCCTTTCCTTCGTTTAATTTAATAAAACTGTGTCAGTTTTCTTTTCCTCTCTACTATAGGATTAATTTCGTTGCTTTTGTTTTTATATGCTTCTCCTTTTTTAAAACACTTTTCCATACCATTTATAGCAGTTTTACTTCTAATCTATTTCATCTGCTTTTTTTTCTCTATGCTTTCCCCTCGTATATAACCTTTTTAGCCTTAATTCTATCTAGCCTCAGTCTTATAAGATATTCCAAGAATCCTGATTATTTTAAGATAACCTCTATGATACTGCAATGAATTCATTTATATGCGGATTTTACATTCATTTCTTATTTGCATTTGTATTATAAACAAACCGAATTACACAACATTCACGTTTCTGTTTCCTATACTCATCTCGCCCTAGGTTATTACTCCGAGAAGAATTATTCTTCTAATACATTCCCCTTATTTTTTTTTAGGAATAAATTGATCTTTTTAATTATTCTTCCGATAAGTAAGAATATTCTTCCTTTTTTCAATATATCCATTTAACGATTCCACATGAAAAACTGTCGTAATCAAAATGCGGATCGCCAGTCTGTTATTGGAAGTGTATGATTATAAGGTGCACGGCGATGGGCATTATACAATCAGTTTTCATAAATTGAATAAAATAAAACAAGAAAAAATAGCATTTTTTTGTTTGTTTGTTCTGTTTTATATGCTATCGGCGTTACGTATCCAATGCACTTGCCAAATCAGTGTCTATTAAGCCTATCACTGGCTTCTTGTAAATGATTCCGGAAGTTCAAATACGACTCCGTGAAATGATGAATCTGGTGTGCCTTATCATTTTTGCGATGTCACAACTGATAGGATAGCAAAAGTCACATCAATGCGGATTTTCGATGCTGTCCATTGGGCATATTATGGTCATATTCATGTTCGTAATGGTCTCAAAAGATCATCCATTCAATGATGTCATCCATCATTTAAATTTTCATGATGATCCTGATTGAGAGATATAATGTGCGCTTTATGCAGTTAAATAGAAGGCAGAAGAGGAGGATTATGAAAGAAAGATAAGAAATAAATAAATCGATTATCCCTCTTTAGAATTCAGATATGGATTTTTCCTCGGCCAATTCAGACCTCCCGTAAGCAACATGGTTAGCCTCACATCAGTCATTGAAATTTATCTATCACCTAAACATCTTTCCACCTTTATTCCAGTAAAATTCGGGCCCACAGACTATAGATTGAAGTGCAGACGCACTATGCATTCTGTCAAGCTGCTTTAGATACTTTTAGTTCATGCTCATTCAAATTTGCATCTATAATTCCACTATTTCTCACAAAACACGTTAAAATTCCGAAGGAATAATTGGGTATCATCAATTGTCATTTAATTCCGGACTTACCATACTACACCCAGTTCACTTCTACCTGTGAAACAGGTAGAAGTTGAACTGGGTGTAGTATGGTAAGTCCGGAACAAAATTAAAAATAAAATAAAAGAATAATAATAAAATTACAGAAGGGGGGGGAAGGTCAGTATGATCTAACTCTGGGCTCATATAACACAAATCTACATATGTCTTAAAAAATTAACTATCGTCAAAAATAGTACACAATCTAAATTTATGCGACTCACCTGACGGTTTAAAATGGTTTGAGGTCTCCGCGCCACCCCAACTAAGAGTTGGATATATGAGTTAGCTGGGGTGGCGCGGAGACCTCAGACCATTTTCCCCCCATACGTATCTAAATCTAGAAATTCTTCTTCTAGAAGGATACGTAGAATATCTAGAAAAGTAATTGATTGTGCGTTAAGATGTAAAATTTGTAAAACTAAGAATGTTTAGGTTTTATAAAAGAGGTTCAAGTCTCAGCATGGAACAGCGGAGACTTAATGTTTCCTGCTGGCTCAGAAGATCCTTGAAAGATTACTTTATGTATTCATGTAATACCATGTAACATCTGTTCGGAGGTCCAACAAATACCTGTTTGTTATGTATTATAGGCATTGTTGTTCTGCAAAATAGCATTCTGACGAAGAATATCTTTAGAGTGAATGGAAACGATCAGCAACGCATTAACCTTATTTGGTTAAAGTGATATTGCAGTTGTTGTACCTGCTTTTTATAAAAATAAAAATAAAAATAAAAAATAAAAAAAAAAACGTCTTTCGTTATACGAGCATACGGCAGTTTGGTTTTAATTCTGTCAAATCACATAACTCACGTAAACAAGATTTTGCATTTACATGCGTTGAATTTACATGCTTTCTGAATATGGTGTACATTATTCTCAATCTTCACCCGAATTGCGCTTTTTTTTAATATAATCAAACTCGATACTAAAGTAGTTAAACGAACGACTTGCGCACTCAGTTCTGTGCATGTGCAGTGAAGATAACAAATTAAATATGGAAATAGATAAGAGAATAAATAAAGATTGAATGGTGGGAGAGCCGAAAACAAAGTTATAGGAAATAAGAGAGAAACGAACTAAAACACTACACTAACGGTATATGAAACGTGTTTTATCTTATGGATCTCAGTTATATTGAGTGAAAAAATAAAGCATTTGACTAGAATGGGAGAGGAAAGGTTAGCAAAACAGGTGTTTGATTCTAAGATTATAGGATAAAGATCCAGAAGCACAATTAAGAATGCCTTGCAAGGAGGCTGCAATGTGAAAACTGGCCATATTGTAGATCTGATAAATTATAGTTAATTGGGAAGAAAGATTTTGGTTAGACGTCAGTAATAATGTGAACTTCATGTGTTGTGTTATCATAGTATCATGCATACCTTTTGAGATGCATATCGGGAAATGATGATATTAGGAATTTTTTCGACGTCATGACATCCTTCGGCAAGGATACTTTTTTTTTTTTTTGAGAATCTTGCAGCGATTTTGAGGACTACTTTTCGCAACCACTTAAATGTTATTCGTAACATCAGGCTTGATCTGTTTCTATTATGATGAAAAGCATCGCGCCTAGAGATCAGATTTCATTTTCGGAATGAAGTTACCGGTGCAACATGCAGTGGATACATAGGGTTGTTGCAAGTATTTTTATCAACTCATGCGACATTTTCATTTTTGATCAAGTATAATAAATGTACAAATAAAATGACATTTTTCTTAACTTTTGCCATTCAGCTAATCACAATAGTACGTAACCATATATCAAGGCACCACAAATGTTTGAGTCTTGCGCAACCAACATTCTTCATATGAATTTATTTATATTTATAAGTTATTTAAAATAAAATGGTGTTTTCTAAAATTTAATTTTTTTGCTATTAAAATTCTAAGGATTAAATATATTTTTAATATCTTTAAGAAATTACAAAATTTACAATATATTATAAAATAAAATAATAGAAATACACGCAAGTAGTTTCATAAAATTCATAACTGTTTTTTTTTCTATTGTTTGCTAGTTTGGTTTTGTTCATTTGCTTCTTGTAGCCATAACTATTGTTTAAAAAACTTGATAAGTGCTCATTACTTATGTGTATCAACAATGACTGTATTCTCGCTATGAAAACGTACAGCTATGGACGTCAGATCTATTTATACAAAAGCTTTGAGTCTTTTGACGTCAAGAAGAACAAAGCCTCGTAATTATATTTGTATCAAAGCCTCATTAGATGGACAGCATTACTGGTAAGAGACCAAGGAAAACGGGCAAAGGGAAGGGGAGGGTTAGTTATCAACGACAGGCGAGGGAGGGTGATAGGATTTCATATTTCTGACAGTTATGACATTTTAACGTAACAGAAGTCCGACTGCGATAGGACGCTCGCATTTTCGTCGCGTATCTCAGCGCGCAGGCGTTGTAACGAATATGTAGATAAACTCCGATTCAAAATTAACAAGGCTCTCCGTCGCTCCAAAGCATGATGACCTTTGGCCCCTCGAACAATACCAAGAGGCACTGGCAGTCGCAGATAACAAGCGGATGGAACAGAGGCCCTTTCGCTTCCAGTACAATAGCAGTTGGCGCCATTTCCATTGTTGCGTACGCTCTCGCACGCCCGGCATTCGTTCGACGAGGACGCGCGCGCGAGCAAGAACGGACGGCTAACATGCATAAGGCCGTAAATAATACGATTTCGCCCGCGTTAAGACAATGGAAGGAGAAGGGGGGGTTGTGAGGGGGGGAGAGAAAGAAAAAATTCTCTACGAAAATACCCTTGCTAGTGGATGGTTCGGGGGCTCCATTATCCTACGAATTTCGGTGATAAGCGAGTCGCTGTAGCGAGAAAAGCATGAGAGGATCGAAGACACGGGAAAGTAACGCTGGTCTGCCCGGGTTTACGATAGGAGGCAATATGCCCAAGTACACCAAGCGTGAAAACAAACGCAAGGCTTCTTCGGCAGTTAATTGGATTTAGTCACAATGATTTTCCAGGTTCAATTATAGAGAACCACTTCTTTCAATCTGTTACTATGGTTTAGACACTGTTGCCTGGGAGCTGGCTGAGTAACGATGCTTTCACAGGCCTTGTGTGTAAGTGTAGCGTTATGTATTAACCCTAATGGGGTCACCTAATGTCAAGAATGTCGGCATTTCTTCAGTCTTCGGGTAAAAGAAACATTTTTTTTTTTTTTATCAAACTTCTTCTCGCGTATCTGTGGATCGATTTGTGCCTTTTATCTTTAATGGTTTTCTTCGGGGTGTTTGTTGAAAGGAGTTGTGTTTATCGGCGGAGTGCATGTCAACTATATAATTTATTTTACTGGACAGACTGTAAATAGCTCCTAGATGGCGCTGAACTACTGAATAATTCGTAGGTTTGAAATAGGAAGAGTGTACCATGCATAACAACTTCGATAATTTTTTTCAATAATTATGAGTACTTTGTTTACGTTAATGATCATTGAATTGCCTTTTCGCCACCTGGTGGACAGTTTTCAAATATCCATTTTTCGTATTCATCTTTTTTCCCCTTTTTTTGTTTGTTTATTTATTGGCGGTAATATATCTCTTAAAACGTGAAGGAGAAATAAAAATTAACTGCCTCCCGGATTTTGAAGAAGATTCGTGTTTCTTTACTTTCAATTACTTTCATGTTTTATTACTTGCACTATCTTACAAAATAGGTATGAAATGCCTATGCGGAGAGGAGGAAGTAAATGTGTATTACAAATTTGAAAACTGAGCATGCGTACTGGTATCTCTGTACAATGATAAATACTGCTATTTATTATTTGATTACGTAGCATACAAGATATCAATAATTTATAAAATAAGTATACTTTTTTTAATTAGTAAGATAATCAGATAATCTTTTAGTCATTTTTTAATTAAGCGAATTTTGTATATGCAACGGTTTTAAATCCTGCAATATTCTGTCTTAGAGGAACTGACGTCAGATGACGCCATTCCGGAAAAAAAAATTTACTTTTATAAAAATTATTATTATTATTATTATTATTATTATTATTATTATTGTTATTATTATTATTATTATTTGACACCTACAGGGAGTCCAAAGACTCATCGAGGGAGAGTGTGCCAACAGCATCGAACGATTGGATTCCCTTCCAACTACTAACCGCACTCAAACTTACTTAACTGAGCCATTGCACTAAGCCTTTAAATCAATTTTAACATTAACTTCTTTATTCTTATTATTTTATAATTAAAGATTTTGCAATTTAAATCCTGTGTAGTGAATTTTATAAATTATACACATTTATAGAGGACATGATATACTACACCCTTTGTTTCTTATATAGTAGTTAAATGATAGCTTTGGAGAAGAGAACAAAATTATTACGTGGAGTTAAAAAAAGGATGAGTCCTTTAATGCTGTACCAATGAAGTTTAACTGAGGTTCGGCTGTTGCTGTTATCCTGGGTGATGAGTTTTTGAGTTTGCTCCCTTAGGGTTTTTGCCTTAAGGGAGCACTTGAGTCTCCGGGGAAGGTGTTCTCCGGCACGGCCCGCTGAGGGATTTTTGCCGGTGAATTATTTTCCTCGGAATTTGAGCGGTTCTGCTCAGTGGTCGGGGAGCCCGTCACTGAGTGGAACCAACGCTGAGATATGGACGGTCTTTCTCCCACTATGGAGTGGCCTAGAGATCGTCCGATTTTTTGAGATTTTACCCTTTACTTACTAATCAGGGTAACGGATAGCAATGCTATAGCCAGTGAAGTTTTAACTGAGGTTCGGCTATTGCTGTTACCCAGCCATGACTAGAGCTTTTAGCTCAATAATACCCCATCCGCAGATTTTCTTCATTCAGATGGCGGGATAAAGACTCAAGGACTCAATCCATCTCCCAGTTCTTTTAAGAACAAAATTACGTGACGCGGGGATGAATGGTGGATTACTACCCTTGGATGGCAATGCTGTAGCCAACGAAGTTCTGAGGCTCAGCTATTGCTGTTACCCTCCTGCCACGATCAGAGCTTTAATAGCTCAATAACACCTTATCCCTTACACTGTCCTCTACATAACGGGGAAGATGAAAAGCATTCTTGTTTCGCCCCTTTAAGCCAGTCCTTATAAGGACAAATTTACTTTTGCAAATAATGATTTATTAATAGTCTGGTGATATGTTTATTGAATGGGATGATTTTTTAAATTATATTTCAGTTAAAGAAAAAGTTAAAATACTTTTTTACGAATCTCTTTTTTGTTGTATTTCATTATAAATCGAAACGTTTATGCCTCCAATAAAAACTGATGCCTAGTAATGGACATTTGAAAACCCTTGATATTTTAAAGGAATTTAAAGAACGTCATTACGATCCCTAAAAGCGAAGTGCGAACTCCAACTTTGGTATTGGTGGGTATGTGTGTATACACACTGCGTCAGGGGAACTTTACGCAGACGTAATGAAGTACATCTTTGCCTTTCTTTTTCGTTTGTCGTTAAGAGGCAAGTTTGCTGAGAGATCAATCTCCTTCCCCCCCCCTCTACTTCAATTCCCCTTCCTTCCCCTAGGGCGATTAGGACAGCAAAATAGATCGTGCGTTTTCTCCAAATTTCGATTTCTACTTCGATTTTTCTCTTAGCAGCCTCCGATTTAATTCGTAAAATCGAGGACGTTCTCCTGCGGATCGGGTCTTTTCTTCGCTCTTGTTCATCTAAGCGGAAGAAACAAGGCATAGCGGCAGTCGAATATTGGATATTGAGTGCCAATGGTGACGGGCAGTCACGGGCACTGTTAGCGTCGTCAAAGATGCTCTTCTGTCAACCCCCTTCTTTCTCCATATCCTTTCTTGCCCTTCCCCCACTACCCCTCCCCCTTACAAAAGAGAAGACCGTTTAAGCTTCTTTTCTTTGTCGATGGAATGCCGAGGATTTCAGAAACTCGAGAATTGTTGTGTTGTGATTCCAAAGTAAACATGCTTTTGACAAATTCACAGATGGATAGCCATTAGGGACTTTTTAAACAGGTAAAGAGTTGGGGGGGGGTAGAAGATGGACGGAAGAACAAGAGAAAGAAAGAAAAAAAACAGCTAAAGAAACTGGAACTTAACTCGTTCAAATCGAGGTGATATTGCGTTGCTTACTTCTTTCATATTTTGAAAACAATAATAAAGAAATGTTTGGTGATTCTTTAAGAAGATTGGAAGATTTCACCAAAGAAAACATCTAAGTGTTTTTTGTAGCAAATTTCTTTTTTTCTCCGAAATGGTAGCCAACATTAAGCAAAAGGGGGAGGCTTGAAGGAAAGATAGAACGAAAGAGCGAGACGTAGTTATATTGGAAAATCCTGAATGTCTTATCGCTAACAACTCTGTCGAAAAGAGAGAGAGAGAGAGAGAAAGTTTAGAAGATCGTTTTAAACGGTAGACTTCGAGCAAGTTCTCTCCCCCAACCCCCTCTCCCCCCTTGTGCTCCATTTCACGCGCGACAAACGGCGTACAGCAGCTGCGTCGCTTGCTTGCTGTCTTTCTCACTCACCTTCAAACGAGAGTGGAAAGCACGTTTATGCGGAAATGGCGCTGGCGTTGACGGCATAGCGCGTGCCCGACAAGACAGATTACTGTAATTTAAGTGCCATTTTCAGTGAAAAACTACACGTTACGAAGTCGGGCCCCGAATGTTTCTTTGTCCTTCTTTAGTCAGCAGGTCGGAGGGGGATAAAAAAAAAAAAAAAGACTAAAGAAGAGACGGGGGGGGGGACAAGAAATTGATGAGAGGGTCTCCAAGCGACACCATTCTCACTCCACTCCCATCCCTCTCCGCCAACACATACCGCGTTGTTCGGCGAAACTGTGATGAAGTGCTAGAAGCAAAAGATGAACGCTTTAATCGGAGTTTGGGAGTTTTAAATACACCCCAGAGAGATTACTTTTCCCCTAATGGTAGACCAGTTTAAGGACAGTCAGGGATAACAAGATGCCCCCTTCTCTTAACTGCTTCTAAGTAATGTTCTCGGGAAATAATAGAGCACATCTTAAAGTGGAGGGCTGATGGGGTAATCTCAGTTTTTACCAGTGCTTCGAAGAAATGAGTCAGCCAAAGAATTGAAGCTGCACAAAGGTAGATGAGCTTCCAAACAATCGTTTTTCTATCGTTCACTAGTGGGTACTTGACTGAGTAAAGTGGGATTAAATGAGAATAAACGATTCTTTGAGGCATTTCAAACAAAAATGTGTGTGTGTGCAATTTGGATCGTTTGTTTTTCATGGAATAAACTTCTTTAATGTTGTGCGTACGCGCGTTTACCATTACAATGGAATAAAAGAAACCAGAATTGATGTTAAGAATAGCAAATTTGTAACCGTACTGACAGTGAACACTTTCAAAATAAAGTAAAAAATAAGAAAGAGAGGTTTAAGTTATCTGGAAACACTTATTGAAGAATCGTTATTGACTGATACCTTATTCAATCATAAGTTATAAAAAAAATCAGCTCAACGTGTTGCTTCTTTTATATTAGCCAGTTTCTCAAGAGCTGTCGTTGTTCGATCAAGAATTATGTTTGCATACTATGCAAAAATGCTCTGTAGACTACATAACTCGCTTTATAACACAGTTCTTAAAACAATGTTCTTGGTACTATGATGGAAATGAATCCGAGTTTTTCTAACCCAAAGGCATTATCAGCTCTTGGCGGGGAGTTCTTTGAATTAATAGAATGAAGGCATGTGGCAACAGCAATTCATTTTATCTGCTACTAATGTGAGCTTCATAATAACCATTCTGTTTTACAGGGAGAGAAAACAAACAAACAAACTTGTCACTTCTTTCACGACATAAGAGAATGGGATGCTACTTCAAATCCCACTTCAGGTCCCAATCCCATCGTAGTATCAGTTAAGTTTCGCTTTGAAAGGTATTACGGTATCCATCAGCGGTGTGATGAACAGCCATACTTATCGACAAATGTTATAAGACTATGTTTAAGCTCAGAAATCTCCGTAACTCAGAAGGTATAGACGAAGTCTTTGGTCGGAAAAAACTTGGGTTCGATTCCCGTTCATGACGTGAGGAACTTTTATCTGGTCTCTTTCGACTAAAGGTGAGTTAGCCGGTCTCACCTTTTTCACCCGGGAAACTCGGGTTTTTCGTCCCTCAGAACAGGCAAACCGACCTGTGAACACACACACACGAATCTAAAGTTATAAAATACATACTTAATCCCTCATTAGGAGGGCTCAACCAGTCCTAAGGGACGGTGGAGGAACGCGAGGAACCCCCATACACATAAATAAAGTTCAGCGATCTCAGTTAATGAAATATATTAAAATACAGCGGATATTAACTTATACTAGTGATTTAGTTTATAGATAAACAGGTCTATGCCAACAAAGTATCGGTTGTTTGTTTGAATTGTTTCAATAAATTACTTATTACCTAATATTTTATCTTTATTTATAACTTATTAAAAATATGGAAATTTGAAAATAATAAAACGCATTGATTATTTCCTTATAATCGAAACAAACTTGCTTACACTAAAAAAATAAAAATAAAAATTGCCGTGTATGAAAAGTATCAGTCGGTATTAAAAGTAATTTATGCAAAATTAATCAACTATATTATGATTAGTTGGATACGGAACTATGTAAAATGAAGCACTGCTACGCCCTCTGTTGTCCGATTTGTATAATAACAATAATATTACTAATTCATGTTTTAATCGTGATGCTGTTCTCCAAAAAGAAATGTAGATTGCATTTTTTTTTTTTTTTGTTATGACAAGTTGAGTATTACGTTGCCGTTTCGTTTGAAGTTAGTTTCTTTAAGTTAGAAGGACGTCTCTTAACATAATCGCTACAGGTGTTCACCCATAATCACCTCAGGTTTCACACACCTGGTTTTCATGGCACCTCAGGATGGGAAGTTGGGTGCTGAATATTTCATCTGACCTCCCTGGGTGATAGGTTCGTTTTCGGTTCGTAATTGTCGTCAGCAGGCTTTCTTGGCACCAGGAGTGAAAGCCGCAAATAGAGGCGTTTCATGCGGAAGGCATAGATTAATTGTCCGTGTTGAGCGTGACATTTCAATAGACCCGACACTAGTTCCACCTGGTTGTGACAAGACCATACTATGCCGCGCCCCCTATACAGCAAAGGAAATGAGACGAAAGTACCTCCATTCAACCAAAAGGGTCGCATAACCGCACGGGCAATAGATGTGCAGTCTGCCGTTTTCCGAAAGATGGACGGGCTTAAATGCTCAGGGACTACTAATAGTTCGATCACGTGGTGAAGGTAAGAATAATAGGTTCCCCGGTAAGTTGGCTAGCCACACCATTCGCACGTGACGGCCTAATGATGTGTGAGAGCAACTTCAATGCATTTCCCAGAGTCCGTGTTTACCAAGTGTCTCGACTCAGACGTCCTGCATTCGTTACCGAACAAAAGCCCCCTTCGAGAAGAAAACACCTCATATTATATCACCCTACTGCGCACCAACTCATCTTAAAAATAGATATATTACGATGTTGGTTTTAAAAATTTACTGGTGATGTTTCGACGCCAACAATAACGACCTTCCGCGAAGTGCAGTTCTTATACCATAAATCTGTTACTAAAAATACTCAAAAAATAACTGTTTACTTGTTACATATTAGCAACGAGATTAATCCCCCCCCCAAGATAATAAATTTATGTAGTTTTATTCAAAAACTGAAATTTGTTCCTATACGACGTTATTTCTCTAGACTCTTCTCGTACACTACATACAGACACACATCAGGCAATTCTCACTAACTTGGAGTACCAGAGGAGCAAATATCTATCGTAGTCCGTTATTCAACGACAGTTCTGTGTTCATCCAACAGTTGGTGACACTTGGAAACATTCTGAAGTGGAGCGTAAATAGTAACTATAGAGACACTTAAACGGAAAGAGAACACTTTAGCGAGTAGATGGGGTTACGGTGCTACAGAAAGGTCACAATAAGTCAAGAGATTGCAGTATCATCATTGTTTCTTAGCCTCACGTTTTGAAAGCATTATCCGAAAAAAAAAAAAAAAAAAAAAAAAAAAAAAAACAGAGAGAGAGAGAGAGAGAAAGAAAGAAAAAAGCTTTAGCTCAAAGTTTGTTATATCTAAAAGTTTGTACTCTTTGTACTTATAAAGCCAATAGATTTTTTACACACCACTACAAAAACGAACTTAATAAAATTGATTACAGATATCAACAATCCACTTGACAAAATAATATTTCTAACAACTTTAGCGAACGAATGATTGTATTATTGTTGCTAATTCAATCTTTTTTTTTTTTTTTTTTTTTTTTAAATAACGAAATTGACCAAACAGATTTCAAACACATATCTTTGAAGGTTCGTGAAAACAACACTAGAGGTCAGGCTATGTAAAGCCTTCCTTATGGACGCGAGAGAGAGAGAGAGATCGGGTGATAAATTACCGTTGAAATATGAGAGCCGTAAGCCACCTATTAGGAAGTTTGTGTGAGCACCATAATTTAGAGTGACATTTCATTACCTCCCAGCAACTAATAGCAGTAATTACGGACTTTCTAATAAACTTCAGACAGTCAGAGTAAAGCTCAGAAATGAAGAAAACTTTTAGCTGTGGATGAGTGAGCACCACTTACATTTATATAATGGCTGGGCTCCTAGGTGTAAGGGCCCCTCATAAAGCGTGGGTAGGATTTATCTTTATACCGAAACATTAAGAACTTTGTAGCCAACCAGCCGATATGATTTCCTTTGTGTTGTTATTTCGAGTCAAGAGTTTTCTATTAGTTACTCCTGGATTAGAGCAGTTGACCATTTGCTATTTAACTCAAGGTTTAATTCGCAAAACAACGACGTAAACTCTGATAATCCCATGTATAAATTTTCACTGATTCTTTGTCCTCATTTGTTTATCATTGTTGTTAAAGAGTTGGGAATACTTTTTTCACAGCAATTAACTATTTAAATGTGTAGTTAACTACTTGACTGTTTATATATTTATATTTACACATCGTAAATATAAATAGTTAACGATACAGTAACTATTAATTCCAATTAAATAAGATAAATATAACAATAATTATGATGTGAAGCGTAATTATAATTGATGGCAGGTTTTGTAACGCCTTGGGGAGGAAGGGGAATTTGATATATTGAGTAATTATAAGAAGCGAGAGATCTAATCGGTGTGTGTGTGTTTTGCGGGATGAGAAACTAGAGTTTTCAGGAGGAAATACTCTGCCATATCCGTATGAGACCGGATATCTCACCTTCAGATGAAAAGTCCTAATTCGATAATGACTTTCGGCTATATTTTAAGGTTTATAGTTTATACCAAAACATAACCGTGCAATAATTCAGACGATTACTGCAAGGATTTTCTTTTTTCTTCTTTAAAAAAAAAAAAAAAAAAAAAAAAAAAAAAAAAAAAAAAAAAAAAAGATGCTCAAGTCCGTTTTCATATCAGTATATCTTTCAAGATATAAAATTTAATATTTTGTAAATGTATTAGCCTTTAAGTTCTGTTGATTTAAGCTAGCTTAATATCAAATAAACATTGCTTACTTAATTTTATTGTAAGGGAAAAAAAAAGAATCATGAACATTTCTTTCTATCTATCTGTTTTTGTTTATGGGTAGACTCACTCTGTATCATGAAGGCTTTCGAAACCAGGTGGTGGTGGTGGTGAGGAATAAGTTATTCCATATCTAGTGATCTTTAATGCCTGTAGAATGTTTTCTGAATGGTTTTGCTTGTGCGTTTGCACAAGCAAAACCATTCAAAAAAATAATAACCGAAGTTTCCGGGAGGGAAAAAAAATCCACCTTCGTATGACAAAAGCTAACTCGTCTTCAATTGAAAAGCCCTGATAAAAGTTCTTTGCATCTTAGACGGGGCTCGAAACCAGTTCTTTCCAACCAACCAAAGGACATCGTCGATACCGACTTACTACGGAAGCTTGGAATTCACAAAAAAAAAAAAAAAAAAAAAAAAAACCTTTATGGTTTTTGTTGCAAGCGGTATCGAATGCTCAAAAATCAGAATATCTGTTTAACAAAAATATGTTGTGTTATATCTATAATAAATATTTTCCTTTACGTATTAGGCCTAGTGGCCTGTAACGGTTACGTATTAGGCCATGAAGCCTATTACGATTCGAAACCGGAAATCCTACTGAATAGGTTCGGTCAATCCTATTCCGATATAGGAGTGTCCTATGTCTGTAAATGTGTGTGTTCACGGGACCGGTTGCATGTTCTGGAGGAACAGACAAACCGGAGTTTCCAGGTGAACCGGCTAACTCACCTTTGGTCAAAAGAGAGACCGATAAAGGTTTCTCACGTCACTGACGAGAACCGAACCCAAGTCTTTCCGACCAAAGGGCTTCGTTTATACTGACTGAGCTATGGAGTGACTCAAAAGCGAGAAATAAATACTTGCACACAATTCTCATTCTTTTAATACAGTAAATATGGAACGCATGTAGAAACATTTCGCTTCACCTGCAACTTAAAAATCTTGTGCACTTTTCTAAAATCAACCCCTCCCCCCCTCCAAATAAAGTTTCCTCCATATCATTGCAAAAAGTAAAGAATGGATAGTAATTTCGTTTTGTCAAGAAAATGAAGATATAAGAATGCTTCGCCCATGTTGAACTTGAAATTTTGGTAAAAATACTGGAGAAGTCTGATTATACCTCTCCAGTATTTTTAGTATATATTATATTAACCTCGCGTACGAAGTTGAATGCGGGGGGCACAAATGGTTAAGAAGAAGGAAAGGACTTTTTTTTTTTTTAACAAATCGAGGTTACTTTCTTCGAATAACCTCTAGTGTTTTTTTATTTATTTTTTTTTTTTTAACATTCGGAGACGGTATGGAATTGGTATGCTTATACCACGAAAAACTAGACATGTGGGTCCAGAAACAGATATTTGATGTCATATGAAGATTTTTGTATTAGAAAACATGAGGGTTTGTGAAGTGTGATCTTTCTTGAGTGAAATAAGAAAGGAATATGCTTTGGTAGCAGTGAATTTGACAAAAATATCCTCACCTCTCTTCCATACTACGAGATGTTTAAGACATAATTAGCTAGACATGTGCGAGTGCCCTGTATTTCATTGTATGGAAGCTTAAAGATTTATTGGATGGGTCAATTCGGTATACGAAACAAACATATAAAAATAATTAGTATTAAAACTAAATAATATAATACCATTACATTATAACAATAAGTAATCATTATTGCTAACAACTTTATAATCAGTTTAACGGATCATAAAATGAATTCGGTTTTATCTATTTCGTAATTTTTTATTATTTTATTGAAAAAAAATTATTAAAATTAAAAGAACTGGGAGATGGACTGAGCCCTTGGCTCTTTATCCCGTCATCTGAATGAAAAAAATCTGTGTGGATGGGGTATTAATGAGATAAAAACTCTAGTCATGGCTGAGAAACGGCAATAGCCAAGCCTCAGTTAAAACTTCATTGGCTACACTGCATTGCCATTCGTTACCCTGGAACTGTTTAGGTAAAGGGTAAAATCTCAAAAAATCAGACCATCTCTAGGCCACTCATTCGTGGGCGAAAGACCGTCTAAATCTCCGCGTTGGTTCCACTCAGTGAAACTCGACCACCGAGTAGAACCGCTCATTCCGAAGAAAATAATTCACCGACAAGAACCCCTCAGCGGGCCGTGCCGGAGAACACTTTCCCCGGCGACTCAAATTGCTCCCTTAAGGCAAAAACCCTAAGAGAGCGAACCCTCGAAACTCGGCAGGATAACAGCAACAGCCGAACCTCAGTTAAACTTCATTGGTACAACATTGCCATTTGTTACCCTGGAAATCCTAAAAAGGACACTTCTTTGTAAACTCGAGGAGGAAGAAAGTCCTTATCCTTATAAGGACTGGCTCAAAGGGGCGAAGCAAGAATGCTTTTCATGTTCCCCCTTATCTGTAGAGGACAGTGTAGGGATAAGGTGTTATTGAGCTATTAAATTAAAGCTCTGATCATGGCAGGAGGGTAACAGCAATAGCCGAGCCTCAGTTGGAACTTCATTAGCTACAGCATTGCCATCCGTTTCCCTCCCAGGGTGGACAGACAGAATTCACCGAGTCCAAGGAGGAAGAAAAATAATTTATCAGATTTTTAAAGAAATTATATTTATTATTTTAAACGGTGTCTTTATTCTATTTTATTTTAAAACAAATATATTTCTTTAACCATCATAAAATTCTTTTAATTAATTTATGTTTATAATTACAAATAAAATTAATTTAAAAAATCTAAATTATTACAAAATAAAATAAATAGAATATTCAAAAGCTGTTAATTTGAAAATAAACAAGACGTAATGATAACACATTTGTCGTATTTAGTCCGAGTAAAATCTACAAAAAAAAAAAAAAGTTGCTGCTGCAGTGTATTTTAAATAAAGGTTTACAAAAATATCAATATTATTTGTCATATTTAGTCAGAAGAGGAAAAAATGTACAAAACGTACTGAAAAAAAAAAGCTAAAGAAATAAAAACTAGAAAAATAGATGTAATCTGAGAATAATAAGTTATCAATTAATTTTCTTAAGGCTCTTGACTTCATCTTTTCCTTGATGACGATAATACTTCCCTAATACCGTACATTAACAAAGGTGTGTATTAAATAACGACACAAAACTACCTTCGAATGAAGGAAATTCTGAAAGATGATGGCAGTACAACAACCTGATATCTTCTCTTTCGATTCCATATCGCCAAGTCTCTGAATAACCACTTTTCAGCAGAGAGCCAGCAGAGATTTTACGAATGGCTGCTGCCGTGACACGCACTGAACCGTCATCATCTGTATTTGAAAGTAACATTTGATTTGTGCCGCCGCTACGCACATCGAATTCGTATCAATTTCAGCTAATCATTTTCTTGTACGTTCTTTTATCTCTTCAGTTTCGGAGACGAAAAGCGTTAATACAGGCCCGGGCACCAAAACGTGAGTCCCCCACACAAACGGTTTGGACACTTGCTATCGGCGCGCGGAGTCACTCAGTCGGCACTAACGTGTCTATTTATTAACTGCCACTTCCATCCTCTCAACGTTGTCGGCTCTGTTCTCCATTTTCCCCCCAAACGCAACTATTCCCCTGTTCTTTCCCTCCCTCCCCCTTTCCCATCCATCCCTTCTTACCCGCTCTGCATATTCCAAGTCGGGACGCGCGCGCGGCTCGTTTGTGACAAGTAATCAACGTGTCAATTACAGCACGCGGGCCAGTGCCCAACAAGGAAAACGACAACATGAAAGCGACTAGTAGGTTTGAGTCGTTGTCATGACTACAGATCACGTGTATGAACGTGCATCTGATGTCATAAGTAATAAGGTAATTGGCTTGACAACAAGGACTCATGCTGTTGTATTATGGATGTCCGCATGTGTGTGGATGCTGTTTATTAGACCTGTGACATGTCAAGGGGTATAAAGCGGGAATTTTTAACCGATACCTTTGAACGTTCTAAAATCCTATCAGACACAAAGGAAAAATGGTTACGATGGGAAGTTACAAATTAGAATAATTTAAATAACGATCATTTTAGTAAGCGAAATTCAATATAATCTTGCTTAAATGAGCAACAAAAGATATCTGATGACAAAATGAAACAGTCTTGTAACAAGCAATTTGCAATATTTTCTAGCGAGAGAGCGAATACGTGTTTTTAGCTATCGACAGCAACAGATCATTTGAAAATATAAACTTTATAATATATATGATTTACGAGAGATTTTTAACCTGTAAATTATCATTTCTCATGTTAAAAGGAATCTGTGCATTCTTCCTCAAAATTATTTCTGCGTGATAATACTAATAAATGTTTGCTGTTAATTTAAAAAAAAAGTACTCATTTATTATTACCAAAACATTACGAAACATTCCAGTTATTAATTCCTATTAAAAAAAATCGTAAACTTTTTTTTCTTTTGATCTGTGTTAAAAACAGAGATTCAGTAACGCCTTCTCGTGATAACTATTAAAGAAATCCTGATTTTGAAAACATCTACCTTCAAGATTAGTATGGAAGAATTGACTGATATAAAAATCGCATCATAATCACAATTTAGTTCTACAGCATTCCATTTTCAGCAGATCTTTTCATTAAAAAAAATGGTGTCTTAATAAACTTTAAATAAACTCAGTAAATAAATATTTTAAAAAGATGATTTGTAAATTTTAAGAATATATCATAGTTTTACTTATATTCTATATATTCTATTTAATATATAAATAGATAAATTTAAATATAAAATTTGTAATTTGATTATGAATCATAAAATAGTAATATCTTTAATTTCGATTATATAATCGAATACTTTTTTTTTTGTTCTCCAGTACTTCAAGTGCTCCAATAGCGGTTTAAATAATGTGTAATTTACAAGCAAAACTAGGTTTTATCGGTAAGTTTAGGAGAAACTGATAAAAATTGAGATGGGAAAAGTTATCGACTTTTCCCAAATAGAATCACACAGCTTAATCAATCGGTTGATCTACTTCTCTATTGTTAAAAACATAAAAAAAAAAAAGATTGTTTTTATAAAAACAGTCGAAGACATTTTTAAAAAGGCACACAGTTTGACTTTTTCCGCTTCGCAGACACTCCGGTGAAATTTCGAAATCAAATATCCGGAAGGAGATTTCGTAAAGTAGCAACATGTGCGGTGTGTGTGCGCGCGCGAGACTACTTTTCTAAACTGAGAAATGAAATGAGAATTTTCTTATATTCTCAGGAAATGGAAGTCACGTGTTTCCTTCCGCTTCGCTTCTGTCAGAATAAGATGGTAACTTCCCCCCATCTATTCCCATCCCATAGAAGAGGAAAAAAAAAACTTTCAAAACTGAATTTAAAAAAAAAAAAAAATCTAAAATCCCATAATGCGCTTCCAGTTAGTTGCCCTGTGAGATTGACAAGTTAAGCCAAAGTAGGACACTTGACAGACACTACGTTCATTTTGTTTTCCCTTTAATCTTTGGTATTGGCTTCCTGCTTAAAAGTAAAAAAAAAAAAAAAAAGAATTTCGAGTTTACCATCTGAAAACTTTTTTTTTTCTTGGTTATATGCAGGTCACATTTCTTAGATTCAATCGGAATATATATGAAGACCTATCGAAAATTTTGTAATTTGTTTTTCCTACTCGGTACCAAGAAGGTTATTTTCTGAATACTTCTCTTAGATCTTTCAACTTACAAAATCCCCCCCCCCTCCAAATACTGACTTTTTTGTATAAAATGATATCTCGAATATATTCCATAAGTTATATGAACGTGCTCATGAACAAGAATACATTACTTTTTATTATTATTTTTTTTTTTTTAATGTGATGTATTACTTCCATAACTATAGATTTGTTCCTTTTAAAAACTTTTGAGTGTTTATTCCTGGAGTAGATGCTAGCATTCCAACAGATATTCAGAACATCGCAGGAAGACTATCGAGCTTCAAGGTTTGATTTGCTTTGGTTTCTTCAGCGATTTAAAACCAAAACACTTTGTATCAACATACTATAATTCTAATTGTTAAGGAGATATGAAAGTTGTACGAAAAGTTACAATACCATGCTAAATATATATATTTTTTCAAGACATAAGTTACTGTAATGTATATAGCAATATCATCTTAAAGTTTTATTTCATTCGTGTGGGGTGCCCCGTTCCTCGTCCTCCCCCTTAGGACTGGTTGAGTCCTCGTAATGAGGAATAAAGTATATATATTTTTTACTATAGCAGCGTATGTTCATGGGGCCTGTTTGCTTTCTGAGGAACGCAAAACCCGAGTTTCCCGGAGGAAAACCCTCTACCTCCGTAGGAGACTAGCTAACTCACCTTTGGTCGAAAGAGGTCACATAAAGGGTCCGCACGTCATGGACGGGAATCGAACCCAGGTCTTTCCAACCAAAGGGCTTTGTCTATACCGGCTGAGCTACGGAGGCTGTTAAAACTTAAAGTAAAAATTAGTTGTTTTAAGAAATGAGCATCCATAAAATTCTTATAATGTTTCTCAAAATATTTGCCCTCTACTTGACTTTATTTGATTCCTCAAAGCTAAACGTCATATTCAGATGCAAACATCACACGATCATTTTTCGCGGCAGTGTACATAGTCGATTAGGGTCAAGAAATTGCGGCATTTCTTAACAGTTTAGCGTCACAAAATCCTTACATGAATTGGATATAAGCGTATTTTTTGAGAACTCAATCGGCATTTCGGTAAAGAGCACATAGTTAAACACGGATGTGAAAATTTTGATCATGTTTGAGAGATTTCGACTAAGTAACTAGATCACAATTATTAACAAGATCTTAGAGAACCTGCGAGAAGTACATTGCCTATCTAGACCACGATAGTTGCCCAATCAAGCAACGCTGCAGTTTACTAGCTGCTAAATCGTGAAGTAACCATTATTTCCAACCCATATGAAATCAGATATCTCCATTTAACAGATCCCTCCTGGGGAGCCTTGTTTAAATTCCGTTTCAGTACTTCTAAACTTATTGAAATGATGAACGTCAGTATCAAAATTAGACAAAATGCTCCGATTTATATCCATAAACATTTTCAAAAGCAAATATTTCGTTCGACCCTGACGTTGTTACAGCAGTTTTACTTACGCATATGATCATGTACATTGAAGTAGATTTGTATTAATAAATGACAAAGTGAGTTAAGTCGACACATTTTGTTTATTCATATGAGAAAAAAATCTAATGTTCTTCGCAATATTGTTATTGTCAAATTCGTAACGTTTTTTTAAAGTATTGGTGTTGATAATTTTTATAAAAAAAAACTTAGGAAGTAGTTAAAACCTTCAAAAATCGGTTTGAACGAGTTTATTGGAATGATTATAACCGCCACGAAAGGAAAACCAATCTGAATTGAACAATTTTTCGATTTCAAAAAGTTCCCACGAATTTTAAATGCGTAACATCAAATACACTCAAAATTGCTGCTTGAATACCTGAATACAGCTTTTATTGCTATAAAAAAAAGCTTTTCTATTATAGTTTCTACATATAAAAATCTAACAGGTGTACTGTATATTTGAATAATATGATGTGTTTCTTTCTTTATATGGTTAATAAAATATATTACTGAGTTTATATTTATTAATACAAATTGTTTTATAATCTAATTTTACCTATTTTGGAGAATTATGCCTATTTATTTGATAAATAATGTCTTTTGACTATTTTATAAAGCCCATAATATGCTTTATAAATGCGTTTGATTTCATTATGAATTTTAATAGATTCGGAAGCAAAAGTCACTTAAAACATTTAATGGGCCTGACTGCAATATAGTTCTTATTATCAAAGCCTCATCTATGCCCCAGAATGTGTCAAACAGCTAAGTATTTGTCTTTTCTGAATAGACCACTAACCTCTTCTACTGCTGATATCTTTATCACGAATGTCACAATAGAAGGGGGTGTTCGCACATTCTCAATGACTTGTTATGGTGACTCACTTAATCTCTGCTACCATCTATATCTCTTATGATGTTTGTACTTTCCAAAGGGGGTCACTTAGTCCCTCTTCTTCAACGGAAACATTAGCTGCCAATGTTGATGGACAGCCCTCCGTTTCCTGCTAGTATCCCGGCATCCTTTTCGACTCTCCTCCCCCAATCCCACCTTCACAAGAGTACTTTTGCTGATATTCCCACAAACAGTTCGCACTCTCGGAATAATAGTTGATCCGGAAATGACGTCATACGCACGTGCTTCTAACCGAGTGCCAATCCTGGGAACCAGAAGGTCTTTAGCTGCCGACACGCGACCTACGCGTGACCTAGTGTTAAGATTTGGTTTAGATGGTAACCGGTAGCACATGATAACGCTTTGTAAGCGATAGAGAAAGAAATTATAGTGTTCATGACTGCTCGTTTAGCGTCTAGTTTAGACAGACAACGAATATAGATACTTGGGGGGGGGGGGGAGATGATCAGAAAAAACATGAGAGAGAGAGATGGGAAGAGAAAAAGGGGGGAAATGCAATAGGCAATAAAGATATAAACTATTATAATGAATTTTTGATTTTTGCAATAATAATATCGATTATTAATCACATTCATTACTTTTTTTCCCTTCTTCTTATTTCATTTTATATATAAAAACACATCTAAACGGTATACGATAAATATAAGAATATAATTTCTTACATACTGCCATTAAAATGTTTCTATAGCAACAGAAATTTTAGTTTGAGATTTTGTAAAAATTTAATAAACCTGATAAATTAAATCGCAGAATTAAGAAAATATTAAAGTTGCGTCATTTTAAAATAAGTCATGGCGTTTAGTACAATATATTAATCAATTAAATTTGTGTAATCACGCTTTTAAAGGCGGAAGTAGTTGTCAATTGCAGTTCAAGTTTGTTTTTATAAAAATGGAGGTGCATGACAAACTCAAGAAATGAACAGGTTGAAATAGCTATGTATGTTTCCAATATGAATATTACCAACATTTCGTAGTTAAAAAAATCCTAATGAAAAAGGTTAAACCAACGGTTCGGTTTTTTTAGTGAGATCCTGCAGTTTGAACACTGTAGGCATAAATAATAGAAATAAATTCCCTCAATAGTAGTGAATAATAACTTTTAACAGATAAGGAAAATGGTATATAACTATTTTAGCATTTAAAAAAAATATTACTATATATATATTAATATATATTTAAAAACTAGGTTAGTCTAGTGGCTATGCGGTTGTGACTATATGGCTGGGAAAGGATTGTCCTGGGTTCGATTCCCGTCGCCGACGTGAGGAGCTTAAGAATCTTTCTCAGACATGGCCAAGTTAGCCGGTCTTGGGCGTGAACTTTTTCTCCCCCAATTTATTTGGGAGTTTTTCCTCCCTCAAGGCAAACCGGCCCAGCTACAGCCATAAGAAATACCAGGCGGCATAGGGCTAGCCATCTTATCCTCGGGAGGGAGTACGGCTTAGAAGGGTTAAAGATATCTGTGTAACAGGCCAGTAGTAGGGAGGGGAGATATATATAGAGATATATATAGAGGGGAGATATATATAAGAAAAAAAAAAGAGAAAATTTGTTATTGAAAATAGATAAAAAGCCATTAATTATTCTTCTGTTATGTAATAAGTTTATTCTACTGTTTGAAGGGTTCCAAGGCAGGTTACGAACTGCTCTTGGATCAAATGATGCCTCCTTTGTTTCGTAATATATTTTAACTCCCAAACATTTTTTTTTATCTCCATAGCAACAAAAAAAAAAAAAAAAAAAATCAGCATTCTAATAAACTGTATATGAGAAAAACATGGATGTTATTAATGGTAAATCTATCCCAATGGCTTTAACAGGCCTTTAAGGCCCACAACCTTCCAAGCATGCTTGGATTTCGTAACCGAAATACGAGGATAGAATGGTCACTCCTATGCCTCAAGGTATTCTTGGCTGTATCCCTGTGTGTTCACGGGGCCGGTTTGCCTGCTTGCGGGATGAAAAACACCAGATAAACTGGCGGGAAAAACCCTACTGCCCGCGCCCAAGACCGGCTAACTTGGCTATGGCTGAGGAAGATCCTTCAGCTCCTCACGTCTCCGACGGGAATCGAACCTAGGACACTCCTTCGCCAGGCATATGGTTGCGAAGCGCAAAGCCACTAGGCTAACCGCGTGGACATTAATGGTAAATAGTCATGGTAAATATTGAAGCAGTTTGAATCTTGAGTAGTCTCAAGTATTTTCAAGCATTGTAACAAAAATGGTAAACAAAAGCCCCGAATTTCTACAGATAATAAAAGATTATATTTCTTAAACTAACGTTGAAAGTATCAGATATTCTTGACTAACTGCAAAAAAAGCACTGCAATTTTAGTGGTACCTATTACATGTGTGTGTGTGTGTGTGTGTGTGTGTCAGCGAGGACTGTTTGCAGTGCAGCGGAAAAGGTAGGGTTTTATGAATTGCTGAATTCAGTTTGCATCTACCAAGGTGAAATTCAGGCGTTCTATATGGACGGGTCCACCTGAACGATACAGAAGAGTGGACAACATAAAAGTCATTGGAGATTGTACTATGGCAACTGTAATCATGCAGTGGATGAAGTTCGGGTTAAAGTGATATAGATCCATCTTCAAATATGCTCCTCGTCTAAATCCATTCGCAAACTGTTTTCACTATGCTATCTTCTCTGATGGGACCATCTTTCATGTTTCTGGGAAGGTACAACAGACACAGTTTTCGGGGAAGTCACCAAAAGTTATCTAAATTTGGGATGTTCCTTGTCTTCAGATTCAATGAATGGACTGTCATGGAAACAAGAAAAATATTACTCAGCATGCTGCAAAATTCATTTGCAATTCTTTAGAGACTATAAAGATATCCGTCCATTCACGAGAGTTCCACGCATGCCAACACAGTGAAAAGCGTTCTTAAAGCAGTTTCGAAAAAGATGGATGTATAAGAGCTGGCTGCATCGCATGACCTCTTAACTCACTAGATTTTATTCCTCTAGATTTCTTTTTTTGTGACAGGTACATAACAGATGCCGTGTACGAAAAAGAGATGGAAGAATGATTGAGATGAGACAGTGAACTTGATATAAAACACCCGGAAAGAGTTCTACCTTGATATGTTTGGTCAGCTCATCAGGAAAACACATGTGAAGATCTACTGAAAGTTACTAAAATTTGGCTGTTTTTTCTGCTATCTGTGAATGAAAATCACATTAGTCTATCCCGCTAGTTGACAATATATCGATTATTGTTATCGATAATAATTCTACTCGATAATTTCAAAACTAAATTTTTAGCCTTAATTATCCAGCTAACATTTTTTTTTTTTCAATGAACTAAAACTATGCACCAAAAGTCACTTTAAGTAAATAACTTTTGCTGATGGACATACACTTGTCTTTCACCTGTACAGTTGCCGATTTAGCACGTCATTATTCTTAATCGACAAAAAGTGATTTGCTCAGTTAATAACGTCAACACTCGGTATTTTGCAAGTTTACGATTTATGGCAACATTTGCAGCATTTACTTCTGTATGAAAAGTTTGTGGCTAGATACGGTCTGAAGCCACCAAAATATCCCATTTGGCTTCTTAAATCTTCCCCATTAGAAGAACGAAAGTAGATTTTCAAGTGAAAGGTTTTGATCAGTGAATAAGCCTTGTTACCTAAGAGCCTACTAAGTGCTGTAGTAATGCATCGCAAACCTAACGAGGCCAGCAATCATCATTGATATAATGATAATTGCTGTTATTTCTGTAATGATACCTCACTGGAAATAAGGACGAAATTGTAATAATGCTAAAGAACGAATTACTGACTAATTCTTCGACAAAATTAATTGTCGATTTACGTGCAGTTCCTTCTTATTACTGTTAAAGGATTTGAAGTGCCTTTTCAAAGACGAAGGGAGAGAGTTTTGTTGTGCCATTTGCTCCGTTAAAGAACGAATGTAATGACAACCATCTGGCGAAGCAGTGCCAACAAAAATTTAATCTGAAAATGAATTGTCCATTCTAAGAGATAATGGCTTAAATTACGTTATTTATGAAGCTTGATGATTAAAAAAAAAAAATGCTTAGAAAGCTGTGTCGAGGATAAGAAAAAAAACTCATTTGATTTGTTGGATGTGCGCATGCGTATGAATGCGTTATTTAATTGTTCTTTCAATACAGCTCAATTTAATATACAAATGCAAAATTCACTTTCTGTATAATAATCAAGTAAAAATAATTAATTAAACCATTCTTTTATAAAATAATTAAGAATCTAATATTTTGTATAAAAATTTATTTCAATAATGTTTATTACCCTTTTTTTACTTAAAAAAATAAATGTTTTGCATAAACACTTAAAAATAATAAAGACAATAAATAGGGATTATAATTTTTCTTAGTTTTTAACTTCGTGACTTTTTAACCAAATCAACGAATACATGTTTAGTGGAGAACATTGGTCTTCGAATTTGCTCAACACGAAATGTACGTAACAACAAAACAACCGGAACAATTACGGTTTTAAGTCATCTCCTTTCGGAGCTCGTTACTGCCAGAACCCTCATGTTGGGGCAAAATCGGATTTTCGATTTTTATTGCATGCTTTTTCTTTTGACGGCGAAGTTGAAGCGACGGTTGTCCTCGTTTCCCCATTAGTCGACTGTAACTGTTAGGGTCGGTCTTACAACGGCATATTGAGATGATTTCTCTCTTCTACCCTATCTTTTTCTTTTATTCTTTTTTTTTTATTATTATTATTACGGTCACAACCCCGATATCTGCTTTTTCTCAAGCTGAGTATGAGGAAAAGAAAAACAGGGAACATAACAGGAGTACAAAAATGTAGAAAGTAGGGTTGGGGATGGTGCAAAAAAAAAAAAAAAAAAAAAAAAAAAAAAAAAAAAGAAGAAGAAGCTGAAGTTTGTAAAGTGGAATGCTAGATATAATTGCTTCCGGCTGGATAATTTCACTTAAAGCAAACTCGGTGTATAGTGATATTGCACGCCTACCACATTTGTCCACGAATTTCAAGTAATAACGTACTACAAACGAACAGTAAGCTGCCAATGCCTGTAGAGCTCTACAATCATCCCTCCTGTTATATTCTCTTTTCAGCCTCGAGCATGATCCGGAATGATGCAGCCAATGTCTAACACGCTCACCTAGACAACCCAATTCTAATTTGCCTTAGATACCATCACATCCGTAACACTATTGGACACCGAGAACTCTGAGGGGTGTGATGAGGGGGGGGGAGGGGGAATGTTACAGCGTTGCCATCAGATTACTGATTATTTCAGCTGACGAGGGATTTAGCTGGCGGCTTGTTTGTCTTCACTCGCCGTGCGGACTCTATCGCGCGAACCTCCCAAAATTTTTCCCCCTTTGTAAACAAGACAACAGCGAAGCGTAAAGTCTATCTTTTGTGCCGTCTTTCACGTATTCGGCTAATGCTCGACACAAACATCTCTATTTACATACGACTAGCAATCGGCGCCGACTATAGACGCCTAAATCTTACTCCTCTTCCTCCTTCCTATCACCCTATCTCTCTCTCTCTCTCTCTCTCTCTCTCTCTCTTCATTCCCTGGTTTTCTTTCTGGATTGTTTGATGAATTGCAGCCCTCGGAAAAGTTTTCAAAGGGAATGCAAAATATTGCTTTTCAGGTAGGGATCACTCGGTTTTCTTTTCGTTCTCTTCGAGGGAAAAAAAAAAAAAAAGAAAAAGAAAAAACGAAAAACTTGTCATCTTCTCTAGTGATGAGATCGGTACCATCAAAAGGTGTTTACATTAAATTGGACATCCTACACGTGCCTGTCTGCAGAACGAGAACTAATTCAGCCAATTGGAAAAAGAGAACCCTGCCATGCCTAGTAGTGAGGTTACAACACACATCAGTTCTGCTAGGCCAAATAGCTTTCAAACAGTATTCCTTCAAAGCTCGCGACATATCAAGTGTGATACGTTTAAATTGGTGCAAAAGATACAATAGCTTTAGAAGCTTGTATAAACAAACTCCCCAAGATAACGGTGTAGTGAAAGAAGGTTATTCTGCTAGGCAATTTCATCGTCTTTTCAACCAACTCTCTGGTGATTCTTTTCAAATCTATAAAAGCCCATCTTTTGACATGGTAGCTTAAATATACTGATATTTGGAAAAGAGAAGAATGAAATCAAGTGCAATACAGCGCTCTTCGCTTTGAGGTACAAATGAAATTCTCTTATACAGATGCGAAGCAGATAAATATCCTAACCTGTTTTTTTTTTTTTTTTGAGACATTTTGATAAATGTGATAATAATAAAAAACAAATAGTAGTTCGTTTTATTTTATGCGATCTTTACATATTTCTTACGCTGTTAGCTTTTTCATTTTTAAACTTATTCTGACAACGTAATGGAACGTTTGTTTAACGCATTTAAACAGAATTTATTTGTTTATTATACATTTATTTATTATGCAGTTAAGCACAGTATCACAGATAAAATATCATCCTGATACAGCTTCAAATCCAGAGTATTTTTTTAATTGCAATTCTTTGATGAGCTCTTGCGAGCTTCTGTAGCTCAGTCAGTATAGACGAAGCCATTTGATCGGAAAGAACTGGATTCGAATCCCGTCCATGACGTGAGAAACCTTTATCTGGTCTCTTTCGACTAAAGGTGAGTCAGCCGGTCTCATACGGTGGTAGGAGCTTTTTCACCCAGAAACTCGGGTTTTTCGTCCCCCCAGAACAGGCAAATCGGCCTCGTGAACACACATGGATTACAGTCATGAATACGTCCCTGTCATATGCCGGTCCCGAGCCCGGATAAAATTGTGGGGTTGGAGAAAGCAATGGTGAACTACCTCGTAAAAAGCTCACCAGAAATACTTTGTGGGCAATGCCTACAAAGTCACCTACGGTCGGAAACGAATGAAAGGGAAGATTAGATCACACGATAAGCTCGGCAAGTTTTTTTCAGTTTAGTAGGATTACAAGAAAAGAAATGCAGTTATTACTAAATCTATTTCCCTAAAAAGGCTTGAGTATACAAAATCGGGAAAAGACAGAAGAACTGTCTTTACATGTAATAAAAAACAACGTCATAATTTTTGTGGGAGAAAGAGCAGGAAGTTTGAACAGATATCAAAGCACCGTATATATTTCATAAGGAAGTCGTGTGTCAATAATAGTCATACATCATGTTGCCAAATGATTCTCTCTGAAATTTAAACTTTTCTCAATACTCTTGACTTTTCAGACCATCGCCAGACATGCATGCCATTTCGACCTGGATCCAAACATGAAATCTTATTGCTTGATGACTTTCGTTTCTTCAGAGCTGCCGCTGCAAAGAAAGCAATTTCCAGAAGTTGCTAAATATTGACCACCAAAATTTTGATATTTTCTATCCCATCCTATTCTAATTTACGCTCACACGTAGACCTACACTTTTTACCGTGTAGGCATTCGGAACCGAAAATCCTACGGAATAGGTTGGTTACTCCTTATTCCTGGAGTGTCTTATGACTCTAGCTGTGTGTATGTGTGTGTTCACGGGGTCAGTTTGCCTGTTCCCGAGTTTCCGAATGAAAAAAAACTCTCTTCTTCCATATAAGATCGGTTAACTCACCTTTCATCGAAAGAAACCATATAAAGTTCCTCATGTCGCAGACGGGAATCGAACCCAGGTTTTTCTGACCAAAGCTACGGAGGTTCTGATATTTTCTATGTTTCGTTTAAAAATAATGTGTGATTGCCTAAGGGAAATAATTCAAGATAATCTTGTAGTCGTTGATAAAGATTAAGGGCTCGTATTAAGTTATAAGGCTGTCTAGGCATGATAGCCTTATAACTTAATGTAAGGCTATCACGCCTTATATCAATAATCTGTGATAGGAATTCATTGTGATCTATTCGTGTTATATATGATAATTTATAACGAACCAGGGGATCGAAACGCCGAAAGACGTTGCACGCACTTCGATTGGAACCTGGTTCGGTTCGCGTCATAACACAAAGAATCTTTATTTTGCAATGGAAGCTGAGCTAGACAGTCTCAGGCAGTGGCATCAAGATTTTTTCCTTCCGAAAACTCTGGTTTTTCTTTCCTTAAAAGGCCGGTCAGAGAACACACGAAATTAAGACAAAGAAATATTATATACGTGTATGCAGTACAGATAGTCTAGAATGGACTCCGTCAATGAGTCCTGGACTCGATAGAGGTGGCATGTAGTAATAATAATAATATCACAGCGTAATTTATGGATGAATCTTAAATTATATTATAAATGATTTTTTTCCCTTCTTTTACGAGTATTTCTTCTCTATTTATTTTAGTGTGGATATCAGAAAATGTGTTGCATACAGAGATATAGGAAAATGTCGATTGAGTATTCCTTTGAAATGGGAACTTAATTTAGATAATTTATTTTGAGCTACGTCAGAACTCTTCACAGAACTTAAGAAAGGTCCTTACTGTTTTAAGTTCTTCCTCACTGTCTCCGATAGAAAATAAGGTCATCTACAACACCGGGTGTCAACAAGACATTGTACATCAGAAACGCGTCCGATGATGAGATCAATATACAGCCCTCCCTGAATTTCTCTGTGTCCGGATGTGTCACATTTGATCGTCCGTCATCGTCCGTGACGTCGCACGATTGGAAGAAAGGAAGGACAGAAAGTGACCCTTTTCAGGGTCGTATCGAACTTTGACACATGTCCGGAGATTTGTCGTGTTCAGATATCGCCCTACACAAAAGAGCAGAAAAGAAGCGCGCGCTGCTCCCCGACAGTTCGGCGGCGAGCTCTTGACATCGGGGTGCTGTCCAGGAGTCGAGTGCTCCACTCGGCCGTGTTTCCGGGCGACGTACGCACACACACACACACACATACACCTCGCTTGTTCTGACATCTCTGATTCACCGATTTAGGTACGCATGAGTGGGTAGTCAGAAAGGGAAGAGCTTTGAAGAAAGGGACTACAGAGACTCTTGGGGGGTGGGCTCAGTCATTCATTGCAAAGAAAGAAACGCCGTGTTCGCATACTAGGATCAGTAGAGGTTTACTCAAATAGAGAGTCTCTTATAATCCTCCGAAGTGCTCTAGGTCAACAGTAGTATAGGAGGATTTCATTTGCAGATTATCAGCTTGTGAGAAAAGAAACATCGCTAAATGAACTCCGAATAACACTCGGGGCCCAAGGCGATATACAAAATCTGCTAGTGCGTGACTGAAGATTGTGACACCATCTTTTTTACGTATAGTTGTTCACCAAAGTCTTAATGAGAACATGTTAGGCAAGTTAAAATCATAAAATTAATAGTGAAGAAATGCATCAAAATATAGCCGTGTTAGATTACATTTTACTTCGTTTTGGGAGGGAAAAAAAGAGAAAAATAACCCATAAAATATCCGCAAGCAATACAAAGTTTTATAAACTTCGAGAAGTATTGATTATGCTGGAAACTTAATGAACAACTGAGGAGTGCATACTTGCCAAAGATTCCGCTTGACTGCTAGAACTCGAACGATGCACTTGATAAAATAAGCAAATGTCACAAATTTCATAATTATTCTTTGTGTATATTTTTTTTTTTTTTTGAATGGCCACTTTTGCAAACAAGGTATGTGTATTTTTTATTGACAACCAGATATTCCTATGAGTTTTTAAGGTTATCGACAAAGTAGAATAATATCTCGGAAACATGTTCGTATGTAGAAGTTTTATTTCATTTTATTTTTTATATTTATATTTATTTTTATTTTTAGAAATCTTGCGTTAATTAGCATATTGCACCCTTTGAAACTTCTCGAAATGAGATCTCGAAGAAGAGTGAATCTATCTCTTCAATTACATTATGTATTAATACTGACGTGTTTTCATGAAGACCTGATAGAACTCCAGTTTACATTGAGCTGTATCAATCTTACATCTACTCTAAAATGACTTCCAACCTCCTCAATATTCTCTCATCTCTCCTGTGTGTTTTATTAAATGAGTTTTCATTCTCGGAATGAATAATTTTATTTCAATTTCATGAAAGAAGGTTACACTATTTTTGGGGAAGTTTTACAATGACGTCACACACGAAAATAATGCAAAGGAATTAAATATTATTTCGTAAAAACATTTTCTGACACTTCTTTCGGTTTTTTCCCAAATGTCTTCAATATATTAAAAAACGACATCCTTTCAATGAATTTATCACTTTTGGAAATATGAAAAAGTCGCATGTCGTAAGTTTAAAGATCGCATTTTAAATTAAAGATAGTAAATTTGTAGTCGAATAAACATTTTTAAATGAAAACTTAATGATAATTCCCTGTATTAAAAATGTATGGCCTATTTTTGCCAAAGCGACAAAACACTACTTAAAAAATTACTATTACTACTACTGCAAAATAATCCGAATCAATTTAATTCTATTGCATAATAGCAAGTCCGAATTTGGATAAAATCAAATCTACAAATCTAGATTCATAATAAGACAAAGAAAATTCTTCGCCCCCCCCCCCAAAAAAAAACATTATACAATAAATTATAAAAAATTAATAATTGAAAATAAGTGAAATTTGTAGCCTCCGTAGCTCAGTTGGTTTTGGCGATGTCCGTTAATTGGAAAGACGTGGGTTTGAATCCGATCCTGGATGAAAACCTTTATCAGGGCTTTGCATCCTGATATCTCCGTATGATATGTTAGTCAATATCATACGGAGGTAGCCTTTTTTTTTTTTTCTTTTTTCGAAAACTCGGATGGAAACAGGCCTAAAGTAACAGAAAAACAAAAATATTTTTTGTTTCTGTTACTTTAGGTTAAATACTTTTCTACTATTTATAAAATTATAATAATAAAGCCACAGAAAAAAAAAAAAAGCATTTAAATCCACTCATAAAACAAGTACGTTAAGTCTTTTCTTTGTTTCACGATCTAGTGATTTCGCATTTTTATTCAATAGCTCTTCCCCCCCCCCCCTAAAAATAGTTTCAGTGCACATTGTAGTTGGAAGAATTTGTGTTGCAAAAGAATTCTTTAGCAAAATGTATTGCGAAATTCAACATTATTCCTAGTTTCTAGTCACTGAATCGACAACAGTAGAAATCCATTATTGCTTTGTATAATAATCAATTAAATTTATTTGTCGCTTGGTAGTTCATTATTATTAGCTGAAAATAGCTGCAGGGGATTACGAAGACGAAAAATAACGGCTATCCATATAAAACGCTCCAGAGGATTGATTTACTTGAACTATTGTGATGCAAAATGTAGTTGGATAGCTTCACAGGAAGAGTTATGAAATTTAAATATTTATATTTGCGAAACTAAAGAAGGAATCTGGAAAATGAATTTTCAAACTATGAAAATATTGAAAGGCAACTTATTCAAGCGAAGCAGAAACACTGTCTAAATGAAGGAACAAAGAGAAAGTTAAAACGATGGACTGAATAAAATGAGATGAATAAATAATATACTGGAAAGAATGAAAAATATATTCTTGAAGTTTCTAGAATAGGAGTTTGAAAAGTGAAATTCTTTCTTTTCTCCCCCCCCCCTCCATTCTTACGCAAATAAAAATGTCAAACCTACCGATGTACACATTTGCCAATGTGTAGTCTGATGTTCACGTATTCATTGATACATACAGAATGATGAAAGAAAAATCTAATAAAGTCAGATATGTCATACCAACAGGATATATTGTCTACAAGAACCCATCGTGGCTGGTAGCCTTGATGCCACAGAGTCTCCTTTGAAAACCTGCAACGCACATTTCCTAGCATTTCCAATTTACCAAAATGGAACTCAAACTTTCAATACGTTTCTTCGTTCTCTGCCTTTTCAATACACTATTAGGCTATAAATTTAATAATCCATTATTTTGGGGGAACCATTAAACAAAAACGTAAGAAGAGTCATTGTTTTTTGGTGGGTGGGGGAACATTTAAAACTGTGTCGACGTCGATTAGATTCATGTTATCCATACAAGTTATTTATGGCAATAGGTGAATATCTAAAGGATATGTCGACGTTAAACTCTAAGCACCTTATATATTACTTATAAAGAAGTCAACGGATACCCCATGGGCAAGGAGCATCGTGCCATGTAACGAGTCACGAATCTGTAGCCGGTATAAATTGGAGCAATATGATGCTAACAAGTTACTGCAACTGTATCCGGGTGAAATATTGAACATGTTGCAGGCCTATCTATTCTGCAAATTGTTGACAAATTGGGCCATCCCAGGTCAAGAATCAGTGATACCATACTGAAATGGTAGCGCAGGGAGTCAACTGCAAGTACTATCCGCAGTAGACGACTCACCACGCTCACCGAACGCGACCGTAGGGTGCTACGAAGGATAATATGTAAAAACTGCTATTTGTCAGCCGACACGTTGAATGCGGAGTTCCGGACATCGACTGCAACACGAATCTGCACAAAAAACATTCAGAACCGAGATCACAACATGGATTTCTATGGTAGAGCCGCAATATGCAAGTCCCACATTACCCAAACCAACATGCAACGTCGTCTACGTCGTCTTGAGTGCTGCAAAAAGTGTGTACAGTGGTACGTAGAAGCTTGGAAAACTGTGTTATGGAGCGACAAATCACGTTATACCTCTACCGAGCAGATGAACTGAGGGGTGTGGCTGATGCCCTGTGAACGTCTCTTACCGGAGCGTGTTACCCCTACTATGAAATTCGGAAGTGGTGCTGTGATAGTTGGTCCTGTCTTTCCTGGTTGGGCCTTGGACTTCTCTTTGTGGTGCCAGGAACATTGAACTCCTAGAGGTGTAAGAACATTATGGATAATGCAATGATTCCTACTTTGTGGCGTTTCCATGGAACTGACCATTGTCTCTTTCAACAAGATAACGCACCGTGTCATAAGGCTGCTGTGGCTGCTTGGCTTGTGAACATGAACGTCACCACACTTGACTGGCTTCCACAGAGCCCTGATCTAAGCCGTATTGAACATCTGTGGGATGAACTGGAGCGTTTGACGAGGTCGTGGAACGTCCCCTCCACAACACTCCAATACCTCATTATATGTCTACAGTAGGAATGGTCCAAAATTCCCATTATCGATATCGTACGCTTGTGGAAAGTATGCTCCGTAGGATTACGGTAGTCATCACAGCGAAAGGAGGTCCTACATCTTATTAAGGTAGATGCCATGGCTGTTTGCTCCTCACACTATGATGTCCGTTGACGTCTTTTCAAGCAGTGTATAATAGGCTGAGAGGTTTATGTAGTTTATTCCTGTTTTGTTACTCTGGATGAAATTTCCGTCTGAGAAATGATTAAATAGTTATATTCAGTTAATTATTGATCGTACTATGTTAAAAGTAATTAATACATCAACGTCGTCGTCGTCAGCAAATTCCTTATACTCGTATATACCCTCAAGGGGTGTATAGAATACTATGATAGTACTAAATGAAAAACCTTCATTATTACTCACTTCGTATATTACGTTTTATTTATATTATATCTTATATTTTGGACTTCTAGCGCACGTCTAATTGAATCAACCCACCTACATGTTGGTCCTCCTCTGGGTCTTTTTTCCCTACGATCTTATCATCGAACTGCTTTTGCTAATCATTCCTCTCCCGTTCTGGTTTGACCACCTGGGATTAGTTTTGCACACGCTGAATGCTAGCAATGTCAACTTTGTTCTTATCATCTTCATTTTTAATATGATTCTGCCATAGATGACGCCAGTTCACTTCTCTAAGCAAATAAGATTTTCTTCGTGCTAGCTCCTGGTTCTGGAATTTTCCTAATTTCGGAACCTGGAACACTGGTTGTTCACTTTTCCGGTACACTGGCTTCTGTTATTTTTTGACTGAAATTCCATCCCTTCAAAAGGAAATCAAAACGTATTGTCTACGAAGGTTTGTCTGTTTTTATTGTAATAAGAGTGAATTGTAAAGAGATTTACAATTTTTCATGTTGTTACACTCGTGAAAATTTGTAAATCTATAAGTCTAGTACTATAGGTGAGTTAAGGATTAGATTATCCAAGGATCCTAATCTAGACTGGTCTTTTCTAGTCCATCTATCCTCAATAAAAAGGTGGCAGACTCACGTAGTACTAAATCGCCTACCTACCTACCACCACCAGAAAAATTAACCACCATAATTTACACATTTATATCGATTTAGAACAATAAATAAAAATATAAATGCTGATATATAAAAATATAATATACGTTATTATAAATGACAACTTCGGCAGTAATGACTTCTCAGTTCTCTAGAAGTGAATCCATTCGATATTATCTAAATAAATCCAACGCATTGTACTAATGTACGATAAGTTTACAACCTTTAGCTAGAAAAAAAAATCATTCTAATCATGTGCCGATTTCTAGATCTCATGAGACTAAAATTATATTTTTTTTATTAATTCTCAGAAACTGTTATACTTTTGTTCGAATAAAATGAATAGGCTGAGGACCAACTCAACTATTTAAGTTAACCATTAATTACTTTTTAATTTTCCGATGAAATTCCTCAGACGATTAATTTTACTACCACCTAAAAACATTCACAGAAATCTATACCTAGAGTGGCGTTACAGCCTATTAGTAGGAGTGGCTAACCAGCCAGCAATTGTTATATAATGACAGTAAGGTGTTAAATTCATGTTGAAACTCAACTATAATCAGAAGAAATTCCATAAATGAAAGATTATAAAATAAAAAGAATAAACTAAATGAGATTACTCACGGAAAGAAAATCTTTGAGGGGGAAAAATATACTGTATATATATTTTTTTTAACCAAGTAATTTTATAAACTTGGTTATTTTAACTCCTAATCCCAAGTATGCAAATAATTAAGTTTGCGCCTGAAACAAAGTTCAAGTCTAAAGATGTTACAACACCAGGGCAACTCATTGTAAAGCTCTGACCACTATTCTTAGTATAAAGGTGGATAAAGATCTGATCACTATTCTTAGTATTTTCCCATAATGTAAAGCACATCTCACTAGAAGATGTATACTGCAATGCATTATGGGTGGGGTCACTACCCAGACCGGTTTCAATTTTTTTTTTTGAGGTCTCCTTAGTGAGTAGCTAGGCCCTAAAAATACCAAGGTTTTAGTAATACGGAGCCTTATCATCTTTATCTATAGAAGTTGTAACAAGGTGTTTTTATTTTTAATAAAAATCTCTGGAGAAGATATAGAAGTAATAAATTTTTTAACTTGGAGATATTGTATATTAGAATATACCAAGTAATTTTATAAACTTAGTTATAAAATTACTTGGTAATCAGAGCTTTACAATGAGTTGCCCTGGTGTTGTAACATCTTTAGACTTGAACTTTGTTTCAGGCGCAAACTTAATTGTTTGCATACTTAAGATTAGGAGTTAAAATAACAAAGTTTATAAAATTACTTGGTTATCCTAATATACAATATCCCCAAGTTAAAAAATTTATTATATATATATATATATATTATGAGTAGTTCCTCCTATTAAGGAACTTATTCATTTATGTAGTTTATCAATTTTTTGTTATGCATTTCCTGAAGAAATTTTTATAAAACGGATAATCAAAAATTGTCTAGGAATAAAATACAGTAATTGATAAAACTTCCCGTAAAATTAGTGAGTTAATTTTCATTCATTTATGTTTTGTTCAATTTTTTTTTCGTTATTTGTATCAATTTTCTTTTATTTTTATCCCCAGCTTAAACTAAACAACTTGATTAAAAAAAAAAAAAGAAATAATAATAGTTCAAAGTATCTATCGATACATGATATAAATAAATTAAATACTACATTTTGGCCATCTACTCTACCTAGCTTCTTACTACAAACCTTGAATACAAATTGTAAGCAAAAAAGAAAGAAACCTATTCGTTTTCGGGGTATTTCAAACTAAGATTATAATTCTTGTCCATAAAATTAATTGCTTTTTAAAATATGCAAACAAAAATATATGCCATATTGCAATAATTAGACCTTATAATAGCATATAATCGTATCAGCTTAAAATACACGCTCGATACACTTTATTGTAACCGTAAAACTCCAAAATTAAAGCTTCTGTACCGCAGTCGCAACATTTGTGCTTCGAATGGAAAGCCGTTTACGAATTCTGTTTAAAACGACAGGAAAACTGAATGAATATGTTTCCAGTTCTATACAGAGGTAATAAAATTTACTTCTCTGGAAATTCAGATTTTTGACCAGCAAACTGGTCGGAGAACATACGCAGATAACATGCAATGATATACTAGCATCATAGTTCTTGTTTAATCACAAAGGATGAAACAGAACCTAAATTAATTTTACAAGCTTTGATCCATAAATGTAACATTTATGAATCTGACTAAAATGCTATTTTTTAGCATTCAGTTCAATTTGTCATGCATTTTATTTGAATACACCACTTTTAAAGAGATTTTTATTATCATCTATAAAAGATTATAAAAAGTTGTTTTATTTAATATATATATTTAAATATTTATTGAATATCGGGCGAATTAATTATAGTTTTTAAAATACTTTAAAACACCTTTTACCGATTTGTATACTGTTTATTATGATTGATCATAATAAACAGTATACAAATTATACTGTTTATTATGATCAATCAAATATATACGATTCATCAAATATATAAAAGTTATATATTTGATGAATCGTTGCAAAAGAACGATCTGTAATTAAATCGTAGAATAAATAATTGTTTTCAGAATTTTGAAATAGAAAGATGAACTAATGGCATTGCAAACGTGTTTTGATTGAGTTGTTTTAATTCTAAACGTTTAAGAATTCGAGTATTTATGACGTCATTCCTTGCAACTTAGTGATTTTGGACTGCAATGCTAATTTTTGCTAAATGATGCCAACTTTGAGTTTTGAAATTCTACTGTGGTGCTATCTGTAAAAACTTTTAAATAGGAAAATTAAGAAAATATCACGGGTTTCTCAGCTGCTGATACAAAAAGAGAATTCTGAACACCTTTATTGGGTCTCCCCCACGGATTCATCACGCATCACCAAAATAAAGAAATAGAATAATGAACGGGAGAACAAGAAAAGGAAAAAAAAAAAAAAGGAAACCTCCCCCAACTAGGAAAAAAAAAAGTGGAATCTCACGCTAGGCCATTCTGTTTGCACGAAGCAAAAGATGAAAATAGAGGAGGAAGCTGATTGAACCCGTTGATTTTTTGGTTCAGTGACCGCCCCCTTGGTGGTCTCCGCAGTAGCAAGAAGCAGACGCGGCAGTATTTCCAGCGTCCACTAGCGAATCGAGCGATGACGGCGACCAATCAAGAACTCGATACCGTTGCTCGCTATAGACCCGCCATCTGGGAAAGCAGGTGGCAAGGCGGTGGCCTATGATGACCTCTATCGTAAATCACCTCCGAATATTCGGCTGTCATGTGGACGTCATAGCGAGGATAACTCAATTCAGGTAATTTCATCAGGCGTGCTCTTGCCGGCTAACTGGGCCGAGGCTTTCCGCCGGGATGACTCCCACCTCGTCCTCAAGAGGTGCAATTAAGCAGCTGCCTCCCCGCCCAACGAGCACAACAGTGTCCACTTGACACGCAGTTTACCTTCGCGCATAAATTAGCGCGCGCTCCTCGTGCGCCACGCCAAGCGAAATAATTAGATGACGTCACGCAGCGGCACGCGCGTTGCCATGGAAGCCACGTGTCTCGTCAAACTCGGCATAAAGAGCTTTGCTCTGACTTTATAATTCTGTTAGGTAAAGCACCCCGGAAGGGAGGAAAGAGAGGAGAAGAGGGAACAGAGAGAGAGAGGAGGGAACTTAGTGGGAGGCATCCCTTTGTATGGGAGACCAATATGGCGGGATTGTCCTCATGCCACTCCCGATCTCATTGAAACCCAACAGAATACTTACAAAAATTCTACCTAACAAAGTAATAATAAAAAGAAAAAATAATAATAAAATAAAACTAGAACAGAACACTCGTTTGAAGTAATGCAACGAAGCAATACGGTTACGTGGAAATATCAAACAAGCTGTGCACAAAAGCAGTGTTATCAAACAGAAATCATTTACAAACTTTACAATTGAGAATTCCGATACTCGTGGCTAAAGGATTTTTGACGAATAAATGAACTCCAACATCTTAATTTACCACTTCTCCAAGGACAATAAAGAAATGAACTTTATAAAATTTCTTTTCTTTTTATTTATTAAATGTATTTATTTATATCCTATAAAAATTAACATATTATAGGACAAAACATCCTATTTATTATCTTCCTTCACCCATTTTCGTTTTATAAAGAATGTATATATAAATCTCATAAGCTGTTTTTTTGTCGTGGATCGAATAGATGGGTTTTCGCTTTTATTCTTTTCTACCACTCTTATTTAATACTTTAGTTGTGGTTGACATTTCAGAGCTATAACCAAAGTAATTAGTACGTAAACACTGTGTTTATGAATACAGGAAGAATTCCACAAATATCTCATTTTTGTTGCCAAAGTTTGAATGATTTAAGTGCACAAAATAATGTTGCGTAAGCTATAAATTATTTTATGCTCTATTTAGAATATATAGAATATATACTTTATTTTATAAAAAAAAAACCTTATGAAAATCCGTAAATTAAATTTCTAAACAGTAGTAACATAGCAGCTAAATAAAAAATAATAATTAATAATATAAATACTGATAAATTAATTGAATTGCAAATATTTTATAAAGTCTTTCGCCCACAATTGAGTGGTCTAGGGATCGTCCGAATTTTTAGAGACGGCTTTACTTATTCATAAGGGCGACCCTAGAGCTCAATAACACTCCACTCAAAGAACCTCCCTCACTAATCACAGACAAAGGGGAATATGAAAAAGCATTAGTGCTTCACCCATCAAACCAGCAATGTTCTGCGACATTTGAAAGCTGAAAAACCTAATTCTTTATAATTCTTCAGGATTTTGAGTTTAGCTGTTATGTTATAAACAAAATAATTTTTCAGGATTTTGAGTTTAGCTGTTATGTTATAAACAAAACTTGCGTAATCGCTATTTTTGGGAATGAGGTAGTTGCCAACAAAAGATTTTACGAATATTTCACTCAAAGAGTTGCCCCAACTATTCTGTACTGAGATTACATGAAGTCCTAGAAATTAAAGGACAAAAGTATGCGCTTAGGGATTGTTGAATTTCTGCTGGATAATACTTCCCTACTCGTGCTGTTGTAGTAATTCCAGCTCACACATATCCTTTATGAATATAAATTTAACTCATAACAATAGTTCTAGGCTTCTGTTTCAAGCTTTGAACCACATTAGAGCAAACAATGTAGTAATATAACTTTTAGTTTTTGAATAAGCATTTGCACAGATGCGGGATGGAACTCAACTTCCTTCTTCAGATAGACTTGTTCATTCACAGTCTGATTTATTTAATTAGGTAATAGTTCGCGCTGCTCTAACCTATCATAAGAGATCTTTTGATCCTAACGAAGCCAGCAAAAAATCAATAAATAAAATCAGAATAAAAACACAAACAAAAATTTGAAACCCGTTTCTTTAGTGAGAAATTGAAATAAATTATGGTAATAAAACAAGTGATGTCAATAGCCTAATAAGTGCATTTTTTTTCTTGGTTAAATGCAAACTCAGTAGACTCTGGCTCTGCTATTCGTAATACACAAATTTGAAAACGTAAATTTATAGCAGTAGTAATGGTATAGATAGAAGTTTGTTGCATTATAGAAATATTCATTTCATTATCATATTATTAAATAAAAATCTGAAGTCAAATATCAAATAAAGCTCCAATTAAATACGTCTAATCTCCATTTTTGAATAAACGCTAAAATACATGCCACTGTTCTGTACTATGCGTGTGATTGCTATCGAATATTTCTTTTGTACTTTCTTTCAAGATAAGCACTGATAACACATCAAAGTTCTTGCGTCTGACTCCTCTTGTTGATTAATTAAAAAAAAAAAAATACATCTATCGGCCTATCCCTGCCATTATAAATAAGGGAATGATACCTCATTCGTTCTCGCATCAAAACTATTAATGCTATCCTGATAATAACGAAGAATAGAAACGAATACGTAAGTATTAAACAAGATATTTGCTTTAGTAGCATAATATAAATAGTTCCAAAAATCGCTTAAAGAAGTGAGCACCAAAATTGTTCAATGCTCGCTTCCAGTATCCATACGAAATGAAACTAATCAACAAATACAAAAAATCCGTTAGAACCTCTCTATTTTTCTGCAGAAATGAGGAAAAACAGTTTAAAATACTTGTGTGTTAATGGTTTTAAGTAGACTGGTTATGTTCATGGATCGAGTCTTATGCATAAAATTGAAATAGTACTACTTAACTACTCTTTGTTTTATTTTGTTCCCAAGCCAAATTAATTTATAGTTTCTGTATATAATAACAAACTAACGAACAAATTGAAATCTTTGTCGACGGAAATTGAAATAATAAAAATAATGGCCAGATTACAATCGCTCCACGGAACTAGAAAAACAGTTTAGCGAAGATATGAAGTAGTGTATATGCATACCAAATTCTTCACAACTTACACGGATTGACTTTAGTAACTATAATTTTAAGATAATGTGGTTAGTCTTATGCATAAAAACTATAAATTGCTTGTGTTTTCCTGCAGGATGATAAAGCCAAGTTTCCAGGAGAAAAACTCCTCCACCACCGTCTGAGACCGGCTCAATCACTTTCAACTGAGACGCCCTCGTAAAGATTTTTTTGCATTCGAGACAGGATTCGAAACGCTGGTCTTTGGAATGAAAGGGCTTTGTCAAAACCGACTACGCTACCGAGGCTCCTTGAAGTTCTGATACACTAGCACAATGAGTACATAAGAAAACACTAAATCACCCTGCTCAAGGCAAGTCACTTCATATTTGTTCTATAGATCAGAAAGCTTCTTGTTAAACAAAATAAACCATTGAATAAAGTGGGACTATCAAATTAAAAACGTACATGTTTGTTAAAGATGTGAAAATACTATATACTAATCCACTACAGATCTATAACTTTTGTGGATGGAACTCTCATCCACAAAAGTTTGTGGAACTTACTTTAATACCAAGGGTGACATAAGGATTTTGTTTTTTCATATTTTCTTTATTTATATGTATATATTTTTACATACAGGAAATTCGGCTCTAGAAACCAAACATGGAACTTTTTCAAGCCACTTCAGTCCTCCAATAAGCAGGAAGATGAAATTCTCACACCCGCAGTCTAAAGAAATGATATGTTAATCAGCGTTGGTTAGAGTTAATATAATTTTTTATTACAGTCTGTTCGACCTCAGTGAAGAAGGTCAACATTTTAATTCCATGTTTCGAAATAGGAATCTGAGAATAACGCAGACTTGACGAGTATTTAAGTTCAGTTCTGAGATCGTGATTTAGTCTTCTTTATTAAAGTATTAAGATTATATCATTTACTTTAAAACAATTATAAAATAAATTAGAATATTTTTCAATCTATTTATAGTTCATCAATGATTCGATAAATTTAAACATATATTTAATAAAATTTCAAAACAATGAAACATCCTTTAATAATTTCTATAATCTGAAATGAATTGACAAAACAATTTTAATCAACGTGGTGGGAAGGGTCCAAAAGTCCTTTTTAGGACTTCCAGGGTAACAAATGGCAATGCTGTAGCCAATGAAGTTTTAACTGAGGCTCGGCTATTGCCGTTACCCAGCCATGACTAGAGCTTTTTAGCTCAATAACTCTCTATCCACACAGATTTTCTTCATTCAGATGACGGGATAAAGAGTCAAGGACTCAGTCCATCGCCCAGTTCTTTTAAGAACTTTAAGAATCAACGTGGTGGGGAAAGAGGTTGAGTCAATATTCAAACCTTGGGAGGGTAATGGATGGCAATGCTGTACCAAGGAAGTTTAACTGAGGCTCGGCTGTTGCTGTTACCCCCTGGGGCGCAGAGATTCGAGAGTTTGAGTTCGCTCTCTTAAGGTTTTTCCTTAAGGGAGCAATTTGAGTCTCCGGGGAAAGTGTTTTCCGGCACGGCCCGCTGAGGGACTTTGTCGGTGAATGCTTTTCTTCGGAATATGAGCGGTTCTGCTTGGTGGTGTGTGGGTGGAAGGCCAACGCTGAGATGGACGGTCTTTCGCCCACGATGGAGTGGCCTAGGGATCGTCCGAATTTTTAGAGACGGCTTTACCTTTACATATGACAATGCTGTTGTAGCCAATGAAGTTCTAACTGAGGCTCGGCTATTGCTGCTACCCTCCTGCCATGATCAGAGCTTTAATAGCTCAATAACCTTATCCCTACACTGTCCTCTACAAATAACGGGGAAGATGGAAAGCATTCTTGCTTCGCCCCTTTAAGTCAGTTCTTATAAGGACAAGGAGTAGATCAACGTGGTTTACGTATGAGTATAAATTGTAGTTATTCGTTAAAGATAGAGTGATGTGTTCTTGTAAGATAAAATACCCGACTTTTATTGTATGAATTACTATACATTTGTTACTTGCTTCCCTAATATAATATATTGCGTCTTGTAGAACTGGACGATCTTCGTCGGTTGGTGTGAAAAACTTCTACCCCGCTTATTGTAGGTCTCAAGTAGATCGAATAAGTTCCATATTGGGTTGTTAGAGGAAGGATTACGGTAAATATGGATTAAGGTAGATATAGATTCCAGTTATAGTAGAATTTTTATATTAGAGTCTATTGGAGAGAATTTTTCTTTTAAAAAACTACAAACCTTATAAACTCAAGGAGCTATAAAGGCTCGCTAAGAGCAGGCGTTTACAAACAATCCCTCCTAAGGCAACATGCAACTTATTAGTTGGAGTGCATACGCTATCCACTCGACCAACGAGACAATTAAAATAGTATCACTAATTTACAAAGGCGTGCCAATATCCTGAGTAACTAAACATGCACGTGTAGGTGACTTTCAGAGCCAGGTTACAACGATATTTGTATCAGACACGGTTTAATTTTCCAATAACTAATGGCTGACTCTTTCTACCCACATATCAGTACTTATTGTGTGAGTTATTTGTATCGCTACATATTTCGAAACTAGAACAACTTGAACGAGAATTAGTCTACTAAGCGATAATTGCTCTTTTCCCCTTCTTATTTTTATTATTTTTATTTATTTTTTTTTAGGGGGATTAAGTGATCGCTTTTACCTCGGCTTACTGGTATCGTTAGGGGTAAACGATTCTCGTAAACGGTCCGGCGCTAATTCCTACAGAGAATGACCAATAGCGAAAGAGAAATGGCACTATTCAGCAGATAGGTATCATTCTCTCCTCTGCTAATACCGTCACTATTCAGTAGAATGGACGTTAATAGTCTCTCTGGGTGCATCTAACGGTGCCCGATGATTAAAACTGATGATGCATTATGGGAAAAGTAGCGTCATCTCTTGCAGGACCATCAACTGTTCGCCAGCTCTTGAAGTAAACTCTCATAACACGTCACTGCCACATAGATGTTCCATTAACCTTAATGTTCTCTCTTCTTCCCCCCCATCTTTCCCCTCCCCCCAACCCTGGCTTGACTTTTACAAACCACATTCCGGTCCACCCCTCACCTCCTATTCACTCCCCCCCCCTCCCTGTTTCTAAAGCGACTAGCCAGAGACGACGATGGTCCTAATGATGCCATTTTCACGGGCCATTAAACAACCCGTCAACGACAGTACCTCCCTCTCTCTGGTAAAACAAGACACCCCTCTGGTATGTTCGTAGTCAGCATGGTGTCTCATGTTACAAGAAATATCGGCTGCCAGAATGTACATCACTGTCTCTTCTGTAGGCCATTTCACAGTGAGAATGCTCGACGATTTGGTGGCGGAATCGTCCACAGCCATAATCTTTGATTTTTCTTTTGAATCTGCTCCTTTTAAACTTTAAGAAATGTAACCAAAAGGTGGCATTCTGTCATAACTTTTTAATATTATTCTGAAGAGAATGAAGTTACTCAGAGAAAAATTTAATTCTCAAACCACTTAGATCAGAGCTTTTAACCCCTTGATCATTTGCCGTTCGCATTTTATACAGAAATGGATTTAAATGAGGTACACAAATGGAAAAAGGTTAGGAACCACTGCTCTAGGTTATTGTGGTTTTATGTGTTAGTAAGTTTATTAGTTTTTAATCTACCATTTGATATATCATTTCTTGTTATTATTTGATTTTCACTTTCCACATTTTTTGGCTTTTTTTTTTTTTTTTAAATCCAAATATCACTTATCCTGATTTTTGTAATATCCAGGTATGCCTGATTTATTATTCTTTCTGTTTAATTTTAAATTAATAAAGCCTACTGGTTGGTAAAAAAGAGATAGTTCCCTTGAATAAATCTCAACTATGTAATAATATCTGTAGAGGACAGTGTAGGGATAAGGTGTTATTGAGCTATTAAAGCTCTGATCATGGCAAGAGGGTAACAGCAATACCCCAGCCTCAGATAGAACTTTATTAGCTACAGCGCTACCATATTTAAAGGTAAAGCAGTCTCTAAAAATTCGGACGATCCCTAGGCCACTCAATCGTGGGCGAAAGACCGTCCATCTCAGCGTTGGCTCCACTCAGTGATGGCCTTCCACCCACACCCCACTACCGAGCAGAGCCGCTCAAATTCCGAAGAAAAGCATTCACCGACAAAGCCCCTCATCGGGCCGTGCCGGAGAACATAAACCCCGGAGACTCAAATTGCTCCCTTAAGGCAAAAACCTTAAAAGAGTGAACTCAAAACTCTCGAATCTCAGCGCCCAAGGGGGTAACAGCAACAGCCGAACCTCAGTTAAACTTCATTGTCTACAGCACTGCCATCCATTACCCTCCAAGGGTATTAATCACCCAATTTACAGCCAATAGTAATAATTGTAATATTTATTATATGTAAAATATATTTAGGTGTGTTTAAATTTTAAAATTATTAATGATATATTTAGTATTTTTCAATAAAATGAAATTTGTTTCAAATTTCATCTGATTTTTATAGTTATTTTATTCATTTTAGAGTTATCAAATTAAGATAACATTATTTTTTTATTATAAACATACTAAAGCACTTAAACTATCGCACAATAAATGAACTACTATTCTATGTCTTATAGGTGAATTTGTATCACAGCGATTACTATATTAATTACCTTTCTATCCAAACTGAAACTTACTTCCAATTCAAATAGCACGGTAATTATAGACATGCCTCTATAACGAAATCAAAAGAACGACTCAAGACTTTCAGTTGAAAAATAAAATAGAAATTCCATTTAAGGACGCAAAATCTTTTTCAATAGAGTTTGAGTTAACCGGTCTGAAACGTAGCCAGACACCGAACGACCAGCTACCTCAACATTAATTCTAAATAACTGATCTGTATTTAAAACAGCAAAGCATTAGGAAGGGGGGTGGGGGTGTAATCCGCATCAAAATACACAAATTAAGATAATGAGGTAATTAGGCTCCATGTTTATTAGCACATAAAGAAAGTAGCCAATTCTGTACATGAAATACAGCACGCAACACTCACACAAACAAACACAAATTTCTTCAACTTATTTTATAATTTTAAAAAATATAACTTATTAATGAAATTCCCTTTTATTGATAGACGCCTCTGTAGCGTACTGAAGATGAATCTGGGTCGGATACGGAGATGGCAAGGTCTTTACGTTTAGAAATTAGTATTTTTCATCCCTCAAAATAGGCAAACCAACCAGAATAATCAATCAACAGGCATTCCGTTCCTTTATATCCTTAGTTGTCTCTACACGATTTCAATCCAACTAAACTATACCGTGATCAAAGAGATCTTCCGATGCTGTTTGAAGTGGATATAAGATTTTCAAAAATTCGCATCCTGATAACATGAATCGCGTAATGTCTGTCTCTCATAAAAATATATAAAATGGTATTTAAAAAAAGAAGAGCCAAATACCTAGAAAATGGAGATTTGCTGGAATTCAGAAACGGCCACTTTACCGATTTTTTTATTAGCATTATATTACGAAAGTTGTTGAGAATTTTCATTCTCAACAATTAAGACAGCAATGTCAGCCAAGTAGCCGCTTGTACATTACAACTAACTTCCTATTGACAAATAACAGGATCGAAATGGACTGAACGATGGGAGTTGTAGGAATGTCTGCATCATTATTCTCTTCTTTACAACCCGTATTTTGGTGCAGTTATGCTAAAATTGTCAGAAGACATTAAGTAATGTAAAAGACAAATATATTCCAAATTTGATCAAAATCAGTTGCACACGATGCGTTATATAGAGATGTACATGGAACCTTTATATTAGTGCATTAGGTTGAATTTGTCAGACAATCTTCAACAATATAAAGTACTATAATATTTTAACATTACAATCAATACAATGATTTGCCCTGTAGAACTACAGTAAAGAAAGAGGAGGAGAAAGGAGAAGACACATGATGATTTTGGGACGTTTTTCACTCTTTTTAAAACAATTTTTTTTTATTAATTGAGTCACTTCTAGGACTTTTAACTGTATTCATCTATGGAAATTTAAAAACTGCTGCTTTTCGAATCAAAGCGTCTCTTCGAGCACTCGCGACATTTAGAAAGAATTGGGTTTCATCTAGTACGCGAAGCATTCAACTGCGCATGATTTAACTGGTTTCATAAGGTGGAAGAATTTTTCCTGAAGCTCTGGTTTTTCATCCAGGAAAAGCTGTCAAACATAGAACACACACTCACAGACATAATACGCTGGTCTTAGGTGTTTAATTTCAAACAGCCCACCAATCTCGATTCAATGACAGTTCTTTGGATTCTGTCTTGAATTTTGTTGCAAATATTGTAATAGGTTTCCTATTTATTTCATGTTTGTTTGTTTTTTTCCTGTATTACATACGATACCATTTTTCGAAATTCTAAAAACAAGCCAAACAAAGTAAATTGAAAATAACTTTTTTTTTTTTTAACTCTCAATAGGGGGGAAATGGGTACTGCTATTGTTAGCATATTAACCTTAGATGGATATTTAATATCGAACAATAATTACAAATAATTGACCATAAATGTATGAAATATCTATGGTTAAATGCTATTAATTGTCATTACTATCACAATTTATTACGTAAAAATGTATTACGTAAAAGTATTCGATATTTATTTGGTTTTTCTTAAAAGTGAAAAATTTTTCTAAAAAAATCTTTGTATATTATAATAGTTTTCTGATTTAGTGTAACTTAATATCCATAATTTCAAATTTCCAAATAAAATATAAAAAATCTAAATACACCTTTTATTTATAAAAAGCAAATTCATACTGAATTCACAGTTATTTTTGCTTGCTTGGATTTCATTATATATATATATACAGTATATATATATATATATATATGGCGTTTGATTGTTGGAATACATGTGGTATTCTAACAATCATACTGAGAAAAAAAAAAAGTGAGAAACATTCGGTGGGGACAGCTACCGAGTGCTCGCTGACTGTTTGACTATTGTACTTCTAAAATCAAGGAAGCTCCCTCCTTAAGATAGTATTTTCTTAAACGTGAAAACTGACATCGATAGTATGAAAGATTTCAGATTTTTAAGCTAAACTCTAATTAGTAATTAATATAATCAAAATTATTAATAATGAGTTAATTAATTGAATATATTTGAATATAGAAGTTAAAATATTTGAGAGAATTTTAATTACTTTCTGTATTGTATTGTAATGTCTAGTAATCCATTTTGACTTAGTGTGCCAAGATGACTATATGGTCTGTAAAGCTCTAAAGAGAACCTAATTTTATTTATGGAATTTACTTAGAATATAATGCTGTTAAGACGGAGTCTGTACGCAGTTTCAGTCTTGAATGTTTATTAGGCAAGGTAAGTACATATTAAAACAAACATTGGGAACAAGTATAAATAAATAGACCTAAAATGTGCAATGCTAAATATTCAGTAATAGAAACGCAATAGTGTCCACTAACATCAATGTGCCATTTTACAGCTGCATTTGTAATTTTTTTCAATTTTTTTTTTAAAGTTCGGAAAACAACTGCCTGATAGAATAAGAGAGAGAATAGAGAGACTCAACCAGCCACAGACACAGTTAATCATAAGAATGAAATGAGTTTTTTTTTTTTTTTTCCCCCTAGATGAGCCTTCATCCTGATGATTTCTTCAGTTTATGGGCACAGAGAGAAACAAAACTCAATACAAAAGAGGAAACATGTGATAGCAATGCAATTATTAGGTAAATATTTAACTACAAATAACGACTCCTTTCCCTAAAAGCAACCCCCTGGGCAAACAACCTTACCTGACGTCGAAGATATTCATAGCAGGTGTGTGCTGACGCCCTCTCTCTCACTCACTCTCTCTCTCTCTCTCTCGCTTTCTCTGTACAAAAGAAGAATCTATCTCCGCTCTCTCTCGGCATGTCTCTTGCGTCGCCTTTTACACACGGAACGTAACCCTTGCGCGCGCGCGGCGGTCATATCCTTCGTGCAGGCACGGCTCGAAGTGGGCGACCTACACCCGAGAGAGTAAAGAAAACTGTGGCTATCCGCATCTTTTAAGGCAACTTTGCACCAGTCATACAGAATCAAAAATACAAACGCATAGACACACACCCCCTTAACGCACGTGCACCGGTTCCGATTTATTTAACGGACGCTCGGAAAAGACTTCGTCACGACACTCCGACAGACGAAGGTGCAGAGACGGAGCCTAGGATGGCGCACTTATATATAGTTCAAGTTTTCTACCCCGTTAAGCTTTCCAAGTACTCTGTATGTATTTAGCCACATCAGAAACCAGAGCCCGTGCAAACCATCCTCCCTTTTCTGCCCGGCGACTCGAGTTTCGCGCTCCAGCAAAAATTTCCAGGCTTAATGAAACGAAAATTCTCGCTGCGATGCTTCCCTAAAGCCTAAACGCTTCGAGCGCAAAATCCCTGCAACGTACGGGGACATGGCGTTCTCTTCGCGCCCTTCTGGCCGCGCGCACGAACGCACGCACGCACGCACGCACACACACACACACACACACACACTGGGGCGATTCTGCTCGTCGGAAACGCCGCTTGCGTCCGTCAAGTTTACCCCCTACCAAAACACCCGTTAAACCGTAGATTTTTCGCCCGAGCGTCCACTAGGTCCGCTGGTAGTAAAAGATGGTCGCGGGAGTCGAAAGAGGAGGGGGGAGGGAAGAGAAGGATAAGAAGAGGGAGGGGGAAAGACAGATGCGGCTTGTTATGCCGGGGAGAGGGCAGCAGTCTTCTGGAAGAAGCTGAAGAAGCGATGAATGAGGCAGACCGAGCGTAAGACGATATTCGCTCTTTCATCTTAAGTATTCCGCTAAAAAGTTCGCCATCCGCCCCCCCTTTTCCTCCTCCCATCTTTCCTTTCCACTCAGCGAGGAAAGATTAATTAATGCATATACGTTCGGAGGCTACAATTAGAAGTGGCACGTGCCTAATCTGTCAATTTCATGCACTCTGACTGTGTGTCTGCTCCGAGGGCTAAGAAGGAGGCAGTAGCGTTCACTCAGAGAACGTGATTATGCCCGCCTGCCGTCTCTGTCATTCTGTACAGTTCCCTCCCCACATTTACCTGGCAGTAGATGCAACTACATTCAACGGTTATGTCCTTAGATAGCAAATTTTTTTTTTTTTCTTAAGTTTACTGATTCTGCCAGAACCAATAGTGCATCAAACATGCACACAAAAAAAAAAAAAAAAAAGGAAAAAAGGAAAAAAAAATTGCCGAGGCATGTTCGTTTCGACAACATATCTAAAGCTGCAAAAGACAGTTCGTGCCGTAACAAAAATAACGCTAGTAGAAGGAAGTTTCCCTTGAGATGCTGTTGTAGTCTTCCATCCGTTTGTCAACTGAAAATAAATATAGTTTACAATATAATATATAATTATATTGTGATCTCACTTTAATTTGAAATCACAGAGTATATCAAATTTAGCAATTGTCAATTTCCTCTTATTACCATAGTAACAACGTGAGTTACATCGATTCGTCATTTCTAAAATCACGTGACCTACAATATTGTTATCCTATTCCAGCAAAGTGGTCTATTTTTGCATACACAATCATTATATTTCAAATGCCAGAATAAAGTGATCTTTACTTAATGAATTCTGTAGGCATTTCAAATCACTAAGCCAAACAAAGTAATGGTTATTCAGCAATTATATAAATATTAAAGTAGCCCATATTGTGATGGCATGCATTGAAATCATTACGTGGTATTGACACAACTGGTTCAATTGCTTCGCGTTTGTTTTCATTTTTATGCTTGGATCACCGTACACAGATTTATTCCATTACAGTGGATTAACTATTTGATATTTTATATTTCACACACACATAACTTATTTTCTTAGCAATTTAACATTTATGAGGCAATCAAAATGTATGAGAACGTCTTAATTTTAATTTATATAATTTCTCGTTGACTGTTGCTAAGGTAATTGAAGGCGTTCTACAATTAAGTACGCGTGGCGTAACATCTTAATATATTCAGTTGTTTAGATGAGCAATGTATCTGAACAGTATTACGTTCAGAATTTAAAAATTTTAAATCTAAGCGTTTTTCGATTATAAATAAAATAAAACACATTTTGTTATAAATTATAATAACTATGATTAATTTCTTTTACATTTTTAGAATGAATTTTTTAAAGCTTGATTGGAATAGAAAGCACACCATTTTATTTTTAGTATAAGTTCTTTTATTCTAAACTGGAAAGGAGACGCTGTTGTGTTTTTCTCGAGTTGAAGATTTGAAGCAGGTAGAATAAAATTGCTATTCGGAATGCGAGTATGAACAATTCTGTAAGTTCTAAAAACGAAAGAGGACTTGTTCTTAAGTGTTAATACAGAATTTAAATTTTAAATGCGTAGTGCGAGTAGGAAATCAAAACGAAAAAAATTCCGCATAAGCTTACGTAATACAACACATACCACTGTTTAAAAGAAGATAGGTTTATATTCATCCTTTTCCTCACTTGGGAAATGTCAAGTGCAAGTAGATTTTTTTTTCAACTCACTTTTAATCGAAAGAGACTAGATAAAGGTTTCTCACGTCACGGACGGGAATCGAACCCAGGTCTTTCTGACAAAAGCTTCGTCTACACCGACGGAGGTGTCTAATGTGCTATAGGCACATTAGACACCTCCGTCGGTGTAGACGAAGACACCTCCGTCAAAAAAAAGGTGATTTTCGTAAGAGAGAAAAGGGACTGAGTAAGAGAACGAAGCCCAAAATAATCTTCCACGTTAAAAATGGTAACTCAACTGGATAAGGAGAAAATGCTGATATGATCATCTTAATGAAAATTTAGTTCCTGTAACACTTTATGTTTAGTTTTTTCTTGGCGGGGCTTGGTCATCTCAGAAGTAATTTCTTGATATCAGTAACTTGGAGATTTCCTTTCTTATATTCATACGAGACGATGATTGGGTAATTTGGGTCTTTGTAATCATGGCTCGAAGCAACAACTAACCTTAGTCGGTGCACTATGTTTATTAATTGTGTTTGTTCTCCGGCTGGTTTGTTTATTTTGGAAGTCGGCTCCATAAAAGATTAACTAACTCACCATCATTTGAAAAGCATTTATAAAGGTTACTGAAAGGATTCAATACTGACCGAGCTATGGAGAATAATCATATGATAAGCTGACTTGACTGTAGTTAAATATCAAGGAAATATAGTTTCAGCAAATCTAACTAGATTCCAATTAAGGTATAAATGCAAACTTGAAGCAAGTTTGTGTTTGTTATTTATTATTTTTTTTTTTATTACTAGATTCGAACCAAAGTCAACGCACCATAGATCAACAAGAGCGACAGATGACCGAGTTATGAATTCCGTACACCCGCGGTTTTCTGGCTTGGTTGGCCGCATGGATAACATTTCTGTTCCCTAACAGGCTGGAAATGTGGCCATTTGTAGCTAAATGCGTTTGGTCCATCTGCAGAACCTCCTTTCTCAACGTCCTTTTCAAGACCACCGCCATCGTACTTACCGGAGACATTTAGAAGGTCAAATTTCCATTCGTTTGGTGTCTAGATTACGAAAACATGATTGTGTTCCAGTAATCCTAATATAAATTACTCTGGTTAGTTATCCAGAGGTTTCTAGAAACGTGTTAATTACATTCTAGTAAAAGTAATAAATAAATAAAAAAAAATTAGAGTAGCCTATTTCCTTATTCTTTCGGTTGATTGATTCATTCAGCTTATTCTACGGATTAAGAGCATACTGCTTAGTTGTTAACTCCGAAGTCATTCCAAACAAAAAAAAAAAAGGTGCAGTTTATGTGCACTGACTAGCATTGTCGCAGTTGCAAACTGTACACACACAGAGGGAGAGAAAACAATATAATATTTTCGATACACATGTTGGCTTTTCCTAACTTGTGAAAGGCTATACCTAAATTTATGACTAAGGCATTCCTATAACAAAACCAGAAATTCTAAAACGCCTTTATCAGATAAGCGCAGTTAATTACTATTTATTTATTGCACAAATTGCGGGTTCGAATCCAGCATAAGACAAGGATGTTCTGCTCGTAGAAGAGTTGGTAAGTTCTTGAGTACAACGCATTTTTTTAAAGAGTGCAAGTTCATTTAACAAGACGTTAAATCAACTAGTGGACAAAATATAAGCTCCTTCCAGCCTACTACGTTGTATAACTGCATATGCTATAGTGACAAAAATATATATATACAATTTTTCTTGTCCACTTTGGAATATATATCTATATCTATCTATCTATATATATATATATATATATATATATATATTTTTTTTTTTTTTTGAGCGGAAGCTAATCGTCATAGTTTTCTTTCATTCTCTCTCTAGTTTTCCTTTGTACTTTCTCTTTTTTTTCTAGCTAATTTTATTGCTTTTCTTTTCTTTTCAATTTCCGATGATTCTATCGGTCATTTTCGTTTTGCCCTGTTTCTGCGTCCCGTTTAAAAGGGTGGTGGTTTCTAGAAGAGGTTTGGAAAAAGGAAATTGCTGCTAAAGTTTCTCCCATAATTGGATCTCCTCGTTTCTTAATAATCCTTCTTAAAAAAAAAGAGAAAAAAAACTCATGCTAGAAAAAAACGGAATGGTGGACCAAGAACAACAACAAAAAAAAAAGAAACGATTACATTTTATCCCCAATTCTTTACTTCCACTCTGCTCAGTGAAGAGGAAGAATCAGGCTCACAAGGCCTACCTTCTGTGATTGGCTGACTGGTTGGCAACCAACTTCACGTGCTCGCTCCTCACGTAAAGCAGGCAGAACTTGGATGATGGGAGCGTCCGTGCAGAAGGAGACGCGCTGCATCTGTTCCTTTTCCCTAAATAGCCAGTAAACAGGATTTCTTCTGTACGGAAATTGAAGAAAGTTCAGAGAGATTCCGTCTGGGGATTGTCATTCTGGGTTTTGACAGGGAAGATGCATCTGAAGTTATGGCCAAGAAAACCCTGGAATACGCGTGTACGGTGATGAAAATGGGCAGTCGCCTGGAGAGCAACCAATAAAAAATCGCTGCGAGACCAAAAAAAAAAAAAAAAAAAAACCAGAGAAATCGACTAACAAAAAAAAGAAGACAGTGGGAGCGAGAGTATAAATATTTATGAAACATTCAAAAGCAATCACAAAACTGGGAAATTGATTAACTTCCCCCCCCTCTGCAGTTTCAATTCGTTTCTGTAATTTTAATTGTTAAAAAAAACAAGCGAAAATAGTGGCTCACGAGCTGTGCGCGTGTTTGTGGCATTTCATTAAAATGGAGTAGGCTCTAATCACGTGACTGTCTTTAATACGTAACTGAATGACGTTTTGTTGACTAGCTGTTTTAATACCACACTTTTTTTACGCTACATAAAATTCTGGAATAAGAAAAAGCGAACCGTGATAGAAATATGAAAATGTTTTAAATTGAGTAAGACAATCTTTATCGAAGATTTAAAAAAAAAAAAAAACAGGAGAGAAAAAAACGTTTCTCATTTGATTGTACTTTGAAATTGTGCCATTCCGTTGAAATGCTCTTCTGACAAGAAAATATTTCATCTATAGATTCAATTTAGCAAGGAAAAAAACATAATAAACAATTCTTACCAATGGCAATATTTGAAAGGCGGTATTGTCTGTCGAATTTATTTCTTTGCCGATAATGCGATATTTGTGATACGAAACGAATGCATATTTAAAAAAAAAAAAAAGAAAGAAAGAAAGACACCTTAATAGATTATTTTTTATTTTAGGCGATTTGCAAATTATTATATAAATACAATTTCAGATATTATTAAGATAGATTTCTGAATTACTAATTTTTGATGATTTCGTCCAATATAAATATTTTGATGATATATTTTCTGATGGAAAAATCAAGAAAAAAACTTCAATGCCAGTCTTGTTCATTTTTTGCTATACTTCTTATAATTTAAAGCTTGACATAAACTAAATTTATAATACAGCTTTGCTGTCTGTTCATCATTCTTTTCATTGTTATCTCTTTCATCTAACATTGGAATGAGTTCTACGGTTAGAGGTGTGCATGCATTTAATGTAGCTCAGATTCATCCCAAAGGGAGGTTGTTGATGCTAGTGGCGGTATGCTTGCTTGGAAAAGTCCCGATTTACTAGAGAGAAAAAAAAATCTTTCACCATCGTAAAGGTTCATAACATCGCTTTTCATATGCCGTCCATAACATCGGACGGCATTCAAACCTAATCTTTCCTACTCAAGGGCGAACATTGAGATATCTTTGTTATTAAGCTATGTAAACTTCTGTTTATTACAACACCCAGAGGGGGGAGGATATAAAATATTAGTCGATGAGTTGATCTTTTTGGAGTAGCACCAATTGCCGTTTTGCAATTGGTGCTACTCCAAAATAGTGCTTAACACACCATCGCATGATAAACACTCCGTATTTAATAAATAGATGTTACGTAGAAGTATAGCGCGCGCGCGCACAAATAAACTCAAAATTTTGGGATTTTAAGTTTAAACGGATGCATTCACATAATAATGTCAGGAGGTACAAAATATCTTGGAGGATATGTGTTATAAATTTTATCCAAGACTTAAAAGTGTTTTATTATATAAGGCATCGCATGACTGTTGTCCATTTTAAAATTTAAAATATTTAAAATCCATTGAAACAGTTTCTTCTTTTCTTCCATTCCCTATTCTTTATCTCTGTTTACAGAGCATTCTTTCCTTCTCAACTTTCTCAAAGGATGGCAGCCGTCAGATATTCGATCAAAATGTCAATGATTTCTTTCGTTCCCAACACCTTCGATATGAAATATTTCCTGTGTGGATGTGGGGTGGGAATAACGCAGATGAAATGAGATACTTGTAAAAAGTATAATCAGCTGACGAGATTTGAAATACCCGCACCGTATTCAGTACGAATAATTTTCGCCTTCCCTCCCCCTGTGATTAGATTCATGGTTAACTTTAAATAGCAATTCATTTTCCTAGAATTAGAAGCAATAATAAATCCAATATTTTGTACTCGAAATATCATGCATCTCAATTGAAATTTTGCAACAAAATTTTGTAAAGTTCTTCAAGGAATTTATTTTGTAAATTTTTTTTCAGAGACGTCCTTAGTCCTTATAAGGACTGGCTTAAAGGGGCGAAGCAAGAATGCTTTTCATCTTCCCCGTTATCTGTATCTGTAGAGGATAGTGCAACGATATGGTGTTATTGAGCTATTAAAGCTCTGATCATGGCAAGAGGGTAACAGCAATAGCTGAGCCTCAGTTAGAACTTCATTGGCTACAGCATTACTATCCATTACCTTCCAAGGGAATTGGATTGAATCAGTCAATCCAATTCTCTTTTGTCAGAGAATTTAACAATAGATTTTTTTTATAGTAATATACCTTTATAATAATGAAGGTGTTGGAAGATTAATACATATATTATAATCATTTCTAAATAAAATAAAAAAATAATTTTCATCTTTTGCAAATAAAATAATATTCAAAAAAAATTTTAAGTAATCACTATCAAGTGAATTAATTCATAAATTTAGAATTCAGCATATTCAGTATATGACAGCTCAGGGTTAGCATCTTCCCTGCAGTGATCTGGAATCTCCCGGGACTGTTTCTTTCTTCTTCTCAGTAAAGAGTTTTGTCATTCAGCAATCCGATTAGTTGTGAGAAATACGCCAATCGATATTAAATATTTTGAATTTTAAAATATTGGAGTTAATGCATTATGGTACATAGATGATATATTTGAGCACTAGTTAAAATTTAATATTATTATTTATAGGGATATGTTTTAAAAGCTGTTATTCGCATATACGAGGGGGGGGGTCTGAAAAGTTATCGGCCTAAACGAATTATAATTTCAAAATTGCTTTTATTTTTCGACATAATCTCGCTTAAGACTAATACATTCATTCCAGCGATTCTCCGTGCCATTATCCCGTCCCTGTAGGTTCTCAGTAAGATCTGCAAAATACCCCTCTACAGCTGTAATCACCTCTTGATTCGAAGAAAAACGCTGACCAGCGAGAAACAGTTTTAGTTTTAGGAAGAGATAGAAGTCAGAGGGAGCCAATTCTGGGGAATAGAATGGATGTTCCAACAATTCGTAGTGCAGATCCCTTAATTTTCCCATTGCCAAAACACCTTTGTGGGCAGGTGCATTGACCTGATGAAAAATGATTTTCTTCTTCTGCAAACCGAGTCTTTTCTCACGAAGTTTTTCGTCTAGTCTGGTTAAAAGATCAGAATAATATTGCCCGCTTATTGTTTTACCCTTTACAAGATAATTAATTTAAAAAAAAAGCCTTTAGCATTCGAAAACACCGATGCCATGACTTTTCCTGCTGATGGAACCGACTTACTCTTCTTTGGAGCTGAACAACCGGCTTTTGTTTCGCTGTTTTGACTGCTATTTGGATTCTAGTGGGTAATGGTGAATCCAAGTCTCATCCATAGTAGTAATAAATCGACACACATAATCAGTTTTATTCTTGTTAAAACGCTCCGAGCACTGTTCAGAGATTTTCATGCGAGTGCGTTTTTGATCTGATGTGAGCAAGCACGGCACCCATCTTGTGCAAAGCTTTTTCATTTGCAGTTCTTCATGCAAAATATATCCTGCACGTTCTTTTGAAATGTCTGTAGTCTCAGTAATTTCACGCACTTTGACTCGCTGTCATCCAATACCATATCGTGAACTTGATCAATGATTTCTGGTGTTGTTTCCCTTTTTGGACGTCCTTCACGTGGATCATCTTCAAGGCTGGTACGGCCACGTTTAAACTCGGCAGCCAATTTCTTAATTGTAAAAAAGGATAAGTGTGCCCATAAACTTTTATGAACTTCGAATGAATTTCTTTTGGCGTTAAACTTTCTTTTACAAAGAATTTTATAACCGCAAGGTACTCAATTTTATCCATTTCAAGGGATACAGACAATGCTTTTGCTTCAGACAGCTGTATAAAACACACTACTTGATAGAATGACTTGCAATTTCACGTTGATGCTTATGACAAAAGTATCAACTTAGAAAAAAACATCTTACCGATAGTATTGCCATCTGTGGTCGAGGCCGAGAACATTTCAGACCGCCCTCCTAACATTAAGAATAGCAATTTCCTTATACTCATGTTCATCTAAATACTGTGAAGCATGATGAAGCGAAACTAAAGAATTTACAAACGAATGAACGAATATCTTTGTATTTATTACATAAGTAGTAGAAAATTCTCGTAATAATTAATCGATGTGATGTTGCACATGTCGAAATTTAATAAGACAATAATGAGATTAGAAAATAAAATGGTAGCATTATCTTGTAATAATTTCCGATACCGTGATATTGCAACTATAATATACATTAGAAACGACGTGAAAGGTTAAATATATATAAGCAGAATGATATAAACCAAATAGTCATAGCAGGAAATATTTGGAACAAATCGGAACAAACTTCTATCAGAAATGTAAGGCAAAAGTACCGTGGGGAAGGTTGTGTTATTTAGGTTTAAATCTTTTACGTTCATCGGTTATTTATCATAAAAATACATTCTCATGCATCGAAACATATCTGTAACTTAGATCAGTAATGGCGAATATCATATACTGTATGATATTCGACAGAGCCTCCGTATTGAGTTGGTTTAGACCAGCTCTCTGGTTGGAACGACCCGGGTTCGAATCTAGTCCATGAAATGAGGAATCTTTATCAGGTGTTTTCAATGAAATAGTGAGTTAACTAACCTCATAGGGAAGTGTAGGGTTTTTGCTCCTGGAAATTCGGGTGTTTCGTCCCTCAAATAGGCAAACTGGTCCTGTGAATACACAGTTCAAGAGACATAAGATACTAACTGCGATATAAGAGATTAGAGTCTCACCATTTAATCTTCTATTGCACATTAAGGATCTCATGGAGGGGAATCCATAATAGTCAACCTTCTGGATGAGACATTTGACAGGACAGGAATGCCCTCGAAAGTCGTCTGTCATTGAGAGCACAAAACCTATCGAACCATTTAAAACAGCCAGTTGGACTTACATTCTTTTGATCTTTCGTCAACTTTTTCGCATCCATCTCTTTCTGCTTTTTAGATTCTTGTAGGTCCGAAACACAGGTGCCCATTCTAGAAGAACAGCGGTTTCCGAAATGGTCTTAAATTGCACCCCCTCTCTTTCATGGTCCCTTCCAGTTCGAAGACATTTAGGGGATCAAGATCACTGACCGTTATAATACATAAACTTATGCAAATAAGCTCATGTCATTATAAATAGAGATCCTCCACCTCTATTTATAGTCGGTGTCTACTTACGTGCCGTCAGTGACCTGATAAATTCTAACTAGCATGGTGATATCGCTAACATTTTGGCTACTCAATGTACATTTTTATCTTAATTGTTTATTATATATAACATGTAAGCAACTCAGTAAGGTCTACTGTTCAGTTTATTTCGTCGTGAATAAATTCTCTTTAAGAGAATTTATCTGAAAACATTCGTATTTTGCATTTAAAAGCTTATTTTAGTAAACTAATTTTTTGACGTAGATGAACTGTAGTGTTCTTAATTAAGTAAAGTTCCAGATTTCGAATCCAGGCAAGGAAAATATTTGTTTTCACAAGACGATCACAATAAGTATTATGACTTGTTAGAAATTTGTTGCCATCGAAGTGTTTGTTCAGTTTTAAGAACAAAACAGAAGTCGCTTCTCCGATGGCAGTCATTGCAAGAGATGGCCATTGGCTGGATGCATTTGAAGAAACAGAACAGTATGTCACTTCTCACTGACATGGTGTTTTTGTTTTTATGAGAAGTTTTCAATTAAATGCAAGTGACAAGCTTGATAAAAGTGCAACAGTTGTCTGTGATAGCACTTCACTACAGATAACCAGCAAGCACGACCTGTGTTCAAAATGCCAGAAAATGGATTTTCCCCCAATTTGTAAGGAACGCAAATCTATAAAGACTAAAATTATCATCATATAGTGGAAAATTGTTTCAAATGTATAGTATATTGTTGACCTCTAGCGATATATATATATATATATATATATATATATATATATATATATATTTTTTTTTTTTTTTTTGGTTCGCCTATCATGCGAATGCCTATCCTAACTTCAAATATCCCATTAAAATAGCAATTTCTCGTTCATAGCAGCATCACGCACCCCCCCCCTCCCCCCCAAAAAAGAATTTAATGATGATTCTGATGGTCAACACATATTATCTATCATACGTTCAGTGTTGTTCGTAAAATAAAATTGTTGGACAAAATTCACCTGATTGAAATCCCAGGCACTCGATGTGAATTTAACCCTTATTAAGAGAGAGAGAGAGAGAGAGAGAACTCATAAATGATTTTTTCCCCTAATTTTAGCATACAATCGCTTTTGTATGCTAAAATCTTCTTTTAGAAACAAATTCGCTTTTGTTTCTAAAAGCGAATTCGTCAAACTATGGCTCGGTCCTATATTATTATACTGCCTACGAGCCAAGGATGGTAATTTCGAGATAAAATCATGAAATTACTGCTTCAGTATCCATAGAGTAGTGTTAATGTGAAGCATCCATGTTCATTCGTTTGTGTCGGTGAATATTTGTACATAATATTTATTTATATTCAAATTCGGTAGCTCAGAAAAACTATTTTAAAAGATATGAAAAGACACTATATAATATAAAGTACGTAAAATATCGTTACAGATCAGCATTTGCAAATCGATTTTGATGATGTTGGGAGCAAACCCTCAATTAAGCGTAATTATCTAATAAAAAGAAATTCCATACTTCTCATTAATTTCCCCAAAATATGATGATATTCTCGATTTTACTGCTTGGCTAGAGAAATGTAAAATATTTACTATCCGTAAATAAATGTTAAATATTTACTCTTCTCAAAAAAAAAAAAAAATTGCCAATCCCTAGACTAGATCGATCGAAACTGTGGATGAAAAAAAAAACGCATAAAGTATGCTACAGCAAAGAAATGGAAAGAAAACAAGAAGCCAATAGCCATCAAATGGAATATTATTACATGACTTCTCCATGCAGTCAAGAGAGGACTCTCTTACGCTTTGCAAGTCTATACTGTGCACTCCACTCGCTGCACTACACCATCTATCATCGACGACAAAGTTGTCTGTTAATTGCGCGTGGTCTGTGGCTGATTTTCCTGTTTGCAGGACGAAAACCTGAGGTTCCTGGAGGATATATTACACAAACTTCGAATGACATCGGCTAACACACACACACACACACACACACACACACACACACACACACACACACACACACACACACACACACACACACACACACACACACACACACACACACACACACACACACACACACAGTAAATGTACTAGCCCAAGACCTCTATTTTTAATGATATACGAGAGTGTGTGCTGAATGGTTGTGATAATCACCATGAAGGAATTGAGGTAGAACCTCACTTGAAGCGTTTATCAGAACTCTTCAGCCTCCCATGTATATCCTAATAAATCAATAGACGTTCCATAAAGTAATTAGTAGTGCTGTATCATTGTTTGGAGAACACTTCCGTTGTATGAGAATCATTCCAAGAAGGAAAAGTCAATAAATAATAAAAATAGGAAGAGCAGTAAAAAAAACAAAAAGAACATTGAATTTTCGGAAAATATAATCTGTTACATTCATTTTTGTTTACTAGAATGGCCTTTTATATTGCGCATATTTTTTGTGTTATCTTAAAGTTAAAATATTTTCTTCATAAAGTTTTTTTTTTTTTTGTAATAAATAAAAATATTCTAATTTTGTGAAGTCTGCAAGTACCTAGTCAGCTAACAAAATCTATTCGCTACGGGCGTGTGAACGAGTATATTATGTATGTTGGTAAAAAAATAATAATAAATGACTAATTCATCATCTAGTTGTCTAAGATGAAATGTCTACGTCTATGTTTCGTATTTGTTGAAAAGCATTAACATTTTTGGCAAAAAATCAAATTGAAATCCGAAAATCTTAATAAAATCGGAAATAAAGATGTCTCATTACTTCTATTAATCTATTAGTCTTAATTTTTCAATTATAATGTCTATTATAATAGAAATTATTATAATAATATAATTTATATTATGTTATTATAATTACTATCAATTTTTCTATTATAATGTGTAATCTTATTAAGCAAGAGATTCGCAAGAAACGGACGATGTGAAAGAAAAGTCGTGTGCATAAGGATAATGTCCGTTATGAACATTATAAGCAGCAAGCCAGAAGAGTCACAACTGTTGTACGAAAAGCTAAGCCTTGAGTATGAAAAGAAACTGGCTCTGCAATGTAAAGAAATGCTGCAAGTAAAAGAAATAATGAATATGAAAGAATAACTCTTCTGAATGCAGGGGTGCGAGGGTGACAGATGTAGAAAGGTTGTTCAACTAATGAGTAGCCATTTTGCTAAAAGCTATCAACTTGGTGTGTGTGTGTGTGTGTGTTTGACATTGAGTTCACTGCTACCTCTTCACTGAATGAAAAAACTCAAGTGTATGAAGAGGAGGTATTAGAGCTGTTGCACAAACTGAATAAGAATTCAGCAATAGGGACTGACGGGATAATAGCATGTGCTAAAAGAGTGTTCAGCTGAACTGGCCATTCCTTTCACCAGGCTGTTTAATATGAGTCTCAGAGCAGGGAAGATTCCGCAGGAATGGAAGGAATGTATGGTAATAACATTGCACAAGGACGGATGTATCCAACTATCGACCAATTAGTATCTCAGGAGTCGCTGTGAAATTTTTGAACACTTGGTTTGGACTCGCATTCAAAAATGGCTTGACAGAGAATCTCTACTTTGCAACGAGCAACATTGGTTTACTAAGGAAAGGTCATGTTTTAGTAACTTGTTCACATTCTATAATAATGTTACCATCGAACTAGACAAGGGAAATGGATACGCCATGACACTTTTGGATTTTGCTAAGGCTTTTGACAGAATACAGCATGGTACACTGTTACATAAATTGGAGAATATGGGTTTCGATTATAAAATATTAATGTGGATAAGAAGATGGCTGACTGACAGATATCAAAAGTGGTATATGGAGGATGTGAGTCTGCAAGATTTAAGCTAACCGGTCCACAAGGATCAGTGCTTGGTCCACCGTTATTCAATCTGTACATTAATGATATTGGGAAGGACTTGACAGGCAGCATACAGCTATTCGCTGATGAACCAAAAATAGGTACGGTAATCAGGAATGCTGCTGATATGCAATATTTGCAGAATGATTTGAATAGGCTGGAACTGTGGGCATGGGAAAATGGATGTCAGTAAATGTAAAGTCATGCACTTCAGCGTGATTAGCTATCCAAGTCGTATTATATGTGGGATTATGTTAGAAGAAACTGATGAGGCTAGGGATCTTGAAGTGTTAGTAGATAGGAAGTTGAAGTTTAGGGGACATGTAGCGAAAATTGCAAATACAACTCGAAAGATAATTGCAATGCTGAAACGAACTTTCACATGAAAAGATAAGGATATCATTTTACCTCTTTACAAGACCAAGACCTCACTGAACAATTTAAATAATTGTTCAGTGAGTGAGAGAGAGAGAGAGAGAGAGAGAGAGAGAGAGAGAGAGAGAGAGAGAGAGAGAGAGAGAAATGATATCAGGATCGTGGAATACTGATTATGAAGACAGATTGAGAATTTGTAGACTGCAGACACTAGCAAACAGGAGAAAGAGGGGGTGATATGATCCGTTTATCCGTTCAGACCACAATCATATTCTTTCACAATTCTGGCTTAGTACTCGCACAAAGGAGCCTCCGTAGCTCCTTCGGTATAGACGAAGCCACCTGGGTTCGATTTCCGTCTATGACGTGAGGAACCTTTATCTGGTGTCTCTTTCGACTAAAGGTGAGTTAACCGGTCTCATACAGATGTGGAGGGTTTCTACCGGTAACTCGGGTTTTTCATCCCTCAAAACAGACAAACCGGTCCCGTGAACGCACACACGGCTACAGTCATAAATACTTACGGCAAAGAAGGCAACGGGAAACTATCTTGCTTCATTTTCTCTAGTAATCAGCTGCAACTCTCTCAAAGAGAGGAAGCCACAGGATCAGGATTAGGACTCACAAAGGACTTTACTGAAGAAACGTTTATAGGTCAACAGCAGTTTGTTCCATCTTCGTTTTACAAATACATTTTTGAAGTGTGAATATTCTTTATTCAGAACTTTTACAAGATCTGCGAATCATTAAATGATCTGAAAAATGCAAGAATTTCAGCGCTTGAAAAACAAAGTTGAAAAAAAAAATTCTACAAGATATATATATCTAACTAAAAATCTAAATTAATTTTTTAAATTCATCGTGGAAGACGAATGTGATTAATGAGTTGATACTCAACATGTGGTATATATGAATCAATAACTCATCTCTTTTGTTACTGTTATTTAACACGTGATGTGGAAGAAAAGGGTAACAACCTTCAGCATGCATCTTTCGAGAAACCTCCAAGTCAAACAAATCAAGGGTGTTGTTATTTACTACCATTAAACTTAATTTGACTATGAAAATCGGAAATAGACTAATTTTAGATGAACAAATGGTCTTCACGGCATACTCAATATTACTCGCACTTCTTTGTGTTATTGTTTAAGATTATAAGAGTTCAAATCTCCAATATAGAACCTGTATGGAAATTTGAACTCTGACCTAAGCGAAAAGATGATATGCTATGTAAGTAATTGTTCCTCCTCAACTAAGAACTTAAAAATGATAATAATAATAATCCAATAATTACATAATTAAAATTAGGAACGAGTGGGATCTAATAATAACAGAATTAACAAAGGAAAAAATTAAAATGAAATGAATTAAAAGCAAAATTTAAAAAAAAAAAAAACAGGTAGGTGGTGCTTTATGCTGGTATGAGAAATGTTCTCGTGGACATCGCGTCTTCTCATCCCCAATAAACATACCTTAACCGCTAATTCTCCAAGAGATTATTTCCGACTGATGGATCTGAATTCTTCTAGCAACACAACGCTGTCACAAGGCTCGCATTGCGCAAGCATGGTTCGAAGATCATATCCAAGCATTTGTACTCCCCTGAGATCCTAATTTTTTCTTATGTGAAACCCATCAAACGTCTGTGGGATTATATGGAAGGCAACATTCACGGGTCGACGCGAGGGTCTTGCTGTGTCACTGACCTCCGAGACGTTACTTTGTCTAGTTGGTCCAAAATAACTTAGGATACCTTCCATGATCTACAGGAGTAAATGTCGAAACGGGTTCAAGCGGTTTTCTTGGCCAAAGGAGGCCCAACACGCTACTAGGTGAGTAATCATAATGTTTGACCTCATGAGTTCATGTCTTAGGTATGGAATCATGAAATGGCAGCGGCTATTTCTTATATTCTCACTAGATGGCTTTAAAATTATTGATAGCCACGAGCTTAATTATGGATGACCGGATGTTCTATCTCTAATTTTCAAAAATTGGTTAGGCTAAAGAAGCTCAGGATGTTCCCTTTGGAAAATACACTGACGTTATAGGATTTTATTCATTTTTAATTGCTATTACTGTTTTCTGTTCTTAAAACTGTATCCATCAGTGACTTCCTTTGGATAGATAAGATTAGTTAGAATGCATTAAAACTCTTCCACGGGGGGGGGGGATACCAGGGCTCAGATAAGTCACTGACAACAAATTATTGTACACTATTACAATAATGTGTTAGCATTTAAACATTTAAACCAGTATTTGTAGTACTACTAATTAATATTAAATTTTCAGATAATTATTCAGATCATAGCATGAAGAACTTAATTCAGAATACAAATCTATCTCGACTCTTCCAAGGAGACATTTACAAGATAGATTACTATAGAGTAGATACATTCAGTAATGATAAAAAGACTTTTCTTATATTGTGCAGGCTTCTCCATTAGGGTCAGCTTCAGAAAAGAACGGAAATTCAGAGAAAGATGCAAGATGAGCTAAAAAGTAACATCTTTTAATAGACTTTTAAAATCTTATATATTCAGAAATAGTTTTAACGAGGGACAAAACTGGACAATGAAAGTCATACAGTGTAATTTTTTCCCTCGTTAATCAGAAAATATTTCCTGAAGTTCATACGATAATAATCCGAAAAAAAAAAAAAAAAAAAAAAAATTCTTTACGAAGAATACCATGTCCCCTGCTCATGTGGTTTATATGTTTTGGATTCCTATATCTTCACTCGACAAATATAAATGTTAAATGTATAGCTAACTACAACTATTCAAAATTATAGTAGTTGATTATCACTACCATCCTTACGAGTGAAACACTCCCTTAGCTCTCCACTAACTGTCACAAATTAAAGATTTTGGCTTCCTCAGACAGGTGGTGAATGTCTGCACTGCCACTTATCTCTCACATTGACAATATTTTCTAAAATAGCAATATCTGAGTCACAGGTTTGAGTTGAATAGATGACGTGTCCTGTCATAATTACTATGGTTTCACTGTGATTCAAACATTACACTTGCCTTCAGTGTTAATACATACAGATTTTCAAGGTCAATGAACTACGACTTTGCCAATTACTTTTCTAGAAATATAAAAATATTTAAATAAAAATAAATATATATTATAAAAACTTAAATAAAATTTTTAAAAATTAATTTATAACTTTTACATTTTGAAAGAAAAATAAGAAAATTTCTTAACACGATTTTAAAAAATAAATAACTTAAATATTTAAAAACGTATCAAGATATACGAAGCTTGATTGGATTAGGAAATCCAATAACCTTGGAGGGTAATGGATGGCAATGCTTAGCTAATGAAGTTTTAACTGAGGCTCGGCTATTGCTGTTACCCTCCTGCCATGATCAGAGCTTTAATAGCTCAATAACACCTTATCCATGCACTGTTCTCTACAGATAACGGGGAATATGAAAAGCATCTTGCTTCGCCCCTTTAAGCCAGTCCTTATAAGGACGAAGCTTGATTTGTCTTGACACAATACTTATTATCAGCATTGAGAAATACACAAAATAGGACTTTTATAAATAAATAATAAATGTATTTAATAACACATTTGGATGTGCTCAATTTTGGAATTTCTTTGCATTAAGAAATGAACAGAACATTTCTTGCAAGTGCTAAACTAAAGAGTCGATCTATAACAATATATGAAGCCTACACTTGATAAAACAATTTTAAAAAGGCATCATTATTTTTTATCTTTAGATAACTGAAATTCATGTACTGACCTTGTGTACCAGCACTACTGTATTCTGTTATGTCCATTTGTGACCAGGTACTACCACCACCTGTTATTTGTAATAACAGGTGGTGTTTGTTACTACTGCTACTACTATTACAAAAGAAAAAAACAGCGTAACGGGAACACGGTGTGGGTAGTTTATAAAAATAACAACAATAGTTGTGACACACACACACACACACACACACACACACACACACACACACACACACACACACACACACACACACAGCATCTTTTTTCTGTATCGTCTGTGAACGATTTTATAACAACATAGCGACACTTGGTGTGATTCGATTAATGAAATAGACAAAATTAATGAAATAGACAAAAAATATTTAGAGATTTTAAAGTAATACGTATATCGGTTGAGTATTTTGCGTTTTTGACATTATTTTTAACAAATATTCCAATTTTTGCTGTTGCGTCGATAAATTAATTCTCCATTCACAGAATGGAGAATTAATTTATCGGTGGACTGTAAATTGCCACATTCTTGTCATGCTCGAAAATAGCCGTGAAAAAAAAAAAGCGTGTTAGGATTAAAGACTGCGTCTCTGTGTTAAGTTTCCACTCACTACATTAGAGCGTGCTTACTGGAAGATTTGCGGGGAGGAGGAGGAAGAGGAAGACAGACAAAAGTGAGAAAAACGAAGGGAAAGCCAGATAGAAAGACAAAATGGGGGGAGTAGGTCAGACAAATGCGGTATACGGGGGTTTTGGTGGGACGGCAGTGGTGGTGGTGGCGGCGGCAGCACCAAGTTTCCATCGTCGTCTCTTTCTCTTCTCGCCTTGGCTACGCTAAGAGTGCAGCGGATCGGAAAATCCCGCCAGGAAGCCGGCGGAGGAGGACGGAGTTCTAGGATGAATTTCGTCCAGGAGTTGGGGGATTAAAGTGGCGAGGTTGGGGCGGAAAGGGAGCTTGCGAAAACTGAGGAGCCTGGAAACTCGTGCATGTGGAAGACGCCGGGACTCTTGCAGACTTCATTGAACAGGGAAGCATTCGAGTGAGAAATTAAAACCCACCGGCCTCCTGCAGTAACGAGATGGACTGCACTAAAGAAACGCGTCAAGGAACGCACACTCAGGGAATGCACAGGCTCTCTCTCTCTCTCTCTCTCTCTCTCTCTCTCTCTCTCTCTTCGTTCTTCCTCCCTGGTAAGGCGTGTTACTGGAGCGCATTGCCGTCGTTTGCACATGACAAGCACGCGCTGAAGGAAGAGGACGCGGATTCCTGGCAAAGTAGACGTCAAGGAATGCGTGCATGCATGGAATTAGTCCTTCTGTCTCTCCACTGCCACACGTTGTTTTAATCTCTCCCACCTTTAACTTCCTCCCTCTTTATCCTAATCTTGCTTTAGGGGGAGTAAGATTCCTAACAACACACTCCCTCTTTACCCATTTTTCTCATTGAATTCATTCTCACTTTTCCGTTTTTTTCACTTTGCTCTCTTTTGAATTATTTGTCTATCTATTCTTGTATTATCCTATCCTTTCTACTTTTCCCAACTGGAAAATAGCACATCTGTCGCGGAACCAAACCGATTCCATCCCAAATTGGAAAATGTTTTTGTGTGTTGTTCTGATCGTAGATGAACCAGAAAAGATTTTCACCTTTCATCCTAGACCAATGATTTACTTGCGTAGAAAGTTGCTACTTTTGTTGCATTTAAAATCCAAAACAAAGACCCTTCCTGTTCCAACACAGTTAACGATTATATAATCTCACAATTCCAAGCTTAAAACGATGTTGATGCAAAGAAGGTAACTTTTCTACTGAAAATACCTTGGTATCTTCGTATATTTAAATTTAGAGAGATGGAGATACCAAGACTACGGTATTAGCTGCTCCTGAAGAAAGCACTTTTGCCTTTGAAAATGTGCTCATACACCGTTTATATGTCTAGCCATATTAGTTCTATTATCATATCCATGCCTGTCTCATCATGTAATGAATAAATTATTCCAGTATATAATTTTTAAATGATTGTTAATCTACTACTGGTGCTTTCAAAAATGTTCATAAAGCCAAAAAAGTCATTCCACATTTTCATATAACTTACCTATAGTTTCAATAGAACAAATAACTACCATCATCATCTTTTGCAAATTCCACTGCCGGCCGGCCTGGTTGGCCGAGTGGTTAGTGTATACACTAAGCTGCCAAAAGGCTGCGGGTTCGAATTCTGCTGTGGGCTTGGATGTTGGTGATTGTTGTGAAATTACTAGTGGTGGTGGTGGTGGTGGTGGTGGGAGGTAGATGGCGTTGGTGTGGTTGTGGTTCGTTGTAGTTGGTGGATTGAGTGGTGAAGACAGAGTTGTAGAGTGGGTATCCTACCCTCGATGAGTCTATGGGCTCCGTGGAGGTGTCATGTAATAATAATAATAATAATAAATAATGCGCCAAAGGCTTCATTCTGTCAAGATCAAATTACTGATGTAAAGGATATAATATATTCATTCAAGTTAAAAATTTCCACAGAGAGAGATTACGTGAATATAATCTTCGACAACGGGAGCTGCTTTTTGGTTTACACTACTGGTCGCACTAATAAAAGGCGAATATCTTAAAGTTATATTCTCGTAATCACTCTGGAAACTTTTAATCATCTGGCTTTAAATTTGAATGGCTATATTATATCCATTACATAAACAAATAATGTTATTTTATTTTTTATGTAATCCCCCACAAAAGAAATGTTGCTAACTTATAGTACATTAGTACCATGGGTTTATATTTTTATATTTGCATTTTTTACAAAATCCATAAATCATACTTTAGAGAACCAAACATCTAACTTTTTCAATCGAGGCCCGTAATGAGAAGAATTAACTTTCATTCAGTTGGCATAGGTCACAAAAGTCATTGATTGACTGGTCCTAAAGTTTTTTTTATCTCTTCCCATGCTTGTTTCTCTCTCTCTCTCTCTCTCTCTCTCTCACACACACACACACACACACACACTTTTCTTTCAGTTTAATTCCAGGCTTTTAAGATTTCTCTCCTTCTTATAAAATAATTACTTCGTCTTCTTCTTGTCTTTTCGTTTCTCTAGTTGCTATTCTTGGTCTTGAAGAAAATACTGTTTCATCACTAGTCTCCTAGTTTTTCTTCCAAATTAATCCATTATTTGCCGGGTCTCTGATTTGATCAACTATTACCTTTCAATCTTCAAAGTACCCATCCCCATAACCGCATCGATCCAATTATATCTTAGTCATCTTTATCTTATTTAGTGATTATGAGGCACACGTTTTTGTATACCTCTTCATTTCTGATCTTATAATTTTTTTTTATTTCCACAAGTTTCCATATTACATATTTTGTAATAACGTTTAACTGTTTGAACTATTTTCAAATGAATGCGTAAATAACAATTTTTTTTTATATTTTTATTTAAATACTTGTCTTAGTTATCAAAATATTTAAATTTTTATTTTATTTTTCCTCTTTATTCTGTTTAAGCATCCAAAAATCTTATTGCACTTTGACTTCATTTTTTGTTATCTCTTTCTCAGTCAATCTCAATTCCTAGATATTTAAAATTCTTCACTAATTCTGCCATTTTCTTGGCTTCACCAAATAATCAAAAAAAAAAGATTTTTTTTTCTTCTACTATTTTAATATTTTCATATTACATTACATTTTTTGGTAAATCTATTGTCTATTGAAAACGAAATACTTTTTTTTAATATAAATTATCTTCTTTCTGAATACCATGATTTGTAGACCAGATAAAAGTTCTGAAAAATTCGAATACGAAACCATAAACAAAAAAACAGAAATAATATAAATATATATTGATAATATATTTATTGAGAGTCTCCCCTACAACGTTCATACAACGTTCATATGTAAAATCTGGAAACATTTTTTAAAGTATTTACATAATTTAAAAAAACAACAGGTGTTTTGTTATTTTATTAAATAAATTTGTTAAAAATCATAAAAATTCAATAACTTTTTTATTTTACGATATTAGTAAATTTTAATTCTAAATTTGTTTTAACAATTTATAATGAATATTAAAAATAATGTTTATTGATGTCATAAAACGAAGTATACCAAATAGTTATACTATAGTCATATTTCAATTTTTATGTAATGAAATTTGAATCCTAAAGCAATCTTATTTCAAAATTCGTTTGTTACGAATATTCTTAATTTTTTTACAAAATTCAACTCAGAAAGGGATGATGTATTAATTTATCTTTTAAAGTTTGAAAAAATTTAAATAAAAGTTCGTTTGAAAGCAATACTTTGAATAAGATATGAGACATACAAATATAGTAATAGAAACAGAGCATGCGCACTTAACAGACATAACACACCGATATTTCGCAGCCAAATCTGAAGAATCCAATTTGTTTATTTGTTTTTTTTCGTTTTTTTTTCTTTTGTAATTTTATAAAGTGTTTATATAATAAAATTTGATGCAAAATATACTAACCAAGTGGAACGAAAATTAAGAATATAGTTTCCCAATCATTATTATTTAAAAAAAAAAAAAGCTTTCCGCTTCAACAAAGTGCATTTGTATAGAAATTATTCATATTTCCTCAGGCTAAAAACATTTCGAAGTATAAAAATCGTCAATTTGAACACAATACCGCCCAAACATTAAATAATTAAAGTGACGTGTTTGTCATAGTTCTAAAATTAGTTAATTTATAAACAGCGTAATATTTTAATATTTATTATTTTTCACGGGGATATGAATAAATGGCTAACACGAATCATTAAGTAAACAACAAATTTTTAACAAAATGTTCGCTAACATGCAACCAGTCATGATCAAAAAATGCTGTTGCCGTCTTTCTTTCCGTTTTACGGGAAACCAAACCGCATAAACGGCTCTTCAACAGTATGAAACAGGCAAACAACAGAAAAACAAAATAGCTTAAATAATTTGAATCAATTATGGGCAATTAATTCTGGCACTTGCAAGAAATAACCTAATTACTGCTAAGGATCGTTGAAGAAAACTTGAGCAGGCCGATGAAGCATAAAAAAAAAAAAAAGATAAGATTTCTCGTGCCTTTAAAGCAATATTTTTCACTCAGATTATGCTAAAAGCTTCGGTCAGACAATTTTCATTTATTAAACGGACGAATAATGAACTATCACCTTTCGTAAGAAAACTGAAAACCCCGATTTATAACTTCCATACGCGTCCATTTCACTTTTCGAAATAAGCGAACGAGTCACACACGAAAGGATTTTTTTTTACGCTAAAGAAAGACGAGAACGAATAAGGAAGGCTGATGAAAAGAAAAAAAAAATAATAATAAATTAAAAAATAACAATAATTGATGCCAACAAATGACATTTTAATTATGCTTTCAGACCTTGAATTTATTGATAAACGTCAAAACGAACTCCTTGGAAATGTTTTTATTTCAGTATCTAAATGGCTATCAAATTCTGGAAGTGTAACATTACAAATTACTATTCCAGTAAGTAATTCGCAGTATAATAACTTTTCTAGTAATAGACATCTATAAATATTGTCTAAAACCTCTGAAAACATTATTTCTTTGATGTTTTCGTATTATTTTATATTTATTTTTACATATAATGTATTAAAAACTATTTTAATTTAAAATGAAAGTAATTTTGTAAATAATATTGACCTTTATTCTTAGATGATTTTTAATAATAATATAAAACCAATTTATACCAATATTTATATTTCATATGATACAAAATAAATAACGGAAAAAACTCACGTAGAAATATTATTTAATAGTAAAATTTTCGCCTGTGTGTCACAGGCATCTTCAGTGCATTAAGCTCAAAATTAAACACTAACTGACAATTCTAAAAAGCGCCACCAAAGTAGCTGGTGTAAGATAACTAAAAAGGTCAATAACTTTCCTAAAAAAAAAATTAATACAATAAAAAGTTAGGAAAGATTAGCTGATTTGTAAAGTACTATCTCCCATAAAGGGAGATAGTACTAATGGTTATAAGAATTGCTTCATTAAAAAAACTTTGAGTAGTTTTAATATGTCTTCCTCTTCAAACATACAGGAAATAACGCGCATTACTATCCCTTATGTACAAGGCATCAGTGAACGTATAGCAAAAGTTTTAAAACCACTGAATATTTTTGGTGCCTTTCGACCGTTTAGAAAAATCTCCACCTTTCTCACTTCTCCTAAGGACAAGCTTCCACATCTTAATTATCCAGGTGTCTACCAGATTCCGTGCTCTTGTGGATTATCTTATTTCGGACAAACGGGAAGATCTGCCTCTATTCGGCTAGAAGAACACCAATCTTATATTGAATACTTTAAACCTGAAAAGTCTGGACTTTCTGAACATGCCATCTTCACTAGACACAGAGTTCATTGGAGAAAGACAAGAGTTCTTCACAAAAGTCAGTTTCTCATGGAACGCCTTTATAAAGAAACATGTGAAACTCTACTTCATTCTCCTAACTTAAACAGATCCGACGGCTTACGTCTATCCCCTTTATGGGAGATAGTACTTTACAAATCAGCTAATCTTTCCTAACTTTTTATTGTATTAATTTTTTTTTTTAGGAAAGTTATTGACCTTTTTAGTTATCTTACACCAGCTACTTAGGTGGCGCTTTTTGGAATTGTCAGTTAGTGTTTAATTTTGAGCTTAATGTACTGAAGATGCCTGTGACACACAGGCGAAAATTATACTATTAAATAATCTTTCTACGTGAGTTTTTTTCGTTATTTATTTTGTATCGATATGTCTACTCACGGTATACCTCTTAAAAAAAACAACAAAAAAAAAACATATTTCATATGAAATAATTAATAACGATAGTATAAGTCTAAGAGTTTAGGAATATATAGGAATGGATTAATACCCTTGGAGGGTAATGGAAGGCAATGCTGTAGCCAATGAAGTTCTAACTGAGGCTCGGCTATTGCTGTTACCCACCTGCCATGATCAGAGCTTAAATAGCTCAATAACACCTTATCCTTACACTGTCCTCTACAGATAACGGGGAAGATCAGAGTTTAAATAGCTCAATAACACCTTATCCCTACACTGCCGTCTACAGATAACGGGGAAGATGGAAAGCATTCTTGCTTCGCCCCTTTTAAGCCAGTCCTTAAATAAGGACTATAAGGGTTTAGTGAAAGGGAGGGTAATGGATGGCAATGCTGTAGCCAACGAAGTTCTGAGACTCGGCTATTGCTGTTACCTTCTTGCCATGATCAGAGCTTTAATGGCTCAATAACACCTTATTGAGCTATTAAATGATGGCAATGTCTTCTTGCTTCGCCTCTTTAAGTCAGTCCTTATAAGGACTAAGGGTTTAGTTTTCAGATTAAATGTAGTATAGAAATTACATATGTATGGAGTAAAGTGGACATGCAATTGAATATTTATATTGAATTTTCTATTGAGTATTATTGAATATTTATATTTATATTGAATATTTATATTTATATTGAGTATCATTGAATATTTATATTTATATTTATATTGAATATTTATATTTATATTGAATTTTCTATTGAGTATTATTGAATAAATATATTGAATATTATGAAATATTTCTATTGAGTATTATTGAATATTTATATTTATATTGAACATTATTAAATATTTATATTTATATTACATTTTCTATTAAATATTGATGAATATTTATAATTATTAAATATTTATGTAATACCAAAATAATTAAAATCACATCCTTCATTAGCGGTTTTATCTTTTCTTTTTTGGATTAATACCCAAATTTTTGACATAACGAAACTCATTTGTTTAGTTAGACGTAAAACTATTTGTTTACTGGTGAAATTTAGGGATCACGGCGAATGAATGCGATACGGACTCCACTCTCTGTTGCATTCGCCATGGACAAGTATTTACGCCTGAAGATACATTTATGTATTCACGGGGAGATTTCCTGTTTTGAAGGCGAAAATTCCGAGTTTCCGGCATTTGAATTTTATCGGGGGAAAAAAAAAGAAAGAAAGAAAGTTAGATCAATTTTCCATACATTTCAATTTGAGTCTAATTTGTACAAACATTAATTCATAAATTATACAACATTCCAAGAAATGATGTAATATGTAAATACAAGTACGTATCTAATCAAAATATTGTGACCACCGTCCTAATAATTCGTAGGCCCATTCTTGCTACCGGAACTGCCACTGCGTGGCAAGAACTGTATAAGATCTTCGAACGTTGCAGGAGATATGTTTACCATGCCATCAGGATCACTTCATGTAGATCTGCGAGTGTCCGGGATGGAGTTCAAACGTCGGAAGTTTCGATCCATTTCCAAGAAATTTTTTATGGGATTCAAATCAACAGTATTCGGTAACACTTGGAAGTCGCTTTCAAGTTTGGCAAACCACTCTCGAATAATACCGGCAACTTGAACCGTGATTTATCCTACTGGAGTGTATCTCTACCATGAAGGGATGTACCTTGTAACGTTCATAATCTACGGATATCAAACCTACAAGAGATTTAAAAAAAAAAAAAATCGTACCGTAACGCAACTGTCTCCTACCTGTTTTTCCTGGACCGTGACATCGGGGTAATTCATCTCTCCAGGTTTTCACAAATCCTTCACTTACAGTGCACACATCATAGTTGGAAACGAGATTCATCAGAAAATGCAGTTTTTTTTTTTTAAGTCTTCAATGGGCCCGTGATGTCTCTTAGGGGCGAAGTGTAGATGGTTAGTCATAAATATGGATGACTTGAATGGGACACCTATTCCAGAAGTACATACGAAGGAAGGTACGCTGGAATATGGTCTGGGAAACATCGCCATTAATCCTCTAGTAAATTCTTTCTACAGTTTTTTTTTTTTTTTTTTTGGTCTATGTTGCTTGCATAAAGCAGAATAACCTGCGTTCACCACGAGAATCGCTGTGTCGTGGGCACCCAATATCGGCTCGATGTGCGACATTCCGCTAACAACCTATAATGGTGGCAATTTCCTGTATACTTTCACCTGTACAAATTTATAGTCAACAATCATCACTTTTTCGAAGTCCCTCCGATCAGGTCCCTTGCCCAAGTCGATCAGCAACTTCGAACGAACAGTACATTACGCACCTTCAATATCATGTATACTGATTACTGTGAAAAGTGCCGCCTAGATCAGGGTTCTCAACCTTTTCCAGTGGCGTACCACTATATTTAATTCAAGATATTAGATGTACCAGTAAGGCAGTGGCTCACGTACCACCAGTGGTACACGTACCATAGGTTGAGAATCCCTGACCTAGATATTATAATAAACGGAAACGCCAAATATTATTAAATGGAATTGTTTATTATATTTAGACTCGCCTGCTAATGTCCTGCAGTATTAATATTAATAAAGATTAAAGATGGTTTTCAGTTGTTTTTATCATAACTTGGTGGTTGTCGTAAGATTGGTAAGAAACGTTTACAATACTTATGAAAGTTGTTATCTTACCTACAAATGGAAATATTTTATTGTCCATTTAGTAATGAACTCTGTAGTTTAAGAAAACATTTGGTTAGTTGCAACGAGGGAAGGAGTTTCTCCATAAAGAATACCACGCAGGTCTGGGATTTATGATTACGTATTATGGTTTGTTTGTTAGGTCAGAAACTGTCCTTCTTTATAGACAGAAAAGTAAGAAAGTGAGCCGTTATTTAAAAAATAACGTGGATTAAATGAAAGTAATAGTATTAATTAATATTTTTTTTATCGAAAGTCATTACTGCACCAAGAAAACGAGAATGTAAGACATCAGTTTTAATTTTGGTTAGAATTAGGGTAGAACAAAGGACGCTGTGAATTTACATGTTCGTTCCTGTCTTTCTTTCTTGTTTCTATTGTTGAAAAATCAGTTCCGCTTTTCAACATAAAGATATAAATTGCTTTACCAGCTGGAATAAGATAAAGTCGACGATCTAGAGATATCTTTGAACATTTAAAAAAATATATATATATTGTGATCGATCCCATTTCTGAGTGCTTTCGCCACTCTAAATATGGAACTTCGTTCGTTAAGCGAAGGTATTAATTATTATCTTGGATAATCAGTACTCTTAGTCACAAACAAGGTTCGTATTTGTCACTATCGTGCATAAGATTTTCTTAACATAAACACGTGCAAAACATGTTCGTAAAGAACGCGCAAATGAGCATAAGGAAGATACCACTTTTTTGAATGGAAGTCATGAGGAAAGTTAATGCATTATGTACGGTTCGTAAAGAACGCGCAAATGAGCATAAGGAAGATACCACTTTTTTGAATGGAAGTCATGAGGAAAGTTAATGCATTATGTACGATTCGTCGTCACTAATAACAAAACACGAATCCATCCTTCAAGTCGGAAAACAAAGCAGAAATGGAATATAAGCGCATCTTAGTCCTCTTAAAAAAAAAAAAATAAAAATAAATAAATCAGGTGACAACTTGCTGCCGCAAAAAGTTAATATTCGCATAGTTCTGAGGTTTATAGTCCTTATAAGGACTGGCTTAAAGGGACGAAGCAAGAATGCTTTTCATCTTCCCCGTTATCTGTTGAGGACAGTGTAGGGATAAGGTGTTATTGAGCTATTAAAGCTCAGATCAGGGCAGGAGGGTAACAGCAATAGCCGCGCCTCAGTTAGAACTTCATTAGCTACAGCATTGCCATCCATTGCCCTCCAAGGGTCATTTTTCTGAGGTTTATAGAGACTATTCTAGGATATTAAACGAAAGGGGGACAAGTCAGTTAGTGGTGTACGAGAGATGCCAGTCAGACTCTAAGAAGTTAGTTCGAAATAAATGCTAAGAACAGATATAATAAAATGCCGTGTTGTTGCAACACAACAACACCCCATCCCAGCGCCAAAAGTAAAACTGGAAATCTTCCAATGAGTTTAAATCCTCGATAGAGCCCAGACTTTACTCCGTGGAACAACACCTGTTAAGACTCAGTCAATTTACCCCCCCCCCCCCGCAAGCATATAAATGCTTCTGAGTCGGGTATCTCAGAACCAAGTCTATTGAAAACCATCGCAAATGTGTTGAGAAATGATGAATATGATCTTTATGCTAAATTTAATAAATATGCATTGAGGAGACTTTTTTGATTTATTTACGTACATATTACGTACTTGTACGTACATATATACAGGTAAAAAGAAAATGAAATTTGGAACATTTTTATACTTATTTTTCTATCGTATCCTTTCTATTTTTATTTAATTTTCCATAAATGCAAAATCTTTCAAAAATAATTTATGAATTGTAATTGTAAACATGTTTATTTCCATGTTTCTTTGGTCCTTATTCTATTATTTAATCTTTGTTTCACTTAACAAAGAATATGTCATTGCATATCACGTCATTAGCCGACACTGTGCTTTTGTGCCTTGCTATCTGGTCTATATTAACCATATATTGTTTATCTACTGGAGGTTTCCTATCTTATTCAATAATGATGCCCTCTGTAGTTGAAAAAAAAAAAAAACTAAATTCGTACTTTATCTAGTACGAAAAGAATCTTTAAAAAGGCTTGGTGAGTTAGCCGATTTAATATAGGGATCTCACGCTGATGTGCCAGTTACCAGACATTACATATCGGCTAACTCACCTCGCACATCAATCTCGGTTGTTTTGGCTTGTACGTACATTTAAAAGGATTATTTAATATCTGTTTGACTATCTCACGATATTATTTCTGCTTTTGACTGACCTGATTAATGATTTTGTGTGGAGAACCTAATGTCTTCATAATCATATCTATTTACTTTTATAGTAACTAGAGCAGTGTTTCTCAACGTTTTTTGGATCATTCCCCACCTCAACGTCTCAAAGATTTTGATGCCCCCTCTAGCATAATAGTCAGCCAAGTTCTGAAAAAGTATAATATAAATATGTACATGTATATTTTCAAATTTCCCCTCAAAATATTCCAATTGTACCCCTGTGGGGCGTACGCCTCACGTTGAGAAACACTGAACTAGAGGAAGGACCTGTCATTCCGATTGTTGTTTTGTTTGCTAAATATTTTGTTACTAGGATGGAGGCCCAAACTTGAATCAGACGTGTCAAAATCATCTATATCCTGTTAGTAATCAAGCTTTTGGCTATACTGCCTAACAAGATAATTTTGTGGATATACTTTGTATTGTCTTTATTTGCGTGCGTGCGTGCGTGCGTGTGTGTGTGTAAGAAACTCGGAATTATTGCACAGTGCAGAATAAACTTGAAAGAAACGTAACAGAAATAAATTATCGTTTTGACTTTTAAAGTGGTCACAGATTCTAGATTGAATCATCTGAATGTTTTGAAGATTTTTAAAGTAAGATGAATATTTAAACTATACATATGTAGATTATGAAATTGCCTATATTTACTTCACCATATGGTTACTTTGGAAGACAGGATTTCCGTTGAATCTTTTAAACACAATAAGCGAGCAGATCTCTCTCTCTCTCTCTCTCACACACGCACACACGCGCGCGCGCGCGCGCACACACACACACAGACGATTTTTCGTACTGGACCCGAAAACACAATTGCTTCAACTGGCTCCTTGAATTGGACTAAGTTTCACTGGAATTATGGCACAAACACTTAAGGCTATGAGATCAATGTATTATGTCTCACATACTCATTCACATGGGCATGGGCTGGGTTTTAGGATAAAAACTCGTGTTTTCAGGAGTTGAAACACTACCACCTCCACATGAGATGGAGGTCAGGTGGAAAAAAGGAAAACTTGCGACGAAGCATATGAATGTGAAAGACTCAGTGCAACCAACTGAGGCCGAGCCTGAGATTGATCATATTCTGAACTCTCTCCTTCAAACAAGGCCACATCAACATACTGCACATTGAAGAAGATGACCGAGACCATTCTGTCGTCCTACATATTATCATCATTTACCATTTTCATTCAGGTGGTATTAATTTCGTTTCTCTCTCTCTCTCTCTCTCTCTCTCTCGCCAGTAATGCTGTGTGATGTCTTGAGGGCTCGAAAATCAAACCAATGAAGGATTCTTCCACATTATCCAGGACAAACTAGTCCTAGCACTGCAATGTAGAAAAGAATTACCACAAAGTATTTAACTGCATATTTAAACTCTTTAAGTAATAATAATGTGGGCTGTAACCTGATCACATTTCATATATTTTATTTGTTCATATAAAGAATTCTTCATATGAACAAATTTTTATAGTCGTGTTCTTGTAATTCCTTAAATAGATCTTGATATGATTTGTTCTAATCATTTATTATTAGAACATATATATTTCTAGTTATAATCTAATTATTTGCAATCGGACTAATTATTTGGTTGATTCATCTTAATGGCTGATTTGTATCTCATGCTCTTTACTATCACCACTTCTAGTTTTGCTATTATAATAACGGGTTTAAAATTTGAACTTATTTTCTGAGTCTTTGCATCGTTTTTTTTTGTTTGTTTGTTTTTTTGTTAAAACCATCACGTGTTGGGTTCCTTGACGTTGTTTTTAATAAAAATCAAGTTGTGAAACTGTTGTTAAGATTTCAAATTATCCTGCAAAATTCCAGAAAAAATAGTCCTTTAACAGAGTTATATATATATATAAATGATTGTTTTTTTTTTTAAAGAAAAGGCATATAAATTATTTAAACAAATCATTTAAATGTTCTAAACATTTTTTAAAAAACAAATACTTGAAGAAAAAAGGTGTTATTATAAACCCTCATAATAAATTATTATTTTTATTAAATATCTAAAATTTTTTTCAAAAATATCTTATATTACATATGAGATTATAAATAATCTTATATTTAATAGTTAAAATGAAAAAAAAGTATGTCTAACTCAATAAATATCGATTTTTCTACAATGGTTCTCAAGTAGCTGTGTTACATATTTCGGTCTTACTGGTGAATTTTCATTAGCAAGGTTAAGTATTCATTTTACAGTTTATAAACTGATCATCAAAGTGAGTGAGTGAGAGAGAGAGAGAGAGAGAGAAAGAGATTTCGTTTTGAGATTTTTTTTTATTTTTATCAAACTTTACTTTAGTCTTGAGATATACTTTAACCGCCGTCAGATGGAGGTACCTGTCAGTATTGGAAGCTTGTGTTGTCGGGCTAATAATTACGAACCATCATAAAACAGTTTGTAGAAAATACTACAATAATATCTCAGTCACTAATTATATGTATTTTAAAAATATTTCTTTAGTCATAGAAATTCAAAGATTACAGAAATGTTTTCTTTAATCTTCGAACTAATGTGCAGTTGATTCAAAGACAAAAATAAGTTTCGAAAAACTCCGGTGTGGCAATTTTGTAAGAAGATATTGACATTCCAACAGAATGTTTATTATTCTAAAACATTCACTGTATTGACTTCATTATTTTGTGAAATACCACAAGCCTGAAAGAGAAAAAAATAAGATAAAATCAAAAGGACTTATAAAACGTATTATAGTCCTTATAAGGACTGGCTTAAAGAGGCGAAGCAAGAATGCTTTTCATCTTCCCCATTATCTGTAGAGGACAGAGTAGGGATAAGGTGTTATTGGGCTATTAAAGCTCTGATTATGGCAAGAGGGTAACAGCAATAGCCGAATCTCAGTTAGAACTTCATTGGCTACAGCATTGCCATCCATTACCCCCCAAGGGTATTAATCACCGCATCTCATCATCTAAAACGTATTTTAATGAATGACTAGATAATACTGACCAGTATCTAAAGAAAGAATTGGAGGATTGCATTTTTTAAGATATTTTAATGGCCAGTATTTATTTCAGTATTTTCAGTTATTAAAAATTATAAATAAAACTAAATACAATAATAACATTAAAAATTTTTCCTTCCTAAATTAAATTTGTTGAATTTATTTAACACATATATTCAATTTAATTACTTTTAAATATTTGCAGCTTTAGCAGTTTTGTGTATATATATGATATGAAAGTAGAATCTGAACGAAATATTTTGATGGTGTAGGAGATACTAACGCCTTATAGTCCTTATAAGGACTGGCTTAAAGGGGCGAAGCAAGAATGTTTTTCATCTTCCCCGTTATCTGTAGAGGACAGTGTAGGGATAAGGTGTTATGAGCTATTATTAAAGCTCTGATCATGGCAGGAGGCTAACAGCAATAGCCGAGCCTCAGTTAGAACTTCATTGGCTACAGCATTGCCATCCATTACCCTCCAAGGGTATGGTGGTCCTAGCTCCACCGAGATACTAACGCAACCAATTCCTCCTCTTGATTACTATATGGATTTTTTATTTGAATGGGTGTGTCATCATAATTTGATCATTTTCTGAATAATAATCAGCATTATTTTGAAATATGCTATAAAAATTATCGAAGAACAATATATTACACAAGTTTATGGTAATGACGCATGGTTATTATTATCACCGCATTATTATATTTAAAATGAGCAGCCGAGATCGCAGAGTGAATCAGGATCTTTAAAAATTGTAGAACAATATTCAATTATAAAGTTTCAGATGTTTCTTAATGTTTCAAAAAAATCACAGGATAGAAAGCTGATGATAATAATTATTTTATTAAATTATTAAAATATCCTAAAATAAATTAAAATTTTTCTAAAATATTTAAAAATTACTTTATAAACTATAAATCAAATTTGTATACCATATATAATAATAAATATCTGCACTATAAAGAAACTCTACTAAGCAAAATTGAACGCGTCCAAAATTGAACTAAGTCAAAATTGAATTAGCTATCGTCATGTTTCACTTAATTTTATATCTTATTCGCGGAAATTTTATTTCATGTTTCATTTACATTAGCTTTATATCACTTTCATTTAATTTTTTTTTGTCTTAATAGTGGAAAATAACTGTTTAATGTTGTATTTGATATTTAAAGCGTTTCAAGTGAAATTATGATATAAATGACTTCTGCAGCTTAACTGAAAGTAAAAGACAACACAGAAAGATTTATTTAAGGTTTGGTCTCGGAGAAGTGGAAGAGTATCTGTGAAACGACACCATCATCACAGGTGTGCGAAGTATTTCCTTACCATCATGCTCTTACTTGTTTATTTAAGTAAACAGGGGTGTATAGTTACATCTATCTGAGTGTTCCTTGAACAGGCATTTCCCTTTATAGGTGAACCCCGCAGTTCTCAAACACAATCACCGGCTGTTTTGTTTCTTCGCTGTATTCCTACACCACAAGTCCCACTTCTTGTCTTACTCGTTATTCTGGGTATAAACGTTACCTTTTCTTCCTACAACAGTGACCTGCCTGTCAGCTCGCCATGTCATTTGAGTGCTAGCGTTGATATGACCGTGACGTTATCTGTCTTTACTAGACCGTAGTCGGCCCCCATATATCGCTTGCTGTCCTTCGTTGGTGTAACACTGCAATGCAGGACTCATCTGTCACAGAATTAGAGACCGGAAAGGAACAACTAAAACCAAACAATTGAAGTTATTTTTGGTGTTCAGTTTTATTTGATTTTTGTTATCGGCTGATATAAATAAAGAAGCAACATTTAAAAATTATTGTTATTTTTTCTTGGGTGGAATGTAAAACTTAGTAAAATGAAAATTTTCACGAATTATTAGGACTTTAAACTTGCGCGCGCACGCACACACACACACACACACACACACACACACACACACACACACACACACACACACACACACACACACACACACACACACACACACACGGTAGAGAGAGAGAGAGAGAGAGAGAGAGAGAGAGATGCGACAATGGTAAACAACATCAGTCATCCCAGTTCGATAACAAATTAGACCTCCGGAGAGGTATCCGCTCGTGCGTAAGTAGGTGTTTAACGCCGTCATCATCACGTGCGTGACTCTGGGCTAACCCCTCAAGCCGTTTGTCAGCAGGGGTAGTTAACTGTTGTTACTCCTTATTGAATCTTGTTATTCTAAGTGGATTGGTCCTACGGGGGTTGATTAATTAGGTTGGCCACATAAAATTAAACCCTCCATCCTAAAGGTTCGTAAGGGGGGAGAGGGGTGGAAATGAATGAGGGGAGAAAAGGATGATGGAAAAGGAGGAGTTGGATTACTTTGACCGATGTCGCCGGGAGGTCTTCGCTCGCGAACTATCACCGACTCAAGTACAGCGGAAACATTAACAATTTGCTTCCCCAATGCAGTTGTGGATTTCCTCTGCGGTTACCATAGAAACCACACATTTTCTTCTCTGCATAATGATTAGTGTGGGCAATATCTCTCTCTTGCCTTTTCTTCTTTGGAACAAGGTTCAATCGCTAAAAATGTAGGGATGGAAAAGACACCACACACACACACACACACACACACACACACACACACACACACACACACACACACACACACACACACACACAGAGAGAGAGAGAGAGAAGACCGGATTATGTAACAATTTCAGCTCAAAGTAGTTTGAAATAAAATGAATAAGCTATCTTGATCTTCTGCTGCCCCTTATATATATAGTGTCGTTCTTACTAGCTTGGTTATAATAATAAGAATAAAATGTTAAGATTACAGATTTAGGTAGGTGGATCAATCGATAGATAGTTATCTGTTTTTAATTTTTAGTAGATGACGTTTTATATATTATTCACAATTCACGCAAAACACCATTCTATATTTATGTACATCCGAATATTCATTAAATTATATGTAAAAATTAAGCAATAAAAATAAGTATATATTTATATTGCTTTCTTTATGAGATATATTATTATTATTTAAATTTAATATAATTACTCTTAAAATTATAAATGCCAAAATTTTACTTTATACACCATAAAAAAGTATCGCTAGTCTAACATTATTAGAAAATCAGTGAAGATTGTTTTCGTATTTTTTAATAATAAAATTCTAGTTCTAAATTGAAATCATATTTTTAAAAGCTGAAAGAATGGATCTATAATCAATTAATTGCTATGATTATAGTAGTAAGTATGGGTTTATTTGTGTAATCTAATATTTAATTCTTGAAATATTAATTTTACTCCAGCTCAACCGGCTTTAAAGGTTAATAAATAATAAATCTAAGAAAATATTAAAATTTGTTATTTTTCAGTTTTTTTTATAATACAGGTTTCTTGTTTCTACTATTTTTTGACAGAATCTTACACTTTCGTTCCATTTTAATGCTTAAATGGATTCTGTTCATATTAGTGTTATTCATATATATATATTTTTATTATATTTATAGATTTTTGGCTTTTCACTTATGGTTATGTTATGTATAAAATTGAAAACATAACCAGGGTTATGTTTTCAATTTTATACTGATTTTCGTTTATATCATAAGTCGTATATTAAAAAACAAATCCTTGCAGTAATCTACTGAATTACTTCAAGATAGCAAAATTGGCAGAGCATATATGCAGTTGAGTCACTGAAGAATTATACAGATAGAATTAACTGACTAAACTATTGCATTGATGAGGTTTCTGTGAATTGGAATTACTTGGCTGTAACAGACCATTGTGAGTAATAACTAAGGAACAGATCAAGAAGGTGAAGACATTTATTCGTAGTTCATCTTATTTCATATCGGCTTCAGTTTCACTTCAGCTACTTGCATTTTATTTTTAACCTTTTTTCCTTGCTACCCAAGCTTTCTGAATCTTATAATATTGTTGGTATCGACAAGACCTGATGATGATGTAAAAAAGAGGTCCATCATGACTCCTTTTCTACATCAGTCTATCAATACGAAATGTTATATTACACCCAGAATAATTATATGTGAAGCCCATACTCTTTAACTGGATTCTCATCAAGTATATTGACTTCGATCTAAAGGAAATCAATAATTTGAATTCCTAAAAATGATAACGACATTACTTTTGTTGATAACAACTTTCAATTATGATTACAAAAAATATGTTTTAATATATTACAACACGCGCCCAAATATAATGCATAGAAATCGAACATGTGTTAATATTCCACCGTGGCTTTCATTTAAAACAATGATGCATATTTCACTCATTGTGTTTATCGGGTCCATCATTGATTCCTTTTGCTCCTCCTCTGATTACAGCAAAAATATAGAAATAAAAGGAGTAGTTGTAGTCAAACTAATTTTTGTATCAAATGTTTACACAGATGACATCGCTGTAATCGCCACAGGCAAGAACGCTGAACAACTATTGCTTTAAATATTATCGATATAAGATAAAAGTAATCCAACATTTTGGTTATTGAGGATGTGGGTAGACACAGAGCCACCAGTAAGAGTGAAAGACAATTTTGTCATCCAGCCTCACTCTGTGTGTGTGTGTGTGTGTGTGTGTGTGTGTATTCTCTTTTTCTCCCTCTATATCCATCGCATCCGCACAAACCTGTGCGAAGCGTGAGACCGCTAGCACTGTGAGTCCCACGTAGAATCTGCAGATGGAGTGATGTTTGGTTTATAATTACGACCGAGACTACTATAGTTATTAGGTCAACATAATTATCTTCATTATTTACGTATTCTGGAATAAAACCTTCCAGCTATCGTATGAATTTAGCAGCCTCATCATTACTTGAAAATCCTTTTAAATGTTTTTCGCATTCTAGACGGAATGCTAACCCCCCTGCTTTCAAAGAACACTTCGATGTGATGTCTCTTGTTAATGTAACTATCATGAGCATTAATAATATTCGTGTTACCATCTCGATGTCCACTATTCTATCACCTCTGAAAACAGCCGTAGGATGTCTTTTAGTAAATAAATATTAAGTTGACACATCATCATCTCTTACACGCACATATATAGAATGTAGCTTTGAACTAATGCAGAACAGCTTCCACGTTGGGGATTACATTAGGCTTCTACTTAAATGACACATGCGATACTTTCATGCCTTATAACTCAACTCAGTCAGAATTATGAATTCTTAAACCAGTAGTTTAAATGGTCCAAACAATTCATCAAATCTGATATACTATTCAATCAACATAAATGAATGATAAGAATTAGCCATAAAGGCAGTTATCATTGCGAATTCGCAAGACGAAATAGTGATGTAAATATATACATAAATTAACGCTACTATCCTATATACCATAGATGGCCAACAGCAGGCCCGTGGGCCGCATGCGGCCCTTAACGTGATTTTGTGCGGCCCCGGCAGGATAAAAACTATATCAAATTATATGTATTATTAATTTAGTTATTAGTTTCGAGCTATTTAGCTATTAGTCATCGTTGAAAATCGACTTTGATGAACTTGTTGCCGCACATGAACGCTCACAGTGTTCTCATTAAGTTGTGTTACATGTAAAAAAACAAGAAATATGTAATTAAATTTGATTTAACAACTTATATTTAAATCAATCAAGTCTTTTCTATTGTTCTCCCAGTAGTAAAATGATTTAACAAATATAGTAATTCAATACATATAACTATTGCCTTGAAAAAATGCAAAGTTTTCCTTGTGTAAATGGCAAAGTCAGTTTGAGCCAGTTTTACAACCAAAATGTGTGATACAGTAGTCACATACTCACACTTATTTAGTTTTTCATTGAAAAAATATTAAATTTCATCTAAAAGCTGTACTTCTGTTTTCTGATGGATTATAAAAGGAAATGACAATCTGATATAAAAAAAAAATAGCGCGCATAAATCTAAGATTATACAACCACATTTCGATTAAATGTGAACGCGATGTTTTTAAAGATAATACAAAATTATTCAAAAAAATGTTCTAAACATGACGTCAATTGAATTCCAAAAGTATTACTGAAAAGAAGTCTATTTCTAACATTACTCACTAAATATAACCGTAGTTTTCGATCGAGCTTCCATAGCTCACTCGCTATAGACGAAGTCTTTTGGTTGGAAAGACCCAGATTCAAATCCTGTCTTTGACGCGAGAACCGTAATCAATTTTACAATTAAAGATGAGTTAGCAGGTCTTGTACGGAGGTAGATGATATTTTCTCCAGGAAAGTCCAGTTTTTCATTTCTCCGAACAAAACAACTGGTCCAGTGAAGATACATACCTACGGACATTAAGAAGAAAAAAATCAAATCAACAACAACAAAAAAAAACTTCCTCTTAGAATCTCTTAGAGAGATTCTAAGAGGAAGTTCCCCCCTAATCGGGAAACTCGACCTGTCTAAAAACGGACGTGAATGGATGCAGCGTTCGACTTCGTTGGTTACTGTTGGACTGGGAATATTTTGCCCAGTTATCAGGTTTACATGTGGATATGACCTGGATGTTTATTCAAATTGGTCAATTGTTAACAATTAGTCCAACCGTTCTTGACCACAAAGGGCAATATCGCGATTGATCAACTACTAGTCCACCCCCTACCATGGAACTTCCATCAAGACCATAGTTTGAGATATGTTACCCATCAGCATTTGAGTAGCAAATGCTGAAATAAGCACACAGTATAAATAACGAGAAACAGAGTCAGTCCCTCTTATCAGCTCTGACTTGTAATGAAAGATTGTGTCATTTTAACTCTCTTCCGAAAATATATGCTCTAAAATAGATACTGATAAGGAGGGTCCAAATTCAAGTTAGCTTGGTTTTTTGGTTCATCATCATCTAAGTTTTTGCAGTGCTAAATGGCAGTCACTTGGTTATTTAGTTTGTTGGTATAAAACATGTAGAACTGTGCAATTCAGGCTTGTTTTACTTCACTATTACCAATATTATTAAAATGTTTCAGAACATATTTCTGTTGCAGAATATGCAACGATTATAAGAATTTTGTATACATATTTTGTGTCGTCTGAATGATGTATAAAAATGTTTTAAATTTTTCCAATAAGATGACACATTGCATGGGGGGGGGAAGCAGCTGGACAACCGATTTACATGAAAATAAAATTGTGTATGAGACGAATACCAGAGTTCTGATTTCACACTGAGTCGGCAGCTTTATTCTCTGACCACAAAGGTGTACAAACTTACTAAGTTAGCATTCTCCTAAGACACGGTCCTGTAGTGCGCTCTGTGTGGTCTAGGAAGTTGCTGTGTTTGCGTGCGTCTGTCCCGATTAACGTCAAGCAATCCGGTAGATAGCGGTGGTGTATCTCTTTGTCATTTCACCCAAGGAGGCTAAAATGAAAGGGATTGTTCGCTCTGTAGATTGTACAATATGTGGATGTCTATGGGATCAACGAGATTCATTGCGTCGATGCAAACATACCATAGTAGAAAAGTTATATTCTTCAGTCCACACGACAGCTCTTCAACAGCACTATTGTGTCTATTACATTGAACGAAATAAAGAATTTCTTTTTTTTTTTGGCATTACAAGGTGACCATATTGAATATGGTCACTTAGCAACGTTGAGTGAAAGAGACCAGATAAAAAAAAATAAAAAATAACTTGTTCATACATCCATGTAAAATACTGCAGTAAATAGGAAGCACTTCGTATCCAAAATACGTACAATGACTGTCAAATATATCAACAAATATCGGCAACTTTAAAAGATTTTGAAACGCATATAGTTGATAAACTTAATCCTGTTCCTTCATAGGAGATAAATCATTTTCATCTTACGTCAACTAGCACATTTTTCTTACTTTTTGGAAAGGAGTGATTTAATGTGTACCATAAATTAAAATAGTCACCGAAGAGGCTTAAAAACCCAATCTATTAATCTTAAAGTTTCTCAAGATACTTAAAAAAATTACTTCATTTAAGCACACCAGTAACAAGGCACTGTTGTAATCCTAGCGCTGATGAGGTGATAAAAAAAAAACAACCTTGGTGTGCTTAAACTAATAACTTTACAGACTTTGGAAGTGATTAACGACGCTTCATCTTTTCAAGTAGGAAATTGCGCTCCGTTTTCTATGTATACAAATTTGATATTTTCATGCACAACGTAAGGTTCCAATTATTTACACGGATTTGAGTGATGAAGCCTTGTGAAGGAAATATAAATGTATGTGGCTGTTTGGAGTATTGGATTTCCATGCTTGAAACCTGAAAACCACGATGGAATTCATACCTAGCTAGAAAGAGATTATTTAAAAGATTAACTTCGATTAAAGGCAAATTTCAAGTATATATATATTATATAATATAATGTATATTATATTATATAACAATACATACATATATACAACAATATATGTATATATTGTTGTTTTATATTATTCTACAGATATTCCGTTAGTTCTAATTAAGGCCACTTTCAAGGCGTGGCGCACTTTTTCTTTCCTATTTACAAAATCGCTTTCTTGACGATTTTTTTCCGTTCGTTATATTGCACATATTTTTAAGTTCGCAATCTTTATTTTATATTCATTTATTTCTTAATTTACATGTACATATTATACAAAAAAATATACATTACATGTACAAAATACATGTTATATAAAAATGAAATGCGTAAAAACCCAAAACAAATTTATTATTTAGTAACCAATCAGACAACCATGCAGATTTGTATTATTAGTTTCGTTATTATTGCCATCTCCATGGTTTTGGATTCGCAAAACATTGGGTATGTTATTAGAACCAAATGTGACTAATTAATGGATTTTTTATATACATTCAAAAACTAGAAACAAACAAAATGAATGATCCATTCTTCGTTAATTAAGACATTTACTTAATAATAATTTTTAATAATTAATAATTATTCTTATGTTTTAGCCTCAATGGAGAGTACATTTTTTCTCTTCTCATTGAGCAGGAGGAGTAACAGGAAAAAAATGAAGAAAATAAACACGAAAAATACTAATTTTAAAACCGAAGTTATTCTAGTTTCACCACAGTAAGATGATCCAATAATTACTTATTGAATTGACGTTCTTTATTTACCCTCCCCCCCATCAAGGGAAGAACATTTTCTAAGGACACATCTTGAAGATATTAATTTCGGCATCTATAAGAAGTTGCACTTAGAAGTGGTATCCCACCGACACATTTGATACGAAAGCAAAAGCAAATTAGGAACTTAATGTGGATTTAATTAATTTTTCTTACTTCTGTCCTTAATTAATTTCTTCAGCTTAAGTAAACAGAAAGGCTATTTGTCATACTTGAAGTTTTAGAAAATAAAAAAAAAAAATAACACCCAAAGAAACTGTTTAATAAGATATTTTAATTAATCATTTTTCTCATTAATTATCTGTTTCCTTCTAATAAAATGAGACTACTGCCGACTTATATAAATGAATATTTACAGAAAAACAGTTTATAAATTTCCAAAGATATTTCTGAAAACAGGCAAGGGTTGCTATATCGAACACTTTGCAACTGCCTTCATTATTTATACACTTGTAAGTTAATGTATTCCTCAAGAGACAAGACTTGTTAATTTTTGTTGCTAATAATACTACTTTAGGAATTCTTGTTTGTAACATTATTATTATATTTAAATTTTATAAAAAAAAATCAAAAATTAATCTATATATCGAACCGACAGTATTACGTTCTACTAACTATAACTAATGTAGTACAGTTCAGCTATTTGCAGCGTTAGTTATTTATTTGTATAGACTAACTTTTAACAAAAATTCTAATTTTATTAAATTAATCTCTAAAAATATGTTTAAAAATTAATATTATTCAAAATACTTTGAAAACTAAATTATAAACTTTTAATTTGTTTTTACTCTTTTAGTTTTTTAAATACACCATTAAGTTTAATTCTTATTTTATAATTAAATAATTTGAAACAGGTAAGAAAAATTCCGTAAGTTGAGTGCCTTGGAGTTTTAGTACTTAAAATGTGATAACACTGAATCAAGTTAATTATAATTTATTATCCTTTAATAATAGCGTTTTTCATAAGTTAAAAAAGACTAATAAATGATAATTGCTATAGTCAAACATTAGGCAGTATTTACGGTGGCAATATCATCAGGCAAGATTTTGCATTTACAGTCAATCTGTGGGTTAAATTTCGTGGAGAAAAATGGCAAAATAATACAACAAATAGAGTTTTAATGTTTTTATTTTTTAAATATATGATGTATACATAAACCCCGGATTTATGGCACTTCTTTTATGCCTATCTTATGCGCTTTTAGACTTATTTATTTTTACTTTGCGATATCATCAAGCAATCTACACTGTAGAGACATTTTCTTTAGCATTACTTAAAAAGCCTTCCTGTTTACAAACTCAATAAAGCTAATTCTGTGATATAATACGACTTTCTCCCCTATCCTACTCTTGTTCTATTAGTTATGCGGGGTGGACGAGCTAGTTCTATATTAATAGGTTCGTGGTAGGCAGTTTACGGCGAAATAAGACTCGGACTTCAAATATTTCGTTAACATCAAGATATCTTCGGACTTCATATGCAGAATAAGTAATACCGAAGTCTTTCAATATCACTGCTACCATTTCTTCTATATTTCTATACTACTCCGACAAGTTAAACATCTTTAGTAATAATACAGCATCACATGGATGGTATAGTACTTCGTGTATTTGTTTTTAAGACGTGGAAAGATATTAAGACTTTGAAGAATATAAAGATAAAACCTGCATTTCAGCTTATAGCAAAGATAAAAAGAAATAAAACAACTCAGTAATCTTATCTATCTAAATTAATGCTATTTCTCGTTAAGAAAGATATCTTTATGAATAACCTTATGATATATGGCATTTTGGTAATTGCCATCACCGCCCTACATCTGATAGCAAATTCCTGCACTTTATTCCTCCACTGGGGAAGAAGAGTAGCAAATCAGCTAGCGATTTCCAAGCCTGGCTTTGTGTTGGCTATGACAGGCATCTGGATTTAGTGCTGCACATTGCTTCGTCTCCTGCGTTGGTCCGTTCGCCGGGAAAAAAATTTATTGCTTCACCTTTCCCGCACTACTGCTATACGATAGGTTTCCTCAGTAAGGCAGCGAATCAAGTGCTTTAGCGTATGGTGGATGGCTACTCTAGCCTTTTAAGACCGGTGTTATCTTATTGACGTTCCTTCATGGAAACCCAAAATCGTCAATTTATTTTATTTTGAGTATTTGCTTTAAGTAGTACTTTCTTTAATCCGAAGATGTGAGCAGAGTTCATCCTTGAAATCCATAAAACAATGCTAAAGGGAAGATAGCAATAATCAAAGATATGACAAACATTCTCAATGAAATGCACGAAACCTCCCATTCTCACAAATTAAAAATATATTTTCATGCGTCTCATTGTTGTATTGATATACGCTCTGAGTAATATAAAAAGTCACATGTAAATGCTACTGTATTAACCGATTGTTTTATATTAATTAGTAATATTAATAAACTACAATACATTGTCACTGCAATGGACCACAACCGGAAATTTTATACATCATATCTCACTCTGGTTTTAAATACACCTCTACAGAATAATCCATCAATATACTAGTGAAGAGCATGCAATGGCAAGCGATATTAGTGAATTCAAGAGATATCTCTGTTTTCGAGGAACACGAACACAGCATTTAAAGGTAGTGGGACTTTAATTGTACATCAGTCTAATAAATCCAGTAAACTAGCTAATGTGTTTCTTCTTGAAACGACGGATAAAAACCTCCTGGCCAAAAATGACAATGGACAGCAGCTTGCAACATAAAATGACTCTGCGAACTATATTGAAGCTATTATCAATCTGTCTATAATTATAAATTGCTTTGATTTAATTATATTCATAATTTAATTATAAAGATTACTTTGCATAATCTAACTAGCAATTTCAACTTTTTTTAAACACAAGAAACTCCTTCTGTCTTTGGTGTATGAATATGTTGTATGTGAATCCATTTTAATGATACAATTTTATTAATTAAAATTAGCAATTCATTTATTAATGAATGTAATTAAATTTAAAGTAATTGAAATATAAATTAGCAATTACTTATGCATTCTTTAAACATCCATTTCTCAAATCCAATATCTCAAAGAGAAAACACAAGCTTTTCATTACATTTTAGTTATTTTTATGTTTATTTTATCTAGTATATTGTGATAAGGTCGTGAGACTCGTGCAGGCAAGCATGACATCATCTTATAAAACCAAATTTAATACTATTGGTTCTAATACGATAATATCTGTGAAGTGTGCGTTGGACGATTTTCCGGTATGCGTTTAATTAAATTTTATTTCGTAGTGAAAAAATAATTAAATCATGCGAGGATAACTAAAGGCAAATTTAATATAAAATTGCATATAATATAAAATTTAGATTATATTATGAAGGTCTGAAGTGACTTGAAATAGTTCCATGCCATGATCAGAGCTTTAATAGCTTAACAACACCTTATCCCTACACTGTCCTCTACAGATAACGGGGAAGATGAAAAGCATTCTTGCTTCGCCCCTTTAAGCCAGTCCTTATAAGAACTATAAGGAATGTATACATGAGAAGAAGAGTCCTTTTAGGACTTACAGGGTAATGAATGGCACTGCTGTAGCCAATGAAGTTTTAAATGAGGCTCGACTATTGCCGTTACTCCCATGACTAGAGCTTTTAGCTCAATAACACCCCATCCACACTGATTTTCTTCATTCAGATGACGGGATAAAGAGTCAAGGACTCAGTCCATCTCCCAGTTCTTTTAAGAACTAGGAATGTATATATAACCCCGCGTGGTGGCCATCCACTCATTATATACGTGTTTATGTTTATTTTCGGCTATTATATTATACGTATCTAAATTTCACATAACTGAGCTTAATTCCCAACACCTTTCTCATATTATGCATTTCGACTCCTATAGTACATTTTGTACTGGCTGGGTTAAGGATTTTGTTTCGTTTTAGCTCCACTGTAGCCCATGCATGTCGTAAGAGGCGACTAAAGTGGGACGAAGTTTCGCTCTCTTAGGTTTCTTCCGGAGTTTTGCTCCCGGTGAGGGAGGGGGGGCTTAGATTTCGGGGGGAGGTTTCCCTGAGAGAGCATTTTGAGCATCTGGGGAGAATTCTCCGGCGTGGACCGTGAGGGGCCTCGTCGGTGGACGCTTTTCCCTGGAATATGAGCGATTCTACTCAGTGGTAGTGGTGGTGGTGGTGGGGGGAGGTGCCGTCGCTGAGTTGGACGATCTTTCGGCCACTCGTGAGGAGTGGTCCGTGGGATCGTCTTAATTTTTAGAAAGAGCCTTTACTTACATACCAGCCCCACTATAGGCCATGCATGTCGTACGAGGAGACTAAAATGGGTACCCAGGGAGGGTAATGGATGGCAGTGCTGTAGCCAATGAAGTTCTAATTGAGGCTCGGCTATTGCTGTTACCCTCATGGCATGATCAGAGCTTATAGTCCTATATTACCCTATTCATACATTTTCTTCTACAGATAACGGGGAATATGAAAAGCATTCTTGCTTCATCCATCTAGCCAAAAAAAAAAAAAAAAAAAAAAAATTTATACATACTTTATATTTACATGAAAATGTATGCAGTATGACTGCATACATTTTCATCATACTTTTAAATTTCTTTTTAGTTTGAGTCTTACTCAAAAATCTTTAAAACAACTTAAACTTTCTTAAGCTAGGATATTATTCCCTCCTGGTTCGAGCGTATTTACTCTCCTAAACAAAAACAGCACTTGAACACAAAAACCAAGTGTACCGTAATGATGTACCATGATCCTAACGTATACGCTTTACATGTGTCAAATTCAAGCATAGAAAACTGCAATAGTACATAACAATTGCATTCTAACCCTTAAAGACACTCTTAAATATTTCAATAGTTATATATTAACCACACAGTACAGACGAGAAAATATTGCCTAAAAAATCTACTGGAAATTTAATTTATCTAACTGTTAAGTTTTTCAGATAACTATTATATACATTTCGTTCATTATAGAAGTAAGTGTCTAGAGAAATTGTCCTGGTATTATATTTTCATAAAATGGAAATGTGGATATGATGTTCAATCTTCATTTTAGCGTTAACACGACACCAGGTGTTTCGACCACGGGAAATATGAAAATTTTCCGCTTTGTAGACTTCTAAGTATCCACTTCCGATCCCATCCCTTCAGCCTTCAACATGCTTTATCATAATGATCCGTATGAAGTAAATTATGCTTTCTTCCGTTCGTTCCTTTGGCCACTGACGATGACCACTCATGCACATGCACACATTAATCCGACCCTACTGGTCGAGCACGCTCAATTAGGTCAACCGCAGATGCGTCTTCCATTGTAGCGGATCTCATTGTCCCATTGGGAGCTGGTAACGCATGTTAGAGATGGTGGAAAAAATTGCTACTGATAGGCCTATCTGTTTACCTTCACTAGTGAACAATGACTCTCTTGTGTATCACTGGTTACCTTGGAAACTCACGTGCGCCAAGAAAATTGCTAACAATATGTTTCGAAAGAAGTTTTTAAAGCCATGACAGAACTCCCAAATTTAAAGGTAAGGTACAGTGCAACATGCATAGAAGTATGTAATATAATTCACTGCATTTCTTCACCGGCACTATAATAATATTGTAGCATGTAGTTCTTTGATTAATAATTACAAATAGTGTGGGTCTTAATAGTGGTAGGTTTTTTTCATCCCACAGCCAAGCAAACCGACCCGGAGAACATACACAATTTACTCACAAAATAAGTGAATAAAATAAAGATTATATATATTTATATATAGAAATAAGATCAACTAGCTTATCCAAAATTTATTGTTACGGAAACCAATGTAGGTGCCGTGCCGAAAGGCTAAGTATCGTAGTTTATTATTATTACGTTTTTCTCTGGTGAGAGATACTAAACTATAGAGAGGGGTTTATACTGGATATTTATGTGTTTATACAATGTGAATCCCATCTACCTACCGGAAAGTCGTAAAAGTCTATTGCACATTAATACTGTGGGTCAACTAAACATTAGATCCCCATCTCCTGCGTTAGAGACTGAACAAGGAACTTTATCAAGCCACTTCAGGCCTCCAATAAGCAGGAGAATGGTCGGAGACCGAGCAAAGAAATCTTCCACACAGCTATCGATGCTCAGGTGAGATTTCAATCCAGAGCATGTTGTTTAGCGAGTTAGTAAGCTATTCACCCGGTCAATCTAGATTAAGAAAACTGAGTGAGAATAGTGGCAAGAAAGCAATTAAGTGAAATTTATTTAATTTGAATTGGTTCAGTTGGCTTGGTTAGAAGGAACTGAAACAATATGAAGCCAGTCTATAACGGTTGTTAATTGCATCTGTTATCTGGCTTGTTAGTATGTATTGAAAAAAAAATGGAATTTCCTAGAGTAAAAAACCAACCACCTGCGCATAAGACTGGCTAACTCAATGTCATTTGAAAAGCGCTTAAAAAGGCTCTTCGCTTCTTCGTAGACAGGGTTCGAATGGATGTCTTATCAGATTAAGAGAAAAAGCAAACTTCTTGTAACTGTGAGGTGGAAAGTTAGTGTGGAAACTGCGTTTTAAAAAAAACAGTTAGTGGGGATGAATATTGTTGCCGTAGGTGTAAATCAGATCACCTATATCTTTGAAGTGGAGTGAGTTTCTGGGGATTTTTTCAGCGGACAATTTACTCTATCTCTCTATGATTATTTCTTATTTATATAGCGCATCTAGGAGAGGAAAACGAAAAGAATATTACTCGATCTCCTGGATTCTTTTAAAGTTTAATTTAGTGTCGTGTCCAGTAGCCGGTCTACTGTCCAATCGTGCTATTTGATAGAAAAAAAAATTGAGAAAATAAAATCTGGAACTTTTGTAAGTTAGAACCATATTTCGCGTTGAATTCTTCAATGAATAGGTACCTTAGTCCGCCGTCCCCCCTTATCCGCGGTCAACCCTGGTTCCAAAATATTAAATGAAAAATTTCAGAAATAAAAAATTTATAATTACTTCGGCAAAGTGGATATTAGATCCAACATTATTTCAAAACCGAATGTTTGTCGAAACTATGAAAGTTTCGTAAGTTGAGTTGACCTGAGAGTTTACGAGAATACAATGATCAGCATCTCGAGTTGCGTTAGCTTGCACTACTTGACTTAAGTAGCTAAAGTAACTGGGGAATACCGAGAATTCTATTCTCGTAAGCTCTCAGGTCAACTTACGAAACTTTCATAGTTCTACATACATTCGGCTTTGAAATAATGTTAGATCTAATATCCATCTTTCTTATGTAATATGACATCGCCGAAATAAAGCCGTGTGGCTCTTTCTTTTAGTAATAGACAATTCATCAGTTTTTAAATTGCGCGCCGTTCTGAATAGTTCTTGGTTATCAGATCGACTGTCGTGGTATCGCAGCGCTTGTGTTCAAGTAATCTTATTTCACTTCATAATGGCCACAAAATACAAGAGTAGTGATGCTGTCAATTCGGATATGCTAAAGAGAAGCCGTAAAGTGCTTTCTTTTAAGTGAAAAGATGAAAATTCTCTAAAACTGAATATATTAAATAAATATATTCAGTTTTACCATCATCCTATTGAAGACAAACTGCCCAGGTCGAGTACCACACACACACACACACACACACACACACACACACACACACATACGATCCAGATCTTTTGTCGTTCTAGCTCAATATCACGTCAGTGAATTTGCTTTCCTTAGAATATAGAAATCTTCAGGAAAGTGGCGCAACCTTAATGAGAAGATTCAAATAATGGAAAATACTCTTGCAAAGAATCAAACTTTCAGACGAGCTGCCTATATGTTATCATTTATTCATTTTCTCCCAAATTACCCCGCTTTCAAAGAAAGCGTAGAACATCGTGATGATTAATAGCACTTGGACCAACAGCTGACCGAACCACTCGAGACAACGATTAGTCAGCCCGCATCTTCTTTTGTTAACCCATCTGTTGTTTGTTTGATTACGATAAACAGCCCGCAGGGCATTTATTTAGCGTATAAACAACCTCACAAATCATCGTAGTCGGTTTCTTTTCTAAACGGAAAGATGAGAAGAATGAAGGCCGACTTAATAAGCCCTCTTGAGAGGTACGAGGTTGTTAAGAGGTTGAACGAGAAATACTGATTGTGAAAACATCTATTTACTTCACTGAGAGAAAGCCCACTTAAGCAAAATACGTTACAATCAAAGACACCTTTGTACTCTTTGGTAGTTACTATGGAAACCAGATGATGTGATATATCTGCAAACAACATGAATGGTTGTTCTTGATTTCGTCATATACGCATGCGTAATCAATACAAATAACCAACTATTTTTTTTTTAAATCCAAGCCATCGATATTTTATTATCGCCAATATTTTAAATGAATACAATTAAAAGGCAGAAGAAAATCTTCATTAAGGTTAGTCATTCTTGAATAATAACTACTAATTATTCTGAATAATAAAACAGGATTATTTCAGAAGAATAACTAACATTAGTCGAGAATAATTTATTTTAATCTGGCATCATATATTCCCGAATATCCAGTCATATTGTCAATGTACATAAAACGTTAGTATTTGTAGTTCAAATATTCTACTTTAAATGTAAAAATATGATACGTTATACACTAATAAACTATTGTAAATTTCAATAGATATATTTCGAATGTTAGAGAATCAATGTGTATATACATTTTAATAATAATAATAATAATAATAATAATAATATATTTTTTTAAATAATAATAATAATTTATTACGTATGATACAACATTACATACGTTTGTTTACATATGAAACAATATTACTTACATTTGTTTACGTATGATACAACATGGCATACATTTCTTTACATTTGATACATTTCATGTATTCTGATAATAATAATAATAATTTTTTTTCGCAATAATAATTATAATAATTTATAACATATGATACAACATTACATACGTTTATTTACATGTGATACATATATTACATGCATTTAATTACATATGACACATTTATTATTATTTATTTATTTATTTATTTTTTATTTTGGATGAGATGAGATGAGATGTATTTTCCCAGCTTTCAACCTCGAAGCTTATTTGTGAGCTTATCTGAGGATGACACCAGTTATTATTTATTGGTTTAGGGAAGCTATGAAATCAAATCTATGTTTAACTGGCTTGATTTTCATTATAGCCGTTGATTGAGAAATTCGCACGCGCACGCAGACACACACACACACACACACACACACACACACACACACACACACACACACACACACACACACACACACACACACACACACACACACACACACACACACACTAATAATAATAATAAATCAGATCTCATTATCATCGCAAATAATTGACGTGCTTTTATGAATAAAATAATACTAGCTTTGTAAACACAGTGGCAGACTTACCATAAGAGAAATCGGACCTAGGAATGCAGATTTATCCCTACTTTAAATTTAAAAGCTGTTACCATTGTTATCAAAATGTTGGAGAAAAAAAAATATGAAGCATTTTTTTCCTATCAAAGTAGATTCTCTAATCAGAAATGTTAGAGAAGTACCAATACAGGTAGCATCTTTTACCAAAGTAGCTTCCATTAAGGAATAGAGACAAAATCGTGAAATGATTTTAATCAGAATCGCGCTATGAACTTAAAGAATGAGTAATGAAAGCTGGTAATAATTATCAGCTTAATGGAAAAACACTGCCTTGCCTATTTTTTTTTTTTTTTCATTAACAAATTAGTAGTTTGTTCACCTGTTAACCATGACTTTTTTTTTTTTTTTTTCAAGATTTCCATTAGCAAGATGGTGACTCACACTCTTCAATTTTTACTGTGCCGTAATAGTTCAAAATTTTATTTTTGTGAAAAAGAATGAGCAAAAAAATGTTTACTTTTTGAATACTATGAAAATCTAGTAGATAACTGTATGAAAGTTTTCCTTTCTACTTCCATTAATGATAGGAAAAATTATAAAAGGTGTTTAAAGGAAAAGTTCTAAAATTTTGAAAAAATTAAAAATAAAGAATTTTTTTATTAAATTTTCTTAGCAAAAAAGAAACTCTGAAGTTAAATATAAATACAATAATGAATTTTTATGAAAAAAGGGCGTTACTAAAAGATAAATTGTTTTCATGGATAAATATGATTGTTCAAACAATAGTTTTTCGCCCTTTCCATATAAGAAAAACTGAGTATGAATATGCAGTGAAGTCTTAAGTTTTCCGTTGCCAATACGTTAACCGACAGCACCAAAGTGATTGATTTGTGCCGGATTTGGCGAACTTCCCAAACTATCCATTCAAACTTTGAACAAATTGGATTTTCTACCGTCAAAGTTTTCTTTCTTCTATCTCGCTTTTTTTTTTTTTTTTTTTGTCTCCTCTGTAGATAAATTTTCCTTCTATTTAAAGGCAAAATGTTGAAAATGAATTGAGAATTGTCTTTGGATTTGAAAGAAAATTTTCCAACTAGAATAATGGCTTAGAACTCAGGGAATGACAGAAGGGTGTAGCATTTAGTATTACGGCACTAGGATATTATATAATGATGGCGTACAGACCAGATTATCGTACGATAATCCACTTTATATTTCACGATTTTGTTTTGCGAACTCTATTCTATTTGCGAATAGAAATCTGCTGGTTAAATTTACTATTCCCACGTTTCCAATTATTTAAACTTATTTTTAAAATCACAATAAAACCATTTGACTTCATCATTTACATCATTCTAGCTATTAATCTGTCCTAACAACGTTTGATTATGGTGTGTTTCCTCATTTCTCCATTTTCCTATTTAATAGGAAATTAAATAGGAAATATTCACCTGATGCTAATGTAGTCTTTTTTTCGAGGAGGGCTTTGTGGTTTTCATTCTTTAATTGTGATTTGGTTTTGGATCTTACAGCAGGGTTGAAAATGAAATGTGGAAACAGGCAGCTAGAGTAAATGATATTCGATCGAAAATATTCAAATATGGAGGTATAAAAATCATACAGTGTTGTTACACTGAGTAATTCTAGATGAGCAACCATAAAGTAGAATAAGAAAAAATAATAATAATATGAAAATTATGGAAGAATTTGCTCTTAGAATATTTTACGAAATGTATATGCAAGCACTGTTAAAAAAAAAAGCCTATGAACCATTTCTGAAAAGAAAACAAAATTCTAGAATAAACAGAGAATAAGTCAAACAGGAGTTGTTAAGGAAGACACAATTTTTGAGATAAAAAAGTAATTAGTTCATGGAAATATAAAAAGGATTGTTGTTGTGTTTTGTTGATCTTGAAAAAAAAAGTGCATTATGGTCTCAACGGGGAAACGTTTTCAAAACGCTAAATCTGCAGAGTGTAAATGAGAATTCCAGAGTTATAGTAGACTCATATTTAAATTACAATTCGCCAATTAGAATTAATGCATCTAAAAGAAGGTGGTATGCTGTTAAATCACGTTTAGATTATATATTATCCCCACTGTTATTTATAATCTGTCATTAGACTATAATCAATTATATTCGTTAATAAGCGATCCCCATTCTTAATGAAATTAATATTAAACCTAATATAGTCAAAGAGAAGAGATTAAACTATGTTTTTTCCATATTGTCGTCCGTATATGAGTCTTCTTTTGGAAAGTTTTTGTTTTTGTTTGTTTGTTTGTCTGATGTCATTCCTGTACACAATATTCTTCTTTTGGGGTTTGTTTCCTCTTCTAATGTCATTCCTGTGTTTGTAATTCATTTCTTTTGGTATGATCGAGAGTTCATCACTAACTGATTAACTTTTATCTGATTTCTGTTTTTCGATAGGTGCTGTATTGTCATTCCTGCTTTTAGCAGTAGCTCAATTTTCGTAATAGTCTTCTGTGCAATCAATAAACGGCATCTCCTAGGTGCTGACGTTTATTAATTGTACAGAAGACATTAGGACAATTTGTTGTTGCTCTTACTTCTACATCTGCTACGGGGTTGGATATTGTGTGTGTGTGTGTTCCGTTTTTCTATAGTTTCATAAAGGAACATTATTTTTGGCATATAATACAAACACCGATACTCTGCAAAGTAGTACAGCTAACAATGTGTATACTACTAGACGTACGCCATTATGATTTCAACTTGCTTTATATCTCATATTTGATATTTGTTCTCTTCTCATTTCATGATTTTCTCCAACGAGCATCCCTATCCCCAATAGGCTGTAAGTTCGATCTCGCAATGGACCGAGATGGTTGTGATTGTCTTTAAGTGGCAGATGAGTTTCACCATTCGGTGTGAGTAGTGTAAAAAGTTCCATGTATGATCATTAATGCAAGATGTTCGGATTATGTGAAAAGTAAAAATAAATAAATAAATAATAAAAATAAAAATCCAGGGTATTAATGTACTAGGTGTACTTTTCTTGAGTGGAAATCACGTAAAATTGCTTTAACTCCTTTATAAATCCATTTATTTTAGAATTGGACATCGCGTCATTCTAATTCCACCTTTATCCAAAAGTTCTTCGCGACATAGACGGGATAAGAAAGCAGGTCTTTCCAACCAAAGGACTTCCTCGAAACAGATTGAGCTACGGAGGCTCCAATATCCCTGCTATTATTACAAGTTTTTTTATCCTACATAGAGAAAATTATAATGTCCAATTCAGTTCTGGTAGGTTTGGATTGTTTTAATTTTATTCTGCGACATAAATGAACACAGAGGTAAACTCAACATCTCATTACCAGCATATTTCGGTAATGAGATGTTGATAGACGTTTGGAGAACAGTACAATTCAAGATAAATTTATTTGACAAGAACCGATACTATTTCCAGCGATAGCGCATCTGGAATATTAATAATGAGGTGGTGATACCACTGTAGCATCATCCAGTGGTACAGTTTTCCTCCACATACTATCATCTGCATACGCAGCCCAACATGATGGTAATGCATTATGAGGCTGCCCAACCACCTGGTGTATCATGTCACTTCCAGATAGTGGCCGGAGAGGAGTCTGAATAGTGGTATATGGGTTGAAGTATTCTCACGACAACGATTCGCAAAGGAACACTCTATGTTCTGTTTATGGGTAGCATGTTCAAGAGTCTTTCTTCTCACTGCATATCACAAATCAACCACGAACCGTATATACGTTAACAATCATCGTGCCAAAGAGGTTCAACAAACTCGTCCCAAAAAATAAAACAATTCAAAGAGCACAAAATGTGGCACTAAAATCTTTCCACATCCACTTCACCAGTTTTCACACCATAAATGCAAACCTAAATGATATACATCACTTCTTATTATGCCCGATCTTCTATTTCTGACTGAACTTCAGATATAATCTTCGACTACCACTGTACGATACCTGACTGTTCAAATACATTCGATACGATTCCTTTGTCATAAGGGTGGTATTTGTTCTTTACGCAATCCAATATTCCACGTCAGAACATGTCAAACCTGAAATCCTTTGTTTTTTTACCTTCTCTGGCTTTAAGATTTCCTTATCCCACTTCTTAATGCTCAACGGCTGTCTTCATCCCCGCCCTCTGACTCTCTCTCTCTCTCTCTCCAAATTCTGAAGATTACTCGGCATTCTTCAACCCCTTATCTCTGAATATTGATCATCTGCACTTCAACTATCCAGACAGTGAATTTATCGCCTATACCAGTGGTGTTCAACCTTTTTTACTACGCGAGCTACTTTTCTATCAAAAGTTATTCGGCAATCTACTCTCTTATATAGATCACATTCCCCCAACCTGATATCTGACTACGCACAAATAAATAACTAAAAATAAACAACTAAAAAAATACACAACTAAAAACTTTATTTGTGTATTTAAAAATTTATTTATCACGTTTAATTATTTTAATAAAACAAATATTATAATACAAAAAACAAACAAACAAATATATTGGAATAAAATATTTATTTCTCTACTTTGGAAAACCAAAGTTAGAAAAAACAAACAGATTGATTACAAACTCACAAGTAACAAAAAATGCTGGTTGATTAAAAAAAAAAGTTAATGTGAAATTTTGAATTGTTTGGACCTCGCAATATTTTCATAGTCAAGTTGATATGAAGAATTGGCCAATCGCAGACAATCATCCAAAATGATCATTTGTAATTTGATTTCTTAATTGAATTTTTATGACAGTCATATTTGAAAAAGCGGATTCTGACAAGTTTGTCGATCCGAAACACGACAGAATTTTTCGCGCAATATCAGTTAATATTGGGAATTTTTCATGTGCATACTTCCAAATGACTTCATTGTTTATTGATTTTAAATGTAAACTCTTCTGAATGTTTATTATCTCAAGTTCTACTTCAGCTTAGTTTATATCAAACAGCCCACTAATTTTATTTGAAATTTCTGTGATGTTCAAGTTTTCTTGAAATGGATTATTGATAAAAGATTCAATCATTTCAGTTTTATTAAAATCTTTAAATCTTGAATTCATTTTTTCTTCAACTAATTCTATTTCACAAATAAATTCTTTTAAATCATAGCGAAGCATTTCTTGATTTTGTTCAAAAAATTTTAATAAATATGGGAGTTGTCTAAATTCAAGGTCATTTATATTTTTCTTTAATAAAAGTAAGTATTGTTGGAAAGTTATAATTGAATTTAACATGTCAATTAAATTTTTATCTCTACCTTGTAACTCTAAATTTAAATTGCTTAATTTCGTACAGAAATCTACTAAAAATGATAAGTGTAACAACCATCTTTTATCGCTCAATTGTGGATAAATATCTCCTTTTTTATCAAGAAAAAGTTTATATCGTTAATTAATACAAGAAATCTTTCTAAAAATTGACTTCTGCTGAGCCAGCGAACACTATTGTACAACAGAAGTTCCCTAATGTAATTTAAATTCCCTGTAATTTAAATAATCGCTGTTGCAGGGCTTTTCCTCGAACTGAATTTACAATTTTAAATGTAATATCCAAAACATCTTTTGTGTTTAACCTTTTACTATACAGTACTTGTTGGTGAATAATACAGTGGTACGTTAAAAAATCTGGATATTTGTCATTGTTTTCACATAACGAAATGAAGCTTGATTTATTACCTATCATTGCAGGAGCACCATCAGTAGTAATAGACACAAGTTTAAAAAAGCGGAAGTTTGTGTTGCTTCACAAATTCATCAAATGCCGAAAAAATGTCTTCTCCCTAGTCCTTCCCAATAATGGTATAATTTTCAAAAGTTCTTCTTTTGAATAATCTTGAAATACCGTGCGAATAAATACTATTAACTGAGCAATATCAGTGGAGTCGTTTGATTCATCAAATTGTAATGCAATCGCAACACACTGGTGAATGTCTGACATTAACCTGGCCTGGAAACTTTTCTCCGCAATTGGAACTCTTCCTTTCGGTAATTTGAAGCCTTCTCTGCGGCCTAGAAGTAGTCTCTCTCTAGCTACGTCTCGAACGGAGAAGCTCCTTTCTGGAAGCGGGAAACTCCTCTCTCAAGCAACGTGGATCCGGGCGGTCTATCTGACGGCGACTCTGGACCGGGCGGCCTTCTCTCTGACAGCAATTCTGGAACCGGGACCCCTTCTGCTTGCTTCAGTCCCTTTTTATTAGGCCTCTTCTGAGACCTAGCATGAAGTTTGGCAACCCCCCAAAAAATCGGTATGAGTCTTTCATCTTAAGTTTCAAGTTCGGCACGCCTTTTGTTCTCCTCTGCTTTCTTTTGATTTTAAGTTGCCGGCCATCAGAAAGTTGTTTGAACTCTTTCTGACTGACTTCGGAGATGTTTACACTTAGAGCCTGCAAGCCTTTCTCATACATACAAGTTTCGATAACAATCTTTCTAATGCCGCCAGTACAGCTTCGGAGACAAAAACATTGCCTTTGTTTTCAACACTCTAACATATTCTTATTGAAACAGTATATACAGTTAACTTCAAAAGAGTTATTTACAAAAACATCTAATACAAACTATACCGAGACAAACAAAGTTTATTTTTTTGCAATATTCACATGGGATTTAAACTAAGGGAAAAATCGATGTAATGTGCTTTGGAATATCTAATATTTAAGCTACAATTGAGTTTTAACACTTTGCTTATAATCATATTCACTCGGCTCGCTGTTTGACTTCCACTGATCCAAATTAATTCATTTACCCGGACTTATAAGAAAATTACTGATTTAACAATTTTAACGAAAAATAAATAAACAATAGCAATACACTTAAAGGGAATTAAAAATAATACAAAATAATGATAAATAAAATGTTATGTTTTCAGTTTTAATTAAATTTGTAAGTAAGGAGGAATATACACGAGACCGACCAAAAATTGCTCCGCGATCGACCGTTCGATCGCCATCGACGGGTTGAACACCCCTGGCCTATACGAATTTGATATGGACAAACAGAAACTTTCTTCTCTTTTGCGATTCAATCAACCAGAAAGTTGCTTATAGCAAATAGTTGACATCTCTCTCTCTCTCTCTCTCTCTCTCTCTGGTTGGTTGCTTTGGAAAAGGGAAAGGTTTCAGTTTGTCTACATCCAGAATAACAGGTTACACTTTCGACTCTCCCAAGATCCCCCATCTTTCTTCAACAAGTGATGTCTAAAGTTTTTACAAAATCATAAACTGGCGCAAATTTCCTCTCTTACAGAATGCATTTACCCCAACTATTCTCAACTTCGTGTCTTTTGACACTAAAAGAGCGCTAAGTGAGATAACCTCACTGACTTCTGATTCGTCTTTTCATTCCTTTCCACCAATATCTAATCCGGCTTTGAAATAATGTGGGATTTAATATCCCCTTCATATAAATAATGTTTACATCGCCGAAGTGAAGCCTATTGGCTCTTTCTTTTAAGTAATTTATGGGTACATCTTTTTGACAACTCGTATAGCAAAGTATATAAGTTCTCTTCGCTATAACAACACCTTATCCCTACATTGTCCTCTACAGATAATGGGGAAGATGAAAAACATTCTTGCTTCGCCCCTTTAAGCCAGTCCTTATAAGGACCTCAGTGTTAGGGGGAGAATTGGGAAGGAATCGACCGTGAGATGCGGTGATTAATACCCTTGGAGGATAATGGATGGCAATGCTGTAGCCAATGAAGTTCTAACTGAGGCTCGGCTATTGCTTTTACCCTCTTGCCATGATCAGAGCTTTAATAGCTCAACAACACTCTATCCCTACACTGTCCTCTACAGATAACGGGAAAGATGAAAAGCATTCTTGCTTCGCCCCTTTAAGCCAGTCCTTATAAGGACCTCAGTATTAAGGTATTCCCGTGTGGTGGCCAGGATGAGAATAGTATCAATGCAAATCCAAGTATGTCGTAAGAGGCGACTAAAATGGACGCTGATTTTCGAGAGTTAGCTCTCTCAGGTTTCTTCCGAAATTTTGCTCCTGGTGAAGGGGGGGGGAGTTGCCCTGAGAGAGCATTTTGAGTCTCTGGGGAGGGTGTTCTCTGACACGGCCCATCAGGGGCCTCGTCGGTGGACGGTTTTTCCTGGAATATGAGCAGTTCTGCTCGGTGGTGGTGGTGGGGGGGGGGGCGTCACTGAGTTGGACAATCTTTCGGCCACTATTGAGTGGTCTAGAGATCATTCTAATTTTTATACAGGGCTTTACTTAAGAATTGCCCCAATGCAAATCCAGGCATGTCGTAAGAGGCGACTAAATGGGCGCAGAGTTTCGAGAGTTTTGCTCTCTCAGGTTTCTTCCAGAATTTCGCTCACGGTGAGGTGGGGCTTGATTTCGGGGAGTTTTCCCTGAGAGAGCATTTTGAGTCTCTTAGGGGAGAGTGTTCTCCGGCGTGGCCCGTAAGGGGCTTTTATCAGTAGATGCTTCTCCCTGGAATATGAGCGGTTTTGCTTGGGGTGGGGGGGGCCTTCACGGAGTGGAACCAACGCTGAGTTAGACGATCTTTCGGCCACTGTTGAGTGGTCTAGGGATCGTTCTAATTTTTATACAGAAAATTAGCTACATGCATGAGCTACATCGGGGCTTTACTTAGCGTTAGTAAATGTAGCTCATGCATGTCGTACAAGGCGACTAAAATGGGTACCCTGGGATGGTAATGGATGGCAATGCCGTAGCCAATGAAGTTCTAACTGGGGCTCGGCTATTGCTGTTGCCCTCCTGCCATGATCAGAGCTTTATATATCTCAACAACACCGTATCCTACACTGTCCTCTTCAGATAACGGAAAATATGAAATGAATTCTTGCTTCGTTCATCTAGCCAGTCCTTTTAAAGATTGAGGACCTTAGTATTACCTAGGTCTACCTACTCACTGATGTGGGTTTATTTTCCTGGATATATATGGCTGGCTCTGCTTGGGGATAGGTTTTTGCCTGTCTCTGAGTAGAGCCACCGCTGAGATTATGGCTCTGTCTGGTGGTGGGGAGAGCCTGCCACTGGCTAGGCCAACGCTGAGAAGTTCTTCTTGGTGACGGGGTGAGCCTGTCACTGAGTGGAGCAACGCTGAGTTGGACGGTCTTTCAGCCATTATGGAGTGGTCTAGGGATCGTCCTAATTTTTAGAGATGGCTTTACTTATTCAATGAAACCGTTCTGGATAGTGACTTTCCACCATAATGGATAACATCATACATCTCCTAGGAGATGTGTTTTACAATACGGGAAATACTACGAATAGTGATCAGAACTTTCCGCACCTTTACAACGAGTTGCCCTAGTGTTGAACTCTGTGCTTTAGCTTACGCTACAATCCGCCGAAACTTTTATAGTTTGCTATATTCGGCATGAAACTCTTTGATTCCTATCTTTGAGTTTCTTATTCGGCTTTGAAATAATGTGGGATTTAATATCTCCTTTATTTAAATAATCTAATCCATAGTTTAACGGTGTGCTAAATTAGTCGAAGAAAACAATAATTCAGCTTATTTCAAATGGCTTGAAACAAACACTGTAGCTCCATTCTCAGTTTACAGTGAAGTATACAAAAAATGCAAAACACCCATCAAGCAATCCAAATCTGACACACACACACACACACACACAAAAAAAAACTTCTGGTTACCTTGCAACAATCGAGAGAAACTTCTGCTCATCTGTACGTCAATCTTTCTATATCCCGGATAACGCTACTACAATAACACATACTCGTACAGTTAGCTGGTTTGCAGTTCAACAATAAACCAACCGAGATTTTCTAAAGCACCCATCCTCGTGAAATGTTTCCAATAACTATAAACTTCAGCTTTCTGTTTTAACCCTGGCCTATTGATTATGCAGCCTCTAGCATACTACAATAACATCACGGTATTGTAGCATACTACAATAACTATAACTACAACAACTATTACACGGTAGTCACCTGTAATAGTTGAATTGAGTAAGTACATCATAGAAACCAATTTTCAAGAAAAAACAAAACAAATTTTATTTTGCTGTCTTCCATTGTACTCCTTATAAGGACTGGCTTAAAGGGGAGAAGTAAGAATGCTTTTCATCTTCCCCGTTATCTGTAGAGGACAGTGTAGGGATAGAGTGTTGTTGAGCTATTAAAGCTCTGATCATGGTAAGAGGGTAACAGCAATAGCCGAGCCTCAGTTAGAACATCATTAGCTACAGCATTGCCATCCATTAATACCCTCCAAGGGTATTAATCACCGATGTTTAAGTAAAGGTGAACTCTAAAAATTCGGACGATCCCTAGACCACTCCATAGTGGCCGAAAGACCGTCCACATCTCAACGTTGGTTCCACTTAGTGACGGGATTCCCCACCACCGTGCAGAACCGCTCATATTCCGAAGAAAAGCATTCACCGACAAAACGCCTCACCAGGCCGTGCCGGAAGACACTTTCCCCGGAGACTCAAATTGCTCCCTTAAAGCAAAAACCTTATGAGAGCGAACTCAAACTCTCGAATCTCTGCGTCCCAGGGCGGGGGTTACAGCAACAGCCGAGCCTCAGTTAAACTTCATCAGCTACAGCATTGCCATTCCTTCAAGAGTATTATCACCGACTGTTTAAGTAAAGGTGAACTCTCAAAAAAATCGGACGATCTCTAGGCCACTCCATAGTGGGCGAAAGACCGTCCATATCTCAGCGTTGGTTCCACTCAGTGACGGGCTCTCCCACCACCGAGCAGAACCGCTCAAATTCCGAAGAAAATCATTCACCGACAAAGCTCCTCAGCGGGCCGTGCCGGAGAACACCTTCCCCGGAGACTCAAATAGCTCCCTTAAGGCAAAAACCTTAAGAGAGCGAACTCAAAAACTCTCGAATCTCATCGCCCAAGGGGTAACAGCAACAGCCGAACCTCAGTTAAACTTCATTGGTACAGCATTGCATTGTTGCCATCCATTACCTCCAAGGGCATTAATGAATCAATCACCGCACCTCACGGTCGATTCTCAATTCTTCCTCTCCATTGTACTCGTTGATAGTAAGGAAACTAATGTTTTTGTATATATAAAAATAAACTGTGTTTTCTCATATATTAATTAAAATTTAGGATGCACGAAATTTTTTTATTTCTAAATAAAATAAAATAAAATAGTCTATTTAATTCTCCAAGAAATATTAGTAAATTCTTTTTTCTATATATTTAACACAGAACTTGGAAGTATTGAAAATCGTCTGTGCTGCAAATTGTAAATATTGAGTATGGTACTACTTCATATGTCTACTTTCAGACTTCCTGAATCTTTAGGGAAGTTGTAAACAATTTTTTGAAACTGAAATTCAGAACTCAAGGTAGATCTGAAACGATCTATCTTGAGTTCTACATACTTTGCGACAATCGAATGTGATCCACCGGTAACAGACAGAGGCCCTACCACTTTACAGATTGTTTTCGTTCATTTCGCTTCATGATGTCCTATAGTTAATAAAGAAAATTGAAAGGCAGTGGTAGGCAACTTTTTTTTAGCACATTTGCGACAATATCATAAAATGTATTTGCCACATGTGATCAGATATGAAATTATTTGTTTGTTGAACGCGATGCGTAATTTGCATGGGTGAATATCAAAGACAGTAATTATTATAGTAAAAATAAAATTATATTCGTAATTAAATTTCCAACAATAATAGTGAAATCAAATTCCTGAGTACAATTTTATTAGTTTTTTTTTTTTTTATTTTATTTTAAGCAGAATTTTAATTTATATATATTTATTTACAACTGGACAATTGCGGCACCAGGAGGATCGCGATTTTCCACAAACAATTGGTCTTTTCGCCACATATAGCTAGGGCAATGGATTTGGACATCAGGGTGTAGGACAATCAATCAGCTAGCGCAAAGATGATTTATCAACATAATCAATTCAGGAGTTGATGCATTGGAAAGTAAAATCAATGGACTGTTTTGTTTATTGATTATACTTATAAATCGCGAACTTTATAAATTTATAAATTTACGAAACAAATAATAATTTTCAGATATATAAAGAACCACTTTATATGCACCTTGATCAAATGTAAGTTGTCCAACTTGACTTTTGATTATAAATGCTTAGGTAATATTTATAGCGTTCGCGATGTTCAGAAGTCTCTAAACCAGAATGCATTTTATTCTTACAGCTGAGTCAAGGAACTATCCGACAGGTCAGCAATCAGCTGGATGTAATCTAAAATCAGTGCTCTGATCTTTGAACCAATTAATTTATATATGACATATAGTAATGTAAAAAAAGTATTCGCAAGATTGTTTCCTTTAACATAAAATGGTGGAAAACTCATTTTTTTTTATTCCTACAAGATTCGTTTCATCTTGCACGAAATATACATCCTCTGTCCAAAACGAAACCGGACATTTCGAAAATCGGGTTTGGGTTAGTCCAGAAGGGATGGAAAGAGGGGAAGATAGTTCCACTGCATAAAGGAGGTTCCAAGACTGCTGTTGCAAATTACCGACCGATCAGTATATCAGGAGTCGTTGTCAAGGAGAAAGTAGTCAAGAGAAAAATACAGGAATGGATTGATGAAAATGGAATACTGTCTGGGGGGACAGCATGGTTTTGTGAAGGATAGATCATGTCTCAGTAATTTGCTCATTTGCTCACGTTTTATAACACAGTGACGGCTGAATTGGATAAGGGTAATGGGTATACAGTGATACTGATGGACTTTGCTAAGGCCTTTTACAGGATACCACATGGAATTCTAATCAGTAAACTGCAGCATATGGGGATGGGTATAGGGTTGGTGAAATGGATAGGAGGGTGGTTGATGGAGAGATATCAGAGAGCAGTTTATTCAGGAGTAGAGTCCAAAAGAAGGTCTGTGACTAGTGGTGTGCCGCAGGGTTCTGTTCTTGGACCACTACTATTTAATTTTTTAATTAACGATATAGGAAGGGATCTGAGAGGAACTGTTCATTTGTTTGCTGATGACGTAAAATTGAGTAGATGTCAAAATTTTTCAGGATGATTTGGATAGATTGGGGAACTGGGCTAACGAGAATGGATGTCGATTTAATGTGACAAAATGTAAGGTTATGCATTTTAGGGTGAAAAGATTAGCAGCAGTATACCTCACCGGTGGAATTGTACCAGGAGATTGAGGAGGCCAGGGATATGGGAGTGTTGGTGGAAAGGGAGTTGAAGTTACGGGGGCACATTGCAAAAGTGGCTAAATCAGCTCATCAACTCACTTGGTTACTGAAGGATACTTTGACGAGCAGAGACAAGCAAGTTACGGAATTAACCTTATGAGAACAGGTTGAAGATTTGTGGGTTGCAGAAATTGTTTGATAGGCGGAAAAGGGGTGATATGATCGAGGCATTCAAATTACTGAAGGGTTTCTATAAAATTAATTCAGAGGATGTTTTTGAGAACAGGACTGGTGGTAGGAGGACTAGGGGCCATCTATGGACTCTGGACAAGAGTGTGGTTATCAGGGGTGTCAGGGCTAGGTTTTTTACTTGGAGAGTGGTAAGTGAGTGGAATAAGCTGCCAGAGCCTGTGGGTGCTATGACGGTGAATGAGTTCAAGGCGAGGTATGAGAGATACTGTGTGAATGTCGAATAGTTGTTCTTGACATAATGTTAGGGCATCCCTCGATGAGTCTAAGGACTCCTTGGAGTTGCCCGTAATAATAATAAAAAATAGAAAAACTAGTGGCTCCACCTGTTGTATCTTTTTGTTGTTGTCGAAACTGGAAACCTTCATTAGTATTGTGTCAACTGTTTATGACATTTGTTTCATTAGCAGCTGAGTTATAGTGCCAAGAGTATTAGTGGGTTTTGACGAAAGGTCTGTCGTCACGATATTTATGCCTCACGCGACGAATTCTCGCTATCAATCGCTTCAAAACTTCGAGATAAAACTCGCCATTGACCGCTTGGCCAGGCGGAACGAATTCTTTGTGGATAATGCCCTTGGAATCGTAGAAACAAATCAGCATTGTCTCTACTTTTGACTTCTCCAAGCGACTTTTTTTCTTTTCTTTTCTTTTTCGGATGCCCCTCTTCTGGTGGTCTCCACTCAGCACTCTGGCCCTTTGTTTCGGCTCATACTCAAAATACTACGTTTCGTCACCAGTAACGATCGTTTTAAGGAAGTTTGAGTCCTTACGAGCGAGCGGTTTTAATGAGGTCCTTGCAGTGTTCAATTCGATAAATTTTTTGGTCGTCGGTCAACTTGTGGGGAACAAATCGCGAATTCAATTTACAAAGGCCCAAACTCTCGGTGAAAATGTTGTGCACAGTTGATTTTTGAATCCCCAATTCATCTTCAATCAATCTCACGCACGATTTCGGGTTTTCTTGGATGAAATCTAGCACTTTTTTGATGTTAACTTCGCTGAGTCCAGTTTTTGGACGGCCCAGCTTTTCGTCGCCCTCAAGACAACTTTGAAATCGCTTAAACCACTCGTAAACTTGAGTACGGGATAAGCATTCATCACCGTATACTTTTTGATGCGTTTGGGTAAAACTTTTACCAAGTTGAACACAAAAGTCAATCGCAGCTCTCTGTTTGAAACTCTCATTTTCCGACCGTTCGTCAAAACACACTGTCACTCTTGGCACTATAACTCGGCTTCTAATGAAACAAATGTCATAAACAGTTGACACAACACTAATGAAGGTTGCCGCTTTCGACAACAAAAAGATACAGCAAGTGGCGCCACTAGTTTCTTCTATTTTCGAAAAGTTCGGTTTCTTTTTTGACAGAGGGTGTGTGTGTATATATATATATATATATATATATATATATATATATATATATATATATCAGTGGCGTGGCGTGCCCATTTCGGTTGGGTGTGCTGTCGTGGCTTATGCAACCCGCTCTACAAAATACCTGTTTGACTGTATGAGTGCTTTTTTTATCGATGTATGAAAGTTTTAAGAGTGCATAGTGAATTATCTCTCATCTTAATTATTCTAATGCAATTAATTACAGGATAACTTTTGAATACTTTAATTTATCAATTAATATAATTTTTAATATGGAAATCATAAAGGTCAAATGACAATAGCTATGCTTCACGCGGCTGTTTATGTGAAAAGCACGAAGAGTTTATATGCTTCGTAATGAGATTATAAGAGTCAGACTCAGATAATTTGAATTTTGATACGATTTTTAAATATACAGCGCCATATAATATGCACATAAATCTGAAAAAGCAATTACTGGGAAATTATTATATTTTGGATTGAACCAAAGAAAGGCTGAAATAACTGGTTTTAGTTATTTATACACAAGTTCCACCTTCCTTCGACTAAAATCAATCATAAAATCCGCAAAAACTCTGGTAGAAAATGCGATATTCGGTAGAACGTCAACACTGTTTCCCATTGCAAATATGGGCAAAAAAAAAAAAAAAAGAAGAAAGTTTTAAATTATTTATAGAAAATCGTATAGTAAAAACTTGTCTATGGTGACAAGTTCAGTTCACACTTCACGCACGCAAAACAGATGAAATTCAAAAAACAAAAGAAAACAAAAAACAGAAGCGCATGACAAATGACAACGTTCAATTGGATTGGTTGACAAAATAAGCAATTGAAGCCACTGATTTCTGGGTGCTATTGTCTCAGCACACACCCACCTCGCCTTCTGGGTGGTTAAAACCACTGGAAAACTAAGAAATTGTTTGCGCTATTTGTATTTCTGTTCAAAGGGCTCATAGGTGTTCGTATTTATGATAGCACACCCGGGCTATTAACGCAAATACGATGCAATGTTTTCCCACCGAAAAAAGTGTCGACTTCATGAAACATTAGTATTGGGTTTAATTTTAAGAATCACTCGAAGCTACGAAACAATAATGGGACTCTTTAACAGGAATAAATGCAAAAAAAATAATATCGATGATATTAATATTTCGTGGATGTGCATTGCACACCTAGCGGACCCTGAATATTACGCCCCTTATATATATATATATATATATATATATATATATAAAGTTTTTTTTTTGTTTCACTTAGCGGAATCACTCTACTAAGTGACATAATTAAAAAAGAATCTGTGATGCACAGAATTTTTACCGATTTAAAAAGTATTTTATATGAATCCTCCAATGAAAAGTTATAAACATATCGTACGTTTATACCATGAACGGGTTAAGAATTACATAATCCAAAATTTCTAGAAACAAATATGGAACATCGTTAGGGATAAAATACATGGAATGATCTTCAACAACTGCTATCGAAGAGATGAATTTCTAAAACTTTAAATAAAGCAACAGATATTTTTTTGGTAGCTTCAAGAACAGATTAATTAATTATTTAGCGGATGGTTGGTGGAGTCGGTTAACGTGCCATTTTCCATCCAGCGGATACAGGTTCAAATCCCGTCACCGGCATGGATATTTGTGATTTGTCTTTATGTGGGAGATAAATTTTATCTTCCATTCTCCATTTATTGGAGACATACGCTGGTTTAAAATGTTCCACGTTTGTCTCTAAAGCAGGGTTAGTAGACTATTAAAAAATCGACAAAAATAAACAAAATAAATAAATAAATGAGATTATAACAAAGATCTTTAACTAGCCCACAGTACTGATGCAATATAGGTTTACAATCTTTCGTGGGTGGCTGAAACAGAAAAAAGAAATTAAAATCTTCTGATGTATAATTATCATAATCATCATTTTCTGATGGGATGGTATATCAACCTACTTTAAATTTCCAAGATTCTCGACCAATGCAAAAGAATCTCTTCATGGTGTTTTGGACACGTGCTACACATATTGTTAGTTGAAATTGAATTCCAAATTCCAGCTACGTTGTATCTCCCGCTCGTAACTGATTACTGTACATTACTTTTACGTGATAATAAGACAAACCAACACAGAAATTAGGTCAATAAAGATTTCTTTATTTTTAAAACATTTGGATTCATACATCCTCCCAAAAAACTGTAAATTATGACGTGATTTTAATTTCAGAGCAACAGAACACAGAGAAAAGGAAGATCAAGATTGGGCCAAGTGACCTTCTTGTTCCTTATCTCTTGAAAATAGAATTCAATCCTTTCTTTACACATCCAAATAGAATCAAGCTGGTCCATCAACTGGGTCCCCTTATCACATCACCGGCATTCTTCTTGCATTGTTTGACCCGTTCACGAGAAGAAGAAGAAGAAGAAGAAGTAAAAAATATAGAAATCCTTGAAACTAAGTGTAACGTTACAATCGGAATTAATAAAGTCATAAATATACAGTTGTATATAACACACTATCAAACTCTCGGCAAAGAAATATATATTATATACTGTATATATTATGCATATAGCTTACAATTCTGTACAAAGACTAAAGTTCGGACACAGGTAAATATTTTATATATAATATGTATACATATATATTTATATGGGAAAAATAAACATACATGAGCTTTCCCTCTTTTTATTCAGACGCGAGAATATACAAAAATATATATTCACCTAACATAATAAATCGATAAGAGACTGGAGTGATTCAACCTTCGGATTAATAATTTCAGATAATTTGAATTTCTCATATATGTTAATTTTGGAGATTCAATATCCATTATTATAAATTAAATTATAGACAAAAGTCGATTATATCAATATGCAACGCAGGTATTGATATTAGCATAACATGTATTTTCCTTGTTTTTTTCAATAATTTTTAAGAATTATCATTTTAAAGTAAAATGTATTCACTAAACTTTTATTTTTCAAATTTTTTCTAAAATAGATCTCTATAAAATGAAAAATTGTGAATACTACTTATGTTATTTAAGTATACCATTTTTTAGTTTTAATGTTAAATTTATAAAATAAATATTATGATTTATGTGAAAATATGGAAGGAAGGATGACGAACAAGATTACCTTGGGAGGTTATGTAGCCAATGAGGTTCTAACTGAGGCTCGGCTAGAGGCTCGGCTATTGCTGTTACGCTCCTGCCATGATCAGAGCTTTAAGAGCGCAATAAAATCCTATCCTTACACTGTCCTCTACAGATAACGGGGAAGATGAAAAGTATTCTTGCTTCGCTGTGAATATTCTTGCTTCGCTGTGAATATATAAATATATATATATATATATATATATATATATATATATATATATATATATATTATATATATATATATATATATATATTATATATATATATATATTATATATATATATATATATATATATATATATATATTATATATATATATATATTATATATATATATATATATATATATATATATAATTTTTTTTATTGTAAAAATGTTCTTATCCCCTCGGTAATTAGCTATAGTTTACTATTTTCTTGAAATGCTTATTTTTCTCCGATCGATTCTTCTATTTTGTGAGATTGTGCATCTTGAGGTGATGTAGTGTGTGTTGATGTGGGTAGGTGAGTGGCGGTGATATTTGAGAGTCCCAGAAGGGGGGGGGGACTCTTTCACCTCTATATAATTCAATCTAGTTCACCTTCAGTAGAAAACTCCACCCTATAAATGTTGAGTCCGAGAGAGGATTGAAATCGAAGTATTTCTAACGAAATGACACATTTCTTTTTAACTACTCTACCGGGGAACTATTCTTTCAAATTTCAAAAATGTTTAAGCATTATGAATTGGGACTCGAACCCATTGCTACCTAAAAGCACCATTTTATAGAATAAATCTGCTTTTGGCGTCTTTTAAATGAGAGAGGAGTTAGGTTCAAGATATATTGGACCTAACATTTCTCGGTGCGCATGTTGACATTATATTTGTTACAAATCAAACATTTCGCTGTATAATACTTCACCTTCTCTTCGTTATGTGCAGTCCAAATGATCAATTACGGGTGCGTGGATATCGTTTGCACTTCGGATTTGAAACTTATGAAATTGATTTTAAAAAATTCTGAAATTTTTCTTTTAAAAATTCTGAAAATTTTCTTTAAAAAAATTCTGAAATTTTTCTTCGAAAAAGTTCTGAAATTTTTAATTAAAAAATTTTAAAAATTTTATTTAAAAATTCTGATAGTTTTATTTGAACAATTTTCAAAATTCTAATAAAATTTAAAGTTCAATAAATTTCAAAATTCTAAAATTTTGATAATTATTTAACTTTTCTGCTTTTTATATATATTGGCGTCTTTTAAATGAGGGAGGAGTTAGGTTCAAGATATATTGGACCTAATTCTTCTCGGTCAGCATGAACAGCTGACATTATTTTTGTTACAAATCAAACATTTCGCTTTTTATGGTTGTTTAATGTTTAATGGTTGTTTTAACATGTTTGTTAAAACAACCATTTCATGCATCACATGTTAAAAAATTAATTTCTAAATGAGAAGTCTGATCCCTGTTTGTTTTGCGAAAAAAAAAAAGAAAGAAATTATATTCCTTAGGTTGAAACACTCCCTAATTAGACTATACATTTAAAGTTGTTTTCACTATATATTGCACAGAAATAGGCAAAAAAAAAGAAAATAACAAAAGAAAAATGTGTGTGCCATTGTGAGCTTAAATTTACAAAATGAATAAAAATTACAGAATTAAGCAGAAATGCCTTGGACCACCGGTTTATCTATTACTAATTAACGCAATCGGAATCTTTAAACGTGACAATGATTAAAATGGATAGAAAATATCTTAGGATAAATCAAATGTGCTCAATGAACTATCAGTCTCTAATAAGTGTATTATGCAGCAGATTGAGCAAATACAAAACACCTCAGTAAAAGTGAGATCTTTAATGTCTAATTATAATTATACTAATTACTCTATCAAGAGTAAATTTATTACTAAAAGAATTAAAACAATCTCAAACTTCAAAATCTCTTCATGTTATGTTTAATAAAACAACCATTGTGGTTCATTTCATCACATTCGATAGGAAAGTATGAGTAATATCATTCTTTACACAATTTTATTTTTCAAAACATACCAGTAGATGGCGCTCAGTACCCGGTGGAAGGAAAAGCACCAATAAAGGCTGTTGGGATCAAACCCACGGAGATTGTAAACTTTGATCAAGATCACCTGTATTGTGTTATGTGTAATACCTCCTCAACCAAATAGATTACAATTGACCTTTTAGTCAATACACTACTATAGACTGCCCAGAAGATTTTTGTTTAAGTTTGCCAAGTACACATGCACGTAGATCATCAGCTTAGGTTACCACATTAAAAGTCTGCTATGTCAGAAACCATAAAGATGTATAACAAAAGAGTTATTGAATTTTTCTAATAAATATGCATGCAATTCAGTGTAAATATCTAAATTTAAAGATTATTTTTTATTGATGATTTATAATAGCTAAACTTATTTTATAAACTTTATTTCTAAAATATTATTTAAAAAATAAAATTGTAATTATTTCTTTTTATGATATTCCTTTTAATTTTCGTCTTTTTTTATTAAAATTTACTGAAACATCATTTATTATTATCCATACTCTTCATATATATAATAATTCATTACTAAATAAGCATTGTCCTTATAAGGACTGGCTTAAAGGGGCGAAGCAAGAATGCTTTTTATCTTCCCCGTTATCTGTAGAGGACAGTGTAGGGATAAGGCGTTATTGAGCTATTAAAGCTCTGATCATGGCTGATGGTAACAGCAATAGCCGAGCCTCAGTTAAAACTTCATTGGCTACAGCATTGCTGTTTGATATGATATATGATATCGGGAGGAAAGAAGCATAATCAACCGTGAGATGCGGTGATTAATACCCTTGGAGGGCAATACTGTAGCCAATGAAGTTCTGAGGCTCGGCTATTGCTGTTACCCTCCGGCCATGATCAGAGCCTTAATAGCTCAATAACACCTTATCCCTACACTGCCCTCTACAGATAATGGGGAGGATGAAAAGCATTCTTGCTTCGCCCCTTTAAGCCAGTCCTTATAAGGACTATAAGAAGCATTGTTTAAATAAGTTTATAATTATGTATAATAACTATAATAATATTCAATACTTAAAATGAAATTTAGTAATAATTTATAATATAATTTAGTTAATTAATAACATTTGTTACTTAGAATAACGCAATTATTAATTAAAATATATAATTTTAATTAATGTAATTATGTATTTATTTTTAAATATATAATTTTAACTAATGTAATTATTTATTTATTTCTAAATATATAATTTTAATTAATATAATTATTTATTTATTTTTAAAACTTTTAATATTTGATTTGTTAATATTTAATTTAAGAAGACAAGCATATTTAAACACCATTTATGCATGTGAATATTTACTCTCTTTTCTATACATTATATTTCAATTTTATTACTTAAAAAGTATGATTTATTATTAATATATACCATAATTTCATCTGTAACTTAACTCTTGCCACCTTGATTTCAGATGCATGAATTGAAACAAAATCGCGTGGCTAAATTCAATTTACAGCATGCTTCTTTGAAGATGAAACGTTTTTAGTACATGGATTTGGGTAATAGCTTATACGGATGAAAATAAGAATACATTTTCCTGTATACTATAATAAGCTAATGATTTTCTTTTTCTAAATAAGCTTCATTACCAGAGTTTAATTAAAATCTATATAAAGGGCTATACAGAAACAACTAGAATTAATAAAGAAGAACTAAATTCTTAAGACTAGTATTTCTGTTAAATTAAATGCATGTACCCCTGTCAGCTTATGTGTTTTACAAGTATAGGAATTACGATTTTCATTTAGCCATTTATTTTCCTATGAAATTTTTTTAAAGTAAAGATGTGCGATACAAATATGTGATCTATTCGTAATACTATATATCATACTAATGATATATCACAATAATTCTTAAATCTGCTATTATCAGTTAACTATTTCAATTCTTTTTACAAACTCGTGTAATTCTTTAATAGAAGACGTGTAGTACAGAAAATGTACTTCATAAAAAGGGATGGTATTAGGGCAGTTGTGATTGATGTATTCTTGAATTCTCGTAGTCTTTTTCTATATTATATTCTATATAAAAAATGCGAACTTTCGTTGTACAAAGTATCAACAAGCCTTAGGCATTTCTGCTCAACTATACCACTTATAATAAAGGGAAAAAATATTTGTTCGTATTAACAACAAAACACTTTGTTATTATGCACAAACTTATATATTATATATATATATTCCAGCTCTAAATGACCTCCGTTGTCCAACGTGCTTCACATATCCCCACCCTTCCCATTTCCCCCTCAACAAGTCCTTACTCTTTAAAAAGGCGATCCTTGGTGTCGATGAAAAGAAAGTAAAAGTTTTTTTCTTTCTTACACGATCACCACGTCATGACGTACCGTTTGTACCTCCTGTGGGAGTTACATCGTCATCACATGTTTTCCTCTCGGGTGTTTTCTGCACCATATGTACCGTAATTTTACTAACATATTTGTTTCCTTTCTCTATTAGCTTGTCGTCATCAGTTTTGTTGAATCTTCGTTCGCAGTTTTGAGCAGACTTCCTGTCTAAATTTCCTTGTTGGAGCGCCATCTGGTAAGCAACTTCGAAAGCTTGACCCAGAGTGAGTATAATTTCAGTGGCCATTTCCTGCGAATAATCAGAAAGACAGAATATTTATAGTTTATTATCTCTTTGTATATAATATTAATTATATATATATATATTATACTTAGGTACTCATAATTTAAATTTCTCTTTCTTTCTGAAACAAACATCCTTACACTCTCATTTTAATAAAATAAAAATTATTCATATATTTATATATATATTAGAGAAATCAAAATCAAAACTGAGGAATATCCAACAATCTAAAGTCCTTTTCAGGATTTCCAGGGTAAACAAATGGCAATGCTGTAGCCAATGAAGTTTTAACTGAGGCTTGGCTATGCCATTACTGCCATGATTAGAGCTTTAGCTCAATAACACTCCATCCACACAGATTTTCTTCATTCAGATGACGGGATAAAGAGTCAAGGACTCAGTCCATCGCCCAGTTCTTTTAAGAACACATCAAAACTGTTTTGTTTATCATTAAAATCAGTGTGTTTATCATTAAAATCAGTATATCTTAAGAAATATTTATTTCTTTAAAATATCTTGGAATTTATAATATTATATTTTAAAACGTTAGAAAATAAATATTTGTTAAGATATACAATAATATATCCATATATAATATCATTCAAGGTTTTTATTTTTTTTAATTAATTATTATATATAAACTTGTACTTAAACGCAATTTTCATTGTGAAGTATTAGGAATCAATCGACCGTGAGATGCGGTGATTGATTCATTCAATCCAATACCCTTGGAGGATAATGGATGGCAATGCTGTAGCTAATGAAGTTCTAACTGAGGCTCGGCTATTGCTGTTACCCTCCTACCATGATCAGAGCTTTAATTTGAGCTTTTCTTCTTCCCCGTTATCCTCTACAGATAACGGGGAAGATGAAAAGCATTCTTGCTTCGCCCCTTTAAGCCAGTCCTTATAAGGACTATTTTAAGTCAGTCCTTATAAGAACTATAATTTTCATTGTCGATATTTGCTTTTTAGGACTTCCAGGGTAACGAATGGCAATGCTGTAGCCAATGAAGTTTTAACTGAGGCTCGGCTACTGCCGTTACCCAGCCATGACTAGAGCTTTTAGCTCATTAACACCCCATCTACACAGATTTTCTTCATTCAGATGACGGGATAAAGAGTCAAGGACTCAGTCCATCTCCCAGTTCTTTTAAGAACTAATTTTCATTGTCGGAAGGAAGTGAATCGACCGTGAGATGCGGTGATTAATACCCTTGGAGGGTAATAGCTGGCAATGCTGTAGCCAATGAAGTTCTAACTGAGGCTTGGCTATTGCTGTTACCCTCCTGCCATGATCAGAGCTTTAATTGCTCAATAACACCTTATCCCTACACTGTCCTCTACAGATAACGGGGAAGATGAAAAACATTCTTGCTTCGCCCCTTTAAGCCAGTTCTTATAAGGACTATAAGGAACTTTCATTGTCAAATAGCTCAACATTAGGGACTTTAACAGAATCGCGAGTCGAGTTCTTGAGCTTTAAGATTGACTTTCTTGTCGATTCCATACCTCGTAATTCTTTGACTAAAGTAGAGTCTAAGTACTGTCAAAAACAGAAAGCACATCAAAGACTTTCCGTAAACGCCTTGGAAAAGCTAGACAGTTTGCTGGCGAAACTGGTAGGCTATAATGTAAGATGTTTGTAAAATGGTCAGTATTAAATAAGTTTGTATTTTTAATTATTAAACGACCAAATATGTTTAGTTTGAACTGTGAAATAGATCATTTGATCTATCTGACATTTATTCCTCCTATTTGCATATTACATATTTTAAACACATTGCTGAAGAGGTCTACTTACCACGCTTTGTGCACAGAATACGTGACAATAGTGATTTGTTGTTTGATGCTCTTTAGTAATGTAGGCAAAGTGGATCATATCATCAGCATCCTGACATGCGCAGTGTATATTGCGTATTTCATGTTCACAGACTAATTTCTATAAGAAAAAGGGGGAAAAAATCAACATTCCACTGAATAAAAATTATTAATCCTTATCTACTTGTACAAAAATTGATGAGTCAAATATTCAGTAGTAAAATATTTTCATTAATTGCTAAGATAAATTTCAATTCATACTTAAAAACGCATTATACATAAATTTATAACAGAAGTTTGTGAACAAAAATAAGCAATAATACTAACCTTTGCTTTGGAGTCAATGAATTTCACACCTGTATAAGAAATAGATAGGATAACATTAGGGACTTTAACAGAATCGCGAGTCGAGTTCTTGAGCTTTAAGATTGACTTTCTTGTCGATTCCATACCTCGTAATTCTTTGACTAAAGTAGAGCCTAAGTACTGTCAAAAACAGAAAGTACATCTAAGTCATTAAAAAAAAAAAAGCGAACTATATAAATTAAATCACAAAAACAAGTTGTTTCTCTAAATACAGTTGTAAACGATTTTCTAATTAGTTTTAATAAAAGCTTCACTCCATAGCAAATTATTTCCCTTCCAATATAAAAAAAAAGTATTTATTATTAGTTCCGCTCTAGAAATCGCGCAGAAAGGTATTTTTAATACAACAACTGAACTATAAGAAAGTTAATTGCTTTTATAAATTTAAAAATGAACTTGTCTCTACAATTGTTTATTACACTTAATGCATTTATGTCATGAATAAATTACTTTTTTTTGCTTGAAACCTATTGACCTTCTTTCATCTACTACAATATACGAATTAAAATTATTTCCAGGGTCACTTACCTTCGTTGTGTAATTACAACTTCCCTTGATAAGAACTTCCGGTTGATGGCGCCACTGAGTTGTGAGAGCTGACGGAGTTTCCTCTAGTCCAGAATTGTCTAATCCACCCATTAATTGCGTAGGGGGTCTGATCTTCAAGTTTTTGGTGTTAATTGACTGGCGCAATTCATTATTCGATGGCGCACCATTAGATGAACCCATTATCGATTTAACATTACTGTCTTCTTGTAAGATGTTAACTGTTTTGCTTTCTTCCATGACAGGCGTCTCCATATCATCACCACTAAAGTTCCAGTCCTAGAACGACATCGATAGGAAATATTTTGGTGTTTTAAAATATTAATATTTAATATTGAAATATTTAGTAATTTTCCAATTTTATTTTTGTTTTTAAAATAATATTAAACTTACAATTTTTTACTATATAAATTAGTTTTTTTAAAATAATAATGATGCTCATATTATGTCATATATATCAACCAATCAGCTGTCATTTGAAATTTGAAGTTGAATGGTTTCTCCCTATGCATTTATACAGCTTCTCAGCCATTATCAATAGTTTTTTTTTTCAGCAATTAAATCGACATAAAGTAAAATATTAGTAAATACTTAACTTTAGAAAATTATAATACATCAATTCAGATATTTAAATCATATTTAATGATAACGAAACAACACAATAGACCGAACTGTATTGCAAGTATTGCACAGAAAAGTAACTTTTACCTATTTAGTAGTAAAATATTAATAACATATGAAGCAGAAAAATAAGAACATCACTGCCATCTATGGGTGGGGCAAAGAACTATCATATATTAGCTTGGTCGATTAAGTGGAAAAAAAAAAAAGCCTAAGTTTGACACGTGGTTGGCGGACCACAACAAGCGGATCATAAAACTCCTTAATAATCACAAAATATGTAAACAGTAAAAAATTATATTATAAAAATTATTTTTTAAAGAGCTTACGAGTTTGGATAAATCGAAATCTTTAAGATCCTCAAAGAATCGGCTTGTTGTTTTTTCACCTAATGATGTAAGGATTCTTTTTCTGTGTCCAAGTTTGCTGATCTCCAGAACCTGAAAAATAAACAGTTATAAGTAACGCCTAGTATAATCAACGTATACTGCTTATTTTAAAGAAAGCTGTACATTCATCAGATACAATACAGTTAATATCTATCATCTATTATGCCTTTTGAGAGGGTGCTTAAAAAAATCGTTGATTATTTGTCCAACATATGCCATATGAAGCGTCGAAACAAAGGGTAGACGTTTCACTTAAAGGTGTGGTAGATGTTTTGTTTGTTTAGACTTATGGCCAAAATACACCCTCTGTCCAAAAAGAAACCAAACTTTTCGAAAATAGAAGAAACTAGTGGCGCCACCTGTTGTATCTTTTTGTTGTCGAAAGCGGCAACCTTCATTACTGTTGTATCAACTGTTTATGACATTTATTATATTAGAAGCCGAGTTATAGTGCCAAGCGTGACAGTGTGTTTTGACGAACGGTCGCAAAATGAGTTTCAAACAGAGAGCTGCAATTGACTTTTGTGTTAAACTCGGTAAAAGTTTTACCGAAACGCATCAAATGCTTCAAAAAGCATACAGTGATGAATGCTTATGCTCAAGTTTACGAGTGGTTTAAGCGATTTCGAAGTGGTCGTGAGACGCTTGAGGACGACAAAAAGCCGGGCCATCCAAAAACTGGACCGAGCGAAGTTAACATCCAAAACATGCGTGATTTCATCAAAGAAAACCCGAAATCGTGCGTGAGATTGAAGATTGATTGAAGGTGAATTGGAGATTCAAAAGTCAATCGTGCACAACATTTGCACCAAGAGTTTGGGCCTTCGTAAATTGAATTCGCGATTTCTTTCCCACAAGTTAACCGACGACCAAAAAATTTATCGAATTGAACACTGCAAGGACCTCATTAAAACCGCTGTAAGGATTCAAACATCCTTGAAACGATCGTTACTGGTGACGAAACGTGGTGTTTTGAGTATGAGTCCGAAACAAAGCGCCAGAGTGCTGAGTGGAGACCACCAGAAGAGGGGCATCCGAAAAAAAGTCGCTTGGAGAAGTCAAAAGTAAAGACAATGCTGATTTGTTTCTACGATTCCAAGGGCATTATCCGCAAAGAATTCGTTCCGCCTGGCCAAACAGTCAATGGTGAGTTTTATCTCGAAGTTTTGAAGCGATTGATAGTGAGAATTTGTCGCTTACGCAATGAATATCGTGACGACCGACAGTTCGTCAAAACACACTGTCACTCTTGGCACTATAACTCGGCTTCTAATGAAACAAATGTCATAAACAGTTGACGCAACACTAATGAAGGTTGCCGCTTTCGACAACAACAAAAAGATATAACAGGTGGGGCCACTAGTTTCTTCTATTATCGAAAAGTTCGGTTTCTTTTTGGACAAGGGGTGTAGGTAAGGCTGGGAGGTCAGCATATTGTTGTCTGTTAACTAAATGTGTTCTTCAAGGTGACCTTTTTTTTTTTTTTTTTTTGAAGGAAATTCTCTTTTGACCCTACCGACTAATTAATATTCATTTGACTATTCCCCCATAAAGGTTCTTCGTGTCTTGTACTGGATTCGAAACATTGACTCATGATAACATATACCAGAATAATCATTAAGATTTCTACCTTCACTAATTCAAACATACGACTTCGATCATCTCACAGGTTAAGTACGAGCATTAACTGGTCCTGAAATAATAATTCATATTTATGGATATTTATGAGCGTTTTTAAGTAATAATGGATGAATTTCGTCTTGTGAGAGGCCACTATCCTGCTTAAGGGAGGCGTGAAGTGGTTTAAAAATAATAATAAAAAAAAAACTCAACCCGCTCACGGTACGAATATATTATAGGTTTACAACCTAAGTAGGAGTAACATAAAATAACTGCATTGCATTGATTGAATCTCTTGAAATTAATTAAAAAAAAAATCAAATCAGAAACAACATTGTTCGTTTTCTGAATTCCGTGGCTCGTAATCCATTCACGTTTCCCCTCCCCTCAATGCGTAAGTATTACAGCATTTTTTCTATTTTTAGCCCCGTGTGGAAACTTTTCAACTCCCCGTACATCCATTCAACTAGTAATTTTCCTGCTCATTAAGAATCTATAGGAAGCTTCTAAGAAAAGCAAGCGCTGAAACTAAACAAGGGAACGTAATGAAGTGCGCTTCAAACAACTTCGTTGAGGACTTCGCTAAACCAGACTTTAATGACACATAGATCTTTTCCGACTGTGAATGACGCATTCGTATTCATTAAACACAAAGTTTTCAGTAGAAGATCTTTTCGTTAACGATTTAATATCATACGGTGCTTTGTTCTGATGTCGTATTTATAAATGAATAGATCATCTGACACATGTCAAATCCAATATGATCAGTTCATTGTTAGAGATAATATAATGGTTTTAATAGGGATTTTTGATTTATTCATTTGGGATAGAAAAACCAATTATAACATTGTATTTATTTCATTAGCAAATTCAAAGATAACATAAGTTGCTAGTGGCACAATTTTGCTAGACAAGGAGAACTCCATATCATTTAATTGTCCATACAACAATCGTTTTGTCAGTGATGAATAGCACGTAAATGCTCTTCATTTGCATTCATCAAAATTGAATTTCTCCTTATAAGGACTGGCTTAAAGGGGAAAAGCAAGAATGCTTTCATCTTCCCCGTTGTCTGTAGAGGACAGTGTAGGGATAAGGTGTTATTGAGCTATATAAGGCTCTGATCATGGCAGGAGGGTAACAGCAATAGCCGAGCCTCAGTTAGAACTTCATTGGCTACAGCATTGCCATCCATTTCCGTCCAAGGGTACCGATTTTAGTCGCCTCGTACGACATACATGAGCTACATTGGTGATACGTAAATAAAGCCAATCTCTAAAAATTAAGAGATCCCTAGACCACTCAATAGTGGCAGAAAGACCATCCATCTCAGCGTTGGCTCCACTCAATGATGGCCTTCCACCCACCACCACCAGCAGAACCGCTCAAATTCCGAAGAAAAGCATTCACCCGAAAACACCTTTCCCGGAGACTCAAATTGCTCCCTTAAGGCAAAAACCTTAAGAGAGTTCACTCAAACTCTCGAATCTCAGCGTCGAATTAGTCGCCTTTTACGACATGCTTGGATTTGCATTGGTACTATTCTTATCCCGGCAACCACACGGGTATAATTGAATATAATTGAATTTAATTGACAATTGACAATTGACATTTATGTCTTTAGGGGTGAAGCAAGATGCTTTTCATATTCCCCGCTATCTGTTGTGGTTGCAGTGAAGGTAAAATTTATGAGCAGAATGCTCGCCCTGATTGGGCATGGAGATTATGCATCACTAAAGGAGGCCAATATAGCTTTTGGTCTTCTGTATTTGAATATGTCCGTTGGATCGTATGCTGTAGCTTGTTGAACCAAATCGTTGGGATGTGTGGACGTCTTTAGGAAAAACTTCGTGGCTAAGGATCGTAGAAAAGAGAAGATATAGGGAATATTTGTGTCTCTGTGGAGTTGAATGTTTCTAACATACCACGGAGCATTCAAAATCATTCTCAGGCACTTGTTCTGCACTCGCTGTATTTTGATGATGTTAGCATTAGAGGTGTGGCTCCAGGCCGGAGAGAGAATTGCAGCTATACCAGTTGACGAATCGTCAACTGGTATAGCTGCAATTTGATTCTGTTCCTGAGCTTGCTATTTCTATTAATTAGCGGATAGATCTGTGCTATGACTTTAGATGCCTTTGTGCATGCAGACTTGGTGTGTTGATTGAAAGATAGCTTTTTGTCGAGAATTACACCCAGGTAATTTGTTTCTGACTGCCAGGGAATTTTAATATTGAATAGTAACAAATCTCCTACAGGAGACATTGGCCTTTTTGAGAAAAGAACGGCTGAGCTTTTCTGGGGGTTGACTTCCAATCTCCATTTAGAGAACCAACCCTCCAGCTTTAGAATGTTTTCTTGAAGCTTTCTGGTAATGAAAAGGGGTCTGAGAGATCTGGTTAGTATTGCCGTATCGTCTGCATATAGGGCCAAAATGGAAGTCATCGGATTGTGTGGGATGTCTGACATGTATACAGAGAACAGCAATGGAGCCAGCAGAGATCCCTGCGGCACTCCAGCAAAGATGTGGCGCTGGGAGGATGTAGAACCGTTGATTTTTACTTGCATTGATCTATTTTGAAGATATGAGTGGATTAAATGAACCATTTTAGGTGAGATGCCGGCTGAGATAAGCTTGTGCAGGAGTCCAAAATGCCAGATTTTGTCAAATGCTTTGGATAAATCTAGGAAAACAGCACCTGTGCACTGGCGCCAGTTGTAGCTGGTTGTGATGTATTCAACAATTCTGTGGATTTGCTGGGTAGTACTATGGTGTTGCCTAAAACCAAACTGTTCTTTTGGAAGGATGTTTAGGTCATTTATTGAGGTTTGAAGTCGTGAGAGGATGACCTTCTCTGCAACCTTACCCAGATTTGAGATGAGACTGATTGGACGATAATTTTGGGGTAGGTGTGAGTCTTTGCCTGGCTTATGTATGGGAATTACGTCAGCCAGTTTCCAGGTGGAAGGAAAATAGTGAAATCTTAAAATTGCATTTATTATACTGGTCAGGTACACTACTGCCCTCCGGGGCAGAAGTTTAATCACACGATTAGTAATGCCGTCTGGTCCAGGAGCTTTTTTGTTCTTTAAATTTTTAATAATGTCATATATCTCAGCAGGTGATGTTGATGCAATATGGTCAGTGCTGGTGATAGGAAGTTTGAGTGAGTGTCTGACCTTGCTGTGAATCTTATGTATGTGGTCAAAGTCAAGGTTTCCATACGAAGGCCTGCATTGCTCTTCTAAGCTGTGCGCTATAACCTCTGCTTTGTCCACATCTGTGTGAGCAAGGCCCTGATCAGTTAATATTGGGGGAAGGGATCTGCCTTTGTTTTTGGTATTTTTCAGTAGTCCCCAGATGGAGTGATCACTAGGTGAAATGGAGGATAACTTTTCATCCCATACATAGTCTCTGTGAGCTTTCAGTGCATCTCTTACTGCCCCATTTAGTCTGTTTAGATTTGTTTTGTCTTGTGGTGCACACGTGTTACGGAATCTCTTTCGAGCTCTGTTTTTATCTCTGATTAAGTTCATGATGTCTTCAGGCAAACGATCTGGCTTGCGGGCAGTTTTGTAGGAGGAAGCTACCTTTATAGCAGAATTAATTTGTTGTGTGAGATTTGTAACTGCAGTTTCTACTTCTTCTTTTGTGCGTATGTGAGGAACAGGTCCAATATGATCCTTGAGTGCGGCTGACAGTCTTTCCCATACAATGTAGGAGTGAGAAGGAGGACACAGGAATTCCTGATTTCCCAGCTGCAGCAGTATTGGATTGTGATCGGATGATAGTTCATCCATAGAAATGATACTGTACTGAAGTTTAATATCCTGCAGGATAGCTATATCCAGGATATCAGCAGTGCCGAACGTACTGAGATGAGTTGGTTCGGTGGGGCCTGCCACAACAGCGTTGCTTGATCCTAAGTAATTGAAAAGGATGCAACCATTCTTGTTTGTGGTTGAACAATTCCAGGCAGGGTGCTTGGAATTCAGATCCCCGGCAATAATGGTGGGCCCTCTGATGCCTAAGATGGCATTTAGATCAGAGTGAAGAAGAGATTTTTGGGGAGGGTTGTAAGCTGAGTAGATTTTCAGTTTGCCAGTGGAGCTGGTGACTACTTCCACTCCTGTGATCTCAAGGTTAGTGGTTGAAGGAATGCTCACAGAGTGGTGCTTAATGTAGTTTTTAATGAAGATGGCAGTGCCACCACCTCTGTAGAGTAGTCTGTCATTTCTGTATAGGTGATAGCCACTTATTGTAGGGTTGTCTGAGGGTCTTAGATGAGTTTCGCTGATTAGAATAACATCTGGCTGATACCTAGATGTGAAGGCACGGAGTTCCAGGATTTTGTTTTTGAGGCCATTTGCGTTCCAAGCAACTATTTGAAGAGATGCTGGAATGAGTTTGTTACTATTCATTTATGAGAGCTGTGAGGATGACCTGTGTTTCACGAAGAAATCTTTTAGTGGAGGTTTCAGTAGGGTTTGATAGGCTAAAATTTTGTAGCATGTTTGCTAGTGAGGCCGTGATAATAGCTGTTAGGTTTTTAGGTGCTCTTGGTTGATTTTGTTCTGGAATTGGCCTAGTTGTACGGGTCACATCGGCATAACTTCTTGTTTGCTTTTGGTTGGAGGTCTCCGACTGTGGTCGATGAGTCTCCGGTTTTGGTGTCTGGGCCGCTGGTGTTCTTGTACTGTAGGAGGAGGGCTGATTGATTGCCTCCATCCGTCTGTTCTTTGGGTGTTGAGTACATCCTTTGTAGTTCGCCGGATGAGGGCCACTGCAGTTGGCACATTTGGCCGAGGTGGTCCTTGGCTTAGTGCATTGGTTGGGTGGCTATCTCCACATTTTAAACATCTATATTCTGCTCGGCATAGATTCTGGGCATGGCCAAACTTTTGGCACCTGTGGCACTGCCCAGAAGATGATCTTTTACGGAGTGGTTCCGGTGTGACGATGAGACCACAGACTGTTTTTAAGTTGTAGATATCCTTATATATTTTGTGAATCTCAACAAGGACTAATGGCATGGGAGTTTTGTCTGCTTTGTACATTCTGCTCACTTTGACTGGTGGCAGATCCTGAGAATTTAGGTCAGCAGCGATTTCTGCTGTGTCAATGTCTTCACAGACACCACGAAGGACTACTTTTAAATTTTTTTCTGAACTGAGCGCAAAGGTATGATACTGGATGCCTCTGTTGTCCAGTTCCTTGGTCAACCTTCTGTAGTCTGTCACTGTTGCTGGCTGAATCTTTATGCCTTCATCCATGTTTTTGGCCTTAATTGAATTTAAATTCTCCTCGTCCAAAATATATATTAATTTTATGTGAGAAATTTTTTGGTGGCCTTATTCTAATTAATATTTAGATGATTAATTACTAAATTATTTTAATTAATAATAGTACACCTTTTTTTCTAAATTTGCAATAAAATACGATACAAATAAATAATTTATTCTTAGTTTTTAAAATTCAGTATTGAAAATAATATACCGTTATATATATATATATATATATATATATATATATATATATATATATATAACGGTATATTATTTATATATATATATATATGTTTTTTTTTTCTAATGCATTTTTTTTAGTACAAATTTAGTATCAAATCACACACACACACACACACACACACACACACACACACACACACACACACACACACACACACACACACACACACACACACACACAAAGGTAGGGTAAGAAAAAGGAAGCCTTAGAACTATTTTTAATACTTAAATTTCATCTTATCGCCCCCCCCAAATCTGAATTCATCTAGTTAGCACACAATAATAAAGCTTATTGAAGATGAATGAAATACATAATTATGCTTGTATTGTAATTGTAAACTTATACAGTAAGTTTTTTTCCGTAAACAATGCATGGCCACTTTTACACCAGTACTGTTAATCATCTTAAAAGTCATTAACTGTTCAGACACCTCTATGGGAATCACTTTACACACCTTCAGATAATATATGGTTTTTATAAAAACTAGTATCCTGTACTTTAAATTGTATGATACTGGTTTCGCAGCTGACAGCGTGATTGTCGAAATACAGTGATGGCATTGAAAACCATTATATTTTTCCGTGACTAAATTGGAGATTTTTTAAAGGGCTTAATAATTAATAATAAGAGAACATAATTATCTGATCAAAGTTTTTTAATCAAAATATTTATTACAACACCATTTTTTGTTTGTTTGGAAGTTTTTTTTTTCAATTTATTTTAAATTAAAACATTTTAATTTGTTTTAAATTTATTATATTGTAAGAATAAAATTATTGCAGGTAAGTTGCGTAACTATGTAATTATTTTAACGAAACAATTACGATCAGTTATGACTAGTATTTACGTTTAATTTAAAAATAGCCGGTTATTTAATCGCTTTTAAATCCATTTTCTTGAAACAAATTATAATTATCACATAACAAAAGATATTTATCTGATAACAACGTTATATTATTACATCATAATAAAATTTATGTTCTATTACTTTATATTATTACCTGATAATATAATTTATATTTATATACAAATTATATAACCATTTTAAAACTCATTTTTAAATAGATTATATTTATTGGATAATGAAATTATATTACTGTGTAATTTAAAATTCAAAAATTTTTCATTATAATATATCTAATTCTTTTAATTTTTTAAAAATCTATTATTGATAATATTTATTATTATTTGATATATTTTAATTTTGTAATTTCAAAATAATCACGAGTTAACCAATCACTGTTTATTTCCACTAAATTGCATTCATTTTAAATTTGGTGTCTTAATTTTTAATGAATATTAATTTTTTCATGCAATTTATCCATATCTATAGAGTGTATTAAAACAAAGATTTGTACTTACCGTGCTGAGTTCAATTTCCCACAGCTTCCTCACACGATTCATATCGGTGTAGCCATTTCGAAGAAACGACGAAATGTACTGTTCCAAATGAAGACATCTTAGCCATTGGTTGACAGTATCAGGGACGCGAATCTTACCTTCTCCCTCTCCTATAGGCCTTAATAATGGAAGTCCTTTTGTAGACTCTAAGATTTTCTGTCGATGGTCGAGAACTAAAACTCCCATTTCAAGAAGGTCTCCATCTTCCAGAAGATTTCCACCCTTTGATATAATGGATGAAAGATATGATTTTAATGAAATTTGACTGCTTAACATCAAAGTTGGCCAAAAATTAACTGCATAAGCTCCCTCTTATGGTTACAATATAATGTTATATTTACAGTTACAATATGTTTTTTTTTTTAAAAAAAAACTGAGTATATATAATATTAATAGAAAACTAAAGTTATAATGGAATTATTAGTAATTTCAATTGTGATATTCTGTTTAGTCTGAGATCTGTTGCACGAGTGAATGTAATAAACTGGCTCCCAGACTGCAACTATGTTGACGATGTACAAATCCATCATTAAAAAAAAAAAAAAAAAAATTAAAGACCCTCGAGGCATGAGGTTTGTTTACAAATCCGTCTATCCACACAACTGTATTTTCCTTTTACTGAGTAAACTGCTGGTTGTTTATGTCAAATCTTTCGCAAGAAGCGAGGAACCAATTATCATAATAGGAAACATGGAAGCAAAACTTGAATAAATATAATCCTTAGCGAAGTCAACGACCGGACGTTTGGTTTATACCGCAAAATTTCATGGAATGGATGACATACTGTGAAATGCAATTCTTGCATTATGAGTTTTCTGTCCGCTAACGTGATTAGTGTTTTTCACTAGACTGTTAAACAATGTTGTGTTTCATTATGAGATTGGTGGAGACCTGCTGTGCTCAGCAATACGTGGAGGTTCAGCGCACTGGGCTGAAATCTGAAGAATTTCAAAGCTTATCGTTATTACCACAAAATTATAAATAAAATAAGCCAATCCTTCATTGATTCTTAGTGTTCAAGTTCACTTGAAATAAAATATAGTAATATATGGATAAATAACCGGTTTATATCATTGTAGTTCATATATTAAAGCATCAATGAATTAAATACTCCCTTTGAGTTATTTGGGATTTATAGCTGAAGCAACTAGGTCTAAACTGATGTCAATCGCTGAAGACAATCATTTACTGAGAACACACACACACACACACACACACACACACACACACACACACACACACACACACACACACACACACACACACACACACACACACATACACACACACACACACACACACACTATTCGAGTTCAGAACTAATGAACAATTGCAAACAACCAATGCAAGGAGATTATTTTAATGGCAAAGATCCGAAATACCAGCCTTCATTAAAAATTCATTCAATCAAATAGAAGGAATAACATGAGTACGGACAAATAAATAGAATCTACATTCTTAAGTATTTTTCAAAACCCATCTAAAAATGACAAATATTATCGTTACGTGTCCTAATTATTGAAATCAAATAGAAAAAAAATTGACTTACCAGAAACTCCACATCATCAAACCCGTTTGCAATAAAAATATCTGTATATTCGGTTAATTCCAAACTTTTTAACCAGTCTGCTATTGTCGCAAAACCTTTGTTCAAAGATGTCTGTTGAAATTCTATAAAGAAAATTTAATTTTAAGTAATAGTTAAAATTAAATAAATATACTAATTTTGCATAATATAAGCAATGTACATGCTTATGTATGATTTTCTTCTCGACAAAAAATTCACGATGAAATGCCGGTTTTGATTAAAATATAAGAATAAGATGGAACCTTTCAAGGAAATTTACAAATAGCCACTCATTCTCCATGGTTTTAGATAGAAAGTAGAACATACACTCCCTCTTGTAAATTGTATTTCCATATCCATATAAAATTATATATAAACTATAATTTTATATGGATATTTTTATAACAGTTTTATAATTTTAATTTTATATTGTATAAAGCATATATATTAATTTGATGTCATGTGCTCGTATCCGTTCATTCCTTATCAATATATTTTCTAACAGGGTTATGTCATATAATGTCGATGTAATTATAAACTGTTTCCTATCATTTGAAAACCAATCTGTAATCGCATATTATGCTCTCAAATTCATATTATGCCAGAAGGGATCTAGACTTAGCATATTACGTAATATGGTTTCGCAATTTTTAGTGAAAATAAGAGTATGCAGTAAAATAATTTTTATGATAAGAATTATATATATATATATATATAATTGTAATTCAATAGTTTTTAACAATATCGACAAATGTCCAAATCTTGAGTATTGAGAATTAATATATCTAAAAAAGAGACATTTAACGTATAAACCAATTTTATTTTTGCATACGAAAAATAGAAATATTCTAAAGTAGAAGGCCTTTTGTATTCTTTGCTTAAAGAATTTTAAACGCAGTGTCACTTAAGTATAAAGAGCTAAAAAGCTTCATTTCGGCAAGGAAAACATTACTTAAATTAAGGGGATATTAAATCCCACATAGTTTTAAAACCGAATAAAAAACTCAAAGATTGGAGTCAGAGAGTTTCTTGCCGAATATAGTAAACTATAAAGTATCGGCGACACTAGTGATAGCCAATGCAAGTGATCGTAGTACAATACCGGACGACTCGTTGCAAAGGTGGGGGAAGTTCAGATCGCTATTCTTAGGAATTTTCCATAATTTTTTTTTAGTAATAATGTAAGATTACGTTCATTTTAACAAATGAAGAGAATTTTTAATTCAGAAAAAAAATGTAAAAGGAGGTTCAAGTATGCAGTATGCACCTGTTTGGAAAACTCGTTCGCAGAGTATATAAGTTCTTTTCGCTATACACTTTGGTATTAGGTCTAGCTACTCACTGATGAAGCCTCAAAAAAGGCTGAAACCGGTCTGGGTAGTGACCTCCCTCCATAATGTAATAACAGCATACATTTCCTAGGAAATGTGTTTTTACATTATGGAAAATACCTAAGAATAGCGATCTGAATTCCCCCACCTTTGCAACGAGTCATCCGGTATTGTACTACGTACTAGGATCACTTGCATTGGCTAACGCTAGTGTCGCCGATACTTTATAGTTTACTATATTCGGCAAGAAACTCTCTGATTCCAATCTTTGAGTTTCTTATTCGGTTTTAAAACTATGTGGGATTTAATATCCCCTTAATTTAAGAAGTGTTGGTATTTCTAACAACAATCAAACGACGTTCTAATAATTAAAATCAATAATTTGTAATAAAATGTATGTTTGTTTAGTAATAATGTAAGATTACGTTCATTTTAACAAATGAAGAGAATTTTTAATTCAGAAAAAAAAAAAATGTAAAAGGAGGTTCAAGTATGCAGTACTTGCATTTTGCTTTTGACCTTCAATATCCGGCATCTTCTACAGATCAGTCTGAAAAATTCCGTGCTATAAGTGCTTTTCTTCAAGTGAAGGTGAGTTAGCTGCTCGTGTGTGGAAGGGGGGGGTATTTTTTTTTTTTTGTTCTTGACGAAGCACCTAAGGCTATGACGCCATTGTATTATGTATTCTGGTCAGTGTATTTGTTTTTATGTGATGAAAAAACCGTATAGGCAACTAAGAATGAGGCTAGCGTTGTCTATTAATTGTGTTTGTTCTTCTAACCTGTTTGCTCGTTTTGGGGGATTTAACAACCCGTGCATACTTGAGTAAAAACCCAGGCCACATCATCAGTGAATTCCAGTTTCTGTGACGATGAGGTATGTTTACCTGGAACTTTTTAGATTCCTTTGATATAACTGATTCCATAGCTTCGATTCATTGGCCCGCACACACACACACACAAAGAAAAAAAAAGCTCGTAGTTTCGAATTTGCCAAGAGAACCAAAAACCTACCTATGCTTCCATTTACTTGGATTCTGATGTCGCAGTACCGTCCAAGATTGCCGACAGGATAGTGACGTTACCCTAAAATTATCCTCCTCTTCTCCTAACTCACCGCATCTCAATCCCATTGTGTGTGTGTGTGTGTGTGTGTGTGTGTGTGTGTGTGTGTGTGTGTGTGTGTGTGTGTGTGTGTGTGTGTGTGTGTGTGTGTGTGTGTGTGTGTGTGTGTGTGTGTGTGTCTCTTGAGGGATATGATACAATGAATGTTCTATCATATACCCAAATGAACTGGAGAAATTCATGTCCTCAGGAAAAGAATATCTAAGGGGTGTTTTCAAAATCTCACTGACTCGATGTCCGCGGTTTTGAGGCTGTTCTCAAGACTAGCAAATATCCGAAATATTATCATATTCATAAATGACCAGAATCAAACTTATTATCGTTCCACCAGTTACGTTTGCGTGCTGTACGTAAGGTGGATTGCTTTTCTTCTTAAAGGTCAGAGGTTATTCAGTACTTTTTATGAAACAACAGTAACTTTCAGACGGTGTCTAGTCTTAATAATTAAGTCACAGCAATTAATATTAGAATCTTGATTTGGTAATATTGTCAGCATTAAAAATGTAAGTGAATGCAAAAATATGCAAACTTGATCCCAAGCAAATGAAAATATTCCAAGAATTCTGTCAAAAATTAACAGATTCTTCGAAGAATTTAAACAAATGAACACTAAAAGAATGTATGGATCAAGCATAGACCTATTACCTCTCTCTCTCTCTCTCCCTTTCTGCATAAATGCATATTTCTCCCTATTTTATGAAGACTTCCAAATAAGCTTATTGCAAAATTTGTTATAATTAAAATTTTAGAGCATTTTAGTATTTTTTTTTTTTTTTGCATGAAGTCTTTTTTTTACTGATGACTTCTTTAGACACACACACACACGGGGGGGGGGGGGGGGGCTTGTGATACATGAGCACGATTTAAACAGAGCATGCTTTTACTAATAAACACTTCATATCTTTAATAAATTGCATTTTAAATCGATATTTTCTTTGGAAAGATTACGTTTTTCCCTTAATATTTTCATATTTTCAATCGAACTTATACAATTGAAATGCAGTACAAAAAATCACACATATAACGTTATTTTTTTTATGTGACTCCATCCAAAAAAAAGGTCATAATCTTGCAGATTATTTATTAAGATCCTATAAATCGTTGAATATCACTTAAAGACATTCACAAACAGTAGAATTCGAATTCACTACCTATACATAAAAATTGTCCAAAGCATAATATAATTGTCCATAATTATGTGGATAATTGTATTTTTGTAAGAGTCTTTTACATTTTATTTATTGTCTTTTTGCTACCAAAATATTTGAAATTCCTAACCTTTATAGGGTTTTTTTTTAATGGTAAATCTACATTCCATGATAAATAATCTCCATAATTCAAATATCTTAGATAAAAAATATAGTTAATATATTTTAAAATATAATATTTGCTATAAAATATCTTAGGATAATAAACATATCATTTTAATTTCCTTATTTTGTGACCTTTTTCCTTTTTTTTAATTTTTTTATATGACTTATATTTTTTGCACCCTTTTATATCCTAAATCTATTTATACTTTAGTTTATTACGTTAAGTTGTTTAATTGGCTCAAACATGTCTATAAAATCTACCTCCATGTCAGACATGCACTGAAAGTCACCGATACCTTCAACAACATACCTCCAAACACCTCACCAGCGGAAATCTATGAAATTCTAAAGAAACTAAAGAATAAAAAAGCCCCTGGCTCAGATGGCATAACAAATAGAGTAATAAAACTGCTTCCCCGAAGAGCTGTCGTACATCTCACCACCATAATCAACGCCATGTTCCGATTTAACTATTTCTCCAGCTATTGGAAAGTCGCAGATGTAGTCCCAGTGCATAAACTAGGTAAAGATCCACACCTGTCTGAAAGCTATCGACCCCATCAGCCTAATCTCAAACTTAGGCAAAATTGCTGAAAAAATCATTCTCTCTAAACTTCACGCCTCAGTAAATGAGTTAAATATCATTCCTAGGGAACAATTTGGATTCAGACAACATCACAGTACTACTCAACAAATTTATAGGATAATTGAGTATATCACCACCGGATACAATTGGCACCAGCACACCGGAGCAGTCTTCCTTGACATAGCGAAAGCTTTTGACAAAATATGGCACTTGGGATTACTACACAAACTCATTTCAGCAGGTATACCATCAAGTATCGTCCACCTAATTAAATCTTACCTCCAGGACAGACACACAAGTCAAAATAAATGGTACAGTTTCAAGTCAGCGACGGATCTCTGCGGGAGTTCCTCAAGGTTCCCTACTGACTCCGATCTTATTCTCAATATATATGGCAGACATCCCGCACAACCCAATGACATCCATCTTAGCACTTTATGCGGATGACACAGCAGTTCTTGCCAGATCTCTACGACCTCATCTTGTCACTAAAAAGTTGCAAGAAAACCTGCTACAACTAGAACATTGGTTCTCCAAATGGAGATTACAAGTGAATCCCCAGAAGAGTGTAGCAATACTTTTCACCAGAAGAATGGCAACTCCCATGGGGGACCTTTATCTTTTCAACACCAAAATCCCCTGGCAAGCAGAAACAAAATATCTTGGAGTAATTCTGGACAAAAGATTAACGTTCAACCCACACACCAAATCCTTATGTACGAAAGCATCTAAAACTATTGCACACCTTTACCCTCTAATAAATAGAAAAAGTAGACTGAATACCAGAATCAAAGTGTTCCTCTACCTGTTGACGATCCGCCCAATGATGACATATGCCTCTCCAGCCTGGAGCCACACATCCAACTCCAGCATCCTCAGACTGCAGAGAGTGCAAAATAGGTGTTTACATGATATTGGACGCACCGTGGTTTGTAAGGAACGTGCAACTGCATAGAGATACAAACATCCCTTACATCTACTCCTTCCTATTAACTACAGCAGAAAAATTTTTCTCAAAGATCTCTACACACCCCAACGATCTAGTTAAACAAGCAGCAAACTATGAAGAGACTGACCTCTTCAAATACAAGAGGCCAAAAGCCATCCTAAATACTTGCAACAGTGACTAAACTCCGTGCCCCTCAGGGCGAGCTCTCAGCTCATAAATCTTTCCTTCAATTCATCCTCCTTATCAGACAACGGGGAATAAAAGCATCTTACTTCACCCTTCTGGCCAATGATGTTATGTTTATGTTTAATTGGCTTTTTCAAATAGTAATGACGCTCTAATGACTACGTATAGAATTGTGATTTGAGTGTTGATTGCGGTCTCACGATAGTCCTTTAGTGTGATGTATTTTGTGTTTATACGATATACGGAAGTCCTTGAGATTCAGCTCAGGTAAGCATATATTTGAATATTTTAAACATGAACAATTTAAGTCCCGATGACTTTATCCAATCGCTGGATAAAAAGCTGGCGCTCGACCCCATCAAAAAACTGTTGAAGAAATTTGAGGTAGAGTGGCCAGGGTTTCTAAACCTATATTCAGCGACAGACGACTTCACAGAAGGGGACAACTCAACACCAGGGGAAGAAGGGAAGACGAACCTGATAATCTCTGCTCCCACTCCAAAATACACGGAAAAAACATAAAACAGCGGAGACTCAGATAAACGAGGGGATGGAAGAAGATAACCCCCACCACTGACCTACCCACACCCAACAACGAAAATGTTCCTCCAATTGTTCTACGGGAAAAAGAACGTTGGACGGCCCTTAGGCCTATTATGCAAACCACCAAATTGCCTATTTATGGGCAAAAAAAGTAGACGACGGAGTTAAAAAAGCCTGCCGCAGTAGGCGACTACAGACTCCTCACAAAAACCATGGATGAGTCAAATATTAAATATCATACTTACTCAATGAAGTCGGAGAAAAACCTGAAAGTTGTACTCAGGGGAGTAACAGAAAACATCTGCACAGATGAAATTACTAAAGACCTCTGCCTCCACGATCTCCCACCTGTCAAGATTAGCAGAATGCTACGAGCTGACAAGAGTCCAATGCCCCTAGTACTCGTTGAGATACCCAAAACACACCAGAACATATACAACATAACAACGATCTGTGGTCTGAAAATCACAACACAACCACTAAAGAAAAGAGCCTCGTCGAGCCAGTGCTATAGATGTCAGAAGTACGGACACGCACAGAAACTCTGCAGAGTAGACTACAAATGTGGGCAAAACCACCCCACAGCAACCTGCTCAAAACCCAGGACCTCACCAGCCAAATGCGCGAACTGCGGAGGCCCACCCATCCGGCAAACTACAGAGGCTGCAGTCTCTACCCTAAGAATAAAACAGACAACAAAAGGAAACAGATCTCTCAACCCTGCCCACAGGCACCAGAGTTGACGGCTCCCCAGTTGCCTGACACCCAACAAAAGACAACAAAATACCAGCTCTCACAAATGGAAAATACCAACAGTCTGGAAAGCCACCGTCGAAGCAGGACATACACCGAAGTAGGACCAAATTCTTCCAAACATGACAACAGTCATCACAGCCTCACTGGCAAACATGCTTCAAGACTTCAGTAAGTCAAACCCTTCACCAAACTCCACAACAAGATTTCTAAAAGAAACTCAAACCATATTATCAATGCTTGTTAATGAATAAAACTAGATTACTCCCAGACTCACTACAGATCGCCGCTTGGAACGCGAATGGCCTAAAAAACAAGACACTGGAGCTTCAAGAATTCTCTCACAGATACAACCCTGACGCAATCCTAATTAATAAAACTCATCTAAGACCTGCAGACAATCCAAAACTGAGAGGCTACACACTATATAGAAATGACCGACTGGACTACAGAGGTGGTGGTACAGCCATATTTATCAGGAACTGCATCAGGCACAATGGAATACTCACCCCTCTAACCTCCAACCAAGATCTCACCGGTGTCGAAGTCCACACAAACTCAACTGGAAGACTTAAAATCTACGCCGCCTACAACTCCCCTGCTAAGATCCTGCTATTTTCCGACTTGGATGCTGTACTAGGCACAAATTAATCCATCATCGTCGCTGGGGACTTAAACTCCAAACATCCCTCCTGGAACAGCAGAACCACAAATAAAAATGGCCGTATCCTCTTCAGCTACACAGAATTAAACAACGCTGTCGTAACAGGACCCACTGAACCAACCCACCACAGCCCAACTGGCACAGCCGACAACCTAGACATCGCCATCCTACACAACATCAAATAACAGCATAGCATTCAAGCATTGAACGAATTATCATCAGACCACAACCCAATCCTACTTCACTTAGGGAACAAAGACCAGTCACCCCCCCAAACCCCCATTGTCTGGGAGAAACTTAGGAAAGTGACCAGAACACACTGGTCCGGTTCCCCATATAAAAGCCAAGGAAGAAATAGATACGGCAATAAAGAACCTCACCAATCAAATCAATAAAGCCATAACAGCAGCCACAGTATCCACGATTACCCACAAACAAAATCGTCTCCCGGAAGAAATCATGGACTTAATAAGGGAAAAAAACAGACAAAGAAAAAGATATCACAACACTCGTGTTCCCCAGGACAAAATAGCCCTCAACAGATTAAACAAATCTGTCCGAGAAGCTCTTCAGAACCACAGGAACCAAACAATGGGACAACAAGCTCACCTCCATATCCACAGCAGATCATTCCATATGGAAATTCCTAAACAACCTCAGGAACAAGCGCAAATCCCCCCCCCCCCTTCTGCAAGCAGAACAGTACCTTGCATACACAGATGCTGACAAAGCCGAAGCCATAGCAAGAAACCTAGAGAAACAATGCAGTCCTGCATATGAGAACCTAAACATCAGCCATGTATACAAGATTCATCGTAAAGTCAGATTCACAGTAAATCGTCCCGATGTCAATCCAAGCCCTATAATGTCTACCTCACCTACTGAAATAACCGGCATCATCAACCATCTCAAGATCAAAAAAAGTCCCAGGTCCTGATGGCATCACTAGCCAACTCATCAAGGCACTACTACGTAAAGCCATACCACATCTGGCAAACATCATCAACTCCATCCTCAAATGGCAGAACTTCCCCAGTCATGGAAAATAGCTGACATCATCCCAATTCACAAACCAGGCAAAGACCCACACCTACCTGAAAATTACCGTCCCATCAGCCTGCTATCCAATTTAGGGGAAAATAGCTGAGAAAATCATCCTCATCAGACTCCAAGATCATGTCAATCAACTAAACATCATTCCACAAGAACAATTTGGCTTCGGTCAAAATCACAGCACCACCCAACAGATCCATAGACTGGTAGAATACATCACCACAGGATTTAATTGGAATCAACACACTGGAGCCATCTTCCTAGACATCTCAAAGGCCTTCGATAAGATCTGGCACCAAGGCCTACTCTACAAACTTATCATCGCTAACCTTCCACTAAACATGATACACCTGATCAAATCATCCTCTCAGGAGGATGCAAGTCAAAATCAATGAGACGGTCTCAAACCAACGGAAAATCCTCGCTGGAGTTCTTCAAGGATCACTGCTATCCCCGATCCTGTTCAACATCTATATGGCAGACATCCCTCAAAATCCTCTCACATCCACCATCGCCCTTTATGCTGATGACATGGCTATTCTAGCCAGATCTCGTCAACCATATCTCGTTACCAAAAAACTACTAGATACCATCCTGAATCTAGAAAAATGGTTTAAAGACTGGCGACTACAATTAAACCCTCAGAAAAGCAAAACACCACTCTTCACAAGAAGACGAGCATCCCCCAAAGGAGACATCACCCTGTTCAACTCCAAAATTTCCTGGAAAACTGAAGCAAAATACCTCGGAATAATTCTCGATAAGCGATTATGCTTCGACAGTCACATCAAGAGCACATCCACCAAAGCTTCAAAAGTTATCGCCCAGCTATACCCCTTGATCAACAGACACAGCAAACTAAGCTCAAGAAACAAAATTCTACTGTACAAGACAGTGATCCCTCCCACAGTTATATACGCCTCCCCAGCCTGGAGCCATACCTCCAAGACAAACATCCTCACGCTACAAAGATTACAGAACAAGTGCTTGCGAATGATACTGGACGCCCCGTGGTTCATCAGGAACGCTCAGATCTACCGGGACATAAATATCCCCTACATCTCTCCACTACTACGCTCCCTAGCAGAAAAATTCTTTATAAAGACATCTACGCATCCAAACCAACTAATTCAGCAAGCCGGAAACTATGACGGTAATGACCACTGGAAACATAAAAGACCGAAAGCCATCCTAACACTCAACAACGAATAACAACTTCTGCTCATTAAGACGAGCTAAAATAGCTCACAAATCTCTCCTATCACTGCTCCCGAAACAGGCAATAGGGAATATGAAAGCGTCAAGCTTCACCCTCTGCGCCATATATGTCCTGCGTCCTTGTTTAATTGGCAAACTGCACATGGAATGGCGCACACTGTTAAAGAAAAAGCAGAAGCAATAGCAGAAAACCTAGAAAAACAATGCAGCCCACCATATGACAACATAAACATCACCACATATATATAAAGTCCACCAGCAGGTCAAGCGTACCTTAAGACAGACCTCAGGCAGCATCACCCCCACTACTCCAATGGAAATAACCAACATCATAAAACATCTTAACAACAAAAAAGCTCCAGGTCCAGATGGAATTACAAACAGAATCATTAAACTACTTCCTCGAAAGGCTATTGTGCACCTGGTTAACATAACCAATGCAACACTAAGGATACAACACTTCCCCACTGCATGGAAAACAGCCGACATCATACCAATAAAAAAGTCAGGAAACAATCCACAACTCCCCCAAAGCTACCGTCCAATAAGCCTGCTTTCCAACCTAGGAAAGATTGCTGAAAAAATCATCCTCTCAAGACTACAAGAAAAATCAGAACAATTAGTAATAATTCCAAACGAACAATTTGGCTTTTGCCGTGAACATAGCACAGTGCAACAAATACACCGACTAGTGGAGCATATCACTCAAGGATACAACTGGAACCTTCACACAGCTGCAGTCTTTCTGGATATTGCCAAGGCCTTTGATAAGGTATGGCATCAAGAATTACTCTACAAACTCATTCAGGCCAACATACCAACAAACCTTACCCGTCTAATAAAATCATACCTCACTGACAGATCCATGATATATAATATATCATGGATAATATAAAATGATATAAATGATATAAAAATAAATGGCATCATCTCAACTAGGCGCCAAATCCTGGCAGGAGTACCACAGGGATCCCTGTTGGCTCCTTTACTTTTCACAATCTACGTGGCTGACATTCCACAGAACCTGAGGATTACCATCACAGCCCTGTATGCCGATGACACAGCAATAATGACAAGATCTCTCTGCCCACACCTGGTGATCAGTCGTCTCCAGGACACCATTACAAAGCTAGAGAAATTGTTCTCGGACTGGAAGATACAAGTAAACCCCATCAAAAGCTCAGCTATATTCACCAGACGCAAAGCCTTCATCCTAGATGACATTCAACTCCTCGGAAAAAAGATACCATGGCAGACAGAAACCAAATACCTTGGAGTACAGCTAGACAAAAAGCTAAATATCAACATTCACATCAAGCTCATAGGCACAAAGACATCCAGAACCATAGCCCAACTCTATCCCCTGATCAACCGCAACAGCAAATAGGATACACGCAACAAGTTGTTATTATATCAGATGGTAATTCGACCAGTAATCACATATGCATCCCCGGCATGGAGTCACACATCCAAATCTAATATCCTGAAACTACAGAGGATACAAAACAAACTCCTGCGGATGATCTTGGACGCTCCATGGTTCGTCAGAAACACGCAGATCCACAGAGAAACCGGAACCCCAGACATCCATTCTCTCCTTCATGACCATGCGGAAAAGTTCTTCAGCAAGGCGCATTCTCATCCCAACCCATTAATCAGACAAGCTTCCAGTTATAGTGAACATGACTATCACAAGCATAAAAGTCCCAAGGCAATCCTGCTCTCAGCAGAACAGAGTTAACTCCATAGTTCACAAAGTGCGAGCATAAGGCTCACCTCCCCCCCCCCCATCAAGCTTCTCGACACAGACAAAGGGGACAACAAAAAGCATTTTATGCTTCACCCAGCAAGCCAGTAACGTTGTTGTTGTTGTTTGTTTAATTGGATTATCAATTTTCTCATCTTCTCTTGCTGGTTATGTGTAATCCTTTCAGGATCGTTGTCTTAGTTTGGAGACAAAGAAAGTTCGAACCAACAGAAAAATTTTAATAATTTTAATTACCTTTTTCAAAAATATGACCATCTGCTTGTATTAGAGGAAATAATTTGCATGTTGAAGAAAAATAGTCGCAATGATTATGCCGCACGAAAGGTTATAAAGGACAAGTGCTTAAATAAATGATTTTGAATTGCCCGGCGTGAGACCACCACTCCAATTATTGTATTAAGATTTTTATAAAATGAAATATATTTATTTAAATTATTATATACTCTTATAAAAATTTTCGTATTAGAATATATATATATATATATATATATATTTTTTTTTTTTTTGTTTACCTTTTCGGAGTTGTATCATCGTTTTTAAAAACTGTTCTTCCATCTCTCGTGCAAATACAGATTCTCTTGCCAGTCCACCGCCATAAGATACCATCAGATCAGCTACGTCCAACCACTCAGCATTTTCATCTAATGGACTCATCAATGAAATGTTCGCTTTTTCTACTTTTCCATCGAGATCTTCTCTGATAAGCATCTTTGTTCGGCTAGTTAAATTACCGTCAGCAAATGGTGCGTTTCGCTCTTTCCCCGATTTCATCTGTTGGTCGCATGTACATGTCGATGAACATGTACTTGAACCGCGACACAATCCTAAAGGGGGATATATCAAGAAGAATTCACAAGAAAGAAAGAGTGAAGAAGGAGAAGAAGAAGAAAGAATGAAAGAGAAAATGAACAAAAAAAAAAGCGAAGAAACAAAATAGGAAGAAAAAGGACAAACGAACATAAATAAAAAGAAATGAAAGAATGGAAGAAAAATAAAATAAAAATAAGAAAGAAAATAGAAGAAAGAAAGAGAAAGGATATTCTACTATCTTAAATTTTAGCTAAATTCAAGTTAATTAAAATGTACGAGACATTTTAAGACTTTTTTTTTTCTTTTACCTGCGAAAGGGTCGTCATCGATTACTTCTTCTATTGTATCTGTAGAAACGGATTTGTTTTCTTTTCGCAGCGCCACCTTTACTTTTCCCTTAGAATCGATAATGGCAAATAATTCGTCCTCTGTCAGCGTTTCTATGTCACGAGAGAGTCGTTTGTTTCTGTATTGCTACGAAAAGAGAAACAGTAATGAGAGAGCGTCAGCGTAGCAACAAAGAAATAATAAAAAGAAAAAAAAAAGTTTCTCTTCGAAAGGCATTGCGAAGAGTGCTCATTAATGTTAACGTCAATGTAAAGCTATCGGAAAGATGTCTTCGGCCGGCTTCACGATTTTTAAATCCAAGGTTGCCTTGGGAATTACTTCTAAGGAGGGTTCGAAATTCCTGAGGTTACAGAGAGCTTAGTCTTCTTGTGGTTGCACTCTGACCTTTTCTGCAGTCGTAGTACGATGGTCACAAACCCTAATACTCATTTTTTATAATGAAAACTAAAACTATAAACGCACAGTAATACTGAATAATAAATGTATTTTTCGCTCTATTGGAGAGTTCCCGATAGAGCGAAACATAAAAGTGTTTTTTTTTTCCTTTTCTTTTAGAAAGATCTGGGTTCAAATCCCGTCTAGAATGCAAAGAACCTGAAAGGTAAATTTAGCCTTATATGGAGCCGGAAGTAAGCAAACCGTACCTGAAAACTAACACGCAGACAATATCCAATGTAGCAGAGTGATGACAGAGTGATGCAATAAAAATGTCAGGAAACACCTTCTTGTTTGGAGAAGATCAAGAAAAAGAGAAGAGAATTCACTCTGTATTCTATTAACATTTCTATCTTTGTACACTTTCTGCTTACAAAATTTAGCATGGCGCAAAAAAAAAAAAAAAAAAAGTATTGATTCTGGAGGTTGTTGAAGAAGCTCATATGTACAAGGATACTGTATATGTTATGGAGTAAAAGAAATATATGTTTACAGATGATGATATGTACATTAGAAACTATTGGTGGAATCTTGGTCGAATAAAGCATGGAACGGCGGTAGATTATGTGCTCGAAATGGTAACCTTGTCTTTCAAGACAGGTTTTGTAGCGCATGCGAAGGTTGTCTGTCATCTTTGTAGAACAAAGGCTGGAACATCTGCTGGACATAATGTATGATTTTATCCCTTAGTTCATCAAGGTTTGAAGGAAGGTCATGTTGAAGGAATACCCATTCCTTCAACATACCCCAAACGAAGGCATCACGTGATGTGGAATCAGCAGAACGTGAAGGGCACTGGAATTCTGTGAACCTCAAAATGAGCCTTCCTGGGAAGTGTTCTGATAAAAAGGCTCTAGAACCACGTGATATGTAACAGGTTGCTCCGTCCTGTTGGAATACCCATGCATGAAATGGAATGGTTTTTGCAAGACACATCCTATGCAAATTCTGGGTGATAGGAACCAATACATTCGCTATTCAAGGTCATGGTTACGCCACCCTCTTCAATGAAGTAGGACCTAATTGTTCCATGACCCGAAACGGCACACACCATGCGGTGACTTTCTCGCTGTGAAGAGGTTTCTCTTGGACAAACTCAGGTCTCGAGAAACCAAGAAACCTGTAGGTTCGTCTGTTTATATGACTGCTTACATGGAAATGTGCTTCGTCGAGAACCAGACATCATGGAGGAAGGACGGATCTTCATAGACAATGGCCAGCAGGCGTGCACAATATTCCCGGCGTGCAGATAATCCGTTGCTATTAAATACTGACAAACCCGAATGACGCACGAAAAGGCACCCAACTACTTAAAGATTATCTGTAGTGACCGCTTAGTCATCCCAAGTTTTACCGCTGTTCGGCGTTGACTGCGTTTTCAGAGACTGTAACAATTGTTTCTCATGTGATTCTCCATGAGAATCACATGAGAAATTGTGTTAACAGTTCATCGTCTCCCTAAATCCTTTACATTGCGGTAGAACACTCCCGGTACGTCGGAACTTCTCGTCGATTAAAGCAATGATGACATTATTGCTTGGGGCACGCTTGCGGAAACGACGAACAGATCGCTCACAAACATGTCATAGGCTTGGCCTATTTGCTCAACTGTGAATGAAAATAATGCTCAGAAATAAACATCTTTTTTTTCATCGTCAACACCATTGCTACATCTAAATGTAATGGCGTAGACACTACACATCATCTTCTATTAATGGGCATGCAGTCGAACTGTATATCTCATACTGTATATCCAATAGGATCTCTCGTTTGTTAGTAAATGATATTAGGCGAAAATTAATGATGGACACTAAATGAATTAAAAATTACTATTATTGCAATATTTTAAAACCATTATTGCCTCTTTTTACTCTTTGCATGAAGCCGTTCAACTAAGTTCAACTAAGAAATTTTTATATAGCCCATTAAACTAAAAAAATAAATTAATTAAAAATATCGCATGTTGTTTCTGTATCAATATAACCAAAATATATCTACCAATTCTTGTCTTTATATAATAAATTTGTTTGGAAGTATTTTGTGGATTCAAACATTCACTTCTTTAATATATACAAAGAATCATCTTAGGATAATTAATGAGACAAAAGATAGCATCAGTTCTTCAGGAGTATGAGAGAGAGAGAGAGAGAGAGAGAGATTTTTTTTGCACAAAATAAATATAATTATAATTATAGACTTGTAAATACTAATGAATATATTTCTTCATCTTTCCCTTTTTTACCTTTACGGTGTCGAGGTTTCTATTCCTTATAACCGCAACCGTTATACGAGGTGGTTAGTCCTATCCCTCTCGGTGTATCCCATGTCTGTAGAAGCGTTCAGTTCTCAAGGACTGCTTGCCCGATGGAAAATCCCAGATAAACTGGGGAAAAAAAACCTGCAATCCACGACCAAGACCGGCTAACTTGGCTATGTCCGAGAAAGATTCTAAGCTCCTCACTTCAGCGACGCCGAGTGGCTAACCGCGGGGACATGGATACATTTCTAATAGGGTATAATAGTGTTTACGAAATGTGATTAGTTTGGTAATAATAAGGCATTATTATTACCAAATGTTGAGCAGAGGAACCTCAAACTCCTTTTCAGGGTCACATGGGAAAAATAGGCATTTTATACCATATGGATGTTTGTTTAAGGTCTATGAAGTAGAACTTAATACACTGATTAGCCTAACCAAAAGCATTACGACCATCCAACCTGTATCTAGCCAACCAGACTTCACTACTAACTGGACGGTGGTGGCGTATCCCGTAATGGAGATTGTTCTGATAGACATCACTTCTACTCTCAACCGCGCTAAACACCCCTAGGATGCTTATCCAGGGAATTGTTTTGGATCAGATATTGCACCTACATAATGACAAGATGACTCGATGGATCTGGACTCTTTCAGCAGGACAACGCTCCGTATCACAAGACTTTAATTGTAGAAGCATAGTTCGAAATTCATCAAGCTTTCATGTGCTCTCCTGGTTGCTTGGTTCTCTTGATTCGAACCCCATCGAATATGTGGGATCATGTGGACGGCAGCATCCTTCGATTGACTCCCGGGACGTTATTCTGTGTAATTGGAACCAGAATTCATCATGGCACTTTCCGTATAGCGGACTGAATGTCAAGTCGGATGTAAGCGGTTTATCTCGGCCAAAGAAGGCCCAATACTCTGCTATGTGTAGGTGGTCATAATGTTTTGGCTCATGAGTGTATGTTGGTGACATGATTTGTTGTGGGATCGTTATTGTTATTCGTTTTTTTTTCCTTGAGAGAGAGAGAGAGAGAGAGAGAGAGAGAGAGAGAGAGAGAGAGAGAGAGAGAGAGCTATTATAATTGGGTATGATCTAAAATTTGATAGATTGAGAAGTCAATTGTTGGCATATATTAATGAGTGAAAAGAAGTTCTGTTTGGGAATTCAACAGTTGTTCATGCGATCTGACTATTCTGCAGTACATTTTTTTAAAAATAAATACTGTAGACAGAACTATATTAATATACTATATATCTGAGTATGGATTTCAAAGAGATTTTTAAATGATTTATCTTTTTAGCGATAACATACCTTTTTGTAAATATTTTGCATGTTGAGCATTTTAAAGAGTAATACATAAAATTGTTTGTTTGTGTGTATGTGTGTGTGAGTGCGCGAAGATAAAAAAAATCAAAAAACAAAACAAGGAAATGTATAAGTTCACTATCATTATAACAGTTTTTTTTTTTTTTTTTTTTTGAAAGTGAAATATTCTCAATTGACTAATGCACGTTATCGTATCGGGCAGATATCTGACAGGCCTTTTGCTCATAACATCACTTGATATGAACATATTTGATTTAATTACCCATGCTGACAGTTCTCGTTAATATGGGTGTGTAGACTAAACAGAACAGTGTTGTAGTCTTCATTTAAATTGTACGTATAATATATCACTAAATTTGATGAATAACAGATGTTGTGCATAGACCGCATGTGAGAAACACACACACACACACACACACACACACACACACACACACACACACACACACACACACACACACACACACACACACACACACACACACACACACACACACACACACACACACAGGCGTACAAAGAAAAGCGAACATAGAGAGAAAGAAATAGAGATAGACAAGGCGCGGGCGTATGAGGGGAGGCGAAGGATGAACGGTCTTACTAACCACTGTAACAACGGTATTAGCATCCTTGGTGAAGCATTTTCTTTAGCTTAGTAGACAAGATAGACAGCAAAGATAACCGGATATGTTTGGTTCCTTGCTGTGGTTTTGTTACTCCAAATTACCGCCGTCCAAGATGATGGAATATTTTAATCTTTACTTAGCGACCGTGTGCCACATTTACAGAGATCACAGAAGAGAAGATAATCTTATCGTCACATCAAAGATGAAACGTAGCTCAGAGGTCATGGCGTTTCAAACTGCTTCTAAAACCCTTGTCATGTTCTAAGGTCAAAGTTCACGGTGAGTTTCAACCCAACACCGAGACAAAAAAAAAAACGAGGTCATTGCCGGAATGAATTAGCTGAATAACTTAGGAAGATTTAGACCCCCGTGCATCTTAAAAGGCGTTTAAAAATAAAGAACATTAAAAAAAAAGTCCAAACTTATTTCCGGTTTTTAAAGAAGTGATATTGCTAATACAATACTAGATTTCAAAATATTTGTCATTATAAATTTTTAAATATTATAATCATGCAATATTAAAATTATTTCTGCATTATTAATATAAGAAAATCCATTTCTGTCGACAAGCGAACTCACAAAATAATTTTTATCACCCCCACTCCTTTTCCATACCAGAATGCAACTGAGCTTTGTATAGCTCTCGTCTGTTGCAATGGGAACTATCAGCATTTTTTTTTATTTGCTTATCATTCGACAGTATCGTTATTATTAGATACAGAATGATTCTTTTTAGTTATTGATAAAATAGTAAGAAACACAACACATAATGTGATATTACTGTATGTTTAATAAGTATGTAAACTATATATTTATAATAGTTAAGAATAACATAATATTGTTATTAATGAAATAAGACTTAACTTAAAAAGTTAAAAGGAATAAAATAAAAGCAAAGTGAAAAGAGAAACAAATGCTGTTATGATATATATAGTTAAATCGACCAAATAAATGTAAAATCGACAGAAAAGTAAACAAGAAATGAATTAACTTTGAAAAAAAAAATGAAATGTAATAATTTAAATTTTATAATGCATTTATAAGTGTTTTTGCAACTTCGCATTATAAAAAAAAAAAAAAAAAAAAAAAAAAATAGAAAGGATGAAAATTTTTAAATATAAATTTAAACATTGACATTTGCCAAAATATAATAGCATTAATAACTTTCATAGCATTAAAAAGTTAAATTTATTTGATTTTCTTTTTAACAGAAAAAATATAATAATAATAATAATAATAATAATAATAATAATAATAATAATAATAATAATAATAATACACTTAAACAAGTAATAACACCATTTATTAAATTTAATACTTAATTTGAAAATTTAATTCACAAAATCAAATAAATAAAATTATGATCATGAAAGTTGACGAGGGTAACGAATGGCAATGCTGTAGCCAATGAAGTTCTAACTGAGACTAGGTTATTGCTGTTACCTTCCTGCCATGATCAGAGCTTTATAGCTCAACAACACCTTAACCATACATGATGAGAGTTTTATAACTCAATAACACCTTATCCTTACACTATCCTCTACAGACAACGGGGAAGATGAAAAGCATTCTTTCGCCCCTTTAAGCCAGTCCTTATAAGGATAAATAAATGAAATAATAATAAAAATAGTAATAATAAAATAATATGTAATATAGTAATAATAAAAATAATAAAATAATATGTAATATAGTATAATAATCACATCATAAATAATAGAATGTAAATAGAATGTGTATATATATATATATATATATATTTTTTTTTTTTTTTTCTTCAAAATTCATTTTTACTCGGTTGGAATATTATAAAAAAAAAAGGTTTAATGACTATTACCGAGAGAAAAGATGACAAGATATATTTAAAAAAGATACTACTAGTTTACTCGTTTCGTTACATGAACATCCTCAGGTATCACAATCAAAGTAGTATATAAAAAAATTACAGAGACTTAAAATTGTGCTAACAGAACAAGTATAAAAAACAATAGCGTGTTTGAAAAAAATGCAAGTATGAGTTCCAAACAAACGAATATTACGCGCTGTTGCGAGTGCGCCAGTACTGAACAGAAGCAACGTGTGCTTCAGAGAGATTGTAACTCAGGCTGTTGTTGATATGAGAGGAATCTAGAGAAATTTCCCTAGATTCAACAGTCTTTCTTTCGAGTTCATCGTAGCACACATGGATGTTAGCAGTTTGAGACCAGTTTACAATGTGCTGGCGGCCTTCGTCTGAGTTAGCTGAAAAGAGAACGTGGCTAGAGAGAGCGCTAGCTCTAGTCCTGTTATATGAGATATCTCTACGGTGTTCATCCAAACGTAGAAGGATGGATTTAGCAGTCTGTCCATAGTATGGCTTTCCGCAATCACACAAAATCTTGTATACTCCTGGAAACTGAGTAGGAAGATGTTTCTGTTTATGTTTGCTAAGTAAACATAAACAGAAACATGTTTTCATCACCAAAACTGGCAAAGATTCTCAAGAAATTCAACTTCAAAACGTGCTTCACTACGCTTCCAAAACTTCGTTCATTACTTAGCAAACATAAACAAAAACATTTGTCTCTGTATTCTGTAAGAGTAAAAGCTGACTTATCTACTAGGAACTTTTGATATGCTTTCTCCTTTTCCTTCACTGCCTCTTTAACTTCCTGTGTCCACCAGGGAGTTCTGATTTTTTTATCCTTGCACACAACCTCACCACATGCCTCTCTGGCAGAATCAGTCAATGTTTTCTTCAGAGTTTGCCACTGAATCTCCAAGGTTTGATTCCTGTTTTCAAAATCTTTCATTTTCTTTTCAATAATCTTTGTGTATTTTAGTCTACAGTTCACATCTGAGAGCTGCTCAACTTTTGTTCGCTTTAAAACTTCCTTACATGTTATTCTTTTCAATATGAAATTCAATTTTATCCTGCTCAAGACTAAATAGTGATCGCTTCCAATTTCAAATCCTCTGTACACTTTGGTGTCCTGCACCAGGGAGAAAACATCACTATCAACAATAACATAGTTAATGAGACTTTTCTTATTCCTTGCCTCTTCTCTCCATGTGAATTTGTGCACATTTTTATGTTGGAACATGGTGTTAGTAATAACCAGTCCATGTCCTGAGCAGAAATCCAACAGATATTTGCCATTATTATTAGCTTTGCTCTTTTCTCCAAATTTTCCCAATATATTTTTGTATGTCTTACAATCATTTCCTACTCTACTATTTAGATCCCCAACAAGGACCAACTTTTCCTTTTTCATTGTGTCAGTTGCTCTTTCTAAAGCCTCAAAATATTCCTCCACTTCTACCTTAGTAGAACCTTCTGTGGGACCATAGGCACAAATAAGTCTCATTGTCCAGTTCCCCATCCTCATATTTGCCCACATTACTCTACTTGAGACTGACTGCCATTCAAGAAGATTAGCCTCGTATTTTGTGTTGAATATAAAAGTCATATATATACTGCATATGACTTTTATATTATATATAATATGTACGAAGAGTAATTTAGTATTCAACTCATTAATAATATTATTATTATTCTGTAATCTACTAATGTATCTGACTGATTATAAGGATTATAATTGTGAATGATTGTAACTCATCAGTCTAAAAAATGACTAAATTTTTAATATGAACCGAATACCGCCTTGTTATTGCGAGGACGGATATTGCATCATTTATTATGTTATCCTATATTATAAAGAATATTTCTTTAAATTGGATTTCGATATAAAATATCCTACCTCGAAAGAATTTAATTACTCGAAATGCAATTGCAAAGCAAATACAAATAATAATATCAATTTCTAATGTTCTGGATCCATACCTGACTAAGAGGTCTCATCTTTTCATGAATTCCAATAACTGCTGTTCCTGGGGACGGTGGTGGAAAATCGGGCGTAGGTGGTTGCTGATAATTGGTAGGACTCACCGGAAGTTGAACAGTTGCTCTTTTGCTTCTAAGATCTAAGGTAGTTGGCTTGATAGGCGGTTCTCGTTCTCCACAAGGAGTCACACCGTGTTCGCCAGCCAACCTTCGTCTGTGGGAGGTGGGAGTACTTTTGGCCCAGTCTGAGATTCTCCCACTGGCGATGTCATCGTAAAGGGTGCTGAACGGGGACGATTCTGGGACTTTCCCGTTGGACATTTCATTTCGTTTAGTATTGCTGACATCGAAGCTACTAAAGAAGTCCTTCCCTTCTTTGTGGTTGCCATGGTAACTCGCTAATCCATCGTAGTTTCCTCCGTCCTGGTTCACATCACCCTCACCGGAAGTAGCGAGGTAGAAGTATTCGAATGCAGCTGAGGAGTAGCGCAGACTGTGAGGACTCTTGTTGCCAGGAGACAGTGAAGTCACTGATTTTCGGGGTGGCTTCGCAGGAGGCTGAAATCAGAACACAAATGACTTAGGACTTGGAAAACTGCATGCATCTCATTAAGTTCTACCTGAGAAACTGAGTTAATTGCAGGCTATGTATATCTCTCTCTCTCCTCCAGCTTTCCCCCAACACGATTTCTCACTATAGCCTTTTCTATATACAGGGTGTTCGGGATAAATTTGACAGTTTCGTAAGGAAAAAGAAAATCTTCTTTGTATCTATTAAATTTAATGAATTGACAAAAAAACATTACAGGCAGAGTTAATTACAATACTATCAACAAGATTTACTCAAAATAACCACCATTAGCATCGATCACAGCTTCAATTCTGCTTCGGAACCTCGAACAAGCTGATGCTACAGTCTCCCTGGGAAGGGCCGCAAAAACTGTTTTAATTTTATCCATTAACTGGGCTTTTGTATTACTGGAAGTGCGATTGGTGTCTTTTTCAACTGCGCCCCATACAAAATAATCCATGGGGTTAAGGTCTGGGGAGTTTGGAGGCCAAACATTTGGACTGGTGAAGTCGTAGAAATTTTCAGACAACCATTTTTGACTTTTCCCAGAGGTGTGGCAAGGGGCCGAATCCTGCTGCCATACATACGGCCTACCATTGGCTACCCTTGTTATCCAGGGCTTGACTACAGTTAGCAACTCCACGAACAAAGCCCGAATTCCAATGCCAGGGTTCTTCAACACCTGTTCCTGCAGATTTGCGAGGAATTCTGCTGTACGAACGCAATCAGATCGTCTGCTAGGGATCTTTCTTCTTGCTACATCCTCGTAGTCACCATTGCAAGTCTCTAGTTCATGCCTGATTGTTTTTACTGTATTCAGGGAGCATTGGGCAGCAGTCGTAATATCCTTATTTTGATGGCGGGCACGAATCATCATGATACAAGTTATTCTCTTCCATGATTCAGGTGGGTTCCAGCTATCCATCCTTTCTGACATCTTGTATATGAATGAAGAAGGGTCCAAACTTTTAAATGAAGAGAAGTGTGTGTTAATACATGTAACTTACGGAAAAATATAATTAATTATAAATATGTCAAATTTATCCCGAACACCCTGTATATATATATATATATATATATAATTAGAGGAAATAATTCAAGTGACCTACATACCATTCATGGATATTTTTCTTCTTCAAACCTTTCTTGATTTCATTTTGCACGAATTTTAATTTACAACAAACCATAAGTCTCAGTGACGAATGATTGTTAAATAGCATTTATTATTATTATACTAGTAGTAATTATAACCATAGATGTATCGTGTACATTTAACGTATCGAAGACACTTTTACTATGAATAAAATATCATTATGCCATACAAATCATTTTTTAACAATATCGTTTATTTTATCAAGAACATAAAAATAAAATCACGATCCCACATACTTGGGTGGTCTGGAAAGTTTTCGGCATCGACCATAGATCGCAACACTATCGGTAAGATTTTTTTTTTTTAGTTGGCACATCTGTCATAAGCATTCATGTGAAACTGCAAGTCATTCTATCAAGAAGTTTTTTTTTTTTTCAACAGCTGTCTGAAGCAAAAGTGTTGTCTGTATCCCTTGAAATGGATAAAATTGAGTATCGTGAGGTTATAAAATTCTTTGTAAAAGAAGGTTTAACGCCAAAAGAAATTCATTCGAAGTTCATAAAAGTTTATGGGCACTCTTCTCCTTCGTTTTCGACAATTAAGAAATGGGTTGCCAAGTTTAAACTTGGCCGTACCAGCCTTGAAGATGATCCACGCGAAAGACGTCCAAAAAGTGTAACAACACCATAAATCATTGATCAAGTATTAGATGACCGGCGAGTCAAAGTGCGTGAAATTGCTGAGACTACAGGCATTTTAAAAGAACGTGTAAGATATATTTTGTATGAAGAATTGCAAATGAAAACGTTTTGCGAGATGGGTGCCATACTCGCACAAAAACGCGCTCGCATGAAAATCTCTGAAAGTGCTTAGAGCGTTTTAACAAGAATAAAACTGATTTTATGCATGGACGTGTTACTGTGGATGAGACTTGGATTCACCGTTACACACCAGAATCCAAACAGCAGTCAAAACAGTGGACAGAAGCCGGTTGTTCAGCACCAAAGAAGACAGTCATTGCATCGGTGTTTTGGGATGCTCAAGGTATTTTGTTTATTAATTATCTTGAAAAGGGTAAAACAATAACCGGAGAATATTATTTCGATCTTTTAACAAGAATAGACGAAAAAATTCGTGAGAAAAGAAAAGACCCGGTTTGCAGAAGAAAAAAATCATCTTTCATCAGGACAATGCACCCGCCGACGAAGGTGTTTTGGCAATTGGAAAATTAAAACACGATGAATTGTTGGAACATCCACACTATTCGCTAGATTTGTTCCCTCTGACTTATCTCTTCCTAAAACTATAACTCTTCCTCGCTGGTCAGCTTTTTTCTTTGAATCAATGATTACAGCTGTAGAGGGGTATTTTGCAGATCTTACTGAGGACTACTACAGGGACGGGATAATGGCGCCAGAGCATCACTGGAATAAATGTATTAGTCTTAATAGAGATTATGTTGAAAAATAAAAATCATTTTGAAATTATAAATTCGTTTTTTCATTGTTAGGCCGAGAACGTTTCAGACCACCACCACCCACGTATTTTAATCTATAAATCCGTTTGCTTTAAAATATACTACTTGTACTTTACAATTTTTCAGTATTTCATATTCTTTAAAAGTAAAATTAAAATACTGCTGTTATGAATACTTAATTTTAGCAAAAACTATTATTTTTTTTTTATTTAAATAGTAGCGCTCTTCAAAACGTTTTCGCAACCTTTGTAAAGTATATTACATAGAGATTTTTTCCCTCAAAATATAAAATATTCTAAAAGCTAATAATTTTCGGATATCTTAAAATCCTCACGGAATTCGAAATGCATAAAAATAATACTCACCGGAGGCTTCGCACCAGACGCGGCAGTCCGAATCGGTACCTCTGAAACATAATAAAAGTATTATGGAGTGTTTGTTAGCTGAATTAATAGTATTATTTACAATGCATGTCATTTTAGGAAAAAGAAGAAAAAATTCTTCAAAGATCTTTCTAAAAATAGGGAACACTTTTTATAATGGTAACAAATGGTTGCAGAGAAAATTCAAAAATAAATTGGTGAACATTTTCATTATTATAACGAATAATACAAAAGTACTGAGGTGGAGAATCAAATACTTGATTTTTAGTAAAAACTATTATTTTTTTTTATTGCTAAAATATTAAAATGAATAAAAATAGTAATAAAAAGCAATAAAGCTCGTTCATATATAATGTCGAATTGAGATACACCGTAAAAGCAGTTTTATATAAGGATTTAACTTCCGATTATATGATTTATTGGACACATTGACAAAATGGTCCTTTACAATTGATATAAGAATTTTCCACAACTTACCTGGTGGCTGAGACTGAAGGGAGAGTGTATCTAATTCTCTAGACAGTGGGGGCGTTTCGTACACTGAGGGACTCCGACTACTGATGGACAGTTGTTCTGAACTGGATTCTCTCGACTTAGAGGTAAGGGTACGATGCGAGTCGCTTTCCCTGAAAGAAAAGAATAAAAAAAGAATATTTTGTAAGCCTCTAAAAATGGGAACGGTGTTAAGGGATGGATCTGAATTTGTAATTAAGAAATAAACAATTGCTTACATGGCAAACAGGCTGAAGCAGAAGAAGTCGAGACAAAAGACAAAATGAATAGAGCCTTCCGATACTCCAATATTTGTTTGAAATTTTCTGGATAAATATCTCGATACAGAGAAGAAACTACGATGAAACAAAGACCACTGAACAGTAGCATACTCAGAATGCCCTCTGCCATATTCAAGAAAATGCTTTGCGTAGTAAAGAGAGAACGTCCAGGCTTCTTCGAACGTTTCTATGCTACTTGCTACAAGATGGGCGACATAAGTAAGATGAATGCATGGATAAATATGCATGGATATTTGGATAAATACATATTGGTGAATGCGAGAGAAGGGCATCTTGATGGCGCATTGCTAATGGATTTTTTTTTCATTATTACAAAAAGCAGAGGAACTTCGGATAATATCCAATACCATTCTCTGTGTGAAAATGGTATTCGTAATATCCGAATTTGCTCTATTAAAACCAACAGATCAATGACTAGATGATACAGATATTTTTTTTTCCTTTTGAAAAGGCTAGATAGATGTGGGCTACTTTTTCAAGTTACAGGACAAATGTTAACAAAATAGAAGATTATAAAAAATATGACATTCATAAACCGCTACTGCTTTTTTTGAAAACACCCGAGGATACATGATCGAGGTCATAAGCTTGCTGAAGGCATTCTCAAGATGTCTTTCTCTAATGAAAGTTCAGGGAAGACATTCGGTGTTAAGTGCGTACAATAAGAAAGGATTCTTAGTCACCAATAGAGTCGTTTTAAAAGTAATATACCAGAGTTAAAATAAATAAATAAATTTAATTTAAATTACTCCAGATGAGTGTATAAGAAGGAATAGGAGAAAATCACTGTAGGAATTCCCTGTAGCTTTATTTAGATCGGATTTAGATGAGGAAACATGACATATAACAATGAATACCGTTGTCGTGGTTACGAATATCATATTTGTTTACTGTATAACAACACGCACGCACACACACACACACACACACACACACACACACACACACACACACACACACACACACACACACACACACACACACACACACACACACACACACACACACACACACACACACACACACACACACACACACACACACACACGCGCGCGCACCAAAAAAAAAAAAAATACTTACCCTGAAGACCTTTTGCTTCTGTTGCCAGTAAGGTCATTATTTTCAGAAAGAGGAGAAGTATTTTGTGCGGGAAAACCATGAATGCTAATTCTTTCCGGACTAGGAACTCCAGTGGTCGATAGGGAAAGAAAACTCGAAGGAGAAAGAGAAGTTACAGATTTGTTGATATCCTCGGCTCTACTTATTGCTGTGGTGTGGTCTAAAATAGAAACAAAATGAATGATATTTAGAGTCTAAAAGAATCGGGTTTGTTTGGCTGATAGGATTGAATTTTTAGCTAATTTAATTTTGGTTAATAATTAAATAATAATTTAAATTGATTAATAAAAAAATCATTAAAAATAAAATGATACTATTTTACTGTGAATAAGTAAAATCTGAAAAGGCCCAAACAATCGCACCAGTTAGGATTAGGAACGCGATATGTCGGTGGCTGTCTAGTGTACTGTCGTTAGCCGTAAGCTCTCGGCATGTCTTTTGCAGAAACGAACTCAATTACCGACGAATGATGAAGATTTACTGCCTACCAATTTCGAAAGCTAAAGTTAGAATTTAGTTCTACCTACGTAATTTAAGTTATTAAAATGAGTAAGAGAATGTAAGGACATTCATTCTTCATATGTTCGGATGTTATCATTATTATTATTATTATAAATGTGCTATAATTACAATAAAAAAATTACTTCACTTCTATTTGTCATATTTTCACTTCTATTAATCAATTTAAATTATTATATTTCACAATAAAATAACACATGAGCTGTGAATACATCACGGAACTCTTTTTCTACTGATGTGCGAAATCTACTTTGTTCTGATTTTCCATAGGTGAAATTTATACTTAATGAGAGTGAGTAGCAAACCATCGTGATTTATTTGTCATGAACAGAATCCCAATTTACTACTAGATGTCGATAAACCTGTGGTATGGGAAAGTGTATTAATCACTTGACTCCGCCTGGCCTGTGCTAAATAAACAGTAGTCGAAAAGGTGTTCAGTTGATTGTTTCGTTTATATCATACAGTATATGAAAATATGGCTTTGCACACCGATTAGGCATATGTTTCTTCCATTTTTGGATCATACTCATACAAAGACTTGTAAACAAATCATGGGAAGTTTGAAATGAAGATTTATTCTAATGGATATGCATCTTGTAGAGAAGCATAGAAAAGTCCTGATCAAAGCCTCTTATGCGCAATGTTATTATAAAGAAAGTGTACTATAGCAGAGTACGCACTCTAACACTCTATCTTGTTTTTCCTTTCACTTCTTTCTTCATCTGGGACAATAGAGGTCACTGTATTTTGATATAGATGGTATGCCACTCCACTTCTGCATTCCCTAAGGACGAGTATTTTGGTAGATATGTGTTCCCGTGGCCGATTTTCCTATTTTAAGGGACAAAAAAAAAAAAAAGAAAGAAAGAAAGAAACCTTCTATCTCAGTATGAAACCGGCTAACTTACCTTTAATCGATAGGGTCAAGATAAAAGTTATTCGTGTCATAGAAGGGATTGGAACCCAGTCCTTTCCAGACAAAGGGATTCGTCCAAATCGAAGCTAGAGGCTCCTGTCATTGGTTTCCTATAGTGGAAGTTCCCTGCACTCTGTGGTTTTTCTTATTAAAATAATATGTAAAAAAGATAGTTTACGGATACGGTAATCTTATCCGTTCTCAATCTATCACTACCTGTAAAATGCATTTTAGAAAGAGAGAAAGAGAGAGAGAATATAACTGCTTGGTATACTACAAATGTTTCGTCAAGTTTATGAGTAACCAACAACTCACTTTATAAAACTAAAACGATTTATAGAAGATCTAAAGCAGTTCAGTAAAACAACCAAAATATTCCTTAGTCCTTAAAAGGACTGGCTAGAATGCTTTTTATATTCCCCGCTATCTGAAGAGGACAGTGTAAGGATAAGGTGTTATTGAGCTATTTAAAGCTCTGATCATGGCAGGAGGGTAACAGCAATAGCCGAGCCTCAGTTAGAACTACATTGGCTACGGCATTGCCCCATCCATTACCCTCCCAGGATACACATTTTAGTCGCCTCGTACGACATGCATAAGGGGCTATTCTTATCCCTGCCACCACACGGGAAAGAAAAACTTAAAATATTGCTTTTTGTCTGTGATTAAATATAATTAATACCGTGAGTTAAAAATGGTGTTTACCTTTGATGATTTTCGCTATTTGTTTGGATATAGCGGTGTTGAGATCATCCAATAAATCAAACACTGTCCTTTTTTGACTATTTTCCAAATTAACATCAGCACCTAAAAATAAAATATGAAAGTCATAAAAATATAAAAGAATATATATATCTTGTTAGCACAAAAAAATCTTGAAATAAATTGAAGTCACGAAATGTTTATTGCGTGCCACGCATCGCTCCTTTACTGAGTTTTTAAACCAAACACTGTGATCTTCCCAGTTTCAGTACAAGCTATTTTTTTAGATCACGGTAGTTATTAATATATTAATTTGATTAAGCTATTTTGATACTATAATAATATTTGGTCGCGCTGATTTTTTTTTTCACGGCAGAAAAAAATTATGTTTCCTAATATAATAATATATAGAGGAAATATGAAACTTAATAAATGCAGTGTAATAAACCGTAAATAAATAACATAGAAAATAAATGGGCTGCGTTGTTCTCCACTGAAGGGAACATGCAACCTGCGAGTTCAGATATAGGTGAAGTGCATCCATTGAAGTTTTCTAGGATTATTCGTAATTCCTATAAATATATATGTTTAATTGTAAAAAGAAATTTAAAGAGTTAATAATTTAATTCTATTTATATTTTTAAATACTTCTATACATATATATACATGTTTAATTGTAAAAAGAAATTTAAAGAGTTAATAATTTAATTCTATCTATACTTTAAAATACTTCTATACACAAAGAATTCAATCAATTCCTAGATGCTCTCCTACAAACATTATTCAGTAATGTTTCGCACTTTTTTCTTATTCTTGAAAATATATGTTTGAAATAATAATTATTATTATATAAATATTGTTAAACTATTTATTAATTACTAAGTTTTTAATTATAATCAATTATTTTAAAAGAATTGAAATTAAATTAAGTTAGAGACACCCATTATAGGAGAAGGTAAATATATTATGAATAAGGGATGGTTTTAGGTTTCAGGATGGTTTTGGTTGGTAATTAACATCAGCTAATTTCGGTTTCAGTAACAACGCAAACGATATCATGTCGATCAAAGGAAAGAATGTCATCTGTTTCAGGTTTATAACACCAAATATATATTATATATATACCGCATCAAAAATCAATTGTTCTCTCAAAGAAAAAACACTATCATGCAATCAAAGGAAAGAATGTTATCTGTTTCAGGTTTATAACACCAAATATTTTATTATATATTATATACTGCATCAAAAATCAATGGTTCTCTCGAAGAAAAAGCACTACGTGATTTAATATCGTTAGGCCAATCATATACATAAAGTATTTCTTATGCACTTTATCACTTTTTTTTTATATAGAATTAAAATTTGCCATGTACCCTTACCATGATCCAGAAGCATTTTTACAACTTCTACCTTCCCATATAGTGCCGATTCATGTAATGCTGTCCCACTTTCAACCTGCAGTAAAAAAAAAAAAATTTTAATAAAAAATTCGGTAATAAAGTTATATGTATTATACATGTTTCTATATTTCACTAGTCTGTAGTTTCACTCACCATATAGTTCACATCGAAGCCACCATCTAGAAGAACCTTCACCACTTGCTTATGTCCATTTCTTGCTGCTAAATGAAGAGGTGAGTGTTTTTTGGCGGACTCTTTGAGAATAGAGGGGTGTTTCGACACGAGTAATTCCACGCTTTCCAGGCGTCCATACTGAGAAGCCAGATCGAGTGGCGATTCATCTTTTAAGTTTCGTATTGTGGGCGTACTGTCGTGCTGAAATGAATTATAATTGATATTTATTAGATGGAAATAATAATGAATAGCTTAACAATGTAATAAACTAAACGAAGTTGATATTTTATCTGGTTTATTATATATTTTTTCTCTGCCTAGCACGAAGTGATGTGAACTGCTAGTATAGAACTTCATCTAGAATGAAGATTGGAATATGGAGAACATAAAAGTCACCCATAGCTGCAGCCGGATGAACAGGAGCAATCGAAAAGTGCACCCGTTTCTTTAAGGCATTTTCTGCAGTACTCTTTGATGAAACTGGAACATTGGCATTTTATCCATTCACTAGGAGAGACCCATGTTCAACCCTCCAGGCCAAGTCTCGACTTGATGTACCTTTCTCAATATTTGTATTTCTAATTTGTATTTGTAATTCCTTTTTGTGCTAAAATGTCTGACCATGATGTGATGTGTTTAGATAATAGTTAAATTATCTAAACTGGGCCTTCAGAAGATCGCAGATTTACTCTTAATATTTAAAGTGTTCTTGATATGAGAGGAAGATTTTGTTGTGAAGTTAGTGAATAGCATAGACAAATGCTTGGAGAGTTTATATGTAGGATAACCAATACTTTCAACAACAGGTCTTAACAGAATACCAGAACTTTGGATCTTAAAAGACCATATAATCTAAACGGGATGTACATGAAAGGTCTTGATTTTTTTTTTCTTTTTTTAAAATCATCATCCCAGATATAAACATTATCAACAATACTGTCGAGGTCGTTAATCTAACTATCAGATCGGAAGACAGGAGAAGGTGATGTGAATGTTCACATTTCATTAACCTGAACAATCAGGCCTTGTGGTTCTTGCCATTTCAGGATCCTTTGGAGGAACACAAGTGAACTGCACAAGAGTAGATCCCTCACAGGATAGCTTTATAAAGAAATCTGTGAAATTTTATTACATTGTCCTAATCTGAACAGATCCGATGGCCTGTGTTTATCTCTCTTATGAGGCATAGTATTCTACAATCTGCTAATCTTCCCTAGTTTTGTTTTATGAATTAAATGAACGTTTGCTTCATTACTAAAACTTTCTAGCGCCTTGTTTTCGCATCAAATTGATTAATGCAGTTGAATAGTTACCGACCACTCTCACTGTTCCACGAAGCATTACGCTGTCCGATTTTAAATTCACTTTCCTCAGAACAGATTTCTCTGCAGACAGCTTCCCATGTGTGTTGCAGAAGAAACTGCTCAACTGTTATTGCCTGATTTCTGATCATTCTAGGAGTAACTATCCACATCTTCGATCACCAAGCGGTGATGGAAGATGTGACAATAGACAAAACGTCATCTATCGTTTAACAAAACTATACAAAACGATATATGAAGCAAAAGTTATAAACAATGAACTATTTTAAAAAATACTTTTAAAATGCTTAAAAAATGAAAAGTTTATTAATTTTAATCACCTTTAGGAGTAAGGAAACTACTTCTGTATGTCCGTATTGAGCTGCCGAGTGGAGCGCCGTCTCATGGTCGTGATTCTGTTAAGAGAGTTTCCATTGTTTATATATATATATATATAAACACAATCATATTAAAAAAACTAAGAATAAGTTGTAAAAAAGTCATAACAATTATAATGAACTATTATGTAATTTCCTTATGTAATTATGTGACAACACCCACAACAAGTATGATATTTTTAAAATATCATCTGTCCAAGATTAGACGATCTTTCGCTCCCACGAGTAGAGCTTTTTTTTTTCCCCGGAGACTCAAATTGCTCCCTTAAGGCAAAAACCTCAAGAGAGCGAACTCAAAAAATCTCGAATCACATCGCCCAAGGAGGTAACAGCAACAGCCGAACCTCAGTTGAACTTCATTGGTACAGCATTGCCATCCATTACCCTCCAAGGGTATTAATCAATCATCAATCACCAACTGTTTAAGTAAAGGTGATATCTCAAAAAATCGGACGATCTCTAGGCCACTCCATAGTGGCCGAAAGACCGTCCCTATCTCAGCGTTGGTTCCACTCAGAGACGGGCTCCCCGACCACTGAGCAGAATCGCTCAAATTCCGAAGAAAATCATTCACCGACAAAGCCCTCAGCGGGCCGTGCCGGAGAACACTTTCCCCGGAGACTCAAATTGCTCCCTTAAGGCAAAAACCTTAAGAGAGCGAACTCAAAAACTCATCGCCCAAGGGGGTAACAGCAACAGCCGAACCTCAGTTAAACTTCATTGGTACAGCATTGCATTGCCATCCATTACCTCCAAGGGCATTAATGAATCAATCACCGACTATGTAAGTAAAGGTGAAATCTCAAAAAATCGGACGATCTCTAGGCTACTCCATAGTGGGCGAAAGACCGTCTCTATCTCAGCGTTGGTTCCACTCAGAGACGGGCTCCCCGACCACTGAGCAGAATCGCTCAAATTCCGAGGGAAATAATTCACCGACAAAGCCCCTCAGCGGGCCGTGCCGGAGAACACTTTCCCCGGAGACTCAAATTGCTCTCTTAAGGCAAAAACCCCAAGAGAGCGAACTCAAAAACTCATCGCCCAAGGGGGTAACAGCAACAGCCGAACTTCAGTTAAACTTCATTGGTACAGCATTCCCATTCGTTACCCTCCAAGGGCATTAATGAATCAATCACCGACTATGTAAGTAAAGGTGAAATCTCAAAAAATCGGACGATCTCTAGGCCACTCCACAGTGGGCGAAAGACCTTCCTAATCTCAGCGTTGGTTCCACTTCAGCTCCCCGACCACCGAGCAGAACCGCTCAAATTCCGAAGAAAATAATTCACCGACAAAGCCCCTCAGCGGGCTGTGCCGGAGAACACCTTTACCGGAGACTCAAATTGCTCCCTTAAGACAAAAACCTTAAGAGAGCGAACTCAAAAACTCATCGCCCAAGGGGGTAACAGCAACAGCCGAACCTCAGTTAAACTTAATTGGTACAGCATTGCATTGTTGCCATCCATTACCTCCAAGGGCATTAATGAATCAATCACCGCATCTCACGGTCGATTCTCCTCCAATCCCTTAGTCCTTATAAGGACTGGCTTAAAGGGGCGAAGCAATAATGCTTTTCATCTTCCCCGTTATCTGTAGAGAGCAGTGTAGGGATAAGGTGTTATTGAGCAATTAAAGCTCTGATCATGGCAGGAGGGTAACAGCAATAGCCGAGCCTTCAGTGAGAACTTCATTAGCTACAGCATTGCCGTCCGTTACCCTCCAAGGATATTCCCTCCAATCCCATATTTTACTACCTCAATTATACAAAGATATATAAATTATTTATATTACTGTATTTATAAAATTTGTTAATAATAATTAAATATCTGTAGATTAAAGATATAAATAAAATATTTGCATACTATAATATAAATACATAAATAATTAATACAAAATATACTTTATTAAAATTAATTATCAAAATTGTATTAATTTTAAAGAATCTAGAAAAAATTGATGAAAATTTTTCAATAAAAGATTCTAAATGGAAAATATTTAAATATTTGCTAAATCAATTCAGAAAAAAATTTAAAATGAGTAAATCATTTCATGAATTTAATAATATAAACACACACACAATTTTTTTTTCATTTGTTTCGTTTAATATAAAATCTGTTGATTTCATTTTTCTTAAAGCCATTGAAAACAATAAACAAATATGAAAGTACTGTGACATTTATTTATATTTATTTACAGAAAAATAAATTATTTTTCTAACAATATTCTAGGGATTCCGTAGATTCTTTCAGATTTACTGACAGATAATAAATGTTATGAAGAGTTAACCTCGTGCCAGACGAACAATAAATAATCTTCGATTACATTACTTACCGATAGATTGACGTTAGGTTGAGATGGTCCTTGCTCTAGGAGCAGTTGTACTATTTCTGTGTTTCCTGTCCATGCAGCTAAATGAAGGGGTGTTGAGCCTTTGTGATCGACCACATTAGTTGAGGCCTCATACTGAAGTAAGAGTGAAACGATGTCCCTAATTTAATGATTAAATATGCTTCGTATAAACATTTCATAGCAACTGACGTAATACAAAAACTACATTATTTATGACTGGACAATAAAAACAAGTCATTTGCCGATTTGTTCTTGGACTGATTGCGAACAATTTTTCCGAAGAAAAATTGTTCAGTCTATTTAAAAAAAAAACAACAAAAAAAAAAAAAAAACTTAAAGGCATCACATCGCATATGTTAAAAGGTTGCCTATTTAACAGCACGCCTTTTAACATATGCCTATCGTACCCGAAATTTTTAAAGTCAAATAATGAATCCTATAAATACAATGTATAAATACAATGAGATTGTATTTATAGGATTTTTCCTCTCCGCCCTCTGGAGAGGAAAAATTGCTTAAATGCTGTAAAAAGAAGATATTGATCTTGCTTTGACGTAATATGTATGGCGGCTGTACCTTTTATTACAGAGCCATTTCTTTAAAAGATACTTTTTCTGTGACAGGAAATGAAATAGTAAAACAAAGAAACGACCCTCAATCTTTGTGAGTCTGTTGTGATTGATTTACTGGTGCTTCTTAGACACCTTTCGATTGTATTTTTAAACACTGAGAGATATTAAAGGCTTATGTCTTTTTTTTTAATACTAAAGAAAGGTTTCAACTTCGCTATCACTCCAGATCACATCCCAATGGTTGATATTATTAGCAAACTAGATCAACATTAGGATCTGACACCACATAATCTGCGTCATATAACGCTTACAGGATGACAAAATAAGAAATACATTTTTAATCTTGATAGACATTACAGTATGTGGTCACACTGACTGCTCCACTAACGTGATTTCTCTCTACTACGGCAATATTACTACGGCAGTCACGGAAAAGTATCCATTAATAGTCCAGCAAATTAGTTTTCGATAGACTATCTCCATCTATATGTGAGATCTGAGACTGGTAATTTGCATCTCTGATTTGGTGACAGAAATGTTGTGACTAAAAATGTATTTACAATACCAATTCGAATACCTGTTTTGACACTGACGACAGAACTACGTTTGTCTCTATGATGTATTTGGTCACTTATTAAATATAAAGAAAATACAACTCAAGACCGAGTCTCTCTCTCTCTGATGAAAAAGTTATTTTCAATCTTTCAGGCCATACATTATCAAAACCAGAAGTCGACTTACTAAAGAAAGCTTTCAACTTCGCTATCACTCCAGATCACATCCCAATGATTGATATTATTAGCAACATAGAAAAAGCACTTTCTTCATTTCGAAAATAATAGCAAATGATATCCGATTGAAAAGCACTATTATTCTTTCAACTTCAAAACCACCCAACCTCAATATAATCCTCTTGATTATATTGAGGTTGGGTGGCTAGCTCTCTCAAACCTAAAAAAAAGAGCAAAGATGTAATCATCTTGAACACTATAGACTACATAACAAAGATCACAGAGTTAGTTTCAGACACGTCAATCTATCGCGTATTAGATTTTGATCCAACTTTAAAAAATCAAAAAGAGACTAATAACCTATTACGAAATATAACAATTGGTCTTTAGACTTACGACGAAGTCTGAAATCTCTACACCTCACTGACGCCACGCTTATATAGTGCCCTCAAAGTGCACAAAATTGGAGTTCCGCTCCGCTCGATCGTTGACGGAAAAAATTCTCCTACATATCTATTAGTTAAACATCTAGCCCGTCTATTCAAAGAAAACATTTAAAAAAATCAGATTTCTTCATAAAGAATTCTAAACATTTCACTGAAAAATCAAAAGGCATCTTAAAAACAGACATCCTCGCAAGCTTAAATGTGGTTTCTTTATTTACCAGCGTACCAGTTGAAGAAGGTATCAATATCCTGGACAATCTCTATCCGCATGACCAGCTCAGATTTTCTGCCATTGCCTCAAATCGAATTATTTCAAAGTGAATGGTACAATATACTAACAACTGGATGGGTTAGCCATGGAGTCCCTTATCACCACACTGCGCTGATCTGTTCATGGAAATACTAGAAGCTGACATCTTTTCCAAATTAAACCCAAAGCCGTTGGTTTGGTGGAGATATGTTGATGATGTTTTCATAATTTGGAGAGGCACAGAAACAACCCTTTTGAATTTCTTATAAAAATAAATTCCTTCCACCAAAAACACAGTTCACGTTAGAGTTTTAAAAGAATAAACAATTGCTTTTTCTAGATACACTAATCAAGAAACAAGAGGATGGACAAATCCAGCTCACAATCTACCGCAAACCAACACACACTGGACGTTACCTGCACTTTAAATCGACTCACCATATTGTACAGAAACTCAGCATAATTCATATGCTTAACAATAGAGCGACCGACATCATCTCAGAAGAAAAAGATCTCCTCGATGAACTCACTCTCATATCTCAGACCCTGATAAACAACGGTTACCCAAGAAATATAATCGTAAAGATTCTTCATAGAAACCCTGCACAACAGCAACCTTCTGTCACGCAATATACATCGTCCATCGCCATCCCTTATGCAGGCTCAGTGTCAACAAAAATTGCAAAACTCCTTAAGTCCTTCAACGTCAGAGTTGCTCTTAAACCGGTCAAGACAATACGCCAGATTTTAAGATCACCAAAAGACATTAATGCCTTCTTCAAATACGCAGGTGTGTACAACATTCCATGTTCCTGTGGATTAAATTACATAGGGTAAACATCGAGAAGCCTGGAAATTCGAAAAGAAGAACATGTAGGAGACGTGAACAACAACAGAACAGATACTTCAGGATTAGCCCATCACTTCTCGATCTCTAACCACACCATCGAGTGGGATAAAAGCTCCATGCCCTATATAGAAGAGAATTTTCGATGTAGAAACTTTAAAGAAGCTGCCGTGGTACTCCGCTCTGGAGAAAATCTAAACATAATTCAAGGAATGATTCTGAAAGACATCTGGAAAAGCCTAATAAGTTTGCTCAGCTTACCAGAATTTCATTTCGCTAAAAACTATATAACGCGCTCAAAAAACAATGGCTGATATACCACGTTCCATGCTTATGATGTTACGCGTCGGTTAATTTATTTCACAGCGTTATTCCAGTCTTCTTTTTTACTAGCAAACATTGAGTTCCATGTACCGTTACACATGTCCTAAAGAAGCCAGACAGAACCGCTGGTGAAACTTGCAGACAATTGTATATATTTTCAAAAAATTTCTGGTCAACTAATAAAGCCAATTCTGTTCAAGTTTATTAAAAACTACGTTTTTTTCTTCGTAGTTCCACAAATATAACATAACAAAAGAAAAGAAATCGGAATAATGGTGTTTAAGAAAGTTTAACTAAATTGCAAATTTTGTAAAAGTATAAAGTAAAATTTTTAAAAATTCTTTTAAAAATTATTCTTTCTCTATGTTTTAATTATATTTTTATTGATTTTTCTATAAAATTAAAATTAAAATTTAAAAAATACCAGGAACTCTAGAAATATATCTTTTTATTAGATACCGGTTTACGATAATGAAAACTTGTTTTCGTGAACATTGTGGAAAAAGCATCAAAGTGGTTATTGAGTAATATTTTATTATGATTATTAATTAAAAACAATAACTCTTTTTATAAAACAGAATAAAATACTTTTCTTCTTATTTTGGAGGTCTTCGTCTTGTTTTAGAGAATTTTGTTTTGTTAATTACCAGTTTCGAGATTATATGGACGTGCCCAAAATCATGATTTTTTTTGGGCCATTCCTCCAAATGGCTACCTGAACATCCAGTGCTCCAATGCACCATGCCATATTGCACTGTTTGCGCGAGACTGGTTTCCACAAAACAACATTGAAGTGTTGGATTGGCCAGCTCATAGTTCAGACATCAACCCCATCATACATTTTTGGTACGAATTAGAACGCCAAATTCGTTCCAGACCACAGCGGCCGTGATCAGCATCAGCAAATGGGGGGGGGGGGGGTAGCTTTGCGCGAGGAATGGAAGAATATTCCTGATGCGACGTATCAGAAATTGGTTGAAAGCATTCCCCGAAGGGCAGTTGCTGTCAAAGGTGGTCCTACTCGGTACCAGAAATGTAATTAAAACGCATTTTTTTGACCACAACTAGGTATCCAAATATCTTTATCAACATAGTGTATATGGAATCGCATGCATAAAACATATTAAACTGTAATTATATATTTTTGTATTGCATTTATAAATTTAGTTTTATGAATTTATCATTATAATATATAAATGTCTTTAATTAGAAAACTAAAATATATGAAATGTGTGATTACAAAACAAATTCGATTTAAGAGGTTTGATGTTATGGAAAAAAAAACGCGGAGACAAGATTATAAATCAATATATGCTTTAATTGATCGTACAAAGAGAGAAAGTATGTTCTTCATATATATGAGAATCTCTACGTTTAAGTTTCGCAAAAGCAGCGAAGGGCATAATGGAACGATAGATTTTAATACAGATAATGTCTAATGAGGACACAAACCGCATTCGAGTTTTTTAAAGATGACGAATATGGTAAAAATATCGGCTTCCTAGAACTTCAATAAATGAAGGATTTGAAGTGCATAACAATTATGCACTTAAAATTATTATTACAATTAACTAAAATACTAATTGTAATACTTTAGTTATATACTAAAGTATTACAATTAAAAGTATCAATTCGTATTTAACTGATCTATGAATAAACAAATTTAATAATTAATTCGGCCAACTATTGTAAAACACTAATTAATTATTTAGATAAGAATAAGAATAAGAATTATATATCTCAGTGGAAATTTATTTTACGCTCCCAATCTGTGGCTCTTTGTTGAAATATCAATTATTAATATGAATTACAATTAATTTAACTATCAATGATTGATTGCTATTTTTCCCTTTAGATTTTTATTTGATTGGTTGCTTTGATCGTTTTGGATCGTTCATGTTCTATTCATTCCAGTTGTTTCAATTTTCTTTTATTATTTTTTATTATTCATTGCATTTATTCGTAATTCCTGTTTTTTTTAAGTCTTCATTACTTATCTTATTCATTCCCATCATCCTTTAACTGTTCTGAGACTTTCCAGTTCAGTTGTTTATATTCTGCGTTTATCTTTCTTTTTTTTTTTTTTTTTTTCATTCTCCGTCCAACTTTCTTGGTATTGCTATGACCTTATAAATTTTAATTATACTTCATTTCTTGTTTCGCTTTGTGCTGTTTGACTTATGGTACCACACGTTGCTAGGAAACGGTGTAATTTATTATTTAGGATTTAGTATTCAGTTATTATTATTGTAGTTCGTATGGGACATTTACATCCAGAATGGCATAGTTTTCGTGAGTTACATATATTCATCAACATTATATATATTCGTCAACATTTCTGATTAATGTTTTATCTCATAAGTGTAGTACTCTTTATTTTGGATAGCCTCTGTCTTCTATTATGTTCCATAATTTTCGCGTATTAATTGTGAAAGGCTATTTAATAATCTATAAATACCATGGGTCTATATTTGAATTCTAGTTTTTCTCAAGTAACTTTTACTTTTCCTAAATTAAGCCTGTTCCTCTAATAAACTATCAGCAATAAGTTAATGAATGTTTTATTTTAAATTTTGCTATATAATTTATATGTCGTAGTTAGTAAATTAATATAGCCCTGCATTTGACTTTCCGTATGGAAATCAGATGTTTCTTAACGAGAATTATATTTCAATAAAGTAAACAATACAACACGATAACTCATCGGATTTACATAATTTATAGTACAAGATTCTATTTTTGAAAAACAAAAGAGTCAAGTCCTTATAAAGAGAGGCTTCTTTTTTTTCTGAGGCTTCTTTACATTTTCTTATAAAACAGTTATAATCAATATACGATATTTCTGTGTTTTATTAAATTACTTGTTGACCAGTATTTGTTGTGTGAAAGGCTAATACTGATCTGTGTTTTCTTTCTTTCTTCTTCTTTTTTTTTCTGAACGTTGTTTACATGTTCACAGATGCGTATCTCTCCAGATCGTCCGGTCTGGCCTACATTTTCTTCTCCCGTAGTCCTAAATGGACCGTTGGGTCATTCATGGCTTGTAGGTGATCGTCTTGGTTAGCCTCCTCCAGTCATCTCGGTCTCTTGTTCGTGATGTCAGTTGAGAAAGGGTGAAATAGGGGCCGAGGTCGGCCCCTAACCCTTGGTCCCGGAACGATTCCTTCTAGTGCTTGCTTTGGAATGCCATTAGTCCTCTCCACATGTCCAAACCATTTCATCTGTCTTCTTCTGATGACTGTCAGAATATTTTCCCTTTTTCTCCCGTCCATTGAATCAATCAGTTTTCGAACATTTTCATTGGTTTCGTGAGCGGTATAGGGGATTCTCAAAAGTCTTCTGTAAGTTTAATTTGAAATGAAAACTTACAGAAGACTGGCCTACATAATAAATGCTTAGTCCTATTTTTTTATTATTCTGCCTTATTTCGAAAACCTCTTCTGCTGTTTGTTTTATTCATTTATTTTTATTCGTTCATTCTTCATTTATATCACAAAAATCAGGAATTTAAGATGAGTACTCAGTCAATCGTTTTCAAATCAGATTTACGATTCTATTTTCTTTAAGTAGGTAATTTTTTTTTTACTTGGTTCTTGCAGTTTTTGTATTTTTCATTTTGCCTCGTTAGTATTTTTTTCAGATAACTAGAAAATACTCTACGTATATACGAGATCATTACCTCTACAATGTATTGGATTTCTGAAAATTTGGTTTATTAATTTTTAATTCATAAAATGATGAGAAATATCTCGACATATGATTATTACCGTTTAATTTTTTTTTCATATTTGCTTAATGCTATGGAGTACGTTTCTTACTGGACATTTAAAGTTTCCTGCAGTTATAAAATACTATGTTTTATTAGCATCGAATTTTCTAACATCAAATTTTCAAGCTTTAAAACGAATAATAAAAAAAATAACAACTTACAGAGCGTATATTAATCTTATAAAAATCTTCCATATATTTAAGTTTAAACGTATTAATGTATATTAAGTAGAAAGTAAAGTATAAACTAATATAAAAAAATATGTAAGTTTATTATATATTAGTATTTGCTTTATTTTATATATTTTAAAAATGAAATAATTGAGAAGAGAAAAGAAACATAATAACTACTAATTAATTTTTTATATGAAATTTATATATAAAATCTTACAAAAGTAATTCCGATACTGAGAGGGCATTCTCAGCTGTGTTGGTTATTCGAGACTGACAATGCAAAGCCATCATGAAATCTCAAAACAGCAAAAGTATCTGAAACCGAACACCCAGAAGTCCTTCATCCAAAAGCAGGGGAGACTTTAAAACATCTCCTTAGAGGTATGCACGGGGTGGCAGAAAAGTTTAAACCGGCAATAGATAAAGTAGGAGAACCTGAACTCCTCCTCACAGGGAAATATGGACCCGACATCGTCAGTGTAAAATGGGGTGACCTCTTCGTTGATGACATCAGCAAAATCACCCCTGAGCAAGTAGAGGTAGCCCTGGATATAGACGAGGAGGCAACTTCGGCGTTCTACATAGCTCTCTGCAAACTAGACATAGCCAAGGGAAGTGAGGTGGCCAGAAGAATCATAACAGCCCACAACAAAAGAAAGGAACAGTAACCACCTTGTGGATTTCTGTACTCAGCCTCACTGGTTTTTAACTCCAACAGGTGGGGGAGGACCTGAGAACCCGAGCAGCGAAAGCTTACAGCGAGGCGGTGCAGTTCCTTGTGAGCTGCATCACTCTGGCCAGATCCTTCCTCCACCTCTAAGTTTACCTTTCCATTCCTTCTCCAGATTTATTCTCTCTTTGTTTTGTTACATGTTTCCTTTTTAGGATTTTTCCTTTTTTTTAAAGTGAAAAATCAACGACCGTTTTAGAAGCGCCCCTGGGGGGCAAACAGCTAAAAAAGGTCAGCTGAGGCCTCTTTTACCTACTCTACCACTATGCACTCTATCTTTATTTCCTCTTCTACTATCTGCTGACTCTCAGCCTATCTTACTCTACAGGCCAATGATGAAGTTTGTTGAACTCACAAAATATATATAATCGCAAAAAAAGGTAGAATTGTCATGAATAACTAAATCGTTTACGTTATCAAAAACATATGAAAACTACAAAGATAAAAAAGCCTCCTGTTGGGAAAGCGTAATAATTATAAACATATGGTTTCACGCATGAAAGATAATATTGCGATTTATAACTTACATCTCAGGTATTATATTATGATCTATACAGTAAACAGTTGTACGTTGCTTAGAGTCGGCTTGGATATAAGATTAAGAATTTATCCTTAATTATGATTTAATTTTAAGCTGAAATTAATTAACAAAATCTTTGTTAAATGTTGCAATGTAGGCTTTCAAGTCGACAAACATCCATGCTCAAGGTAAAATTCGAATCCTCTAATATATATATATATATATATAGAAATTTGTTAGTTTATGTTAGGAAATTATATATATATATATATACACACACACACACATATATATAATTTTCTAACATAAAGTAGCAAATTTTCCTTCTGAGAAAATAAAAAAAATAGTGTTAATGAGACATCGAAACATCAAATAGCGAGCGCCTGTTATTAAACCGTGCATTGAGAGCGGCATCGTAGATCTGTATTGATTTACGTTAACACAATATAAGCATGAATGCCCTTCTTCAAGAATGGAAGCTAGGTGTAATCCACGTTTAACGCCCGAGTTATCTTTTGCACACGGCTCGTTTTATCACACGCACACGAGTAAATGATAAGGGGCAACCATCAGCTTCACGTAATTGTTGGAAATCGACAAGTGGAAAAGGCGTCAAGGATTACTAGGCAGAGTTGTAGGGTTTCTTTGATCATTTGTATGATACAAAGTATCGTTCTATGGCAGCAAAGGGCTTTATGGAACAAGAGAGAGAGAGAGAGAGAGAGAGAGAGAAAATTTGCCAAGTAGTGGCGATTTGTTTACTTGGATTAAGAAAACGCACTCAAGCTTATTGCCGAAAGCCATGATTATATCTTTCACCAGTCTTACCAAAGTCCGTATAAAGTCAGCTTCTGGTTGTTTGGTTATAAATCAATATTTCATTTCGACTGAGAAATTCATGAAATGGTTTAAAATACACAAATGCATTCATTTCAACTGCCTCTCTCTTCGTTTTTTAGTTTTCTTTGAGTATCTGAAGGGGTCGGTTTCGCTTATGTATATAGTTTATTTTAGTTTTATCTTCTTCCTAACATGGACTTTAGGTCAGGTGACCTTTTCCGGTCTCATGCCATCTCTTTCTTGGTCTTCCGATTCTTCTTTTTTGCACTTATTTTATATTTTATAATATTTTTGGTAGTTTGCTGTTTGTCTTTTTATTTAAAAACTTTTTAAATAAAAAGTTTTTTTAAATAAAAAACTTTTTATTGAAAAAGTTTTTTTATTAAAAACTTTTTAAATCATTTTTCCCCCCTTTCTGCCACTCTAAGAATGTCCGCAATTTTGAACGCTAATTCATGCGTTCCTTGAAGTGTTTTTTTAAAAAATAAAATAAGTAAAATAATAACATTATTATGCGTTTGAATCTTCAAACTATGCTGTATAAATCCTTCTACTCACGTGCATTTAATTTCGGGGATCTGTTTAGCATTTTCTTGCATGCTATGAGCAACTTCAGATATGGGAGACACACTTTAATAGATAACTTTATATTTAAGTTAATGCTACAATGCTCCGCGTAGGGAGCAAAGCAAACATTTCGGTTCCGGTTAACTAATTCTATGGTCCAAGGTTTAGTTTTTCGTTCAATTCTACAATTATCTAATAATAAAAATTGATTAGAGTGAAATTAATCTTGTTGCATGGCGCAACTTTGTTCTAATTATCCTTTAAGTTTACTTTAGGATTATTTCATTACTTTTATATTAGAATGTTAATTTTATTATACAATCTTCAATGTGTGTTATTTAAAGTTGCTTTGAAAAGAATTATTAAGGAAAATTATCTGTTATTCTTTATATCTAGAAAATTTCTTCTCATCTCTCAATTTACTATATTCTCTCTCTCTCTCTCTCTCTCTCTCTCTCTTAATTGACTATCTCTTTCCCTCTCTTAATTCATTATTTTTTTTCTCTCTCTCTCCTTTCATTTCTCTTACTCTTTCCTTCTTTATCTTTTCTTGCTTCTTGTCATATTTTTGACTGACTTAACTTTGTTATTTCTTTATGTATTCTCAACGTGTTAAAGAATGCAAACATAGATAATTAATTATCCAACAGTTATCCAAAAATTTTATTTTATTAAATCTAGACTCAGAATACACTCTATAAATCTACACTCTATAATCTGCACAACCATCAAAAATAATTCTTATAAATATAATTTTAATAAATATAATATCTTATAATTCTTAAAAATAATTCTTAGAAATAAATAATGGTTTGTTTGCATTTTCACAGGAAAATGGGAACAAAATTAATACGGAAATTAACTTAAAAAACCCTCATAAGTATTACTTCTATTCTAATACAAATCGGAAATATCAAACATTTCAGTGTAAGAACAGTGACTTCAATCAAGTATTATATGCAAACCTTGTAACTCTGGTTCCAAGTTGAATATTATATCCCCAATTTCATTTGACAGGCTTATTTAAATAGACGCAATTTTTCACATCTGCAGATTTAAGTCAAATTAATGAAAGATCTAGAACACAATTTAATTTGTGCATGATAGTGCGTGTAAAATTAAAATCTGCAAACAACCTTACAAACAGTTGAAATCTGAGGTCTTGCTTTTACGTAAAAGTTCTCTAATAGTATTATTAAATATTGCAAAATAAATACTAAGTAGCAAGACTTTAAAAATGTCAAATTTTGTACCAAACTAAAGATTCAACGTTTTTATAGAAATGTTCATATTTTCTGAAATTAAAAGTTTGTTTAAAACTCTTAATTTAACTCGGTATTTGGCAGACTTTTTATGTAAAAAGTCTGCCAAATACAGAGAAAATGGAAGATTGCAATTTATTCAATTTATTGCAATCATCTTCCATTTTCTCTGCTGTTGTTGAATATTGAAAATCAATGCTGTTGTTGAATATTTCTCGAATTTCAGAGGGAAAGTTATATTCTCAGAAATTAAAACAATAATGTCAGCATTATTGAGAGTGCTTTTATATGAAGGTTAACCAATGCGACCTCTAGAGGAAAGAAGGGGAAGGAAGGGTTTTTTTTATCGTTTTTACTAATTTCAAGGTGGTTTAATTCTATCAGAGCTGCATTTCACATTTTAAATTTGCATACTGTGTCGTATTGAATATTTTTGTTAATCAAAAGTGTGCATTAATAATATTTAACTTAAAATCAAACTTACACCTGGCGAAATTATTAACTTAAGAGTTTTTTTTTTTTTTTTAATAAGATTAAGGTGTGCAACTCAAAGTTACGTTCATTTAGATTCCTGCTGATTCTCGGTTTCCAATCTCGCTGATTGGCTGTTTACAAATTTCCATCTTGTACGTAGTATTATTCTTTAACGTGTTTTTCACTAAGTTAAAAGCTGAAAATATCTATAAACAGGTTTTTAAGTTAAAAACTTAAAATTTCTATAAAATAACTTTGTTCTTTAATTAAAGTGCAACATCAAATTAATTTCCATAATTAGTAAGGTGAAAGACCCTTCTATTTAATGCAACAGTTTTTAATTATTTAAATCAGCAATACATAGTTTAAAATACAATCCCATATTCGTGTTAAAAATTCAAAAAAAAAGATAAAAATAAATAAATACAGAATTAAAATAATAATTATTATTAGTAGTAATTTTGGTAATAATAATAATAAACATTTTGGCAGTATTTAAAACCATTTTCCTAATTTTATTATTACTATTTTATAAATAAGAAGTATTTTAATAAGACTGACTCAGATAAAACCACATTAAAAATATTTTGCCAGTAGCGATTTCGAATGTAACAAAATCGCCAATGCGTCAGCAACTCCTGGGGCAGTAACGCGTTTCGCAAATGCGATGCTTTAAACATTTGATTCATTTCGTAATAATAATAGTGCACGGAGCGGTCGCTATAGCGATGAAGTCAGCAAGTTAGCCACCCACTAACGGATGTTTTATAATTCACTAGAAGCCTTGTTGGCTGTTTTTCACTTCCACTCTGCACTTATAATCATGTCGTTCGCTGATTCGTGAACAATTTGTGTATGTTCATTGAGTTGCTCACCACAGATGGAGAAAATGAGTTCGCATAAGTTATTATTAAATAATGGCGAGTATTTTTTAATAAACTTTCCTCATTAGACGTAAATTTCGTTGTCGTTTCGGATAAAAAGATTAATTTTAAGCGTTTATAATTTCGATGACTTGACTTCACTCCGTCCGTTTCTATTTGCAACGAAATTGGTATTTAAGTGGATAATTTCTTTATCGTCATTTACGTTGTCGACTTACTGAATCCTTAAGTGGCGATTAAGTTGCAAAAACGAGCTGATTTATGAAATTACTCCCATCATCAGTTGCTAAATTTGGTGTCTTTTGGAAGGTGTTGACAACTATACACTCCTCTACGTATAATTATAATATGGGATAATATCGAACATTTTTGGTTGCTGAAGGAAATTAGAAATCTTTTTGTGGTTGCCCCGATACTGGTCGTTCTCTGCAAATCCTCAAGAGTACATTCAAACACCAAACTAGTAGTGAAGTTACCTAAAAAAACGCCATCATAGCACGCACTGATATCGTTTTGATTTCGAGTTTGTCTGAATAATGAACAGAAACCAATATATATATATCGTACACAGAAACTTATCACAAAAAGGAAATATACGGTAAATCAATAACACAATTTAATGTATAACAAAAAACGTAAAATCTGTTAAAACTTAATTTTTAAATAAAATAAATTTAAAAAAAATTAGGGTGTATTTCTTTTAATTGCATAATAAGCATTATTTAATTATGCATTATTCAAAATGCATAATTTTAAACTATATTTGAAATGAAATAAATAATAATAATAGAGGGAAATAAAAAGAAAAACATTTCTTTAGTATGAGAGTTTGAACAAATCACTGAAATGCACATGACTGGCAGGTCTGTTGTAATCTCACCAGCAAACACGATCCGCTTTTCATAATTTTATAAATATTTTAGTTACTATCAGATATATCATTAATGATATGAAATCATCATCACTGCTGTTTACACCTACATTTTAAGTGTTATTTCAATATTAGTTCACCAGTACTGTTCAATAGATTAAGGTTATCAATAATCAGGGGTGTAGTCTTAAAAGAAATAGTGCCAGGGCTCTACCTCGGAAACAAAAATCCAGAGCACGATGTGCGGTATTATTATTATTATTATTATTATTATTATTATTATTATTATTATTATTATTATTATTATTATAAATATATAAGAAATATATAAGAAAGCTACAAAGAAAGTCAGAATTCGTTCAAAAATAACACAAAATCCTTGGATAACACAAACTTAATCCTCGAAATACACAGAAAGGACGCTTTATGGAAAGAATTAAAGCGATATCCAAATAACACAGCTTTAAAAACTGAATATAAGATAACAAGGAATCGTCTTACAACACAAATCAGAAAGGCAAAAAGAAGCTACTACAGAGACAAAATAACCTCTGCACAAAACAACATGAAAGAAACCTGGCATCTGATCAATGAGGTGCTAGATTGTGTTCCCAACACCACTGCCTCCGAAACCATAAAACACAGCTTCATGAAAGACGCAAAACCTATCCAACAACTTGCAAATGACTTTAACCAATACTTTGCAGACTCCATCCAAGAACTGCACAGAAATATTCCCCCAATCAAAAAAGGTAACCCTCCACTTGGACCACAATCAAAACAGACATTATGGTTCCCAACCATAAAAGAAGCAGAACTTCTCTCTGCAATACATCAAATCAAACCAAACAAAGGCCCAGGAATTGATGGGCCTTTGTTCGGTTTGATTGACCTAAAGACCTAAAGATATAAAGCAACATGCAACTAGTTTAAGTCCTATCCTACTAAAATTAATAAATAAAATATTTAAAACAGAACAGATACCAAGTATGCTAGAGACCGCCATAGTCACACTCATATACAAACATGGAAAAAGAAATTTAATCAGCAATTACAGACCCATTGCAACATTACCAATTATCAATCAAATTATGGAGCGGATCATACTGAAGAAACTCACAGCATACACAGAGACCTTTCATATTATCCCCAAAACACAATATGGTTTTCAGAAAAATAAGGGAACAACATCTCTCTTGGAAGACTTTACAGACGTAATTAATATCGCCTTAGACAAAAACAAAATTGCCATGGTAGTCTTTATTAATCTAACTAAAGCATTCGATACACTCACACATCAAACCTTGTTAGAAAAGTTGAGGCATGTTGGAATAGACGGGCCTCTGCACAGGTGGTTTACAAACTACCTTCAAAATAGAAAGCATATCACACGTATCGGGTCAAGCCGAAGCAGAGAGCTACCAGTAACCTGTGGAGTACCACAGGGAGCTGTACTCTCCCCAACTCTATTCAACATTTACACGCACGATATTAATCAGCTACCACTCAAAGGTAAGCAATTCCAATACGCAGATGATACAGCAATAATATCCATCCACAATAATGCAAGCTTAGCCCAAACAAATATGCGACATGACATAAATCTGATCATAGACTGGCTCACGAAAAACTCCATACACCTAAACTCAGAAAAGACAAAATTGATGATATTCAGAAATCCACTGACGCGACCAGTTGATAACAAATATATACCCATCCAACATCCACTTTCCAACATAAAAAACACACAGAACAGCAAAACCACTACAATCACTCAGGTTGAAACAATACGATACCTTGGAATTTACTTCGATGCAGATATGAACTGGAATAGCCACATAAACCATCTACACAACAAACTCCGAACAATAAGTGGTAAACTCTACAGGTTAAAAGACAGTTCCCATACACCTAAAAACACTAATATACACAAAGCACTATGCCAAAATATACTAAGATACGCCATAACAATGTATGCTTTCTGTGCACTCTACAAATTAAATAGATTAATGTCGCTACAGTACAAAATGATAAAACTGATCTTTTGGGAACAAAGAGAAAATAACGACTTTATATATACTGTAATGTCAGAACACAAAATACTGATAGCAAAGCATTTATGTCACTATGCAGCTTTGCTAAAACATTATTTCGATACCAACTACAGGACAGTCAGAAATACATACCGTATAACAAGACCTCAGACAACTAATTATATCACATATAAATACAATAATCACTACGGAAAGGCCACGCGAAACTTCTACATCCCAGACATGATAAACAAATTACCTTTTTGAATACAGAAACCTTACAAACTACAATAGCCTGAAAAGAGCTCAAGGACATACTATGAACAAGAAATACGCACCCAAAATACCATACAAACTTAATGAAACACAAAATATTCGTCCAGGCTTCCAGTTCAGCGACGCATCAATACATTCCAAGTTATTTTGTGTGTGTGTGTGTGTGTGTGTGTGTGTGTGTGTGTGTGTGTGTGTGTGTGTGTGTGTGTGTGTGTGTGTGTGTGTGTGTGTGTGTGTGTGTGTGTGTGTGTGTGTGTGTGTGTGTGTGTGTGTGTGTGTGTGTGTGTGTGTGTGTGTGTGTGTGTGTGTGTGTGTGTGTGTGTGTGTGTGCGTGCGTGCGTGCGTGCGGGCGTGCGTGCGGGCGTGCGTGCGGGCGTACGGGCGGGCGGGCGGGCGCGCGTGCGAATTTCTCAATCATAGATTTCGTAGCTTCCAAACACAGCAAAAAAAAAATAACAATAAATAATAACCAACTGGTGTCATCCTCAGATAAGCTTACATATAAGCTTCGAGGATGAAAGCAGAGAAATTAGTTCTCATCCAAGATGTATCATATGTAACCAAATGCATGTAATGTACGTATCACATGTAAACCAAAGTATTTAATGTATGTATTATATGTAAACAAATGTAAGTCATGTATCATATGTAAACAAATGTATGTAATGAATGTAATAACTGTAACAAAAGTATGTAATATAGAGTGATTATATCATTGATATTGTATATATAGAGTGTAAAATTGCAAAGAAACATCTGTAATAATCATCATTATGAATATTATAATAATATATGTTGTAAACAGTTATTGTTATTATTATTATTTAAAAAAAAACTTTACGTACGAGAAAGTATTTGTTATGCATAATTGTCTTCATATAATGTATGTAATTTATCTGAGAAATAATAATAATAATAATAAAAATTATAAACACAATTATTATTATTATTATTGCGACGGCCATGTGGTAGGGAGATTGCCTTGTTTTCTGAAACGAAAATGACATGAGCGGCAAGCTGCTATTTTTTGACCGAACGCTGGAAATGCATTATAATTCTCATTATTATAATTCTTATAAATTATTATAATGAATTTAAAACTTTTGAAAGTTTTAAAAACGTACCAGGGCGTCTCCCTGGCCCGACTACACACCCCTGGTTATCATGTACACTTCTCAAAAACGGCAAAAGAGGAAAAATATTATTAGACACCAAACGTTTTCTTATGAACAAATACATACATAAAATTTAATGCTAGTTCAATTTTTGGTGCAATAAATAATTTTACACGAAAACTAAATACATGAGTCTTTGACCCAATGGGGTTTTGGGTGATAATAATAATAATAACATATTTCGAAAACTCAGTTGACGCAATGGTAATGAAGTGATTTCCAGCCTATTTTAGTGAGTAAAAATATCACACTGTTTTAAAATATTTTTATGAAATATAAAATAAATACATAAAGTTTTGATTATGAAATATTTATACCAAGTAGTTTTTCTTATGAAACAGGAATGGTTTGTTGTCTTTGTCTTTAAAGTCCAACTTTAATTTATTTTTGAGTTGAAACGCCCATCACTATTTGTTATCATTACAAATGAAGCCCGAAAAACAAACATCGGATAATTTTGATTTGTTATTGTTTCGATGAAACAATAACATCATAAGGAAGTATAATTTCTGTACATTACAGATACAAATCTCCATTTTCTTTTTAGACATAATCCAAGAAATCACAGTCGGATGGAAACTCGTGTCCAAGTTAAACGTGATGCAATGTTTCTCTTTCTCCTCTTTGTTTATTAAATCGATTGCATGCCCTACAGACGCTTATTTTGGTGATAAATATAAATCTCTCACTACTCTACGAATAGATCGACTACCTGAGCAATGAAACATCTTTGTTAAACTAAATAAAGTTTATCTTACTTGTGGCCATTAAGTGCTGATTGGTGAAGTGAAGTGTAACCACTTGCATCCTGTGCGTTAGCTCCCGGTCCTCTTCGTAAACTAGAATAGAATAAAAGAGCATTCGTAAAAAAAAAAAATAAAAAATAAATAAAAAATAAAATAAAAAATATATATATATATATACTCTTTAAAATTAAAATTCTTAAAAGATTAATAGAGAGATTTAAAATTTTTATTTCTTTTGATATTTTATTATTACGATTTTGACGTGTATACCTTTTGTTCTTGTTGTTATCATAAGACGGTGGGGGGGGGTCTTGTGATAAGAACAAAAACTCCCCCCTCCCGTGAAGTCAAAGACTCATCGCGGTTGGTCCCTTTGTCACACACACACACACACACACACACACACACACACACACACACACACACACACACACACACACACACACACACACACACACACACACACACACACACAACTCATCATACCGTACCTTAAATGCATTCATATTCTCTGCAGACACTGCAGTCTATGGCAATGCCTTTCAATCATTCACAACTTTCCATGCAAAAAAATCTGCTTCTTGCTCACATGCTCTTCTTATACATCTTCTAGGAATGACCTCTTGTTCTCTCGCCATTTGCGATCATTTTATAAAAAAAAAACCTTCAACATTAATCCTGTAACAACCCCTTACCAACTTGTACGTCTCTATCATATTACTCCTCTTCTCCATATCTGTTAGACTCTGCAAATTGCATCTTCTCAACATTTGAGAGACCAGAAACTACCTTACTGAATTGCTTCTGGACCCTTTTCAACATCTCTTCCTTCTTTTGGAAACCAGATGACCAAATATGTTCACGGTAGTCCATATATGACCTAATCAAGCAAAGCCCTTATACAATGGAACCAGAATCTCCTTACTCCTACAACGCAACAAATTCTGGCAGTGATGCCAGAATTTGTTGCGTTGTTCAGACAATTTTGGAAATGCGTCCTCTATATTTTGCATCCTTATCTCCCATTATCCCAAGATCTCTTATTTCCTTCACCTCCAACAATATATCCTACCAAGCGTAAGTTCTACATCGGATCTTTGTTTTCCATATTTTAAAACCTTAAAGACTCCTTGGAAAGAGGTCAACAGACACCCCCATGGGCAAGGTGCACAGTGCCATGTAACGAGTGTTTGTAGCCGGTATAAATTGGTGGAATGTGATACCCCCTCCCCAAGTCACCTCAACTGTGTCCGAGTGAAATGACTAAGAGAAGGGAACTGATGGAGTTTTAAAGAGATGTTGTGATAGGATGCCATGTTTCAAGTCTATCTGATCGGCAAATTGTTGACAAATTGGGTCATCTCAGGTCAACAATCAATGATGCTATACTGAGATGGAAACGCAGGGAGTCACCTGCAGTGGACGACTCACCACACAGGTGACCATACAGTGCTACGAAGGATAATATATAAAAATCGCCATTCGTCGGCGACACGTTGAATGCGGAGTTCCGGACATCGACTGGAACACGAACTTGCGCAAAAACATTCAGAAACCGAAGCTCACAAAGCGAGTTTCTGGGGTAGGACAGCAATGTTCACTTCCCCACATTACCCAAACCAACATGCAGCATCGTCTTCAGTAGTGCAAAGAGCATGTACAGTGAAGCAAGGAAGCTTGAAAAGCTGTGTTATGGAGCGCCAAATAACCCCACACTCTCTACCCAGAAGATGGACGTGGATGTGGCGGATGCCTGGTGGACGTCTCTTACCAGAGGGCGTAACCCAAACTGTAAAATTCGAAGGTAGCGGTGTGATGCTAAGCTCCTATCTTTCCTGGTTTGTCGCTGGATTTCTGTTTGTAGTGCCGCAAATATTGAACTCCGAGACGTATCTGAACATTCTGGACATTGCAATACAATGCTTCCTGCTTTGTGGCGTTTCTATGGAACTGATCATTGTTTCTTTCAGCAAGACAATGCACTGTGCCATAAGGCAGCTGTCGTAACGTGGTTCGTGGACATGAACGTCATCTCACTTGACGTTCATGTCCATATAGCCCTGATCGCAACACTTAACATCTATGGAATGAACTGGAGTGTCAGATGGGGTCAAGATACGTCCGCCTCACAACAGTGCAGGACCTCATTTCTACGGGAAGAATGGTCCCAAATTCCCATTGATCCCAATCGTACGCTGGAAAGTAAGCCCAGTGGGATAGCTGCAGTCATTGCCGCGAATAGAGGTCCTACCTCTTATTGAGGTGGGCGCGATGGCTGTTTGTTTCTCACACTATGGTGTCCGTTCACGTTTTTCCAAGCGGTGTATTTCGTAACATTGAACTGGTTTCCCACTCCCGTATTAATTCAATCAGGCTATTCAAGTCTTCTGGCAAGACCACAACATCTGCTTTATTCCTCATACTTCTTCATAACTTTGCATCATCTGCAAACAACTGAATATTCCCATTCAAATCTTCTCGAATGAGCATACAGGTTAAACAGCAATGGCTCTAAAAGAGAACCCTGATGTACATCATTTGTGACTTTCCTCTTCCGGGATATTGCTCTCCTATACACAACTTGCTGACATCAGATACCCAATCTCCAATCCAGTGCACTTGTCTAATATCCAACTCCATCTGCTCTAGATTGGATATTAATTTATCATGTGGTAATTTATCAAATGCCTTTATAAAATCTAGGTATACTACTGTATCCATCCCCCATTGTCCAATGCAGCTTTCGCCTTATAGTAATAAGTAAGTGGATTACTAAAACATGATCTCCGTTTAACAAATCCGTGTTATCCATTAAAGATATCCATCATGCTACACGATATGAAAAATATAAATAAATAAATGTATGACGAATATAAATATAAAAAGAGTATAAATCTCCTCTTATTTATTGATATGTAAAGCCTGTACGATATGATATAGCAAATGGAACTAAATTTATGGATATGAATAAATTTCTTAATATGAAAATATAAATATAAATGAAAGTTAGCATATATATCCTTTGTTACATCTAGTTATGGATAATTAATTTGTCCATTCTCCATCTTTCTCTGTTAAAGGCTTCTCTATGGCAACCTTTTCCAGCCATCTTCACTAGGTCATCCTTCAATATTTCCCCATCTACTCTTCGGTTGTTTAGGATGCTTGTGAGTGAGTGTTTTTTTTCTCTCCCATCGATCACTTTTCATCCGTGTAATATGTCCTGTACTATTTCCATTTTAACTTTAAAATCTCTTTCCCTATCCAACACCTTTGTTTCTTTTCTTATAGCTTCATTCTTTATTTGATCTTGTCAGCTTGCTGTTTAATATGTCTTTCTCAATTTTAAGCTCAGTTTTTTTTGTCATTCTTTCCAGTATTTCTTTAATTATTGTCCATGTCGCTGAAACTAGATGATATATCTTTTTGCTACAGAAAAGTTTCTTTTTCCGTTTGCCAAAAGCCATCCACCTTAGCTAAATCCTGCCTTCCATTGAATTTTTTAGATATACTTCTTTTTCCTGAGGTAAAAATTTCTTCCAATTGCCACGAGATATAGTAAATAGTATTTTTGTGATTAATACACAAAATGGGACTTATTTATAGAGATGTATTTTTTTTATTTTATTTAAACACTGAACAGTAGCATTTTCACGATTTGCCAATCTGGGTGATTGAATGGATAATGGTTTAAACACCGTACAGCAATAGAATTGAAAATGACGATAAAATTTTGATTTGAGGTTTAAAAAAAAATTTACATTTTTTTTGTTTTTATTTTATATCTTATGATTAATACAACATGCTGCAAGTTCAAATCCAGGGGAGGACATTGATTTTGTGAATGTTATTAACCCATGTGTAACCTCATCCTTTTTCTCCAGTGAGTTGAAGAAAAACTCCATGGTTGGTTTCTAGAGCAGGTTTTTTTCCGAATTATGTAAATATATATATATATATATATATATATTAATAAATATATATATATAAAATTTCTAAAAATCTTTATCCAATGAATGGTACTAGCGTTTTATATCCCTTCTAGGCGTCAGTCGCGTAAAAATATAGGGAATTAAATACTGTCTAGGAAAGTTTTTGTAATTAATATAGTACAAAATGCAATGGTTGAACGTAACAGAATATCATACATTTTACTAATAAATAGGAATTTATCTTGGGAATTATATTTTCTCAAAAAAGAGCATTCTTCTCTGTTCTGAAAAATGACAGCAATAGAATTCAAAATGCCAATAAAATTTCGATTTGAGGTTAAAAAAAACCCAAAAAACTTTACATTTTTTGTTTGTTTGTATTTTATATCTTATGGTTAATACAAATGTACATAACGGACCGAAATTACGTACTGCTGTCCGATCGGGTGTATCACAATTACCCCCCCCCCACCTCCTTCTCAGACTCCAACCAGAATTTATTGGTATTAACAATGGATGATGATTACGTCGGTTGAAAGTCATTGTCATTGCTTGAAGTGGAAGCTGAGGGAAAGATAAGAATATTGGATTAGATATTAAGGAAGAAACTGTCTTCTCCGACCCAAAGGGTCCTCTATTTATCAATGGATCAGATTCAAATGTCATTAAAAAAAAAGGACAAGACAAGAAAACAGATGCATTCTTTCTATAGAAGAGTAAAATTATGAAGATTAATGAAAATAAAGAATGCATTGTTGATAATCGCTGAGCATTATAATCCAGAAATTTCTCATCTAGCAACAGAAGTGTGGGAGCAAAAAATATCATTACATACGCCTCTGAGGGTGGAAATTATGACATGTAAACCTTTCGAAGGCTTGCATTTTTTTTTTATGCTCGGGAGAGACATGATAATATCAGAGCAGTGGGGTATTCGTATGAAGATGTGTGTGAAAGAAAGCAGAAGTCTGTAGTCATTTGCTAAAGGATTATAGTAAGAAAAAAATGATTAAATGATCTTTACCCATAAATGAAACCGAAGAACTTTTGAATGCGCTACAATAATTGAAAAATCTCACAAAAAATTCTAAAGTTAGTTCATTAGCATCGTGGTTGAGCTAAGGCTTGTTTATTAGTGTACTGGGCTGGCCTATTTTATTATTCTTTTAATTTGATTCTTTACATCATCAGCAATTTTTATTCTAGTGCAATGTTTGCCAATTTAGTTTTATTGCAGAACCCTGTGGAGTTCAATAAAAATACAATTGGGAATACTAAATAGACTTTCTATATTTAAAATTAAAATAAAACTTCATTCGCATATCAGAAGTGGTATTTACTTAATTTCTGTATTCAGTTTTTGTCGATTAAAGAAAACGTGGGCTGAAATGAAAATCAGTCAGATTAGCGAAGAATTGCACTGTCATATTTCGATAACAAAAAGAATAAAAGAAAAACAATTACATGTGTCCTATTAAAAGAATTCATCAAATTCTCCCAAATGGATGAATAGGAGAAAAGATACTACCGGGAAAACCTAGAAGGAAATTGATAAAAAAAAATAAATAAATAATCAAGCGCACAAGGGGTATGAACACTTAGAAATTTAAATAACTGGATTGAAAATCTATTGTTCATGGTAGCCTCAATTCGCCTTAGGCGGATGGGGATGATGATGATATATGAAAAATCCACTTTCACATAAATGTGCTAGAAACGAGTAATAAAATGGACGAAACGACATTATGTGCCACGTATCCAAAAACAATTAATACAAAAAAGTAATGAAATTAAAAATTTTTGACTCTCTTAAGTATGAATACTGTTGAGGAACCTGCTTATTACCTCTTGCAGGCCTAGAAAATTCATGCTAGAATTAAAGGCTACTCAATATCTCCAAGTCATGGATAAGACTTACAGAAGACAGCCAATTAATGTTAGTTCTTATACTTCATTGGCCATCATTACTATATTCTATTTCTTTTACACACTCTCTTTTTTTTTTACTATTATTCTGTATTTTTCTTGTTTAGATCAAAATTCAACGTTCACTACCATTTTCATCCACCATTTATTATTATTATTATTATTATTATTAATGACATCTCCATGGAGTCCGCAGAATAATCGTGGGAGGTCCACTTACATTCCGAAAACCAAATACTATCCTTCATTTGCACAATATCTGTTATCCTTTCTTTGAACTCATTCACCGACACAGCACTCACAGTTAACTTAAGCACCCCTATTACTCATTCACCACCCTCCAAGCAAAATATCTAGCTCTCACGCCCTTTTTAACTAAACTATTTCTGAATTCCCAGGAATGACCATTAGTATTCACCATACAAGTCATATACTGAAAAATGTCAATCCTTTAACAACCATAAAGTAACTTATATGCCTTTATCATATCTTCCCCAATTTTCTTCCTATCCGCCAATTTGTTTAATCCACAGATCTTCAATCTATCCTCCAAGGAGCATCCCATAGACCTGCCATCATCTTGGTCACTCGCTTCTGGATCCATTCCATCTCTTCTCCATCTCTAATGAAGCCAGGTAACCAGATTCATACCAAGTAATGGGGGCTGTATCAAATCCTTATAAAGAAGTATAATGACCTCGTTATCTGTGCTTGTTAATATGTTCTTCAATAACCAGATAAACCTATGAGTTATTTTAGTCACTTTTGCATATAGCTTCTGAACTTTAACCTGGAGTTCCCTAGCATCCCAAAATCCCTAGGTCACGTAATTTCTTGCACTTCATTTCCATCAATGCAATAAATAGCAAATAATAATTTCATCCCAAAATGCATAATCTTATACTTGGTCCATATAAGTCATCCTGCAAGTTGACATCATCCTTATTAACTATTGCTCTACCCAGTTTTACGTCATCAGAAAATAACTGAATATTTCCCCCTCACGTTATTTCGTATATCGTTAATGTACAAGTTAAATAGCAGTGGTCCCGAATACAGACCGATGTCACGCATCTTCTCCTGGATTCAACTCCTCCATGAGTTACTCTATGATGTCTATCCATTAGCCGCACTTTTTATCCACGTCACAAGCTTCATATCCAAGTCTATTTGCTCCAGTTTATATAACAATGTTCATCATCCCAAGTATCTATCATTCACCCTCCCATTATATATATTTTTCATTAAAACAATTCATTTATATCTGAATCTGTCTTTATATTCATAAAAATTTATATTTATGTATTTATTTCCTGCAATGAATCTGTCTTTGTTTTAATTATTACGCTTATTAATAAAAGGAGACACTACACACTAAAGAAATAATTAGGGTAATACTTTATTTTATAATATATTTTATAATACTATATTTAATACCTTTCAAGAAATATTGTAAAAAGTTATTCATTATGTTATCATTTCAGATATACCTTGTAATAATTATTATTTAGAGAATAATTAAATGGGTTCAATGCTGCCAAATATTCTTACAGATAAGCTGGGAAGTTTTTTTTTTAAAATAATTTTATTCGTTTAATTAATGTTGAATATAGTATTATGTAAAAGTTTCATTGTTTGACTCACTGGTTATTGCGCATAATGGAAGAATCTTAAAACATAATTCTGGGAACTGGAAAATACCGTATATGTCGGTATTTTCCAGTATAAGACGAGGCCTATTATTTTTAGGTTTTAAGCTTATGTCGGTTGTATGAGACGACCCCCCCCCCCCTCAATTTCTTCTTTCTTGTATTAATGCAACGTTAAGTGTTGTTGTTATATCCGTTATTTTTATATCTATGCATATCCGCTAGTTTTTGCAAAGCATAGATTTAGTATTTACGCGAATTACCTTAATTAAAAGTGATTAGCCCTCAATTTTAATCAATTATCAATTATTATTTTGCATTTTTTTTAAATTTTAGGATTATTAAAATTGTTATCATTTAAAATCATGGAACCAGCAACAAAACGAAGAAAGTATGAAGCTCGATTTAAAATAAGGGTAATTGAAATGGCAAAGCAAACTAATAACTGTGCTGCTGCAAGAAAGTTTGACCTAACCGAGAAGATGGTAAGAGAATGGAGGAAGAAAGAAGATATTTTAAAAAAAATTGCCAAAGAAAAAATGTACGATGAGAACGGGAATCACCCGATGGGTGATCCCATGATCACCGCAACTGGAAAATCAAGGTGCAGAATGAGTATTCGAACAAAGGCAGAATGGTTATCTTGTTACAAGAAATATGATTAGAACATATGCACTAAAATGGTCAAGATCAAGATTGAATCCGGATGAAAGTATAGAATTTCAAGCTACTTCAGGATGGTGTAATCGTTTTATGAACAGACAAATCTGGTAATATGACAAAAACGAAAATTGCTCAAAAACTACCAGCAGATCTTGACCACAAACTTACCAGTTTCCATAAATTTATTATTCAGTTGAGACAAGAACATAAATTTCTATTGTCAAATATTGGAAATATGGATGAAACTCCTATGAGCTTTGATACGATAAGCAATAAAACAGTGGAGTCTAAAGGTAGTAAGAGTGTGCTAGTTCAAAGTATAGGTCATGAAAAAACAAGGTTTATGGTTGTGTTGTCATGTTTGCCTAATGGAACCAAGTTAAAACCAATGATCATCTTCAAATGTAAAACTAAATCCAAGATAAAATTTCCTTCAGGTGCTTTTGTATATTTTCACGAAAAAGGATGGATGGACGAAAATGGTGTGAAATTATGGATAAATAATGTGTGGAACACACAACCAGGCGGTATGATGAAGAAACGCAGTTTATTAGTATGGGATACGTTTCGTAGTCATTTAACTAAGAATACTAAAAGTCTTCTAGAAAACAATAATAAAAAAATTGCTGTTATACCAGGTGGTTTAACTTCTATATTGCAATCAGTAGACGTCTGCTTGAACAAACTATTTAAAGATCACATGCGAGAAGAGTGGAATAATTGGATGTTGACTGGATGATTACAAGTGATGCAGCGCGCATAGATCCACCGTTTGTAAATGAAAAATCATTTACAAACGGTGGATCTATGCGCGCTGCATCACTTGATATTCTGCGCAATTTTGTGATCAAAGCAAAATAAAAGTAGAGACTAATAAAATCATTTAAAAAAGTGTGGTATCTCTAATCTTACGGATGGTACGGAAGATGATCTGTTGTGGGACACTGATGATGATGAAAACGAAATCAGTTCACCGGATTCGAACTGGGATCCATATGACGGTCATTTAAACAATGAATCTGAAGAACTATTTTCAACAGATTATGAAGAAAATTAACATGAAAATTGAGGTTAATAATTATTATTTGTTTTTTAAGACGGTATAATGGAGATATCTATCATCTAATATTATCTATTGTAATATTTTAAATAAATTTATGTAACAAAAAATTAATCTGATTTGTTTATAAACACAGCCTATTTTCTTATATAACGATGTATTGTGACTACCTAAATGTTCATCCAAGAAATTAAGCTTCCCTTTTTATACTCGCCGTATAAGACGACCCATGATTTCGAGGGATTTTCTGTAGTATTTGAGACTTCTTATACGACTACATATACGGTAGTTATTTCCTGATCATATCAAAATGATCTCAGATATCAGAAATATAAATTTACTAAATTATATAACATTGGGCCTCATATAGACTTCATACGATACAACTCTAGACTGTCGCGAAAAAAAAAAGACGTCTATGGATTTGGACAAGTTTAAGATTTACTAAAATAGGCATCAATGAAAAAAAATTAAATAAAAATGGCATTTTCATTTTCATTCCATTGAATAAAATTTAATATTTTCATTTACTAAAATGCAAATATCCTTACACAATACAGAATCGAATATTAGATTAGAAGATATATTACCGGAGCACAGATTTATTATAAGAAGATCAGAATTCAAATATAATATTGAAATTAGAAAATATACTATGGAAGTATAAGTTTATTATTGGAAAATATTAGGGAATAGATTTATTATTAGAAAACCGAAATTCAAATACAACACTTATCCTTATAGTGCTTATAAGGACTGGCTTAAAGGGGCGAAGCAAGAATGCTTTTCATCTTCTCCGTTATCTGTAGAGGACAATGTGTGGATAAGGTGTTATTGAGCTATTAAAGCTCTGATCATGGCAGGAGGGGACCAGCAATAGACGAGCCTCAGTTAGAACTTCATTCATTGGCTACAGCATTGCCATCCATTACCCTCCAAGGGTATTAATCACCTTATGTATAGGTAAAGCGGGCTCTAAAAATGAAACGATCCTGAAAGATCGCCAAAGTCAGCGTTGTTCCACTCAATGACAGGCTCACCCCATCACCGAGAAGAACTTCTCAGCATTGGCTCTACCCAGTCGCAGGCTCGCCCCACCACCAAGCAGAGCCATAATCTCAATGGTGGCCCCACTCAGAGACAGGCAAAAATCTACTTCCAAGCGGAGTCTCAAGGCCAGATTCGCCCCGCACCGGTTTCCGCCCTCATTGGGATCTCATCAGTGAGTAGGTAGACCTGGAATATTAATCGCTGCATCTCACGGTCGATTCTCCACCCGAAATCGTTGGGGTGTGTCCTTATCCTTATAAGGACTGGCTTAAAGAGGCGAAGCAAGAATGCTTTTCATCTTCCCCGTTATCTGTAGAGGACAGTGTAGGGATAAGGTGTTATTGAGCTATTAAAGCTCTGATCATTGCAGGAGGGTAACAGCAATAACCGAGCCTCAGTTAGAACTTCATTGGCTACAGCATTGCCATCCATTACCCTTCAAGGGTATTAATCACCGACTATGTAAGTAAAGGTGAAATCTCAAAAAATCGGACGATCTCTAGGCCACTCCCTAGTGGGCGAAAGATCATCCATATCTCAGCGTTGGTTCCACTCAGCGACGGGCTCCCCACCACCAAGCAAAACCGCTCAAATTCCGAAGAAAATAATTCACCGACAAAGCCCCTCAGCGGGCCGTGCCGGAGAACACCTACCCCGGAGACTCAAATTGCTCCCTTAAGGCAACAACCTTAAGAGAGCGAACTCAAAAACTCACGAATTTCATCGCCCAAGGGGGTAACAGCAACAGCCGAACCTCAGTTAAACTTCATTGGTTCAGCATTGCCATTCATTACCTCCAAGGGTATAAAATCAATCACCGCATCTCACGGTCTATTAATCAACATCTCCCCGTTGAGGTGTGTCCTTATAGTCCTTATACGGACTGGCTTAAAGGGGCGAAGCAAGAATGCTTTTCATCTTCCCCGTTATCTGTAGAGGACAGTGTATGGATAAGGTGTTATTGAGCAATTAAAGCTCTGATCGTGGCAGGAGGGTAACAGCAATAGCCGAGCCTCAGTTAGAACTTCATTGGCTACAGCATTGCCATCCATTACCATCCAAGTGCATTGGATTGAATGAATCAATCACCGCATCTCACGGTCGATTGATCCCAACAATCTGATCCAACCCCGTTGAGGTGTGTGGACGTCTTTGTTCTATTTTAAATCCACACATAATATAATAATTATGGTTTTCAAAGAGAATTTTGCCTTTTTTGCTTTTTTCTTCATTCTTATAAAAATAGTTTATATATATAAGATTTCTCCTTATATTTCTCCTTAGTATAAACTAATTAACGTAGAAATAGTATATACATCGTATGAATCGAATTCCTATCTGCTAACAGCCGACAAAATGCTATGCATTCATTAAAACGTATGTATTTTTTTTTAATTATTTCTTCTTCATCTGGAAATCCTGATCTAGGGACTAAAGATGGAACTTTTTTCAAGTCACTTCATGCCTCCAGTAAGCAAGGCAGTGGTCTCGCGCTGGGAGATGAAATTCATCTACCATCTCAAGACAGTTACAGGCATCCATGGTGAGATTAGAACCTACGGCAGGTTGGTTGATGAGCGGATACGCTCATAGAGGGTAATGAAATGGGTTCCAATGCTGAAACCCATTAGTATCAAGTTGAGATTAAATATTTTCTTCTCTTACGTGAGGATAATTTATTACACACTTATACACTTGAATGCTTATTATAGTAATGAGTTTATTTATTTGTTTAGGAATTTATTTATATATTTGTAAGAGAATATTTATTATATAAATATGCATAGTGAATAGCCTGAAATATTTTTGAGTAATTGATTGATAAATTTATATTATGATGGGTGAAACTTTTGTTAGTTAGTTATTTTAGCTACCTTGTAATGACTGGTCAAATGAGAATTCAGATAAAAGATCCAGAGATATTTACGTAACAGCCAGAAATAATTAAAAAAAATTTAACGATTCAGCCTCTGCACATGAAAAACTAAAATGAAGTATAGGTTAAGATCAAAAAATATCAACTTCTATGTGATTTCCCCCCCCCTACTACTGTAATAATACAGAGCAATAAGGCAAAGAGGCTGAGCTGCCATCAACACAGAATTTTTGGCATCGTAGTGTAGCGTAGTGCAACTTTTCAGAATTGCAGTGTTTATGATTAGTGGTGCCTTCAAGTAGAAATAAAGATAGATTCTCTAATCCAGGTATGTCCCTTGGCATACAGAGAACATTACCGATGGAGCATATTAACGCTAGAGCTAAATATACGACAAAGAGACCTAGTTTAAATAGAACTCCTCAGTAAGAAAAATAAGCGTAAGAGATAGTCTTTCATACCGTTCAAATTAAGCGGGACTTATTATAATGACAAACGCACCATCATTAGCATATCAAAAGCCAGCACAACATTACTCGCATCACTGAAACCGTAGAATAAACTAAAGAATCTAAACAGAGAAAATAAATTTGAATCAGGTAGTAGTTGATGATGAATTGCAAACTCTTTTACCCTAAGGGAGGCGAAATACTTCCAACTTTGTTCTCGCAAAATATCCTGTCAGTATGAGATGTTATACAACAAAGGTTCATTAAAAAACTGGTGAACAAATAGAACTTAATTTGGCTGATGATATTTTTGAATTCTTCGTATAATATAATAATATTTTCGATGAAAATTTGGCCTCAAGCTTCCTTTATATGTGTGTGTGTGTGTGTGTGTGTGTGTGGTATTGATATAGACCATCGGTTCCAACCGGTGGTACGCGTGCCCCCGGGGGTAGGGTGCGTGCTGGTCCGTTCAGGGGTACAAGAAAAATAATCAGTAATGGCGTGATAATCAGTAATTCCTTTTTTTCCACTATTTTACGAGACATTAAGATAGGTACTGAACAAAAGTGTCAGTATTTAAAAACAGCTATTTTAAAACCAAGGGGGGGGTACAATTTATAGAAATGGATTTAAAAGGGGTACACAAGTGGAAAAATGGGAACCACTGATATAGACTAAATAAATAAATGCAGCCTCGTGTATTTCACCTTATTTTCCTCATCTTATATTTAATGGAAATTATTATAAAAATTCGCACAATATTTTATGCTATTAGAATGGTGTTTTAGTTATCACAGCGAACCCGGAAATATTTGTAATATTGAAGATATTAATAGTCATTTGATAAAAATATCTTCGATTTTTGTTTTCACTGTTGTCTTCTTACAGCTTTCTAAAATTTCAAGTGTTATAAAAGTAGTAGAGTTCATTCTACCTCAGCATAAATTCGAGAAAAAAAAATTACAGAAAGATTTTCTATACTCTACTTGTGATTCGCTGTCGTGATACTTAACTCTTTATTCAGATATTTAGATTAACTAAATTGATCAATGAAAACTACTTTTTTTTTTTTTGGAAAGTAATAGTTTTAAAAAATCCAGTAAGCATAGTTTCTGGTCTATGCTAGAAAACTATATTCAGCTTTAAACAATAGTTGGTGAAATACATGTAAAACAAGCTGTTGCTTTATGATCGAACAATGTTTATTTTTAAACTCGAAATCAAAACAGCATATGAAAACTGAAAAACAAAATGAACTCAAAGAATAACCTGAACATAACAAGCGAGAGTTCTTAAAAGAACTAGGAGATGGACTGAGTCCTTGACACTTTATCCCGTCATCTGAATGAAGAAAATCTGTGTGGATTAGCTGTTAATGAGCTAAAAGCTTTAGTCATAGCTGGGTAACGGCAATAGCCGCGCCTCAGTTAAAACTTCACTGGCTGCAGCATTGCCATTCGTTACCCTGGAAGTCTTAAAAAGAACAATTCTCTCCCCTCATAGCAAGCGAGAACTTTGAACTTTGAACTTAGTTGGTTGATGGACTGAGTCCTTGACTCTTTATCCCTTCATCTGGATTTTAGATTGTGGGTGATGAGATTATTGTGGGTAATTTACCCGCTCATTGTGAGCATTTAGGCTGTATCAGCTTTCTCTTGCGATGGAGGATTTCGGTTTTTTATGTTTGAAACGATCTGAGGGCTTGTAGTCCGCTGTCTGTCGAACTAGCTGATTTGGGTGATTATCCGTGATTGTGAAGAATTTCTCCGCAATGCTGGTCATGTAGGTCTTAATATCTGGAAGATTGACTTCTTGATGTAACTGGATGTTTCTGATGAACCATGGGGCATTAAATGCCATTCTTAGGCATTTATTCTGTATTATCTGTAAGTCTGTTGATGTTGCTTTTAGTCGTGTGACCCCAGGTTGGAGAGGTGTAAGTTAGTTGTGGTCTGATTACCGATTTGAAAAGGAGGATTTTGTTGCTTATGTTTAGGAAGCTGTTCCTATTCAAAAGTGGATATAGCTGTGCTATAGTCTGACGTGCCTTAGTGGCAACACTATCCATATGTGACTTGAAGTTTAGACGTCTATCAAGATGAACTCCCAGATATTTGGTAGAATTGCGCCAAGGGATGATTTTACCAAACATTTGTATGCTTGTATTTGGTTCTGCTTTACGTCTGGTGAAAAGTACTGCAGAGCTTTTGTATGGATTAATTGCGATACGCCTTTTGGTGTACCAATCCTCCAATTCATTGACTGCTCTCTGCAGCTTGATTGTGGCCAGGTGTGGACGGAGGGATCTGGCTATAATGATTGTGTCGTCGGCATACAGAGCGGTGATAGCTGGAGACAGTTTGGAGAGATCTGCCATGTATATGGAGAAGAGTAGGGGAGATAGCAGAAAGCCTTGAGGGACTCCGGCCGTGATTCTCCTCTCTGTGGATCTGAATACCGTTGAGTTTTATTTTAAATTTTCTGTTATTTAGATATGATTTGATAAGTAGAACTAGTGCCAATGGAATACCAACTTCGTGTAGTTTAAAAATTAGTTCATGATGCCACACTCTATCAAATGCCTGAGTGATGTCCAGGAAAGAGTGTTGGTGCTATATATATATATATATATATATATATATATATATTAGGATAACCAAGCAATTTTATATATATATATATATATATATATATTAGGATAACCAAGCAATTTTATATGCTTGGTTATTTTAGCTCCTAATCCCAAGTGTGCAAACAATTAAGTTTGCGCCTGAAACAAAGTTCAAGTCTAAAGATGGTACAACACCAGGGCAACTCATTGTAAAGGTGGTTAAAGCTTTGATCACTATTCTTAGTATTTTCCCATAATGTAAAGCACATCTCACTAGAAGATGTATACTGCAATGCATTATACATCATAGAATTATATAATGCATTGCAGTATACATCTTCTAGTGAGATGTGCTTTACATTATGGGAAAATACTAAGAATAGTGATCAAAGCTTTAACCACCTTTACAATGAGTTGCCCTGGTGTTGTACCATCTTTAGACTTGAACTTTGTTTCAGGCGCAAACTTAATTGTTTGCACACTTGGGATTAGGAGCTAAAATAACCAAGCATATAAAATTGCTTGGTTATCCTAATATACAATATACCCAAGTTAAAAATTTATTCCCATATATATATATATATATATATATATATATACAAGCTAGAACAACAACAACAACGTTACTGGCTTGCTGGGTGAAGCATAAAATGCTTTTTATTTTCCCCTTTATCTGTATCGAGAGGCTTGATGGGGTGGGGGGGTGTTGTGAGTCTTATGCTCGCACTTTGTGAACTATGGAATTAGCTCTGTTCTGCTGAAAGCAGGATTGCCTTGGGTCTTTTATGTTTGCAATAGTCATGTTCACCATAACTGGAAGCTTGTCTGATTAGTGGGTTGGGATGAGAGTGTGCCTTGCTGAAGAACTTTTCCGCATGGTCAAGCTAGAAACATCTCTCTTACATTCTAGTATGAGACTTATATCAGTAAAATAATGGTAGTTTTATATTTTCTTATATTACTTAGTTTTTTTTAAAGATATTATTTAAAGTAAATTAAACATATACATTTTGATAATAATAAAATATTTTTATATAATATAATTTTTGTGACGCCCGACAAATTACGACAGAAAGAACAATTTGTTTGAATAGGAAATGGTAAATTTGTAAAACTAATGAAAAAAGCACAATAAAAGTTATAAAGTAATGTTTTAATTACATTGAAAATACAAATATATAGAAAATACAGTCTTTTTTTTTAATAAAAAAAAAAGAATGTTATAGATCTATTAAAGAAACAAAAGTTATTGAATTCATGTTATCAACATATTTCAATAATTATCATACGGTTCAAGCCCTGATAGCTAATTAATGTACATTAATTCTAATGATCAATTGATTAATTACGATATTTTATATTTCAATTCACACTCTTATCCTAGATTAATTGGGATATCTTGTGACAAAGATGCGATAATTTTACGCCAGTGTAGACTATGCAAATACAAAAAAAAAAAAAAAAAAAAAAATGAGAGAAAGTGTTCAGATATTTATATAATTTCGACAATTTTACTGCGTCAAAACGCATGATTCTTTATATAAATGGCCGTCAAGCATTTCACTTTTAACCAAAATGAACCAATAAACCAGAAGGATCTCAGATAAGAAAAGTGTATATTAGATCTAAGGCGAATTTTTTATTTATTTTTTTTTCATCCTGTGCTGCCGTCTGGTTTAATTACATCATTTCTTTCGTACACCCACTCCTGATGAAAGAAAAATTGAAAACTTCTTGTTTAAGGCCATATTGGAACCAGAGAATATGTCAACGACACTCACAGCAGCTCCGTTGCTATAGCAACCGGGTGTACTGCAGAGTAGATGATGCTACAACTCAGAAAAGTGTCGTTAAATTAATATTTCCACTGATTATAAACATGCTCACCGTATTACAAGACAGCCCTACCGCTGTTCACTGGCTACACCACTAGTCCTAACACTGCAAAGATCTAATGTCCAAGATTTATCGATCCAATACAGATAAATGGTTACTGTTTGCCAAATGGTGTCGCTGTTATCGCACAAATACTGTGATATTTATCTCTGTATTTACGGTTGTGAAATTAATATGATTGGATTAATATGGTGAAATGAAAAATAGTGGGCAGCCTGTGTAATATGCAGATTATCAGGTGATCAAAATATCGCTGGATAGTAATGAATTTCTAATATTAATAATAATAATAAAGCGTAATTCCCAGAAAATTTTACATCCGTTGTTTCTTCTTTTATTTGTTTTTTCCACTTGATATTTTGAATATTAGGCTATCAGAGATACTGGAATTTTAAATGCACAAATAAATAGCTTTGTTTATAGCGTATTGAGCAGTTCTTTTAAAGCAAGCTGCTACCCGTCCCCTCCATAACAATGAATCGACTCAACCTACCTTGCTAATGGCCCTGATCTCTTGGCCCTCTGGCTTAGAATTCTTTCCACAACTGCTAGATTTCCACTCCTGGCTGCTTCTATAAGTTCTTGCTCCTTCCCCATTGTAACCCTGACGCGCTAGCACGCGCCAGAGACAATTTCACATTGTACAATATATAGGCTCACCGTTTGGCACTGGCGTCCATTTTGGAGTGCTTTAGTAGCTGTCGTCGACCGATGAACGAGAGGATTGTACGGGTTGCGGTAATCGGTCGATATTTCTTCATAATGATCAAAGATCACCGAGTAAAAATTTATCGCTTAATTTTATTATCTTCCTCTGATTGCAATGTTATTTTGATGTTTGTAGGTATTGCTAGGATTTTGATAAATAGGAAACTCTTGGGATTGTACGAAACTGCGGTTACTGACTAGATGAATACACAGAGCCTTCATTCAGCTCCCGTAACCTTGACAACTGGTGCCGGCTCAGTGCAGAGAAAAGAGAGCGGCTTGATGCAAATGGCGAGTTCACGTATAGAAAAACCAACACTTTCTCTTTTCATTTTTTTTTTAAAATAACGAAATGGAAATATCTCTTTCACTTAGATAAATCAGTATTTTTTAGTACATTTTACCTATTAATGGAAATAGTACTGTCACTGTGTTTCTTCTGTTTTCACCATCTGAAAATTAACAATAGGATTACAGATTCTTTGTTGATGCTCACAATTTGATTTTTTCGTAACTGGTAAGATGATCTCAGGATGTTAAAAAAAAAACAGTTCTCTTACCGATATAGTTTTTAAATAGTTTTTACTGCTACAAAACATGAAAAGGTAATGTTAAAGAGTAGATATTGCATATTTATTTAATTTAAATAATAATATCATTTTGACAAGTTCTATATTATATTAAAGTTAGCAGTTAACTTCATAATTAATAATTAATTATGTTAAAGTTAACTACTGTAGTATAATATATATATATATATATATATATATATATATATGGATTTAGCATATTACTAACTTGTTGTACTATACACTATTAATATATAGGACTGATATTAGTATATATGGGATTGATATAAGAAACACAAAAATATCATTATTAATATATTATATTAATGTTATTATTACATCAAATCTCCTAACTGCTAATATAACATACAGAGATTACCAAAGTTAGGTCCCATATACCAATCACAATATGTTTTATTTTATTTTTTTTTCAGATTGTAGTTTCGTGGTATTGAAATTAACGTAAGAAAAAAGTGAGATTAACGAAATTACATTATACTTTCTTCTTTTCTTTTTTTTTCTGAGATTATTCATATACGTATGCAAGATATTGGTCCAATGAACACCCCCATTGTGTGTAACGGAAGGGTATGTACAACTTGATCCAAGAATTATGGTGTGGAGACAAGGTAGAATACATTAATGGGTCCATATTTCTTTCCCAAGATTGTAATAGCTGAAACCTACCTTCGTATGCTGCAAACATTTCTGATGCCTGAATCCGATTCAGGCATCAAAACGAGCTTGTGGGCAGAACACAGCAGCTATTTTGTTTCAGCAAGCTTGGGCTCAGCTCAGCCATATTTTTCAATTAAATCCGGATCTTTTTTTTTTTTTTTTTTGCAAGAAACATTTCTAAGAAAATGAATTGGACGACGTGGATCTCCTTAAGTGGATATCGAGGTCTCCGGACCTAATTCCTTTGGATTATTGTTATTTGGCCACCCGAAACAGTCGCATATGTTAATCGACATAGAACAACAGACGATCTACAGGAGACTGTTTGCAAACATAGGAGAAAATGTTACTGTAATTAAGAATGTTCAAAGATCATGTGTCAAGCGAGTAAGGAATTGTTTAGATGAAAATGATAACCAATTCGAACATTTAATGTAATTCATATAATAAATTATTTATAGACCTGACATTTGCTATATCCTGAATATTAAAATTGTATAATATTTATAATATACAAGTACTAAAATAATAATGTAGGGTTTATTGTATTAATAAATTAAAAACTTAAGATTATATACCTACTACGATCTTGCATTCTTAAAGAACAAGTAAAAATACATTAATATTCTTTTTTACAAAAATTGTTAAATAACACCGATTATTATTTACTTAATAATAATAGTAATACACATTAATATTAGTTATTAATGTTAGCCTTATCTAATGTTAATAATTTTTATGTTTATACATCCATTCATATTAACTCTTATTTCTATTCTTAATGATCAAATTATTATATTCTTTCTTAAACCTCCTCTTCTACCTTTTACGCTGTGACGAGGTTTTTTATTCTCAACCGCAACCGTCTCGCGGATAAGGTGATTTGCTCTATGCTTCCCGGTGTATCCTTTGTCTCCAGATGAGTGTGTTCACGGGCAGGTTCTAAATGTTGGATGTGTTTTTCACTGAAAAACATACAGCAATGCCACTTTCACTTTTATTATAAATATTGCTATAACTTAATATTACCTGAGCTGGTGAAACTGTTCTACTTCTTTCCTTATTAAACTTTTTCCCCCCTAGTATATTCAGTGGTATATCCAAGCCATTTTGAAACATTTTACACGCCTCAGAGGCTGAGAACTTTGGTCGTTCTTAGAAATGTTATCGTAAGTGATTTTTTCTTTTTATTAAGATATTTTATTTTCAACCATCATCTGGAATAATAAGAGATAAAGAAGATCAAATCATAATGGAGATTTGCAAAGTTGAACGAATGCTTTTAAGGATTATTTAACGCGTGGAAAGTTGCAGAACGAAGTTTATCGAGAAGATAATCTTTCAACTTTAAAACTAATTGCAGATTCAGTGAAGGTTATATAATAAAGGAAATGACGTCATTAGAAATATAAGGGTCTAAATTCAACACGCTATTCGAAAGAAGAATGTTAACTGAAATTTATCCCGATTTCAGCGAATTGTAGTTAACATTATTTTACAATGTGCACGTGTATATTTACACACATGCACGAGCACACACACACACACACACACACACACACACACACACACACACACACACACACACACACACACACACACACACACACACACACACACACACACACACACACACACACACACACACACACACACACAATTTGAAATAACAATATCCTCAGATATAAATGCGAATATGATAAGTAACTATTATTATTAATATTATTACATGGCACGGAATCTCAAGGGCTCATCGAAATACTACTATTATACATATACTATACACTTTCATCGATCCGCTGTTTACATCTTACGTCTATTCAATGGTCGGTTTGCCCGTTTTTTAGGATTTAAAAATAGACTTTCATTAGCAACTCAACTAAATGAGACTCAACTAAAAGCTGTATAAAGATTTCTCGCGTCGCGACGAGAATCTAACCGTGATCTAAATATATAAATAATATATGTAATTATAAATGAATGTAATAATAGCCTTCGTGGTTGGTCGAGTGGCTAGTGCATCCGTTCTCCAACTAACAGGCTACTGGTTCGAATCTGACCGTGGGCATAATAAATGTTTGTGATTGTTTTTAAGGAGCCTCCGTAGCTCAGTCGGTATAGACAAAGCCCTTTGGTCTGAAAGACCTGGGCTCGATTCCCATCCTTGACGTGAGGAACCTTTATCTGATCTCTTTCGACTAAAAGTGAGTTAGCCAGACTTATACGAAGGCAGGAGGTTTTCTTCACCGGGAAACTTGGGTTTTTCGTCCCCACAGAATAGGCAAACTAGCCCGTGAACACACGCATCTACAGACATAGGACTCATCAGGAGGCATAGGGCCAACCACCTTATACGCGAGACGGTCGCAGTTGTGAAGACCCCACCTAAAGAACCTCAATGGTTCGTAAAAAAGCTAAAGACAAGACAATCATGGTACTCAAGACTGTTCAATTCTCAAACTTCCTTTTAATCTCGTAATAGCTATAGTTACCCATCCATGTCCTTAAACCATCAACCCAAGGAGTTGTTGATCTACCAAATATTCGTCCCTCTAATTTCCCTTCAGTATTTCCAGAGACATTTCCCTTGCTGATCCTCTTAATATGTGTCCTGCCATCTCGCACTTTCTCATTATGAGATCTTCCACTTATTCAGCTTTTTCGGTGCCCAATTAACTTCAATGCCTCTTCATTATTTTTTTCTCCTTCCCAGAAATCTTCGGTGATCTCCTAAACACTACTTGTCAAAGGCCTGCAATTTCCTGATTATGGATTTTGTACATGTCCACGTCTCACATCCATAGTTCAACGTGGATCACAGATAGATGGAATAAATTTGTTTATTTATTCCTGAGGTCATTTAGTATTCCAAAATGCTTCTTTTGCTTTGGCTATTCTTGACTTTATTTCCATAACTGCTGTACCCTCTTCTATAAATCATCACTCCTAAATAATTATAAGCATTTAATACTTTGTATAAATCCCGTTGATATTCTTAAATTTATGTTTTGTTGATGGTTTTTTTTTACTTATTATCATACTACTTGGTTTTAGCTGTAATTAATACTAATCCATAATTCTCACTCTTTTTGATTAGTATTATCACCACATTTTTAATTACTATTTTTGACTTAGTTCTGAATACCGTATCACCAGGAAATCGTATATCAAGTGAATATACGAAACCGAAGACTGGTATAACAAATCAATTTGCAATTTTACCAATCCTTTCGTAAGGCGAGACATCATTCATAAATTACACCTAATAAAATACCTTCTGTGATTTCTATGCCTACATTACGAGTATATTAAAATAAAAATAACGAGAGCGAGCGGGAAGCGCAAAACTTCGTAAGGATAGCACAAAATAAACATTTTGAAAAGAGGTTTTCGGGCATCGACTTATATATACAGACATATATACAGGGTGGTTCAAAATTTCACGTATAAACTTTGAGGGGAGGTAGAGAACATCGAAATCAACCATATTCACATAGGAAAGCATGACCGGAAACGCCACCGGAATTTACTAATAGGGACACAAAGATACAGGAATAACACAAGGCAGTAAGTAGTGTTAAAAACTTTATTAGGCGTAACTGAACAGTTCAATAGCAGTTGGATACATAATATGGTAAACGAGGGGTATGACTGCCATCTCAGCGTTCGTAAAACGACGCATGTTCTCCGTACGACGTCGAAAGCTTGAATGAGGAAGCCCCAGTTGCTCAACTGGCGAACAGCGCCACCTATCACTTTCGGGTATATATATATATATATATATATATATATATATATATATATATCAAATGAGAATGTATGTATATACAAACATACATTCTCAAACTTTTTTTTTATCATCGCGATAACATGACTAACATTCCATCATATATATATATATATATATATATATATATAAATTTTATTAATTAATTAATATATTAATTAATTTTTATTATAAATAATATGGTGTATTTAAAAATTTTAATTAAACTATGATAAATGGAAAGGTTTTGGTAATATTTTAATGGTTTTGTATAGAATATAATAGCAAAAAAGCATTATAGCAATAAATTATAAATTTCACTTGCAATATTATTATTATTATTATTATTATTATTATTATTATTATTATTCCTGACACCTCCAAGGAGTTCGAAAACTCATCGCGGGAGGACACACACACATATATATAACGCTTGAAAATGCATACTTTGTGAATATCCACACACACACACACACACACACACAATGTTCCTGTCGAACTCATGACAATTTTCTGTCAAGGTTGGGCAGGCCTATTCACTTGTTTAAGTATTTTCTCGAGAAAACAGGTTGTCATAATATAAGTTATATTATGACAACCTGTTAAAAGTAAAAGTAGTTTAGATATAAACTACCTTTATTATATGACTTTTTCCACGAATTTTTTTAGCTATAATCATCGTTTTATATCAATAACAAAATTCAACGTTTCTGTAATTGTGTTATCATTGAACATACACTTTATACATATTGTTTAAAACATACCGTAATAAAAAAGCTTAATGAACTAATAAACAAAATAATTTAAAATTATATTTTAAAAAAATTGATTTAAAATCGCTAAATTAATGTTAGAAATGGATTAGTTAATTAGTAACACCATTTAATAATTTGCATATTTTCTACTGTTATATATTACGTCAGAATTTTCATACTTAAAAGAAACAGACCTTGAGAATGTTTGGGTTGTGCTGTATTACTGTATCTTTAACTGAGTCAGAACTTCTCATGAGACGATGAATACCGACTATGGCATCGTCGTTTAAACGCATGGAATCATGGAAGCACAAAATTATATAATTTCTAGCATTCGTATATTAATGAAGGGTTATATACTTTCCAAATGGCCTGTAGAAGTCATTTGTATACAAATATTCCCCAAACTCTTGTTATTCTAGCTCAGGTTTGTGAATGCTCTTGGCCTTTTGAAAAGGTCCCTTGCAAGAGTCGGTGTCATCAGTATTGAATTTTCATTTATAATTACATTTTTTTTTAATATTATGTAATTATCTAATTCTGCGATTATAATTATTTTTATATATTTGATAAATGTAACGTTCAAAATATGAGGCTTCGGTCATACCCTCCCCCCCTTTCTATATCTGGTATTGCGAACTGAGTGATTATAGAAACCTATCAGGAAAGCAGAAGTGGGAATGAACATAATCATACATAACGTGTCAAAAGTATGATGCAGTTGAATTACAAGTATTGTGCATATATAAATAATATGCACATATACTTGTATATTTGTTTTAATATACTGTTATAGTGAAACAACAGTTTGCTAAACATAAAAAATTTTTTCGTTTTTGTGTGAAGTTTTAACTCTCTCTCCCTATCTCTCTCTCTCTCTCTCATTTGAAAGTTCGTCTTCTCAAAAATAAAGTTGCACCTCTAGATTACTAGACTTTATCCTACCGTGCAGATGCTGCTCGACAAGATACACGATCTTTTTGACACATTTAAAGAAACAATAAGAAAATCCACAACAGGTGATAACGAGATCAGAATTTTAAATTGTCCCAATTTTATATATTTTTAAATTAATAAGTCATTATAGTTTAAATGTGAAAATTACAGAAGTATTTCCTAACTGAGTGTTTCTGGTAAGATTTATGCAAGTATACATGAGAAACTGCTAAGAAAAATTGTGGAAGGGAAGTTTGGTGAAGAACAAGCTGGATTCAGGCCAAATAGAGGTTGCCGGGATCAGATTTTCACTTTAAGACAAATACGAGTAGTTGAGAAATCTTGGGAATATAACAAGCATTTGTATTTAAGTTTTGTTGATCTGGAAAAGGCATATGACAAGGTGCTAAGAGAAAAGCTACTCAAAACGCTACAGTTATATGGTGTCAATAGGTCTAAGTATTGCATTATATCAAGCAATACTCAGTATTGCTTGATATAATGCAACTGTATTTCAATTGTAATTTCAATTGTTGACTTACAACTTTATTTCAGTTGTAAGTCAACAGTTAGAATTGAAGGAGATACAGGAAGATGGTTTGAAGTAAAATCAGGCGTACGACAAGGGTGTACATCATCTCCGCTGTCATTCATCCTCTATATGGATCACATTATGAAGGAAAGTGGTATTAAACCTGATATCAAAATTGGAGACATTAATCTCAGCTTTATTTTATACGGATGGTGTTATACTTTTAAATAAATCCAGTACAAGGTTACAAGAGTCCCTGACTAAATTGAATAACTGATGAAATAAATGTCGTATGAAAATCTGCAATAAAAAGACAAAGACAAGGCAAATAGGCAGAAATATTGAAAACAACCTCTGTATCCTGAATGGTGAAGGTATAGAAGAGATAAAACATTTCAGCCCTTTAATATTCTTTAGGCAGAATATTTAGTGAAGATGGTTAATTAAATATGAAATTAGATAACAAAATTAGTAAAGCTGGTATGGTAGGAAGTCAGCTGAATAAGGTTATATGGAATAAGAAAGAAATTAGTCAAACCAATTTTAACTTATGGATCTGAGAGCTGAGTTAGAAATAAAACACTTGATCAAAGACAAGAGACCTCTGATATGAGAGTTTTGAGAAAGATTAGTGGAGTGAGCATCAATGGTATTATCATATTAAAAATGTGGATATCAGAAAAGAGCTCGCCGTTGTTAGCATCCAGGGATGTGTTAGCAGAGCTACTCTCAGGTGGTATAGTCACTTAAACAGATTGAGAGAGGAAAGATTAGCAAAACAATTGTTCTTTCTTCCCACCAGGTTGGCAGGAATAAAGACTTGGAGAAGACCAAGAGGTAGATGGATTAATGCAGTAAAAAGCGCCTTTAAAGACAGAAATATAAGATCTGATAATGTTGAAGTCTTGACAGATAACAGATTCGTTTCGCTGAAAATTATTGATCGGAAGTCAGTAATGGTGTAACTTTTTTCATGTAGTACTATCATAATTATCCTGTACACTCCCCCTCTCTAAGGGTATATATCAGGAATTTTATTATTATTATTATTATTATTATTATTATTATTATTATAGTTTAAAATTTGTCAAGAAATGATATAAACGTACTAAAATTTAATAAAAAAAAGAGTTTTATCTATTGTTTTTATTAGTATTTATCATTCACTTTTTTTATTATAGTTTTTTATTTATTGTTAGGTTAATAAGCAAAAAAATTATCGATTACATAAATTAATTGAATTCTTGAGAAAATGAATAGCAGTTTGTAACGGCAGCATGATAAAATAAAATTAATAATATACTAATTATTATTTAAATACAGCATAATAAAATACTATAGAATACAAATACTGTATTAATTAAAAAAAGTATATTATTTTCTTAAATTGAAATAGGCTAATTTATCTTAAATAAATCCGATCCATAATTCGGTTATCCTGATTTAGAAACTAAACATGTTTTTTTTTTCCCTTATAGTTTGAAGCCGTTAATAAAAGAAGTGGTGACGGTGGTATCACCCGGTTAAAATAATCTACCACCTTCAGACTTTGTAAGCGTTTAAAAAAAAATTAAAAAAAAAAACTGCTTCGTAATTAGAATGCAGTTGTTCCAGTAAAATAAATCAAGGACAACTCAGTGTCTATTGATTGCCACTGCTGGAGAAACTCTTTGAATTATTTGTTATGTTCATAAGTATCCAACGAAGGGATTCATCAAAGTTATGTAACACCTTCTGGGAAACGAAAAAAGAAAGAAAAGTGTTAAGCGATTTATGAAGGCATTCTAACACTCTCCAGTTTCACACAATGACTGAAACGCAAGACCAAACTGGTGCCTTGCATTGGGCAACTGTGGCTAATCCTTAATTAGACCTCATATGTAATTAACTGAAGACATATTTTTAAAGTCGGTATATATTTTTCATCTGTTTCGCTAATTGGTTTAAAAACATGCAACAGCATCTTTTAATGTATAAAATACAATGAACCAACATCCAATAATTCTTCGTATTGCAATGGCAATTGGTGAATTGTTTATAAATATAAAATTGTGTCCTCGTCGTACTGTCACCTAATTTTTAACTGGTTTAAGCGTTTTAAATGACTAGAAAATAACTTTTTTTTTCTTATTTGTACACAAGGGATAAGGGGGGGGATTTAATATGATTTTAAACTTTTTGTCTTTGTAATTCGAAAAGCATTTTTATTAAAAAAAAATCTGACCTTTTTTATTCTTTTATTTTGTAGGGAATAACTTTATAAAAAATCTTTTGCTTACAGCACAGCGATATTTTTAATAGCTTCTGAGATATTTTAATTCAATGTTTACTCCGCCAATCCAATAGTAGCTATTTAACAACCACCATAGTCCAAAGTACTGTTGAGTCATGACTCAGACAGTACTGTGGCTTGATCTTCAACCTGAATTTGCTGGCTAGTGCAGTTCTATGTTTATTCTGCACTTTCATTCCGTTCTTATTAATAATAACACTAATCATAATGTTCCTTTCTTGGTCACAAGTTTTTTTTTTTTCCAAAGCAAATATAGCGTTAATCGGCTGGCGTACTTAATTTTTACTACCCTTTTTCGGGTAGTAAAAATGAAAGACATTTTCTATTATACATAATAGCATATGCTCGGAGCAGGACTACTAATTTATGGATCTAGTGATAGTGGCTCTAATGATGCTAAAGGAATAAATCAATCAGGAAATGTAATCAATATTAGGTACTACGAAAGCACAATCTCGTAGAAAGAAAACAGAAATGTAATATCATATAACTACTAAAAATGTTATGAATGTCACAACTGGACTATTACCAGTCACTCATGAGTTCTTTTAAATAGATATGCTTAAATTTACCTAAGCTAAATTTAAGCATATCTATTTAAAAGATTTCCGGATTATTTAAAAGATTTCCGGATTAAGGATATCCGGATTTTGAATAGAAAAGCATACCTTTCTCTGATCCTAAATTCTCCGATCCTACGTAAAATAGGCAAACCCCCCTGAGAAAACATGCCCATATCAATTGACATAATACATTGGCCTAGTTATTTAAGCTATAGTTGCAAGAGCATAGCTACTGGCGCTGTATGCCCAAGAATTGAGTTAACACGTCTCATTACTGGATTATTTTTAGAGGGTCACATACCACAGGCATCATTATCTTCTACAGTAAGGATAGTATGATACTGAACTTTTTTTGGAGTCTATAATAATGGAAGTGAGTATGAAATTACTGGTTTCTATTTGTACACTTGCGATGATCCGTGTTTTCTTTTTTTTATTATTTTAATTCCAGTAATTCTAATTTCTTTTTTGATTAATGAAGCCTCAAACATCAGCTGCAAACTCCTCAATGCCACATCATTCTGAAGGCGTTAGCTCCCAGTATCCTGATGGCGACTCTACTCAATTTGAAGGAAATATCAAATTATGTGATATAAAGAGGAAAAAAAAAACTGAATAGAATAGAAATTACACAAATGTGTTGATGCTACAGAGCATGTGAATAAGCCTAAAATTATACATAATTACCCAGAGATAAGCAAAAATACATCTTAGAATCTCATAATTTGAGTGACCTCCAAAATGAATTTATTTCAATGTATTCATTTATGTATAGTGAATATATTTTTCATAATTGGATGATACATAAAGACGATATGGAGAAAAAAAAATCAGTCAATATGGGTAACAATGATGCGATAAAGTACCAATTAAGAAATATTTTAATAAGAATAGAAGAAAAATGCCTTTCGCTATTTAAAACTAATAGCTTCTCCAGCTACATGACATTTGGAACACTCATACGATTATGTGCATATTAGACTTTCAACTATTTAAAAGCTTTGCATGAGAATGAACTGCATACATCTCATAAGCTGTTAATGGCGTGGATGCTTGAATATTTATGAGTTTCCCGAATATTCCTATTGAATATTTCTCTAGATTTCACTTTGTAAAGAAGCTCTTAGTGTTAAATGCAGTTGTATTGGTACTGTTATTAAAAATATAAATATTAAAAATAGTCCTCTCACTGGGTGGGGGGGGGGGCCCAACTTGTCCTAGACGGATGAGAAGGATAGGATAGGATAGGATAGGATAGGATAGGATAGGATAGGATTAAAAGTATACGAACGGACAAGGTTCCATGTTTTGTTTCTAGAGCAAGGTTTCTGGATTATGCAAGATATATATTTCATGCACTTCCATCGGATCTATTGGCAGTAGGTCTCTCCAGAAACAAAATACAATGCAGTTAAGATGTATTATAGAACCAATCCGTTAATCAAAGACATTGTCACGTTTTTTACATTCTCATAACATGAAAACTATCCTGTAACATGGCACGTTAGCTTTCTTTTTATGTGAATGCTTCCTATAAAAGGTTATGGGTGAGGTTAAAAAACTTAGGTAATATTTAGGTAATACTTAGGTTAAATAAATGGTAATATTCCCTCATATCTCGCAGTGTTTCTTTATTAGATGTATGAAAGTGTCCGATTGGCTGTAGTGCGTTGTTATTTGACTAACTGTAGAATATCTATTATTGGACTTTACGATGCACATACATCCTTTTAGCTGGAAATATAATATTTCCTGTTACATGAATGACATGTATATTCTTACTGACTGGCGCCCATTGTCATTCATGTCACGATCATTGCCCATTGTCACACGCTCTTGAACTCAGATGTCTTTCCGTATGCAATATACTGCCTATCTGTTCTACTGTATATGTGTATATCTAATTTTTTTTAAAAAATAATTCAATGAATACCGTTCAAGTGTTTCGACAATTGCTTATGATAATACTAAAGACAATAAAAAAACTTGGGTCCACCCACGATGCTAATGGCAATGCACTATGCAACCTTTGTTGATTGACTTAAAAAAAAAACTATGAGAGGAAGTGTTGGAGAATGTAAAACACTGGTCGATTATACAAAGCAGTCATTTCAAACTGAGTCTCCATTTTTACCATTTGCAGGATAAGTAAAATAATTTTCAAAATTGTTAAATGTTATTAGACATGACTATACTTTCATTGGTTCAAATGTATCAACTGCTGTTCACCTATAACTATGGATGTGGTTATCATAATTCAAATTTTCAAATTCAAAGGAGATTCAAATTTTAATTATAATATCTCTATTATATTAATATAAATATATTAATATATCGATAATAATAGATATATTTCAATAGTTAAATCTAAAATATATCTATTATTTTAAACACCAAAATTTATTTTAAATAAAACTTTAATATCAAGAAATGAATTTTATGAATTTTAGTATGTATGTATTAGCAGCAAATTCGTTCTGTAAGTGTGTAATCCAGTTACGAATTAAATGAACTTTGCCTCATATTTTACAGCAAAAGTAATTAAGCGTCGTCAAGCTGCATCAAAATGAAATGACAACACCGCTTACTAGATTTTACTACAACAAACTTTATAGCAGACAAACATTTGGATCAGGAATAACGCCGAAATAAAATTATTTTATTATTATTATCTAATATCCAAAATTCACTGTACTTCCATACACATATTAAAGGGAAAAGTGTAATGCCCTACAACATTCTTCTACTTATTATGCACGTGATTTACTTCAGTAGTTTTCAAACTAATATGCATATAGAATCGCGGAGGATCTGCTGAAATTGTTTCAAAGATGTTCTGTGATATAAATTAGGAATCTAGTCAAGTATAGACAAAACAAGCGAAAATTTCCCTCTTCTTAAATGCAATAATACTTCTGAATACCAGTGCTATTACTACTATTTTTGTAGTAGTAGCGGTAATAATAATAATAATAATAATAATAATAATAATCTGGCAATCGAAGTTGGCAGGCTGTGGCTTAAACACATCAAAGTCATTCCAATAGTTATCGGTGCACTTGGTGCAACTTCAAAGAAACTATTTACAGCAATTAAACATCAATTAAGTGACCCCATATGACCTACAAAAAGCAGCATTACTTGGAACAGTCCATATTTTACGACGCTACCTGACGGACTATTCTTAGATTCTTGGGTAGAATCTGAACTGTTTTGAATCACCAGTCAAATTTTTATTTATATGATATCTTGTTTTGACTATGTATCAATTATAATAATAATAAAGTGATGTTGACCAGTTGTACCTTACCAAGGATAATAAGTGGACGAAGTCTGCTGCAAGTGAGAAAGATTTTTGGAAAAGAAGAAATTGGTTTAAAAAGTTACATCGACAATAGCTCTGAGCCAATGTTTCAAACAATTACACAAGACACCCTTCTAAAAGCAACAGGAAACAAATCCGATTACAAAAAGGAACAACAAAATAACCGATATGTGCGCTGGAAAAATAAACCCTTGCATGGCCAATTTCTTCGAGATACTGAGGGCAAAATTGAACTTGAACAAGACGTGGCAATGGCTACAATATGGATATATTAAAAAAAAAAAAAAGAAACAGAAGTATTTATTCTAGCAACTCAAGAACAGGCATTACAAACTAATGCAATGATAGCAAAAATTCTGAACATCAATAATAACAACATTAATAACAAATATGGCTGAGACGCATTCATGACTGTGCATATGACGAAAAACAAGAGTTTCCGAGTGAAAAAAGAAAAAAAAAACCTTAACTCCGTATTAAACTGGCTAACTTACCTTTCCTCGAAAGTGACCAGATAGAGATTCCTCACGTCACTGACCGAAATCGAACCTAGGTCTTTCTGACTATAGGCCTTTATCTATACTGACTGAGCTACGTAGACTCAGGCTTTATGATAGCCTAGTGCAATCGATGCGATTGCTTCGCGGTAGCCTAGCCTATACACTAATGAATGAATCGTTATAACATTTTTATTTTGTGCTAATTAATTAATTTAGCTAATTAACTAATTAATAAGTTAATTTTATACAGTTATGATTTAATACTGCATCTTTATGTTTGTTCACATTTCTCTCGACAGTAAATAGCCATGCTCGGTCCGTAAGTGTTTGTGTTTGTGTTTGTTTGATAAATTTTAACTTTTTATAATAAAGTTGTGTATATTTTTTGTGTATATTTTATGGTAGTAAATGATAAAGACTAGTATTTACATATATTTTATGCATTCATGAATGCCTAACTTTTTCTTAATATTTTCCATATTTCTTAGCTGCACGGTTCATCTGCGACTTTTTTTCAAATTGTTCGAAATGTCTTAAACATTTTTCCAATATATTTATTGAAAAAACCGCGTTTAAGTGGAGCTGGGCAGTTCAAACCCACGTTCTTCAACCGTATAATTTTAATACGGTTCAACACAATTTTTTAACACAATAAAGCTAATAACGTATATGAGAAATCCTTTATTATAGCTCAGTCCGTATAAACGAATCTCTTTAGTAGGAAAGACCTGGGTTCGATTCCCGTCGGTGATGTGAGAAACTTTTTTTCCTCTGGTCTGGTCTCTTTTGAGGAAAGAGATTACCTTCCATTATCTGGTCTCTTTCGAGGAAAGGTAAGTTTGCCGGTCTCATATGGAGTGTTTTTTTTTTTTGGGGGGGGGGGGGGTTCACCCGAAAACTCTGGTTTTTCGTCCCCTAGAACAGGCAAGCCAGCTTCGTGAACCCACGTGGAATACAGTCACGAATATTCCCCTTAGGGGATGCAGCAGAGGTGTGACGAACCTGCCGCATTAAAAAATTCGTTGAGCCCCTGCCCCCTCATTATGGGACTCTATTCGTCCTAAAGGTATGAACGAGATGAATCAAGACGCTTTATCATCTGTGATTAACATAATATAGAAACTGAATGTGAATTTTGTCATAATTGGACCAAATCCTGAATCGAGAATACTACCATTACCTCGACTGAGGTTTTCAATCCAGATGCTACCAATATCTCTTGCAAGAAATTCCATGCACCGACCGATCTAAGAACCACAAATAAGAACCTTTTCATTATTAGCCATTTCAGCGTTATGTAGATAACTTAAGTGGCGTTACTGAACCTTAATTACATAATAGGGATTAAAATTATGGTGATAATAGAGGTTAATCTTATCATATTTCCTAGCTTATTTTCTCAGAATCCAATTATTTACAATTTACAAACATCCTGTCAGATGTTTGGCACTTTTTTTTTCATAGCGATTCGTTCACAAGTGTTGAGACAAAAGAAATAGAAAATAAAATATAAATGGTGTGTTAGGTTGCTGTTATTTATAGATATTAATGAAATGTTATTCTTATCTAATAAGAACTACAAAAGTACTAATAATATATTAATTAATATGATTGAGTTGTTCGATGTATATACAGAATAAAATCATTTGTATATGTAATTCTTTATTACACTCCCAAAAGGAATGTGCCTGTTATAAAACTGGAATAGAATCTAATTCTAGACCAAACGAGCCTAATTTGAAAAACATTTCGAGTGTTTCCACTTTCAGGATTCGTTTATATCCCTTTATTTTCTCTTTCACTTCCTCAAATGGCTCACCAAATTCATCAACGATATTTTGAAATTGTGACCTCGATTACAGTACTATGCGCCTGACTCTCCCAGGGTCTAGAAATCTCCCGTCAACCATTGGATCGTCTGAATCTAAATCTATTCAATATGTGAAGTCGAAAAATTAAATATTTTTAATATTATTAAATTACGAGGGTGGTCTGAAATGTTCTCGGCCTCGACCATAGATGGCAACACTATCGGCAAGATTTTTTTTCTAAGTTGGTACATAGGTCATAAGCATCCACGTGAAATTGCAAGTCTTTGTCTGTTGTCGGCCCTTGAAATGAATAAAATTGAGTATCGTGTGGTTATAAAATTCTTTGTAAAAGAAGGTTTAACGTCAAATAAAAGTTTATGGGCACTCATATCTTCTACTTCGTTTTTGACAATTAAGAAATGGGCTGCCGAGTCTAAACGTTTCGCACCTGCCTTGAAGAATATCCATGTGAAGGACGTCCGAAAAGTGTAACAACACTAGAAATCATTGATCAAGTGCACGATATAGTATTGAATGACCGGCGAGTCAAAGTGCGTGAAATTGCTGAGACAATATGCATTTCAAAAGAATGCGTAGAATATATTTTGCATGAAGAATTGCAAATGAAAAAGCTTTGCGCAAGATAGGTGCCACGCTTGCTCACAGTAGATCAAAAACGCACTCGCATGAAAATTTCTGAACAGTGCTTGGAGCGTTTTAACAAATAAAACTGATTTTGTGCGTCGGTTTATTACTATGGATGCGACTTGGATTCATCATTACACACCAGAATCCAAACAGCAGTCAAAACAGTGGACAGAAGCCGGTTATTCAGTGCCAAAGAAGACAAGGTCGGTTCCATCAGCAGGAAAGGATATGGCATCGGTGTTTCGGAATGCTAAAGGCATTTTGTTTATTAATTATCTTGAAAAGTGTAAAACAATAACCGGGGAATATTATTCTCATTTTTTAACCAGACTAGAACGAAAAAATTGGTGAGAAAAGACGTGGTTTGCAGAAGAAAAAAAATCGTCTTTCATCAGGACTGGAAAATTAAGGGATCTCACTATGAATTGTTGGAACATCCATCCTATTCCCCAGATTTCACTCTCTCTGACTTCTATCTCTCCCCAAAACTAAAACTCTTCCTTGCTGGTCAGCGTTTTTCTTCGAATCAAGAGGTGATTGCAGCTGTAGAGGGATATTTTGCAGATCTTACTGAGAACCTACAGGGACGGGATAATGGCGCTGAATAAATGTATTAATATTAAGGGAGATTATGTTGAAAATTTAAAATAATTTTGAAATTATAAGTTCGTTTTTTCATTGTTAGTCCGAGAACTTTTCGGACCGCCCTCGTAAATATCTAAAGATATTTAAATTAAATATCTTTATATATTTTTAAATATTTCATCAGGATTTTTGCTCCGCCTAGTAGTTTAGCTTGTTTTTATTTTAATTATTTTTAAAAAAAATAATTAAAATAAAAACATTAATCTAGATGCACTGCTATACTCAAACTGCCTTCTCGGTATATTTGAATTCGACGATAACCCTAACAACATGTGATCAGAGCTTCTTGGATGAACTGTCGAAGTCTCGAGAAAGATTTATTGGAGAGCTTGGAAGTGTCGTATATTTGTTGTTTTTTTTTTCCCTCTGTTAATACCATTGACAAGCTGGGAATCCAAGTGTATATCAAAGAAAATCATTAACACATAAAAGGCTAGTATTGCTCGTGAGAGTGCTGCTCTTCCCACTAAATAAGCCAGACATAAGTATTGCTCTTACCAACTTACCTCACAAAGCACCAATGCCCAATGTATCTTATGATAAATAGATACCCTCCCTCCCACCTTTATATAGTTGTTACTTATGTTTAATACTTCCATCAACATTTTAATTAAGTGTTGAGTACTGAGTAACTGAAGCAGGCAAAATAGCTGTAATTATAAAAGTGTTGAGTACTTTATAATATGAAGCAAAATACCATTTATTAAAAGTACTTGTTAAACGCCATATAAAATTATAGTGCTTGACTACAGTACTGAATACTAGTCAGTTTTTGATGTGGGTATCTACGTCCATAATTTCAGTTTTTATTGAAATATTCCTGCCATTGAAACCAAACACGGTAGTTCAATACTTTGAAATTCTTTGTTAGTTAATGAGATTTACTTAGTTTCAGAAATATTCTACATTCTTATGGGATTTAGATTAAGGTTTAAATCATCTCCTCCATTTGCTGTTAACTGAGTGTAATATGATTAATATAATGTGTTTTTACACTCATGAGCCAAAATAATATCACCACCTATCTAGTAACTTGTTGGATCTCCTTAAACCGAAATAACCATTGCATCTTGACATGGATTCCACTAGACCACGGAAGATGTCCTGAGGTATTCTGGACTAGTTAGACAGCATAACGTCCCAGAGGTCAGTGACCGATGGATACTGCGTCCCACATGATTCTACAAATGTTCTAATGGATTCAAATAAGCTCTTGAAACCATGTTGTACAATGCGAACCTTGTGACATGGGACCAGGTATGGTCCGAAACAATCCCACCATTATTAATGAATTATTAACTGTCAAGGTATGTTCAATGGGGGATAAGAAGACCCATTGATGCTCATGAGAACAATTTCCATATCATACCTTAGCAGGATACCACACTATCGGCCTGTTCCATACCAATCGTTTGGTTGGCCGGAAACAGACTGGATAATCATAACGCATAATGTATTTAGCTCATGAGTGCATATGAACAATAAGAACACACAATTCAGGACAGTAATTATCATGAATGATTCTGAGATAAATGAATTAAATAGCAAAAAAAAATTGAAGCATTTTAGCTTCTTACAAGCGTTTATTTAAATAATTCACAAAACAACAAGTTTGGGTTGAACATAATCGTTTAAGAATTGTTTAAATACAGTGGAATACTAGACCCTGAGTGGGCAACAGAGACAACATCTTGTGTACATGGTTTCTTTATTTTATTTTATTTTTAAGCTGAACGATGATGAATAACGCCAAAAGTTATACAGAAATATAATTCTAGAGCTACACAGAGGTGGAGGAAATGTTCAAATGAAAACCGTGGCTGAGAAGCATCTTGTTGGTAGGTAGGTAGTTCTAGATAAACTTTCCTAGTGATATTAGCCTAAAATGATATCCGTGCCATAGTTGAGGCGTTGTGCGGCTGGGAGTGTTATTATTAAAGTCAATAATTTCCCTATATTAGAATTAACAGAATTTTTTTAGAAAATTCGCAGTTTCTAAATTTAATGTTAACTAACTAAATTTTTACATAATTACCCACATAAATAATTCTATCCTCAGTTAATTTATTTCCTTTCTTTTTTTTTCTTTTCAAAACTTTGAATCGTAGTTGATTTTTTTTACTAACCCAAATCTACTTTTACACCATTACCAAATATAAAAGTTTTAATGTAATTCTATGGAAGGGTTGAAGGTTGGGAAGAAAGAAGAAACTTTGTCCATTTTTTTTTTAATTTGATTTTTTTTTCAATTATCCACGCATACTTATTGAGAATAATCTCATTAGAATAACGAAAGATTAGCATTTTACTAAACTACAGCGTGACCATTTCAAATGATGAACTACTACACAAAATTACCATACACAATATGCATCCAATGCGAATCGAAAAACCGACGTAGATCAAAGCAAAATTACTATGATTGATACAGATACTATTCTTCAAACGATCAAAGTTTTAGTAATTGCATTTATAATAGAAATACAGCACATACACACACACATTAAGAGAAAAAAAAAAGAAATAAATAAAACAGAGATACTAGGATTTATTATTTTCATTTCACTCAAATGAATCATACTTATAGCAGTGATTGATTCAGTTCTCTAATTTAGGAAATCATTCATTATTAAGCTGTAAAGAGAAATGTTTTTGAACTAAAAAATAATCATATGTAATTAGTAATCATGTTTCAAAACTCTAAAAGACGTTCTAGTTATTTAGAAAGGTAGAAATATTAACAATAAAGGATTATTAAATCGATGGGGGATAAAAGCATTCCAAAAGATTCTAAATAATGACCGCATTATTTCTAAAACTACCCACAGTAACAATGCCTAATCCATGGCAACGGAAAAGGTAAAATCCCAGGTGTAACAACAATACCTATTGAAGACTATGATAAATGTTGGTTACTATAACAACAGAAGTTGCTGTGAATGGTTGATTGATTTGATGTGTAACAACTGTGACAGTAGACATGGCTTGAAGGTACTCTTGATTGTTATTCTACAAAGAAAACCGGCAAACGTCTTACAATACATAATTTTTTTTTTCTCCGTCTATTCGAGGCTGAAGGCATTTCTTTGCGAATTCTCTAAAATTATGAAATCTCGGAAATGGAGGACAGTTACATACATTTTTATACATTTAATATACTACTATCTTTTGTTTGAAGAGGAAGCTCCATGATAGAGGGCCACCTATCGTGTTTTTCTAGAACTGTTTAAATACATCGCTCTTCATTTTGCATGGTAGCTTTGATGTAGGCGATTTCTTTGGCTGATGATCGGGTGTAGTTTCCGAACCAGAAAGTCCTTCTGTATTTTCGGGGGGTACCATAAGATTCACTAGCAGTGGGTGATATAACAGAGAATTGGTTGACCCATACTCTCGCAAAGGAAGATATTTTGAGAATGCTGTAAGACCACCTGCAGGTCTCGAGTCCCTTCGTCACTGGATCCTAGGCCAGTAGTTTGTCGTCACAGGGATGTCAGTGGTCTGGCCTGGGACTTGTACAGGAACAGTCACTCCTGGAGATATTACACCTGCAAAGATAAAAGTATAATTTTAATGATATGGGACTCCCGCCATCATAATTATTTATCACACAGAGGACTACTTAGTCTTGCTTGCAATGCAGTGTTTTTAAGAATATAATAAGTAAAAAAAAAGAAGCCTTTACAAATGATAAAATTCATTTACAACGGGAGAGGGTTTAATATTTAATATATATAGAAGAGATCGGGGGTTAACGTATTCGCTCTCCACCCAGCAAATCAGAGTGATGATATATATAGAGAGAGAATAGATTGTCCTCGCCCTGGATGGTCATGGAGATTATGCATTACTACAGGAAGCTAAATGGATTTTGGTCTTTTATATTTGAATATATCTGTTGCTTCGTATGCTACAGCTTGTTGAACTAGATCGTTGGGATGTATAGATGTCTTTAAGAAGATCTTTGTTGCTAAAGATTGTAGGAAAGAGAAAATATAAGGAATATTTGTATCTCGATAAAGTTGATTGTTTCTGGCGAGCCATGGGGCGTTCAGGATCATTCGCAAGTACCCGTTTTGCACACGTTGCAGTTTAGGACGAATCATCAGCTGGTATAAAAGCAATTTGATTCTGATTTAGCTTGATGTTCCTGTTAATTAGGGGGTAGATCTGGGCGATGGCTTTAGATGCCTTTGCTCACGTAGCCTTGATGTGTTGGTTAAAAGTTAATTTTTTGTCGAGGACGACGCCAAGGTATTTTGTTTCTGTCTGCCAAGGGATTTTAGTATTGAATAGTAAGACGTCTCCTGCAGGATATATCGACCTCTTCGTAAAGAGAATGGCTGAACTTTTTTGGGGGATTCACTTCCAATCTTCATTTGAAAAACCATCTCTCTAATTTTATAAGGTTTTCTTGAAGCTTTCTAGTAATGAAGTGTGGCCGGAAAGATCTAGCTAATGATGCTGTGTCATCCACATATAGGGCCAGGATGACATGGTGGTGTGTGATATCTGACATGTATATAGAGAACAGCAATGGAGCCAGTAGGGATCCCTGCGGTACTCAGGCCAAGATGTGGCGCTGAGATGAGGTAGTACAGTTGATCTTCATTTGCATGATTCTGTTCTGCAGATATCATTTAACTAAAAGTACCATTTTCAGTGAGATACCGGTTGAGATAAGTTTGTGTAGCAATCCGAAGTGCCAGATTTTGTCAAATGCTTTGGATAGATCAAGAAAAACAGCTCCCGTGTATTGACGCCAGTTGTAGCTGGTGGTAATGTATTCCACAATTCTGTGGATTTGCTGAGTAATACTATGGTGTTGCCGAAAACCGAACTGTTCTTTAGGAAGGATGTCTAGTTCATTTACTGAGGCTTGGAGTCGTGAGAGGATGATCTTCTCTACAACTTTACCCAGGTTGGATATAAGACTGATTGGACGATAATTTTGAGGTAGGCGTGGGTCCTTGCCTGGCTTATGTACAGGGGATTACATCAGCCAATTTCCGGGTGGAAAGAAAATAGTGAAATCTTAAGATTGCATTTATTATTATGGTCAGGTGCACTATAGCTTTTCGGGGAAGTAGCTTGATCACCCTGTTCGTAATGCCGTCTGGCCCAGGAGCTTTTTTGTTCTTTAAATTTTTAATAATATTATATGTTTCAGCAGGTGATGTGGGTGCAATATGGTCAGCACTGGTATCAGGAAGTTAGGGTGAATGTCTGACCTGTCTGTGAATTTTATATATGTGATCGAAGTCTAGATTTTCATATGAAGTTTTGCACTGCTCTTCTAAATTTTTTGCTATGGCTTCTGCCTTGTCTACGTCAGTGTGAACAAGGCCCTGGTCAGAAAATATTGGGGGAAGGGATCTGCCTTAGCCTCTATCTCACCTGTGACCAGACAGAGTGATCACAGGTGAGATAGAGGCTAATTTTTCTTCTCATATATTTGATTTCTGTGAGCTTTGAGTGCATATCTCACTGTCCCATTTAGTCTGTTTAGAACTGTTTTATCTTGTGGCGCGCGTGTTACGAAGTCTTTTCCTGGCTCTGTTTTTTTCTCTGATCAAATTCATAATGTCTTCGGGCAAACGCCTTCCTATATGCCTTAAAGTCCTTAAAAGGACTGGCTAAATGGGAGAAGCAAAAATGTTTTTCATATTCCCCGTTATCTGAAGAGAATAGGGTGTTATTGAGCTATAAAGTTCCGATCATGGCAGGAGGGTAACAGCAATAGCCGAGCCTCAGTTAGAACTTCATTGGCTACAGCATTGCCATTCATTACCCTTCCTAGATACCCATCACTTTAATCACCTCATACGACATGCATGATCTGCATTGGGGCTTTTATTAAAGTAAAGCCGAGTCTAAAAATTAGGACGATCCCTAGACCACTCCATAGTGACCGGAAGACCGTCCAACTCAGCGCTGGCTCCACTCAGTGACGTCCCCCCCCCCCACCACCACCAAGCAGAAGCGCTCATATTCCAGGGAAAAGCGTCCACCGACGAGCCACGCGGGAGAACACCCACCCCAGAGACTCAAAATGCTCTCTTAGGGCAAACCCCCCGAAATCAAGCCCCCCCCCCCTCGCCGGGAGCAAAATTCCGGAAGAAACCTGAGAGAGCGAATTCTCGAAACTCAGCGTCTATTTTAGTCGCCTCATACGGCACTATTAAAGCAAAGGCAACTCTAAAAATTAGGACGATCCGTAGACCACTCCATAGTAGCCGAAAGAACGTCCAACTCAGCGTTGGCTCCCCCACCACCGAGCAGAATGACTCATATTCCAGGGAAAAGCGTCCACCGACAAAGCCCCTCACCGGCCATGCCGAAGAACACCCTTCCCGGAGACTCAAAATGCTCTCCCATGGCAAACCCCCTCACCGGGAGCAAAATTCCGGAAGAAACCTGAGAGAGCGAAACTCTCGAAACTCAGCGTCTATTTTAGTCGCCTCTTACGACACGCATAGATTGTGTTGGCGCTATTCTTATCCCATCCGCCACACGAAAAACCTGCTATATGCCTTAAAAGGACTGGCTTAAAGGGGCAGAGCAAGAATGCTTCTCATCTTCCCCGTTATCTGTAGAGGACAGTGTAGGGATAAGGTGTTATTGAGCTATTAAAGCTCTGATCATGGCAGGAGGGTAACAGCAATAGCCGAGCCTCAGTTAAAACTTCATTGGCTACTGCATTGCCATCCTTCACCCTCCCAGGGCACCCATTTTAGTCACCTCTTACTACACGCATGGATTTGCGATGGAGATTATTAAGTTAAGCCACCCTCTAAAAAATTAGGACGATCTCTAGACCACTCCATAGTGGCCGAAAGACCGTCCAACTCAGTGTTGGTTCTACTCAGTGACGGGCTCACCCCACCACTGAGCACAACCGCTCATATTCCAGGGAAAAGCATCCACCGACAAAGCCATTCAGCAGGCTGTGCCGGAGGACACTCTCCCCGGAGACTCAAAATATGCACTCCCACGCAAACCTCACGAAATCTAAGCCCCCCCCCCCCTCATCGGGAGCGAAATTCCGGAAGAAACCTGAGAGAGCAAAACTCTCGAAACTCTGCGACCATTAAGTCGCCTCTTATGACACGCATGGATTTGCGGTGGAGATTATTAAGTAAAGCCGCCCTCTAAAAATTAGGACCATCCCTAGTCTATTCCATACTGGCCGAAAGACCGTCCAACTTAGCGTTGGTTCTACTCAGTGACGGGCTCGCCCCACCACTCATATTCACCGAAAAAGTCCCTCACCGTGCCGTGCCGGAGAACACCCTCCCCCCGTAGACTCAAATTGCTCCCTCAAGGCAAAAAACTTAAGAGAACGAAACTCTGCGTCCATTTAGTCGCCTCTTACGACACGCATAGATTTGCGGTGGAGCTATTCTTATCCTGGCCACCATACGGATACCAGCTATATGTCCCTATAGTCCTTATAAGGACTGGCTTAAAGGGGCGAAGCAAGAATGCTTTTCATCTTCCCCATTATCTGTAGAGGACAGTGTAGGCATAAGGTGTTATTGAGATATTAAGCTATGATCATGGCAGGAGGGTAACAGCAATAGCCGAGCCTCAGTTAGAACTTCATTGGCTACAGCATGGCCATCCATTACCCTCCAAGGGTATTAATCACCGCATCTCACGGTCGATTCCAAACCTTGATCACCTGCTATATGCCCCTATAGTCCTTATAAGGAACTGGCTTAAAGGGGCGAAGCAAGAATGCTTTTCATCTTCCCCGTTATCTGTAGAGGACAGTGTAGGGATAAGGTGTTATTGGGCTATTAAAGCTCTGGTAATGGCAGGAGGGTAACAGTAATAGCCGAGCCTCAGTTAGGACTTCATTGGCTACAGCATTGCCATCTATTACCCTCCCTGGGTGCCAATTTTAGTCGACTCGTATGACATGCATGAGCTACATTGGTGCTATTCTTATCCAGGTAACCACACGGGGGATATGGCCTACTATACTATATTGCATAGACGTTTGTGATTACGTGTACATTGAAAATGGATTTTATTATTGGGTGTGAGACCACTGCACCTTTTATTGGGGGTCAAAAGTAGTTTATAAAGTTATATATTTGGTTTTTCACAAAGTTTTTCGAACTATATAAAAATATATATAGAATTAATTTTATAAATTAGAAAATCTATGGTTGCGTCTACAGAAAAACATTTCGTAGATGGGAGACAAAAAAATAATAAAAAATTTTAAAAAATGTTGACATGAGTTTTTAAGAGCTGCAATAAAACAATGAAAACAATTATATATCAAGATATCATTGAAATAAAGCCAAGCTTTATGCTTTGTTCTTATTTTTTTTTAAAAGAATTCTCGTATTCAGACAGAATCTCCTCAGTGAAGTCTCCTATGATGTCTCAAATTAGTCGGAAAGGAGATACTACAGTTTTTTTTCAAAAGAGGTAAATAAAAACCATAGTAAAATACTCATGACAAATAAATTTAGGAGACCTTGGAATCCATCATTTTCATCTAATAATCTATCGATGGAATCGGCAGGTATCTTTTTCAGTTAGTTGCTGAGTGTTTGGTTCATAAAAAACAGCTAAATACTTCACTGTACTTAATCTTTCATTTAATCATTTTATTAAAGTAGGTGAAATTAAGCTAGGTAATAAGACCTTCTGAAAATATCACTTTAAAACAATTAGATATATTAATAAACATTATTATTTCTGAAAAGAAATAGCAGTGCCTGATGTGTATCAAATTAGTTGAAAAGAATAGTAATATTAAACGATTTACATCGCTCATAAATAATAGTATTCTTAGCGGGAATATATATCAAAACATCGTGAGTACAATCTAACCTAAGAGTATTTAGAGGATCATATTTGGCATCCCATCCGTATGCAATAAGGTTCATTTTGCTACTTTCATTGGAAAAAAAAAACATTCTTTACTAGTCTTTTAGTAAATATTAAATATTTTTAGATATCATAAAAACTGTCTTATATTATTTATTGACTGAACATCGTTCTTATCAGATAGAATATCTACTGCAATTGCATGAATTGATACACTGACGATATTTCAATGTGTGATATCAATTCCCGATGATTGGAGTAGAGCTCTCATAATGCCCATATATAAAAAGGGAAATAAAACTGAATGTGAGAATTACAGAGGTATTTCCCTACTGAGTGTTCCTGGCAAGATCTATGCAAGTATACTTGAGAAACGGTTGAGAAGAATTGTGGAAGAAAAGCTTGGTGACGAACAAGCTGGATTCAGGCCAAATAGAGGCTGTCAGGATCAGATCTTCACTTTACGACAAATAGTTGAGAAATCATGGGAATATAACAAAGATCTGTATTTAAATTTTGTAGATGTGGAAAAGGCATATGACAAGGTGCCAAGAGAGAAGCTATTCAATACGCTACAGTTATATGGTGTCATTGGGGCATTATTTCAAGCAATACTTAGTTTTTATTCGAGTTGTAATTCGGCAGTTAGAATTGAAGGAAGTACAGGAAGATCGTTTAATGTTAAATCTGGTGTGAGGGAAGGATGTACATTATCCCCTCTGTTATTCATTATCTATATGGATCATATTATGAAGGAAAGTGGTATTAAACATGATATCAGAATTGGAGATGTTAATATCAGCTCTTTGCTTTATGCAGACGATGTTATACTTCTAAATAAATCCGCTACAAGTCTGCAAGATTCCCTGACTTAACTGAAGAACTGTTGTAATAGATATGGTATGAAGGTCAGCAATAAAAAGACAAAGACAATGAAAATAGGTAGAATCGTTGAAAATGTCAACCGTGTTTTGAACGGAGAACCTGTGGAACAAGTAAAACATTTCAGCTACTTAGGCATGATTTTTAGTGAAGATGGCAAATTAAATATGGAAATAGACAACAGAATCAACAAAGCTGGTATGGTAGGAAGTCAATTGAATAAATTCATATGGAATAAGAGAGAAATTAGTCGGAACACTAAATTAGCTGTATACAAGACAGTGTTCAAACCAGTTTTAACTTATGGATCTGAGAGCTGTATCAGAGTAAAACATTTGACCAAAGACTAAAGACAGCAGATATGAGAGTCCCGAGAAAGATTAGGGATGTGAACTGATGGCATCAATGGCAATATCATATTAAAAACGAGGATATTAGGAAAGAATTTGACATTGTCGGCATCCAGGAATGCGTTAGCAGAGCTTCTCAGGTGGTATGGTCACTTAAACAGAATGGGCGAGGAAAGATTAGCAAAACAATTGTTCTCTGCCAGGTTGGCAGGAAACGACCCAGAGGAAGACTAAGATATAGGTGGATTGATACGGTACAAAGTGCCTTAGACAATAGAAATATAAGATCTGATAATGTTGGAGTCTTGACAGATAACAGACTGATTTGGAGGAAAATTTTAGATAGGAAGTTAGTAATGATGTAAATTTTTCATGTAGTACTATCATATCCTGTACACCCCTTGAGGGTATATGTATCAGGAATTTGATGATGATGATAATATTATGTTTAAATTGAAATTTAAATACGATCTCATTCCGTAATAGTATGACGTCAAACAAATTCAAATAATAAATAAAAACAGAAACGAATTGAACAGGATACCACAGTACAGAACTTTGAAAAGCCTTCAGATAAAAAACAACACCTGCCACAAATTTAACTAAAAAATAATAATTTTTATTAGGTCCCCTTGTAAAATATTTGCTACTATTAAGTATATCTATTTTTGTAATAAATTAATATAAAAATTATTTTTAACATACTGTAATGCTTTTTATGTAATATATATAATACGTTTACTTTTTATAATACATTATGCATTATTTTAAGAAAGATAAAAAGTAAGTTTCAGTAAGGAAATACTGAAATATATATATATATATTCTTCACATGTTTCTTTGCAAAGCCGTTGCATCAGGAACCGACTTTTGTGAATGGCTTTTGTCTTTATCCAATGAACTCTATGTCTAGTGTTGATGGCATGCTCTGCAAGTCCAGATTGTTCAAGTTCAAGGTACCAAATATACGACTTGTGTTCTTCTAACCGGATCAGAGCAGATCTTCCAGTTTGTCAGAAATATGATAACCCACAAGAGCATTGAATCTGGTAGACACCTGGATAGCTGAGATGTGGGACCTTGTCCTTTGGAGACGTGAGGAATGCAGAGATTTTTCTGATGGGTCGAAAGGCAATACAAATATTTAGTGGTTTTAACACTTTAGCTATGCTTTCGCTAACGCCTTGCACATAAGTTGTATATTCAGTACCTTGAACCTGAACAGTCTGGACTTGCAGAGCATGCCATCAACACTAGAAATAGACTTCATTGGAAAAAGACAAAAATTCATTCACAAAAGTCGGTTCCTCATGCAACGGCTTTTCAAAGAAAATGTGAAGCGTTACTTCACTCCCCCTAACCTAAACAGATCCGATGGTCTACGTCTTTCCCCTCTGTGGGAGATAATACTCTATAAATCAGCAAATCTTTCCTAACTTTTGTAATTGTATACAGATATGTATAAAATAAATAAATTTGTATTTATTTATTTTATTTTTCAAAATAAATTTAGTAAATTTAACCTTAGCTACTTAGGTGGCGCTCTGTGAATATATCAGTTATTGTTTAATTAGCCTTTGTACTTGTACTGATGATGCCTGTGTTACTCAGACGAAAATTCTACTAATAAAGAATATTTTACGTGAGTTAATTCCGTTATTGTAATAGTAAGTAAGATAAAGAAGTATCCTAAATTAGGTTGTGCCCCTTGAAATTCGGCCTAGTATAGGTATCCCCCCCCCTCTTCCATTGCATGATACGTCTCTGAATACATCTTTTTTAACACCCACATTTTACGTTAGAAATATCTCTGTGACACGCTTAGGAGTACCTCTTAACATGATTAAATCCGATCTACTATAAAAGGGGTGTTCAATCCGTCGATCGCAGAGCGATTTTTGGTCGATCTCTTGTGTATTTCTCCTTACTTAAAAATGTAATTAAAACTGAAAACATAACATTTTATTTATCATTATTTTGCATTATTTTTAATTCGCTTTAAATATATTGCTATTGTTTATTTATTTTTCGTTAAAATTGTCCAATCAGTAATTTTCTTATCCGGGTAAATGAATTAATTTGGATCAGTGGAAGTCAAACAGCGAGCCGAGTGAATACGATTATAAGCAAAGTGTAAAAACTTAATTGTAGCTTAAATATTAAATATTCCAAAGCACATTACATCGATTTTTCCCTTAGTTTAAATCCCATGTGAATATTGTAAAAAAATAAACTTCGTTTGTCTCGGTATAGTTTGTATTAGATGTTTTTGTAAATAACTCTTTTGAAGTTAACTGTATATACTGCTTTAATAAGAATATGCTAGAGTGTTGAAAACAAAGGCAATGTTTTTGTCTCCGAAGCTGTACTGGCGGCATTAGAAAGATTGTTATTGAAACTTGTATGTATGAGAAAGGCTTGCAGGCTCTAAGTGTAAACATCTTCGAAGTCAGTCAGAAAGAGTTCAAACAACTTTCCGATGGCCGGCAACTTACAATCAAAAGAAAGCGGAGGAGAATAAAAGCCGTGCCGAACTTGTAACTTAAGATGAAAGACTCATACTGATTCTTTGGGGGTTGCCAAACTTCATGCGAGGTCTCAGAGGAGGCCTAATAAAAAGGGACTGAAGCAAATAGAAGGGGTCCCGGTTCCAGAATTGCTGTCAGAGAGGAAGCTGCCCGGTCCAGAGTCGCCGTCAGAGAGAATGCCCGGATCCACGTTGCTTGAGAGAGGAGTTTCCCGCTTCCAGAAAGGAGCTTCTCGGTTCGAGACGTCGCTAGAGAGAGACTATTTCTAGGCCTCAGACAAGGCTTCAAAGTGCAAAGAAAGAGTTCCAATTGCCGGAGAAAAGTTTCCAGGCCAGGTTAATGTCAGACATTCACCAGTGTGTTGCGTTTTCATTACAATTTGATGAATCAAACGACTTCACTGATATTTCTCAGTTAATGGTATTTCAAGATTATTCAAGTAAAGAAGAACTTTGGAAAATTATACCATTATTGGGAAGGACTATGGGAGAAGACATTTTTTCTGCATTTGATGAATTTGTGAAACAAACTTCCACTTTTTAAACTTGCGTCTATTACTACTGATGGTGCTCTTGCAATGATAGGTAATAAATCAGGCTTCTTTTCATTATTTAAAAACGATGACAAATATCCAGATTTTTTAATGTACCACTGTATTATTCACCAACAAGTACTGTGTAGTAAAAGATTAAACACAAAAGATGTTTTGGATATTACATTTAAAATTGTAAATTCTGTTCGAGGAAAAGCCCTACAACGGCGGTTATTTAAATTACAGGCAGATGATGATGATAGGGAACTTCTGTTGTACAATAGTGTTCGCTGGCTCAGCAGAAGTCAATTTTTAGAAAGATTTCTTGTATTAATTAACGATATAAAACTTTTTCTTGATAAAAAAGGAGATATTTATCCACAATTGAGTGATAAAAGATGGTCGTTACACTTATCATTTTTAGTAGATTTCTGTACGAAATTAAGCAATTTAAATTTAGAGTTACAAGGTAGAGATAGAAATTTAATTGACATGTTAAGTTCAATAAAAACTTTCCAACAATACTTACTTTTATTAAAGAAAAATATAAATGACTGCGAATTTTGACATCTCCCATATTTATTAAAATTTTTTGAACAAAATCAAGAAATGCTTCGCTATGATTTAAAAGAATTTATTCGTGAAATAGAATTAGTTGAGGAAGAAATAAATTCAAGATTTAAAGATTTTAATAAAACTGAAATGATTGTATCTTTTATCAATAATCCATTTCAAGAAATCTTTGAACATCACAGAAATTTCAAATAAAATTAGTGGGCTGTTTGATGTAAACCAAGCTGAAGTAGAACTTGAGATAATAAACATTCAGAAGAGTTTACATTTAAAATCAATAAACAATGAAGTCATTTGGAAGTATGCACACGAAAAATTCCCAATATTAACTGATTTTCACTGCAATGACAGCAATTCGACGGCCGCAAGTATGATAGCGATCAATGGGAATTTTGAACCATTCTTCCACTATGCATGTAATGAAGTCCTGCACTGTTGTGTGCGGATGTTCCTTGACTTCACCAGACGCTCCAGTTCATCTCACAGATGTCCAGTAGGGTTCAGATCAGGGTTCTGTGGAGACCAGTCAAGTGTCGTGTCCACAAACCACGCAGTTACACCAGCAGCCTTATGACAGGGTACATTGTCTTGCATAAAGAGACAATGGTCAGTTAAATTCCGTAACGCTGCAAAAGTAAGAAGCATTGCATTGTCCAGAATGTTTAGATACCTCTCGAAGTTCAATGTTTGTGGCACCGGAAACCGAGGTCCAAAGCCAAAGCAGGAAAAACAGGACCATACCATTGTACTGCTACCCCCGAATTTCATCGTTGTGGTTACGCACTATGGCAAGAGAGGTTCAATGGTCATCCGTCACACCCACACCCATGCATCTGCACAGAACCAACACAGTATATGTACATCAAAAAAGTATCGATGTATATAAACGTTCATCAAATGTTAACTGTTGTAGTAAAGCCATAAATTTATGTCCGCTGTTCAGTTTTTTTCAAAGAAGCACTGCAATCTTTTTAATCTCTTTTCATGAATTTATACATCATAGAAGAGGGGTCTGAAAAAAATTACAAAGTATCGCGATTTGCAAGTTGAAGTTGAACGAATCTGGCAAACGAAAGTTGTTCCCATAGGTGCTTTAGGCGCCATTCCTAAAACATTGAAAGCACATCTAGAAGCACTCGAGTTAGAGGGATTAAAAATTGGGCAGCTGCAAAAGGCCGCTTTGTTCAGCACAGCTTTCATTTTCAGAAAGTATTTCCACAACTCATAGGCCCTTGGGTAGGACTCGAATTAGTGGAATATAACCAGCCTTTTACTTAAGACTGAGGAAGCAAATCAAGCTTTGATGAATATTATATATATATATATATTTTTTTTTTTTTTTTTTTTTTTTTCAGAATTCATTTTTACTCGGTTGGAATATTATGAATAAGCTTTAATGACCGATACCGAGAGATAAAAAGATGACATGATATATTTGAAAAGACACTACTAGTACACTAGTTTCGTTGAATTGATCAACATCTTCAGGTATCACAATCAAAGAAGTATACAAAGAATTACAGAGACTTAAAATTGTAATAACAGAACAAGTACAAAAAAAAGACAGTAGCGTGTTTGAAAACAAAATGCGAGCTTGAGTTCCAAACAAACGTATACTACGCGCTGTCGCAGTGCGCCAGTACTGAACAGAGACAACGTGTGCGTCAGAGAGATTGAAACTGTGGCTGTTGTTGATATGAGAAGAATCTAGAGAAATTTCCCTAGATTCGACAATCTTTCTCTCGAGTTCATCATAGCACACATGGATGTTAGAAGTTTGAGTCCAGTTCACAAGGTGTTGGTGTTGCCTTCGTCTGAGTTAGCTGAAAAGAGAACGTTTAATATGTAAAGAGGAAATTCCAGAAAGATTTCTTTAAAACCACCTTGGAGTTACAAAGAAACATTCGTCTTTCTCTTAGGTCACTTCATCCCTTGATCCCACGACTGTATGGTCTCCCCAAGATTCACAAAACAAACTGCCCACTCAGACCAATAGTTGAGGGCATACACTCGCCTACCTATAACCTCTCCAAATATCTCGCGAGGTTTCTAATTCCGAAGAAAAGCATTCACCGACAAAGCCCCTCACCGTGCCGGAGAACACTTTCCGCGGAGACTCAAATTGCTCCCTTAAGGCAAAAACCTTAAGAGAGTGAACTCATAATAGCCCCCCCCCCCACCACCACCGGTTTCGACCTTTATTGAGGTCTCATCATTGGGAGCCAGGCTAGAAATACCAAGATTTTAGTAATACAGAGCTTATAAGTATTTTACCAGAATAAGTTACCATAAGGTGGTTTAACCTTATTAAATAAAAATCTCAGGAGTAGATATAAATGTAGAAAGTATTTTACCTTGGGTATAATAAATGTTAAAGATACCAAGCTATTTTGAACCTGGTTTTACTCCATTTCCCAAGTAAACAAACAGACAAACAAGTCAAGTTTGCGCCTGCAAGTGTTGCAAGTCTAGCTGATCCTGGACGTAGTGCAAGACCAAGACAACTCATTTTCAGGCGCAAACTTAACTGTTTGCTTACTTGGAATTAGGAGTAAAATAACTAAGTTTATAAAATTACTTGGTAACCCTAATATACATTATTTGCAAGCTAAAAAAACTTATTTCCATCTATATCTCCTCCAGAGATTATTTAAAATAAAAACACCTTTTAGCAATTTGCATAGGTAAAGTTGATAAGGCACTGTATTACTAAATTCCTGGTATATCAATGCAAGTAAAACACAACGGTTCTACATCCTCCCAGTGCCACATCTTTGCTGGAGTGCCGCAGGAATCTCTACTGACTCCATTGCTGTTCTCTATATACATGTCAGACATCCCGCACAATCCGATGACTTCCATTTTGGCCCTGTATGCGGACGACCTAAGTGAATATTGGAAGTCAACCCCCAGAAAAGCTCAGCCGTTCTTTTTTCAAAAAAGGCCAATGTCTCCTGTAGGAGATGTGTTACTATTCAATAATAAAATTCCCTGGCAGACAGAAACAAATTACCTGGGTGTAATTCTCTACAAAAACCTATCTTTCAATCAGCACACCAAGTCTGTGTGCACAACGGCATCTAAAGCCATTGCTCAGATCTATCCGCTAATTAATAGAAATAGAAAGCTCAGCAACAGAATCAAATTGCAACTATACCAGATGACGATTCATCCTATAATCACTTATGCCTCTCCGGCCTGGAGCCACACCTCTAATGCTAACATTATCAAAATACAGCGAGTGCAGAACAAGTGCTTGAGAATGATTCTGAACGCCCCGTGGTATGTTACAAACAATCAACTCCACAGAGACACAAATATTCCCTATATTCTCTCTTTTCTACAATCCTTAGCAACCAAGTTTTTCCTAAAGACGTCCACACATCCCAACGATTTGGTTCAGCAAGCTGCAGCATACGATCCAACGGACATATTCAAATATAGAAGACCAAAAGCTATATTAGCCTCCTTTAGTGATGCATAATCTCCATGCCCATTCAGGGTGAGCAATCTGCTCATAAATTTTACCTTCACTGTAACCACAACAGATAGCGGGGAATATGAAAAGCATCTTGCTTCACCCCTAAAGATATAAATGTCAATTGTCAATCCTTCGTATTTCAGGGTCTAGCTACTCACTGAGGAGACCTCAAAAAAGGTTGAAACCGGTGAAGGATATTATGAGTTCGCTCTCTTAAGGTTTTTGCTTTAAGGGAGTAATTTAAGTCTCCGGGCAAAGTGTTTTTCGGCACGGCCCGGTGAGGGGCTTTGTCGGTGAATGCTTTTCTTCTGAATATAAGCGGTTCTGCTCGGTGGTGGTGGTGGGTGGCGCCAACGCTGAGATGTACGGTTTTTCGCCCACAATTGAGTGGCCCAGGGATCGTCCGAATTTTTAGAGACGGCTTTACTTATTCATAAGGTTGAAACCGGTGGGTTCTCCATGAGGCTCTGCTTGGGGATTAGTTTTTGCCTGTCTCTGAGTGGGGCCACCGTTGAGATTATGGCTCTGATTGATGGTGAGGTGAGCCTGCCACTAGGTAGAGCCAATACTGAGAAGTTCTTCTCGGTGACGGGGTGAGCCTGTCATTGAGTAGAACAACGCAGAGTTGGGCGATCTTTCGGGATCGTCTTATTTTTAGAGCCCGTTTCACTTTTAAATTAAAAAAAGGTTGAAACCGGCCTGGGTAGTGACTCCACCTATAATGTATTGCAGTATACATCTCTTAGTGAGATGTGCTTTACAATATCGAAAATACTAATATTAAGAATAGTGGTCAGAGCTTTACCCACCTTTACAATGAGTTTTCCTGGTGTTGCACCACCTTTAGACGTGAACTACGTTTCAGGCGCAAACTTAACTGTTTGCTTACTTGGGATTAGGAGTAAAATAACCAAGTTTATAAAATTACTTGGTAACCGCGCAACATATATATGTACATATTTACGAGGGTGGTCTGAAAAGTTCTCGGCCTTACAATGAAAAAACGAATTTATAATTTCAAAATTATTTTTATTTTTCAAAATAATCTCCCTTACGACTAATACATTTATTCTAGCGCCATTAGCCTGTCCCTGCAGTGGTTCTCAATGAGATCTTCAAAATACAACTCTACAGTTGAAATCACCTCTTGATTCGAAGAAAAACGCTGACCAGCGAGTAGGAGTTTTAGTTTTGGGAAGAGATAGAAGTCAGAGGGAGCCAAATCTGGGGGAATAGGGGTGGATGTTCCAACAAATCATAGTGCAGATCCTTTAATTTACCCATTGCCAAAACACTTGATTTTTTGCCAAAAAAAGATGATTTGTTTCTTCTACAAACTGGGTCTTTTCTCACGAACTTTTTTGTCTAGTCTGGTTAAAAGATCGGAATAATTTCCCCCGGTTATTGTTTTACCCTTTTCAAGATAATTAATAAACAAAATGCCTTTGGCATCCCAAAATACCGATGCCATGACCTTTCGTGCTGATGGAACCGACGTTGTCTTCTTTGGCGCTGAACAACCCGCTTCTGACCACTGTTTTGACTACTATTTGGATTCTGGTGTGTAATGGTGAATCTAAGTCGCATCCATAGTAATAAATCGACGCACGAAAACAGTTTTATTCTTGTTGAAACGCTCCAAGCACTGTTTTTTCATTTTCAATTCTTCATGCAAAATATATTCTACACATTCCTTTGAAATGCCTATAGTCTAAGTAATTTCACGCAATTTGACTCGTTACACTTTGTGGACGTCCTTCACGTGGATCATCTTCAAGGCTGGTACGGCCACGTTTAAACTCGGTAGCCCATTTCTTAATTATCGAAAACGAAGGAGAAGAGTGCCCATAAACTTTTACGAACTTCGAACGAATTTCTTTGGGCGTTAAACCTTCTTTTACGAAGAATTTTATAGCCGCACAATACTCAAGTTTATCCATTTCAAGAAACTGTTTTGCTTCAGACAGCTGTATAAAACAAACTACTTGATAGAATGACTTGTAGTTTCACATGGATGCTTACGACAGATATACCAACTTGATTCTCGGCCCTGACCATAGTCTTGCCATCTATGGTCAGGGCCGAGAACCCTTCAGACCACTCCTCGTAACTCACGCCTCAAAAGCAGTTGAGTTACTAAGCAAAACTGGTTTTAAATAATCATTTTTATTCACACATAAAATGATTTTTTTGTCTTTTATTACTGTTACAACTCCATTAGAGCTTCCTTAGCTCAGTTGCTTTCGATGCCTTTCGGATAGAAAGACTTGGATTCGAATTCTGTCTAACACGCGAAGAATATTAGAATTTTTCAGTGGAAGGGGAGTTAGCTAATCTCATAAGGGGTAGTGGAGTATTTTTCTTTGAGAGTTTTTCCAATGATGATGATATTCTGATATATATGGAAAAAATCATGAGTGATTTTTTCCATATATATCAGTTATTCTGGTGTTGAGTGTAAGGGTGAACTAAGTCTCTGTAGCTCACTTGGTTTTCACGATGACCTTTGAATCGAAAGACCTGGTGTCGAATCCGGTCCATGGCACATAGAACATTAGGGCTTTTCATGTGAAGGCGAATAAGCCGGTCTCATATAGATGTAGAAGCGTTTTGCACGCGAAAATTTCAAAATCGACAAATCGTACAGAACACAAGCAATTTACAGGCATAAGATACTACGGGAATATGGATTAACTATCCTATTCCGTGAGACCTATCTTCGAAAGCCTTCATTTTTTTTTATTATTCCATAAAATTTGAAGCATGCGTCTAAGGAGTCATTTTCGATTTTGATCCTGGCTCTTTACGAGTAAGTAATACTTTGAGTAATCGTGCGAAATGTTGACACTGTCCTGATGACAATAAAAAAAGGAATTCCGAAACAATAATAATCAATTTTTTTTAAAGGAGCGAAAAAGATAGAGTGACACAGAAAGAAAGAGAGATAGAAAGAGAAACTATGAAAAAAAAATCGAAATGAAAACCGGAAAGCAATAAATGAACAAAGTATTACTTATTCGTAAGAGACAGGATCATGTTTTTTTTTTTTTTTGGAAATGATTCATAGAGTTTAATTAATGATAAAATAAATAATATGTTTAAATTTTTCTAAGTATTTATTTTAAATCGGAAAAATCTGGGATTCTTACAAATTTCCTAGAAAATGCAGAGAATTTATTAAGATAGATATGTATGACTGATCAAACGTTTTGAGAGAAGTTTATGAATCGTTCTTCCATGTAGGCTTTTTTCTTCTTTGACAATTCAACTGTTTTCAGGTTAACGGCGAATTTAATGAAGATAATATAGACAAAGACAAACGCTTTGCATCGCGCATAGTCCTTATAAGGACTGGCTTAAAGGGGCGAAGCAATATTGCTTTTCATATTCCCCGTTGTCTGTAGAGGACACCTTCAATAACACCTTCTCCTTACACTGTAGAGGACAGTGTAAGGAGAAGGTGTTATTGAGCTATAAAGCTCTGATCATGGCAAGAGGGTAACAGCAATAGCCGAGCCTCAGTTAGAACTTCATTGGCTACAGCATTGCCATCCATTACCCTCCAAGGGTACTAATTTCAGTCGCCTCGTACGACATGCATTAGCTACATTGGTGCTATTCTTATCCCGGCAACCACACGGGGATATTGCATCGCTCATCCTTATAGTCCTTATAAGGACTGGCTTAAAGGGACGAAGCAAGAATGCTTTTCATCTTCCCCGTTATCTGTAGATGACAGTGTAGGGATAAGGTGTTATTGAGCTATTAAAGCTGTGATCATGGCAGGAGAGTAACAGCAATAGCCGAGCCTCAGTTAGAACTTCATTGGCTACAGCATTGCCATCCATTACCCTCCAAGGGTACTAATTTCAGTCGCCTCGTACGACATGCATTAGCTACATTGGTGCTATTCTTATCCCGGCAACCACACGGGGATATTGCATCGCTCATCCTTATAGTCCTTATAAGGACTGGCTTAAAGGGACGAAGCAAGAATGCTTTTCATCTTCCCCGTTATCTGTAGATGACAGTGTAGGGATAAGGTGTTATTGAGCTATTAAAACTGTGATCATGGCAGGAGAGTAACAGCAATAGCCGAGCCTCAGTTAGAACTTCATTGGCTACAGCATTGCCATCCATTTTCCTCCAAAGGTATTGGATTGAATCAATCTGATTAATCTCATAAGTGCCATTTCAGGAAGAAAGATTCTAAGGATTGATAGGTTTATAAAAAGCCTTCTAGTTTATATATTGAATATTTAAGATTTTGTTTGTTTTCCATATTTATTAATTTATTTATTTGACTATTGTTATTATTTTATATAAGATAATCGTTTTCTGACATTGATAATTACTCCATGAGTTATTGTTGTTATTTATACCAAAAATGCAAGCGACACCTAGCGACAGAAATGAATTTTGCGTAATTATTATTATTATTTAATTTTACGATAATTTTTTTAACGTAAAAATGCGCATTCATTTAATTTCTGACAAACACCAATTTTTAAATATTCGTGACCTTTTCATTGCTGCATTCACATAGTGTTTATATTAGTGATATGCAAAATGTAAACAAATTGCTTACCTGCACTGTGTGGACTTGCTCCACTGACCGCATATGAAGGATGGTTATTCATTGGTTGGGCAGGTGTACAGGAAGCACGTGAATACGCACCAAGACTTAGAGTGTCGTGAAGCATATAGGGATAGGAAGTCTCTCTCTGTTGTAAACAAGGACTTTGGGTCATGCTGGACACAGGAGGCATACCGCTGTGAAAAAAAAAAAAAAACCATGAAATGATAATTTAATATAAATCATAGAAAAAAATAAATGGATTCAAAATAAAGCATTCAACTATTATGTCATTTTAAGGAGGCTTTTGTTCTTATTTTTAAGCTTTTATTAATAGTAATTTAGAGTTCAACGCTTTATATTTTCAAAAGGGAAAAAATTAATTTATGCGGTGAAATGTTTAAATTTTCCGCTAGATGGCGCAAGCAATGATTTAATTGAACTTCGCTTTATAAGCAGTAACATTTCATGTTATGCGAGTGAGACATTTCACAATAAAATAACGCAACTCGAAATTCCCTTGAGAAGTCATATTTTCAATATTAATAGAAACGAAAACACAAAAAGAGCAGATATGACCCGTAAACATTATAAATATAACAAGGAATGTATATTGCAATTTATCATATATGCTAGTAGTACGAAAATTAAATAACAAGAAGTAGTAATTAAAAAAAAAAACGTGCAGAAAATGAAACTGACTAATAAACTAATTTAACAGTACACGAACAGCGGTAAATATATGTATACATAAACGCATGTTTTTATAATGTTACTTATTATTGCTGTATTATTTACCCTATTTAAACTGAATTTTGGATATCGTGAATTTTATTATTTTGAGATTTTAATATTATCATTATCATTTGCTTACCCGTAGGAATCTGCCATCGTTCCCATTGGCTGACCGATTGTTGGGTACATTGTGTTAGCAAAAGTACCATTTAATGGAAGTCGAGCGGCAGAGGGCGTTGCAACAGCTGTGGCGGCTGCTTGTTCTGCTGCTCTTCTCTGGTTTCGGAGTTTTTCTTCTCTTCGCCATTTCGCGCGACGATTCGAAAACCACACCTGGAAGAACTTCGTAATATAGAATTTCTGTGGGTTTTTTATGCATTGAATGGACGCTAAAACAGTTAAAAGTGAATCATTTATATTAGAAAGCTGAAAATTCAGAAATTGATCTGAAGATTGAAAGAAAACTGCCGAAAATAATGAACATTCTGTCAGCTCATAATTCAGATACAAAACTATATTTAACAGAGAGAGTTATAGAGGTGAAATATGTATAAAAACTGCGCATGTGCACACAATCAAATATCATATTTAATTAATAATAATTAATTTAAAGGATAGACAAATATATACAAAAATTATCCTTAATTAACTGTTCATTTAATAGAGGGATGTTTAATATTTAATCAATAATTAATTTAATACAGACATTTAATTTAATTAAAATTAATTTAAAACATGCATTTTAATTGGTAATTATCATATATTAATTTCAAACTTAATTAATATATTTGATCGACAGATGGAGAAATATGTAAAAACTACATTTAATATTTTATTATTTATTTTTAATTAATAATTACTTTAACATAGAGAAGGAAGATAAATACAAAAACAAACTATATTTAATTTGATAGGGAAATAAAAGCGAAAGTTATTTATAGTAACTATATTTAAAACGAAAACTGTATTTAATTTAGCAGCAAGATAGGGGATGAATTACAAATGGGACAACAAAACATAATTACAACATAAAAAAAGCGTAAACAGTAAAATGTAAGCAGATGAACTTATTTGATCTTTTATAGATGGAGCTGAGTTATCTGGTTTTACACGCAGACCAGAGCTTTTCTGTAAGTATTCCATCCCCTTCCTGGACACGCAAATCGATCGAAGAATATACGCATTTCAAAATCATGCATTGACAATTTCGAAAGTAACAGAAACAAAATTATCAGATCCAATCCCCCCCCCGGCCACAGAAAGCAGTCAATCATACAGGACCCGAACCTTTTATACACCGAATCATTACATTTCATTATCTTTCATAGGCAAAGTATCACATAATATTGAAGTGATCATCCTTCAAATTATGACCTAAAATGATATGGACGTCAACTTAAATACTTATTTAAGTTGACGTCCAAAATTTCGTAGACAGCCTGTTTTTAAGGCCAACTAGAGTGCACTGTTAGCTGGAAACAAGCCAGTGGTGACTGTGTTATCCTGGTATGGGGATCGTTCTCGTGGACATCGCTGTCTCTTCTCATTTCCAGTAAAAAAGACTGACCGCTAATTTTTACCTGGGGATTGTTTCGGACCAGGTATTGTCCTAATGTGGCCCGACAGCTAGACAAAGACTTCAGAAGGCTCGCATTGTTAGAACTTCGTTGGCTACAGCATTGCCGATGTTTAAGTAAAGGCAACTCTAAAAATTCGGATGATCCCTAGACCACTTCATAGTGGCCGAAAGACCGTCCAACTCAGCGTTGGCTCCACTCAGTGACAGGCTTCCCCACCACCGAGCAGAACCGCTCATATTCCAGGGAAACGCATCCACCGACAAAGCCCCTCACCGGGCCGTGCCAGAAACCTCAACAATGAGACGAATTTTCCCTACTCCTTATATAAGGACTGGCTTAAAGGGGGCGAAGCAAGAATGCTTTTCATATTCCCCGTTATCTGTAGAGGACAGTGTAGGGATAAGGTGTTATTGAGCTATTAAATCTCTGATCATGGCAGGAGGGTAACAGCAATAGCCGAGCCTAAGAACTTCATTAGCTACAGCATTGCCATCCATTACCCTCCCAGGGTATTAATCCTGAGACGAATTTTGATGTTGGAAAATTCTATTATTAATATGCCATTGTATTATTGTGATGGTGTCCGAGAAATCGTGGGAAGCACTCTACACCATCTGAGTGTGTGTGTGTGTGTGTGTGTGTGTGTGTGTGTGTGTGTGTGTGTGTGTGTGTGTGTGTGTGTGTGTGTGTGTGTGTGTGTGTGTGTGTGTGTGTGTGTGTGTGTGTGTGTGTGTGTGTGTGTGTGTGTGTGTGTGCGCGCGCGCGCTTTAAGCTATACTTAGGGAATTAATTTAATAATTTAAAAAAATAATGAATTAGTAAATCTAAGGAAATATCACATGGATATTATATTGCCTACTTAAAACAATATTAATTATTTCTCTTACCTGTATTCGAGCTTCTGGAAGAGAGATTTTTTCCGCTAGTCGCTCCCTTGCAAACACGTCGGGATAATGCGTGCGTTCGAACTCTGAAATGAACGATATTGTTATAGGAACAAATAATGGAAACACTCAATATACTGTGTCAAATGTAACGAAAATTTATACAGAAAACAGTACGTTTTAAAATACTAAAATATGAAGCCTAAACTTTTCAATTTGGAGATAATAAAATAGAGTATATTATAGATCTATCTATATTTTATAGCTATATATAGAAAGAAAAGCTTACGGATAGAGTCTGTCTTTCAAGTAGTGCAAACCAAGGTAACAGGAAGTTCCTTGGTTTGCACTACTTATATCACATAATACTAAATTTGAAAACTTTTCAAATCTCTCTGGTAAATTTGAAAGCTTTTCAGGGTGTTTTCTATATTTGGATAAAAATATGGGTGGATCTATAATATCCTTCATCATAATATAGGACATTTTAATTAATAGAGGAAATTTGTTCTTTATTTGCAATTTTTCCAATGAGCTGAAGCATGCGGTATCACTAATTTGGATCAATCTGTTAATTTCCTACATTTGCTACAGTTATTTCTTTGATTATTTCAAGAATTCTATACTACTGTACATCACGGTATATTATATGAAATTCCAGCAATATTTAAGACAGATAACAGTCTTTTCAAATTTCAAGCAACTAATACTACGAGGCCGGTGTATTATGCCTGCAAACTGCGTGTTTCTTCTCGCCAGTTCCTGTTGTACGGGATGGAAAAACTCGAGTTTCTAAACGTAAAAACAGCCACCTGAATAAGAGGCCCCAAAGGATTTTCCGTTCCTATCATCATAGATCAATAGATTCTTTCCGACAGGCATTCCTCGGTTTTTATGGAAGTTTAATTTCGCTGGGATTCTCAATATAGTAACATCTAATGTATATATCGAGAATCCCAGCGAAATATTTATAATCCGTTTTTTTTTTTTTTACTCTTATACGATTTTATTCCAGTATTTATAACAATATTTATATACCCAGTACTATTATACTCATTATTATAAAAAATAAATAAACATTAATTTGTTTTTTATTGAGCATTTGTAATTAATTGCACACTCTCAAAGCTCTCTGGTAAATTTGAAAACACCTTTCAAGGTGTTTTCTATATTTGGCTAAAATATGGATGGATCTATAATATCCTTCATCATAATATAGGACATTTTAATTATTATAGGAAATTCGTTCTTTATTTGCAATTTTCCCACTGAGCTGAAGCATGTGGAATCACTAAAATATTTACAAGCCACACAAGAAGCTTTCATTGGATCAATCTGATCATTATGAGTATTTGATGAGAATGATATAAAACCACTCCTAATTTATTTTTCAAAAATAATAACAGAATTGAACACAATTTAATAAAATATGCTTTTATATTATGGTATTTATATTATTATATTAATATTATTTTATTGTATTTATTTTATCCTTCAAATATAATGGACTTTACTTGTAATCATTTTTAATTGACACCTTAAACAATCTTGTATAAACAAGTATGAATAATTATAATATGGAGGCAATAAATATGTGCGTACCAGAAGAGTATCGCCATGCTCTTCACTGAAAAATATCAAGATTCCCTGGAAAGCAGAAGCCAAATATCTGGGTGTACTGCTGGACAGAAAACTACCTTTCAGTCCACATATAAAAGCCTCATGTACAAAAGCATCAAGAGTCAATTGCACAGCTTTACCCTCTTATCAATAGGAATAGCAAGCTGGATACCAAAATAAAACTGCTCCTTTATCAGTTGATGATTCGACCCATTATCACTTATGCGTCCCCAGCCTGGAGCCACACCTCAAGTACAAATATCCTCAAACTACAGAGAGTGCAAAACAAATGTCTCCGCATGATCTTAAACGCACCATGGTATATCAGAAATGTCCAACTCCATCGGGATACAAATATCCCTTACATCTACTCTTTCCTGCAGTCTTCACCAGTAAAGTTCTTCTCAGCATCCTCTTCACATCCAAATGAATTAGTGCAACAAGCAGCCAATTATGATGAAACAGACTTCTCCAAATATAGGAGACCCAAGGCCATCCTACTTCCAAATGAAGATCTTTAAATCGCACCCACTCAGGCAGAGCACTTAACTCATAAACTTTTCCTCACACAGCAACCTTATCAGATAGCAGGGATTATAAAAGCATTTTGCTTCACCCTTATAATCAGCAACGTCTTGCGATATGTGTGCAGTAAGTAATCTCTTTAGTTTCACAGCATTGAAATATAATTTATGAATGAATTCGAATAGCTAAATTTTCGTATGTCTTTTGAAGCACAACATTCTCTTCGTAGGTGATATAGTAGATTAAATTTCCACCAAGATTATTCAAATATATGTGTTTGCTTATTAATTTTCATATGATTGAAATGAAAGGTGGCTCAGTCAAAGTTTCCACATATTTATTATTGGAGGAAACAGTTGATACGATAACGACTGAAAATAGTGACAAAATGGCCTCTTTATTTAAATATTGGATATAAGTAGAATGAGGGTATAATTTTTCCCTCTTTATTTTTAGGCATGTTATAAGAAAAATATGAGTATTCTGTTGTCCGTAAATCATTGAATATCATATGAACCCATATAAAATTTGCATTCAATTTTTTTGATTAAAATTGAATTCATTATACTTTGTTTTCGTCCAAGAACCATCACTAGCGATATGATTTGTCTCATTTGGTAAAATATCCACCTATAATCACATGACGAGAAGAATCAATCTCTATGTCAACTTTTGTTTTTAAATTAGCCAATCACGTACAATGGTTACTACCTCTGTATGTTTTGTATAAGGTTGTTTTTGTTTTTTTTTTAGTTTTTAAATTTCAATTTGCAAACGAAAATAATAGTTGTGAGCGGTAGGCGGTGGATTGTACAGTGTATGTGTCGATGGAGGATTATAGCGGTGGCTTCTCTGATGTAGCTTGACCTTCCACGATTAGTTCTTGAACTCCGGGGAGGTGTCACGTAATCATAATAATAAAATACATCCGTGTTTTAATGTACGTTCTGTCTATGTTCCCAGATTTATGGCAATAGTAACGTTCTCAAGTTTTAAAAACGAAAAGTTGTTGTTCGTGTGAGATGACGCCATCATGTGGGATCGCTCCTTTAAAATATGTGTAAAATAACTGGACAAAACATCATATTAATAAAAAAAACAAAAAAAAAAAAAACATGCCACTGAGAAAAACGATAATGAACACATGAAAAGCGTTTAAGTGTATAGCAGCGGCATCTAACGTTAATATTTTTGCTATAAAAACAAAAACGTATTACTCGGGTGTTCGAATCGAAAGTAGCTGTAGTGAATAATAAGATTTGTGTTTAAGGTGTAAACTTCACCATTATTATAAATCATAAGATTAAAAGTTGTATTTTAAATATGCTTACATTTTATTAAATATTTAGATTATTATTTGAAAGAAAAATGTTTATTTTTAAAATACAAATTTAAAAACCATTAACTTTGCTACAGAGTTTAGTTCTATTTTGTTTTGAGAAATGTGTGATGATTCCAAAACATCATCTTTCAGTCTGTCAATTTTGCAATTACAATTATTGATTAAATATGCTGATCTCTTTCAGAAATAGAAAGTAGACAGCATTATATTTTTTTTAAAAAAAAATGAATAAAGGACCTGGAAGTATAGAAGAAACATGTCAATAGATTCAGTGGAATCACTTGGTCCTTTCAGAATGCTTACAATAAATAAGAGAACTATCACAAAAGGACTACCCTCTCATTGAGCATCACTGGGAGCCAAAGCGTTATCAAACGGAATTTTAAAAAAAAATTCAGTATGCATAGAACTATTTTTAAAAGTACGCGACCATAATATGGAAAAAACCGAAATTCATGTGTTGCTGAATTAGCAAAAACGAACCATCTACATATAAAAACAATATTAGGAGAGCAACGTCAACTTCTCATCTATAGAGCTTCAAAAACGCAAGGACAGACAAGTTCTGTTTATCAGAACTTGTCGTAGAGGGGGGGGGGGTGGAAAGCTCTGATAAACACCTAGAACAAAAATGATATTAAAGCAACTGATATAACCACAAGAAAGAACATACTAATAGCAGAGTTATGAAGGTAACTTATGTTCTTATATCCTCGTATGTTCTTTCTGGTGGTTATATCAGTTGCTTTAATATCATTTTTGTTCTAGGTGTTAATCAGAACTTTCCAGACCCCCCCCCCTTATCATCATAGGAGTTTATATTTACATCGCTCTGCTCAATGTCAAAGACTAGAACACTCGAATGGTTGATTTCAGATAATACATCACAAGCAAATACATCAATAAACAATAGCACACACACACAATTATAATACTTCATACAACATAACATATAATACTTTATATAACATAACATACGTAACTTTTAATACTGGAAGCTTTGATTTGATTTTAATGAACTGTGTGTATTTTTAAATATGCATATTCTTGAGTTAATTTTATTTAAGATAGTAATTGGTGTCTTTGCTCCGTCTCTGCATCAGTATTAAGCTTATTTCAGTTAATAAACAACACAAATATTCCAGATTTAACAATATAAATTTATTTGCAAGTATAAAATTATTTATTAATTTAATTTTTATTTATTTCTCTATCAAAGGTCTATATTAGTACCTTTCATAGGATTTGATATTAAGATACTAATGCCTTAGGTCTCAATATCAAATTTATGGAAAAACATCTTGACAAATACGCAATACGTCAGTATAAATTCGCCTATTGTAAAATAGTTCTCTGAATGATACACCTTTTGTAGTAAATATGTTATTTTTAACTATTATTTTTTAGGTTTTTATTGAATCACACACACATGCAATGTTGTAAACCTATAATACAGTAGTAGTGTGAACGGGCTAAGGTCATATTTAGTTAAATTTATTATTGCTTATAATTAACTCGTTAACTTATTTATTTTCATTTATTTTGCTGCTGTTGACAGTATAATCTTGATAAGAGATTAGTATTTATTCACCATTACTTGTCACTTCATATTTTGTAATTTATCAATTAAGGAATTAATTTGTCAATTCGTACCATTATTAGCATAAATAAAAAAATTATTTCTTTAATTAACCCGACAGAAATTAAAAATAACAAATTATATTATAATAATTTCATCAGCTGAAAAAAAAAATTTGGCTAGATGGGTGAAGCAAAAATGCTTTTCATATTCCCCGTTATCTGTAAAAAAAATGTAAGGATAGGGTAATATAGCGCTATAAGCTCTGATCATGGCAGGGGGAAAACAGCAATAGCCAAGCCTCAGTTAAAACTTCATTGGCTACAGCATTGCCATCCATTACTCTCCCTGGGTACCCATTTTAGTCGCCTCGTACGACATGCATGGGCTGGTATGTAAGTAAAGACCTCTCTAAAAATTAAGACGATCCACCCGGACCACTCCCTGCGATTGGCCGAAAGATTGTCCACCTCAGTGTTCATTCCGCTCGGTGACGGGTCCCCTACATCAATACGCAGAATTGCTCATATTCCAGGGAAAATCATCCACCGGCAAGGCCCTCACGGGCCACGCCGGAGAACACCCTCCCCAGAGACTCAAAATGTTCTCTCAGGGCAAACCGCCCGAAATCTAAGCCACCCCCTTCACTCGGAGCAAAATTTCGGAAGAAACCTAAGAGAGCAAGCTCTACGTCCCATTTTAGTCGCCTCTTACGATATGCATGGGCTACAGAGGTCCCGGCCACCGCACTGGATGTCATTAGCTGAAATTTGCATACAATAAATTATATAATTTTATTATTATAAAAAATATAAGGCTTCTTATAATAACTATATATATTTTAATTTCTTTTCATTCAAATTAATTGAAATATTTCATTAATTTTTCAATTATATTAATCTTGAATAAATGTTGATAATTCATTTTATAGTAATACTAAGAAAAAGTTATTTGGTTTGGAATACCGAGATACATTTTCAAGTTATTTGTAAATTGTGAAATCTTTATATCTATTTTGAAATTTGTTTCAATAATAAAGAAATTATTACTTCTAAAATTTTGAAAGAGCAAAATACATTTGCTCAAAAGAGAGAAATCAACTGTTAACTAGTTTATTAATTTTCAATTCTGGGATATTTGTGTTATTTTGAAGTTTAGATAATGCATGCACAATAAAAGTGTGTCAGTACAACAGCTTAGTCTATTAGTTATAGGAACACCCTCAGCACATGAAGTCCCAATGGAGAGAAAAATTTGATAACTATCAAAGCTTATAAGAGATTAGAGAGGATCAAACATACAGCTTAGCACAGACACTAAAAGAGGGAGCAGTTTTCAAGATGTTAGTTAGCTCCAATTGCCACCACCCTACACAGCTGAGGGGGTACCTTTTTCTAGGGCCTCGATCTGTTCATTGGTGAACGAGGTGCGATTGCGCTGCAGCTTACGTTTCAGACGCATGCGCATCTGGGAGTCTTCGTCGGCAGATGAGTTGTTTTCGGAATTTCCATCAGAGGTTGCTTCATTCGCACCTGTAAAGAGAAAGTAAAATAAACAATTATTGTCACTAAAATCGTAAGCGATAAGATTTTGTTAAAACAGAAATAAAATATTTGATGTATATATATGCATAATATACATAATACAATTAATAAAAATATAATACGAGTATAACATAATATAATATAATATAATAATATTTTAGGTTAAAATGTTACATATAATATAATATAATATAATATAATATAATATAATACAATATAATATAATATAATACATAATACAATTAATAAAAATATATAATATAGTCAGGATAAACAGCACAAAGTCTGAACCTTTCACAGTCTCCGTTGGCCTCCGCCAAGGGTGTGTTCTGTCACCCCTCCTTTTCATAATATTTATGGACTGGATTGATAGGCACAGCCGAGGCAGTGAGTGTGTCAGAATTGGAAGATGTAGCATTGGACGTCTGCTTTTTGCAAATGACCTAGTTCTGCTTAGCTCTTCCACAGATGACCTCTAGTGGACCCTGGATAGGTTTGTAGCTGTTTGTGCAGACGGCGGAATGAAGATGTGGCCAAAACTGAAACATTTGTGGTCTCAAGACAACCATCCCAGTGCACTCTACATGTAAGTGGAGTCCCAATGAGGCAGGTAGAGAAGTTTAAATACCTTGGGTCCGTATTCACGAATGATGGAAAATGGGACGTAGAGCTAGATACTCGAATTGGCTTAGCAAGCTCAATATTGCGGGAGCTTGGCCGTTTGGTAGTACTGAAGCGGAAGTTAAGCCAGAAGGCAAAGCTGGCTGTCCCTATCCTCACCTATGGTCATGGGAGTTGGGTAATGACCGAAAGAATGCGAACACGAATCCAAGCGGCTGAAATGACGTTCCTTCGAGGGGTTACGGGGCTGACAAGACTCGAGAGATTCAGAAGCTCTGCAATTCGGGAAACCCCCAATACTCAAGCGCTGCTTCTCCATATTGAGAGATCACCTAGTCAAAATGCCACAAGAGAGGCTCCCTCAGCAGACCCTCTTTGCAAAGCCAGAGGGTGAGAGGCTACGTGGAAGGCCAAGGGTTCGCTGGATAGATTATATCCAAAACCTTGGGTGGACACGTTTGGGAATCCCACCAGAACACCTGAGCTTGGTGGAAGAGGATCGTGACCATTTATTATTACAGATAACATGTAATGACTTTTTATTGGTCCTGAATTTTCATATATGAAAGTTAATTAAAAAACTTATAGGTGTTTATTTAATTAAGAATATTTAATTTTTTTCTTTTTTTCTAGCTTTTTCTCAGTTTATCATTTCAGTTTTTTTTATTTTTTAAATAGATATTATTAATTTTAATTAAAAACTGGCATTAAGTTGGCGTTCGTTCACTTCTCGTTTCTCACGATATTTACTTATTTACTTTTCTCATTTTTTTATTTTATTTACTCCGAATTTTCTTAAGTCTATTGTATTAAATTTATCTGCATCCGTTAGACTTTCATTTGATATTTCTTTTATTATGTGGTAAAGGAATTAAGAAATTCGTATCTAAACACAACTGCAAGAAAGAGATAGAGAAAAAGAGAGAATAAACTTCTAAAGATATCTTAATACCCTTGGCGCCAGTAGTGCTATATTTTCCCCTTCTTTCCTGTTACCTACGAAGAGGATTAAGTTTCAACAGTTGAATACCTCCCATGCTAAATACATAATTAAGCGGGTAGCCAAGCATTAGAGGAAATAGAGAGTGGGTGGCGATTCTGTCGGTTCTTTTGAGTTCTTACCCTTCCTCGTCGAGTAACGAAAGACTTGGCGAGTAAAAGAGAAAATCCCGAAGAAAGAGTGCGGGAACGGTTCGCCACTTTTGTCTTTTAGAGGGCGATCATTATCGGGGTTAAGTTAGAGGGAGCGTCCTTAGTGAAAGAAAGATACCTTTGCCGAAAGACACCCCACTTTACCTTCCATTAAGCGATTACTTTATTGATGTGACCCTTTTAGTTTTGCGTGCTTTATCAGAATTTCACGCGCTGTTTGGCTTCCCTCAGTATGGTGCTAATGAAGGAATATTTGGAACTTGTGTTGGTTAAGGAAGCCTTATCCGGAATTCTGTATAATGACTCGAAAACTATTCTTATTTACTTTTTTTAAAACTACATTTTTATGGTCAGTGAATTGATTTTTCACTCTACAACTATTTCGTAAACCAAAGAACTCCATCCTACGAATTATTATTATTATTATTGATTTCTCTTTCTCGAAGATGACGAAAACGCGAATCTTTGAAAGATTAATTATGAATATGATAAAACTTTAATTGTTATACCGTATTCAAATTCAAATCATCGAATGCATGAACTGTATCGGTTTCAGGTCTGAACTATTTAATTTTGTACAGATGAAAATTTGTACATCAGTCATCTATGGCCTCACGTGGAGAACCAGATACCCTCATTATTAGAAGCGTAAAAACTGGTTGTACCACTATACAGCAACTTGAAATAAATAAATAAACAAAATTGAGAATGATTCAGATTTGTAGTGTTCTGAATCGTCTTAAAATACACTCAAAACACAGAAAACAACCGAAAATACAATTGTAAATAAGGACTTCTCTCTTTTGGATCGGCTATGGACTTCGAGTCGTAAGTTGGGGGGGGGATCTCATCTATAACATGACCGACATTCACGCTATGAATTACTAATGATTAGAAATGAAGAAGGTTATTTGTTCGAGTGGTGGTAAACACTTGTACTCAATAAGTACAAGTGGGAAAATTTAAGGAGTAAATATTTTGACTGTCTGTAAGCACTCATGTCTTAACACCAAACTCACAGGCTTAGTCTATGAAACTTCCTGTGCAACGTAGTCTGTCCATTCATGTTTTCGGAACAAACTGACCAACCCGACTGCTCATGTAATTCACATAACGTGTGAAGAGAAGTAAACAAGATTAGTGTTACAAGTGGCGCTATCTGGTGACAAAAGAGAACTCGGGGGAATAAATGCTTCAAAAGAAACCGATGCTTGTTTGTTTGTTTGTTACACTGACCCCGAATGTCCAAATCCTATAGCTATTTCGCCACTCTTCTTCAGGAGATAATCACAACCGCCATATTGCATCCGTATTACCTTGTCTATTTCCCTTTCCTCCGTACGGGGAAAAAAAAGCTGACGGAAAACTAGTTACTGATAAGAGAAGGCGATAGCACGTATGTATGAGGATGAAACCAGTTGAAGGAAGCAAAAGAGAGACAGAGAATCTAGTCAAGCAAAGAATGGGGCGGTCTTTGTGTTCGTGCAGCGAAGAAAATGGGCCTTTTTGCTGCTCCGACGCAAAAGTACTAGAGGGAGAGGGGGGAAAAGAAAAAAAATAAGGGCGGCTTTCTTGAGATGCCGCTCCAATCGCAGTCTCTCTGTGCCTTCCATCCTGTTGCCTTTGATAGGCCAGCACGGGATTAGTAAGAGCTTGGAGCAAACGCTAGCGTTCGTTTCTACCAATCCCCCCCTCCTCTTTTTTTTTTTGCTGCTCCCGCTTCTCTATCTCAAGTACGAACATCGTTTTTCCTGCAGCTGTATAATGAGACGAATACAGCTCCAAACAAAAGGACCAAAAAGAGGAATCCGATCGGGTATACGTCCAACTTCCTAAGTGCGAGAGAAACATTCTTTCCCACCCCATCAGAAAGGACAAGAGTTCTCCCCCCCCCCCTTCAATAGCAGCGGGAAGACGGCAAAAAGGATAAAACTGTGTAATCACCTCGCAGTGACAAAAGTATGCTTAAAAGCTTCGGCAATCCTCAGGACAAACTGCGCACCGCTGGTTAGAAATGGTGCTGTGCACTCAGGCAGAGATAGTGGACAAGGTTGGGAATCGAGTCAGACGCTCTGTGACTTGCCGTCGCCTTTATAGATCCCCTCTACGACAGCTGCTGATTGAAAGAAACGAAAGAAAAGACATAATTACAGGTAAAAGCCTTAGATTTAGAAAGACGTTGGCGAATTACACGGCAATGGGTGCTAAGGAAAGTTGAGAAACCTGGATTTCTCCTTTCAGGTGCATCCAACGAAGTGTTGGTGCGGTGAGGACTTTTTCCTTTCCTCCCTCTCCCCCGTTCTTGCTTGCTTTTATGCTTTTATTTTATTTTTTTTTTCTTCGCTGCCCAGTTTCCGGTTGAACGAAAGAATCGATAGAACTGTAAATGAATCTACAAGTAATGTTCATTCGAATGACCTTGCTCGACAAGGTGTTAGGCTACTTTGTTCGCTTTATGGTGAACACTTATGGTCGGTTTGTTCGAAGAATATAAAGAAGAGATTTAATTCGTTCACACATGATTAGAGAAGTTCGTTGAAAAACCATTTTCACGCTATTCAATACCACAAAGTATAGGCGGAAATGACGTCTTCTTTCACTTCCGTTTGAGATATCTTGATACATAAAAAACTTCGACAACTATGAGCTTGGTCACGTTTTTACATATATTTCAAATATATTAAGAAACTAATAAAATATTTTAAAGCATATTAAAAAATTCTTTGTTTTGTTTTAAAATAATTTAAAAATAATTTTTTTTTTCAATATTTTTGTATAAAATGATACACCTATAAAAGTTTACAATACACATTGAGAAAACTTGGTTTTTAGTCCTTTTTTGAACTTCCAGGGTAATGGAGCAATGCTGTAGCCAATGAAGTTTTAACTGAGGCTTGATTGTATTCAGCCACGACTAGAGCTTTTAGCTCAATAACACCACTTCCACACAGATTTTCTTTATTCAAATGAAGGGATAAAGAGTCATTGACTCAATCCATCCATCTCCCAGTCCTATATATATTTATAGGACCTTTAGAATGGAATAAATATATAAATAAATTGAGCGTCAATAGAAATGTTTTTTTCTGAGGAAGTGACGTAGGGAATGCTCAGAAAAGCATTGATATAAATTGAGCATCAATACGAAGTGTTTTTCTAAGGAAGTGACGTAGTGATGCTCAAAAAAGCATTGATAAATTTGCGAGTGAGTTTTTTTTTTATTTGTTTCTAATTCGACGAACGTTTTTCTTAGATGAAGTTAATTTCTTATATATAAATACCGATGTAAAACAGTTGATATATATGAAACCAGGTCATCTTGAATATAAACAATATTTTAAAAATAACAAAAAAACATTTTTTTTATTACCAGAGGCAACACTAGCAGGTAAAATGAAAACTTCTCTCTGCATCTTCTTCCCACTGCTCATTCACACCCCTAAGCAGTGACGCTGACTTCGTTACCATCTACCAATATGATTTCGCTAAATTTAATAGTGGCTGGTACCTAACGAAATTCATTAGCAACACGATACATCTGTGGTTTCCTCCCTTTTGCCCAAGAGAGGACCTCCATCCCGCCCTCTTTTCCCCCCAAATTGATCTGGCAACGCTCTGTTTCTGGGACTCTCTCTCTCTCTCTCTCTGACACACACACACACACACACACACACACACACACACACACACACACACACAAACGCCTGAGAAATAGGCGAAATAGACAACTAATAAACGCGCAAGCTTTGCACGCGCCATCTAGTGTATGTTGCCTCGTGGGTACGTGGGATGCGGAGGCAACAGAGGTCTCAGTTATGCACGCACGAAGCGACGAAATATAGTGCGCAATGGTAGCAAACAAGATTACGTTAATATGGGGGTAAATTAAGTTAAATATTGGGGTAAATGTAATTTATACCAATCGTTAGAAGGCTTCGGGCATGACAATGGGAGGGTCGCGAACAGAAACACGACTTTTCTTCTGAAATCAATACGGGAAAGGGGAAAAAAAATAAAGTCGGCTTGTAACAGATATGTTAAGAGATATATTTTACAATATATTTGTTTATATATATATAAGAGAATGTAAAATTAATGGGGAAAATATCATACAGTAATTTATTTTTTTCTTTTATTTATTATCTTGTATACTTGGCTATGGTATGACATGATATGGTATGACCAGGTATGACAACATTATTTATATCAACAAAACAAAACTTCAATGTTGTTACTCCAGTATTTATCAATAATCCTCAATATTCTTCACAAATATTAGCATAAATAAATAATAATAATTGCATGTTTGTAATTATGCGATTAATAAAAGAAATATGCTCATAGTTACTGAATTATATATAAAATACTACTCATAATAACAATCGCATATTTATACAATTAATAAAAGAAATATGCTCGTAATTAGACAACTATACACTAGATGGCACTACTGCGAAGTCTTAACTCAGGGCTTTTGGCTATTACTAAAAAATGAAACTGTGTTTACATTAAGTTATGACAGATGTTAATTTCTATTCGTATTTAAATTTAGATTGAAATAGAATGTATGCATTTGCCTTTATATTTTTATAGATATGTTTTGCTAGTTTCTCATATATTATATATATGAAAATGTAGTATTCTGTTGATGTGACGAGATATTTTATTTATTTTAGGATTAACGTTGAATTTGAAGTCAAGTCTCTCTCTTTCTCTGTGTTTACCTATGTTACCGCTAGGCGAGTTAAAAACTTTCAAGCAGTTGTCTTTCTGTAGTTTCTCAGACAAATCGATTACAAGAAAGAAATAAGTGCCACAGAAAGAGACAGTAAATAAAAGAAAAACAAAAAAAAAGAGGAAGTAGAAATAGAAAGAGAAATAGAAATACTTCAAGTGTTTATCTACCTTTCTTGGAGTTTCCATCGTCGCTGTGCTGCCCATTGCATGCGCCAAGCGCGGTCGGTACGGCTGTTCCCGTGGCCACTATACTTCCACCTGCGGCGGCTGCAAGGCCTGGAGGCGTCGTAGCATGAGGAACTCCGGTTGCTAAGTGAGATGCGCTGTGAGGATACCAGGGCCACGGTTGACCATTTAACATTCGTAGTTTATCGTAAACCGATTCCGGACCCGGGACAGCTAACTGTTGCTGATGTTGCTGTTGCTGTTCTTTCTGTGCTGCCAAGTTTCGTAGAACTCGATTTATTGAAGACACCTGTCGAGAAGAAAGAACATGAAGTTCAGTATATTTCATTTATTATTTTATTATTTTTATGAAATAAATTTTACAGTTTTATTATTATTATTATTATTGCTTCATTTCTGTTTAAAAAATGATATATGCATATAATATGAAACTTCAGTTTCCCACACCCCTCATCCCATGGTTGTTTATGAGTATATTTTCAGAAAAAAAAATATCCCTCCAGCATAAAATAGTATTCATTTGGCCCATCGAAACATCTACAGCATATTATTTCAACAAGTATTATCTACTTTTTTTTTAGGTATTTGAAGTGAAATTTTCTTTTCATTGTTAAGATGGAGGAAAAGGATGAAGAAAAAAAAAGTGTCAGTAAAAAGCACTTTGTTATCCCTTTCTCTGAAAGAACAAGTGCAGCTTAACAACTTTCATTCTATAAGTCAGCCGGTGAAACCAACAGACGGATTGTGAAAAAGTAAGTGTCCTACTGGCTTATTATATCTCACTTCCTGCTGCGCAAAAAAATGTCAGGTAGCTACAGACTGGTTTGATATCGGTAGCGCCCTCCTGTGGAGATTTTGATTGACAGCAGCTTATTGCTATAATAACGTTTGTACGTTGACAAGCAAGGCCGGAACTTTACATGCTTTCAGAGATCTTCAGACCCACCGTGGGAGGTGTCGTCCACATGACAGCCCCTTACAGTTTACTAACGTATCTCCCGCAGTGCTCTCTGAGAGACAGGGAAAGCTGTTCAGGACTGGTAAAGCTAAAGAAAACACAGCTGAAGGTTGCACTCTTTTTCAGTATCACTTCACACATCCGGGATGCTGGCTTGTGCAGATGACAGTATTGAGTAGCAGAAAATAATATACTCTCTTATTTTCTTTGTTAATCATTCTATTAATCGTTCTTTCTCATTAGAATTTCTTATGTTTTTCCTCTTTATGTCTTTGCTTAGTACATCACTGCTCTTTATGTCCAAAGATGACTAATCTTTTCTGAAATTAGTCATGCATAGTAACGAAAATAAAATAAGCTACAAAGCACGTTTAGTTGTTGCTTTTTTGTATATATACACTCTCTCTCTTTTTTTTTATTCTTCGAGGAGCATTTGAATTATTTTTATCGTCCAGATAGCATCTTCCACTGGATACATGTCTGTATTTGTTAATCCAGTACATGCCCGATTAATTCGAAATTTGTTTCGTTTTCTCGGATTACTTTCAATGAAAATATCAGAAATAAGCTGGGGTCGAGAGCTAACTAATTTCCTCAAAATTAGCCGCATCGCAAATATAATTAACTATATTCAAAATATCAAAACGCATTTTGTTGGCGTTTGCAACATGTTTCTACTTTCATTTTTTTTTAAAAAAATTACATATACACGTATACATATCATACAAACCTTCAACTTACAGAGTTCATAAATATTAAATTAAAACGTTTCGTATACCTCTGCTTTAATTTAACAAGAAATATTTAGAGGAGTTATTTAAATATTAAGTTTAAAAATTTTTTATTTCTGTCTTATGACTTATACTCTTATGTTGAGTGAAATTGAGATTTCTCATTATTCTACATTAAAGGTAAATATAGAAAAACTCAAAAAAATAAAATAAACTTTAATAAGATAAAGCGAATCTACTCTTTTTCCCACGATTTAATTGTAGGAAGTGTTTCAGAATGACTTGGTAAATTCAAAATCTATAACAAAACAGATTGCTTTTTTTATTTTATTTTATTGTTGATCATCAGAGCCGAAATATTGTCCGTTTGCGTTTGACTGATCGAAGATTGCATTGCAGTTAAGGGGGCCCGTTAATGCCGTTAACGACCAAGCTCCTACTACATTACTCGACTCTTCGGTTTTGGGATCGTTGTCTACGTTTATCGCTTTCTTTCAACAGCATTCTTCATTTGAAGAAAGAAAAGCGGAAAGCAAGTGTAAGCGCTAAGAAAAACTCTCCTTCCTCCGTAGCAAACAAGATTGTTCATGTCGGCGGAAAGGCGCTAGCATGTTCCAGGTGAGTGCGTGCGCATGCATCACTGATCATAATATGATAAGCAGTGTGAAATGCTGAGAACAGTGAAACGTTCTCATCACACACACACACACACACACACACACACACACACACACACACACACACACACACACACACACACACACACACGGGGGATAAAATTAGAATGGTTAAAAATGATTCAAAACGCACGTGAGTCAAGGTGATCTCGGGTTATGCGTCTTGCACGCCCTATGAACAATGTAAACGAAGAACTAGCTGAAGCATAAAATGTAATTTTTGTAAGATGTTGTTTCTATGATAATATGTGATGTTGATGAAGTGACAGCCTAAGAGAGAGCATTTCAGTTTTGCTTGCGAACAATCAGCGCTGTTTGCAAATCAATTTATAATGTCCCGACAACAATATGCGAATTTTGCAGAAACGATCCGAAGTATTCCTGATAAAAAAAAAAAAAAAAAAATGTGATTATAGTAATAGTTGGCTTTTTAAGACTGACTTTTGATTTTGGTTGCAGAAATAAATGACTTTGTATCAACTAGTGATGCTTCATATTAGATTATAGTAAAAGTGCTAAGAGCAGTTAAACTTACTCTCATGACTGAAATAATAAATTGAGTGTTCGTACCTCACAGGGGAGAGGATAACTTTAATTAAATTAACTTTTTTTTTTGTATTATTATCTACTACTGCGCTATTGTAAAAAAGGCGGAGATCTGATCTCCTTGAACTCCTCCACAGCGTACACCAAATGTATATTAACATAAGCGGGTTTGGCATTTAGTCTGTAAGTACTAAATTTAAAATACTTTTGATTTTATGAGCACTGAAAAATAAGTTTAGCAAATACAAAACAAACAAATTCACATACATATAGCGATATCACAAATATGTCAGCAGATATATCTATGAACTGAAGAGAATTTTTATGTTAATTCCGCCATAGAATTATTTATGAGTATTAATTTTGCTGACATATATACCTCTAAAGGATATAATTCCAGAAGTAAACTTCTATTCAGTGTGATGTTCTTCAAATAAATACAGTAGTACTTTTCATCTACTACCTGGATTCATTTATCCGTGCCCACGCGATTTCTCTCCGTAATTGCGAACGTTTGTTGAAGACTCTGAAAAGCGAATTTTCCAATAAACCTAAATACTATATACTATAGGAGTCCTTTAGTTGGAAAGACCTGGGATTGAATCCCGTCAACGACTAGCGAAGAACCTTTTATCAGGGATTTTCATTTAAAGGGAGGGCAATTGAACGCCTATTTACACACACACAAAAAGGTTCTATTTGAAAAAGAAAGCAACAGTAAACCACTTTGTTCTTTAATCTCTAATAATTTCCTGGTAATGTAGCATTGCTACTGCACCAAAAATAATCATTTAACGTTCTTAGGAAGAGGATTGTGAAAGAATACTCTCACGAACTTCAGATCAGATCAACTATAACATCTAACCTTGATTTTATTTAAACCGAGGTTTATATATAAATACTATACAAAAATATATTAAGTGTATTATTCTAAAAAAGAGATCTTAAAATAATAATGCAAATTTTCGAAATTATTTATGATTTTCATAATTTCTTTTCTATTTATAACTTTTACTTAACTAATTTTTTAAATTATTTATTTTTAAAGTGCCTTTCTTCTAGTTCGAACTTGAAGAAATCATTCATCGTATATCACGATACAAGCAACCAAGCGATGCACATGCGCAGAAGACTAAAATAGCCTTTCTAAAAATCAATTCAAACAATTACATTGTAACAAATTATCTTATCTGTCCATATGTACACACTTACACTTGGAATATTGTCGTTTGTACATACTCCTTCGGACAATAACCGGTCCCTAATCTCCCAGGCAAATATTGACGGGCATTCCCGCTTGTATTCCGCGATTTTGGCCACCACGGGCGGGGTGGCCACTCGCGGTTTGCTGCCGCCTATGGCACGGGGCTTGATAGACCCCGTCTCGTAGTAGCGGCCCAGAATCTTGGACACGCAGCCGTTCGAAACCTGCAGGATGCGGGAGATATCACAAGGACGTGCGCCACTGTGGGCCAGTTCGACAATCTTCTGCCGAGTAGAGTCGGGCAACGGACGCCCGTTGACATATACACCACCCAGTTGGTTGATGCCGCTGTGACCTGCAACGAAAAAAAAAGCAAGAGAAGGAAGTCTTAATTACTAGAATACAAATACAAGAAAGTTTGTGAAAAAGGAAAGAATAAAAAAATATTTAAAAGAAAATTGGAAAATTAGTCTCCAGATGAAAGAATATTATTTCTGAAATTCATCGGAGCTTTCCGGTGAGCATCGGCAGCACGAATTCGAATCAGAATATTTTTTTTTACATTTTATAAAAAAAGATAAAATTATAAGAAAAATTTAGTTTTGTAAAAAAAATTATCATTAAAAACTGTAATAATCACTAGAATTCTGTACATAATGATTAAACACCAAATATATTATTTTAGAATTATTTTATAAATAATAGACAAAGAGAGTTTTATGTATCATTGGAGAATGAGGTGGAAACAATATAAGTCCTTTTTAGGACTTCCAGGGTAACGAATGGCAATGCTGTAGCCAATGAAGTTTTAACTGAGGCTCGGCTTTTGCCGTTACCTAGCCATGACTAGAGCTTTTTAGCTCAATAACACCCCATCCACACAGATTTTCTTCATTCAGATGACGGGATAAAGAGTCAAGGACTCAGTCCATCGCCCAGTTCTTTTAAGAACTTTATGTATCATTAAAGATATCTCTTTGAAACCTTAAAAAGTCAAGTTCATATTTTCAGAAGTAAGAATAAAACTATATATTTAAATAATAATAAAAAAAGTAGAACATGCTATGAAATTTGATACTCTGCGTAATATTTTATTTCATAGGCTGCTTCTGTGTGGGTATCTAAGATTACCACTTCCTTGTGTGTTTTAGTTTATGGCCATGCTGATATCTACCTCTCCTTTTAACGAATAAACTGATGTAAAACTTTTTTTTTTTTCATTTTAATCACACACACACACACACAGAAAGCAAGCTGCTGGGTGATTAAGTTTAACATCTGAAACCACTGAAATACACTTAAACAACCATAAATATTTTAAAAGACTATACAGAATTTATATAACAATAATAATATATAAAATATATTTTTATATATTATTATTGTTATAAAATAGTCGTTTCAATATAAATGAGTAAATCTTAAAAACTCCTTATATTTTATTTCACGTGTTTACTACTAATAAGAATGTTTAATGTTTCGTTTTATTTTTGAAAAATCTTATTAAATTATAATAGTATATAATAATATATCTCCCAAGTTCATGTATAAAAACGTAAGGCAAGCATTAAAAGGATTCTCTGTATGTGAGCTTTGAAACAAAAGATTACAGAACACAAGTTGTATAAAATATCATTACAGTGTCTCCGTAGCGCAGTTAGAACGACAGGTCCTTCGATTTGAAAAGAATTCAATTCAATTCTTGTTGACAAGAAGTATCTTTATAAGGCAAGTAAGTTTGTCTTATACAGAAGTAATGTTTTTTTTTTTATTTTTATTTCATGACAATTCGGGATATATATACATATCGACCACTGAATTAGAAAGATTTATGAAAATGTATCTAAAAACTTCCGCAGGGTATATGCAAAATACTTGGTCACGTGCGTCACCGTGTTCTAGGCTACTATTTAACAACCGTGCTGGTCAGTAATTGAGAGGAACCGAAAAGTTCATCTACAGTGGTATCAGGAACACATTGACTGGACAGTGCAAAAAAGGCATGTGATCCGACGAGTCACGGTACACTTTGTTTTTCACCTACGGTAGGCAGAGCCTTTTTTGTGGGATCCTCACGAAGCAAACAGCGCAGCTTGTCTTGTAAACACAACTCAAGGTTCTGGAAGTGGTGTCATAGTGAGCGGCATGTTCTGTTGATACGGAACAGATACCCTGATATTACAAGAAGGTCGGTTCTCTTTCAAGGAATATCTGAACACTGCTGCCGATCAGTCCATCCTGCAATGTTGACTTTTTACCCAGCAGGTGAGGGTTGTTTCATGGACGACAATATTACTGTCCATCCATCGTGTAGGAATTGTTCAGCAGTGACTTCTGCGATCTTCCCTGGCTACCACAAAGCCCGAACCCCATTGAGAATGTATCGCACATGTTAGAAAAGCAGGTCCAGGAGCAGATTTTTCTTCCGTCAAATCTTAGCTAGTTAAGGGACTGTCTGGTGAATGCCTGGTATGTTGCAGACGGAGATGCAATCTAGCATCTTGTTCAATCTATGCCAAACCGCATATGTGCTGTAATTAGGGCTAAAAGAGGTCCAATGCGGTATTATTAAATAACATTTTCTATTCAGTGGTCGGTATGTGTACATAACATACATATTCGGAGAATAATAATATTTCAATTTCTGTTTCTAACGAAGAAAAAATATCTATGATTATTCTTTTCATATTTGATAATTATAATGCGATTGTTATATGTTGAATGAAACTACGTTCTATTAAGTTAGTTTTCTATATATTTTAACTCATTTCCCGTCACATTTTTATTCCAGCTGGCAATTTATAAAGAATCTAAAGAATAATACTGACACGTTAATAAAAATGCATTTTTTTAATTCACTTTGAGCAAAAGCATTGACTATATTGTGTAATGTGTTACTGTTGCTTTTATTATATCCATGCAAGAAAGAAAACAAAAGCCTTTCAACTCTCCCGCTATTGGATTTGCGAAAAAAAAAATTGTCCTCTCTATAAAAATATTTGTAAACTTCATATTTAGTGGGAAAAAATAGTTTTTTTTAGTCAAATATCTGAGGTTATTTTGATTCTTGAAGTTTCTTCGTATGGTCTATTGTTATAATATCCCTGTCGACATTGTCCACTTTTTAAAAAGATCTTTATAGTTTTGACTTGAAGAATAGCTTCTCTTGCATACACTATTGTCTACGACTATTGTCTTTGCTGTAGTCTAATTAATTAAAAACATTTACGCCTCAACTACCGATATTGTAACCAATAGAGACGAGGAAGAGGATTTAAAAAAAAAAAAAAAAGATAGTTTTGGAAAAGTGACAAAATGTCTCTTTGAAGTCTTGGCTTTGTGTAGAGCAGGGGTGTTTTGTGAATTACTTAATTATGCAAATGAAACAGATGGGAGCTTCGTTGATGTGGAAAGACACAAAAAAAAAAGTATAAAGACAAAGAGCACTCAAAGAAAGAAGTGCTTCATTACGTTTAGAAAAAGTAAAGATTTAATGGTGTACTCGAAGTTCATTTGGTAGGACGTAAACAAACGATGTTGCGCAAAAGAGTAAAAGTTGGATAACAAGATAACAAAAAAAAAAAAAAAAAGAAAAGAAAAAAGAAAAATCAAATTTGCACAAGGATAGTTCCAATAATGTGACTGAGCTTAGGGAATGCATAGAATTGCACTATCAGAGAAATCTTACAGGTGTTTAGTTAAGCTGGTTGCGCCTGGCTAAATGAAACTCCGGTTTTAATTTGCAACCGAACGAATCAAAAAGAAGATTTTATTTGGAAATGGAAAACATTCTCCGCCTTCATTTCAATTGCCATTATAGAGGAAGAACCACCAAGAAGGAAATTTGAAAGTAGAGCCTGGAATTGCAGAGATATTATTAGTTTATATATCTGCATTGTCTACTATGGTAAATTGCGTTTGTGTTTTAAAGCCAGTTTGCCTGTTTTGAGGAATGGATAAACCCAATTTTCTAGGAGGGAAAAAACTCTGCCACCTCGGTATAAGAACAGGACAACTTACCTTCATTTGAAAAGTCCTGATGAAGACTTTTTCTTTGAAAAGAGCTTCGTCTATTCCGACAGAGCTACGGAGATTCAAGAGAATTTCCTGTATGTACCTCTTTCTGAATACGATTAAACATAAATAAACATAAAGAAAAATAAACAAGTATAACTTAGTAAAACAGCGTAAACAGGTAAAGTGTTGAGACCATTTGGATCAATTAATTTGTTTGCCTCGCTTTCTTTTTATTTATTTATTTATTAATTTTTTTTTTTTTTAGGGGAGATTTTTATTTCGACGCTGTGAATACCATAGCTATAAACTGAAATCAAAAATAATTAAAACAACTGAAATTAGTGAAATAATGATAAAGCATTTTGATTGTTGGCTGTGACACGTTTTCGAATTGCTCGAGTTACGTCAACCAGTACAAAGGCTAGTTTCATAGACTCTCTTCTATTAATAACTACAGTATTATACAATCGCAGCTGATAATTCGTGTCCTTTTAGTTAAGTTTCAGAAGACGTTAGATAATTAGCATACAATAAACCTTTTTTCTAGTAATTTTGAGATCTTTATGTGAGATTGTACAACTTTAAGAGGGGGTTCATATTGTAATCAGCATTTAAGAATGTGAATTACTTCAGCTTTTTTTTTTTTTTTTAGAATTACTTTGATTTGTGCTCTTTATAAAAGTTGACATGATACGCTACAACATTATCGAAACAACATGTATCATACATACATATTACAAATCGAAGTCTGAAATTTTTAATTAAAGCCAAACTCATTTAGTTGAGATTCATACCGTACTTTTTATCACACTGGTGAGAAAGCATACCAGCAGTGACTTTCGTTAAATTTGTTGCAAAGAAGCTGTAGGAAATGTAGGACATTTTTTATTTCTTTCCAAATGATTGTGAGAAGTAGGGAGATAATACGATAAGGTCAACATTTCACTTCAGGTCACGGAACAAATTTTTGATAGAATCAGACACTTTCAGTCCGATATTTCAACGTTTCATCACTTTTACAACTATAACGAACAAAGGACTGGTAGCGTCTTCTTCATGGTAGTAAATTCTAGAAGGATTATCTGAGATTTGTTTTAATTTGTAATCCTTGTTTAATTTACCATCAGGAAGAATCTAGTGGTTTATATACTGTATATTATATTACATTATAATGTAATATAATGAACAATAATAATCTGTAATTACCTATGGAAAATAATAATTGCCTCCATCACACAACTACCTTGAAATAAATAACTTAGTAACTATCTAAAACATCGCTATAATTATATATAATTATATATAATTTTATATAATATATATATATATATATATATATATATATATATATATATATATATTGTTGTTGTTGTCTTGTCCTTTGAAGAGTCTTAGATGTTTCCGTGCGCTCTTTGTACTGCTTATATATATATATTATATATTATATATATATATATCATATATTATATATTATATATATATATCATATATTATATATGATATATATATATATATAACATTATACTAAATTAATGTAACTTAAACTTCATTTGGTAGGACGTAAATAAACGATGTTGTGCAAAAGAGTAAAAGTTGGATAAAAAGTTGGATGACATTTCTGAATACGCAGGCAAATTCCAGCGCATGCGCATAAATGTATAACATTTTATTTCAGAATTACCCAAAAGAAAAAAAAAAAAATATATATATATAAGGAAGTTGATATTCTATAATTCTATAATATATATATAATAGTAGTAGTAGTCATATATATATGAGTAGTAGTAGTATATATATATATATATATATATATATATATATATATATATATATATATATATATATATATATATATATATATATATATATATATATATATATATATATATATATATATATATATATAATATATATATATATATATATATATATATATATATATATATATATATATATATATATTTATGAAAATAAATTTAACTGACTAGAACCCGAGAAAATAAAAACAAAAACCTTTAATACATCACAACTAGTTTCATCGGTGCTCCGACTTCTTCAGGTGAGAAATAAAAACATAAGATATAAAATAACACGATAAAAAATGAACTTTACAGCTTAATAAAAAGCAGAATAGTAACAGTCATATTTGAATAGGTGACCGCGTGCTACCGTTGGTAGCACGCGGTCACCTATATATATATATATATCAACTTCCTTATAAGGACTGGCTTAAAGGGGAAAAGCAAGAATACTTTTTATCTTCCCCGTTATCTGTAGAGGACAGTGTAGGGATAAGGTGTTGTTGAGCTATTAAAGCTCTGATCATGGCAAGAGGGTAACAGCAATAGCAGAGCCTCAGTTAGAATTTCGTTGGCTACAGCATTACCATATTTAAAGGTAAAGCCGTCTCTAAAAATACGGACGATCCCTAGGCCACTCAATCGTGGACGAAAAACCGTCCATCCCAGCGTTGGCTCCACTCAGTGATGGCCTTCCACCCACACGACACCACCGAGCAGAATCGCTCAAATTCCGAAGGAAATCATTCACTGACAAAGCCCCTCATTTTGAGTCTCCGGAGAACACTTTCCCCGGAGACTCAAATTGCTCCCTTAAGGCAAAATTCTTAAGAGAGCGTACTCATAAATCTCAAATCTCAGCGCCCCTGGGGGGGGGGGGTAACAGCAAAAACCGAACCTCAGTTAAACTTCATTGGTACAGCATTACCATCTATTACCCTCCAAAGGTATTAATCACCGCATCGCACGGTCGATCACTCCCCATATCAACTTCTTTTCATTTATGAGTTTAATATATTAGAATTAACTAGGAAAGGAATTACTGTGAATTTTAGTTGTCAGATTAATTTTAATTTTATGCAAATTATTTTAATTTTTATTTAATAATTAAGTAAAATTAAAGTTAATATAGAGTTATAGTAAAAGTAGGGATAAGGTGTTATTGAGCTATTAAAGCTCTGATCATGGCAAGAGGGTAACAGCAATAGCCGAGCCTCAGTTAGAACTTCATTGGCTACAGCATTACCATCCATTACCCTCTAAATTTAATTCCTTGTAACTACATTACTTTTAATTTAGGTGTTCATAGTACCTGGAAAACCTTTTGCCAACTGCTAAATAAATAAAAATAACTCTCTCCTTTTGACACATTTTTTTCCCTTTTTCTAACTGTAACTAATCTTCCACTATCTATTTCAAGGCTGTGCGACGCCCTTCTACAAGCTACAATTGCGTGCTGAGAAGTTTGGTAAATCGAAGTTCTTGAGTGATCTATCAGATGTTACTAAATACCGCTGTCTATAGATGGTGAAATGCAAATAATCGCCTGTGGAAATCTTGAAAACCCATTCCCCCCACATTCTGCCACTCTTGAGACGATGGCTTGTTTCCAATAGTCTCATTTATCATCGACTTTGACTCTGTGTGGGCAGAAAATCAACCAGTCACTCAATCAGTCATCTCTATAATCCATCATAGTTGCAGCTCTGCTTTATATATTTATATCCCTAGTAGCCAACGATTGTTCATAATCAATCACTCGCAAAATCGATCAATTATTTTTCGTTTTGTTATTTAAGCTCCACACTTTATATCCCTTTTCATGGTAATATTACTATTCAAATATTTGCCAATAGTGTAGAAATAACTAATATCAAAGATCTGACCTTCACGATTTGACATTTCTGAATACGCAGGCAAATTCCAGCGCATGCGCATAGTTAATTTCTCATAATGTAATTGTAAACTTATCAATATACCTTGAGGAGATATATTCGAAATCTAATCAGAATATAAATTATTTTACACATTAATTGTACTTTTTAACTATAATAATAAGTTAAAAATATTCACAATATTTTCTTCATTTTTTTTTTCATTTGGTCCTGCTGTTAAATGTATAGGAAATTGCACAATAAAAATCCTTATTATTTAAATGTATTTGACTTGGACGTTGTCATGCTGATTCACACTAGAAAACATGGCCGCGACACACTAATTAAATGTCGTGCATTTAGTGAGCGCATTCATTCAGTTGGATGTAGAAATTCATCAATGACTTACAAGTATCCCTACGGTGAAGTTCAGAGGTCGAAGAGATATTGTCTTTTCTTTGTAGGTCTCATACGTGGCAGTGTTATTTCTCTCGGAAACTCAGGTTTTTTCATCAACAAAACAGACAAACCGACCATAGTATAGTATATTCGCTTCATAAACGTGGTTGCTTAGCCATTATTCTAATCATATAATTATAATCATGCTAAATCATACCGAAAGCCAAAAGCACAGTATAGTGGTAGTCTTTGGCAGCAGTGAAGTGTAGACAAGTGAATTTGCATGTTCGTAAACTGTCAAACAGATATTATTGACGAAGAATGACCAAGGCATCCACATCGTTCACTGATGGGAATATTAAAAGTCCGCGCTACTAACAACAACAAGATGACACTCAACGAAGTGGCAGACTAACTTCAGATTAATCATGCTCATGCCGATGAAATCGGCGCAGTCGGTTGTAACGACGTACTGTGATTGGAAAGATTTGGGTTCAATTAATACCGAATCCAGACGTTTCTAATCATAGTAGGAGAGAAATCTTTAAAAGAGCTTTTCACTAAAAGTAAGGTATTCATACATAGGTAGCAAAGTTTTCGCTGTTGGAATCTTTTTTTTTTTTTTTTTTTCCATTTATCCCACATAATACGAAAACTAGCCAACGCTTCTATATATATATATATATATATATATCGAATTTTTATTATTAATTATGAAGCTTGTGTGTGTGTGTGTGTGTGTCAACAATGCTTTAAGTGCCAAGTACCTTCATTTTATGTTATCTAGTAGTGGGGGTTATTCAAAACCAGGGGAGACAGATTTTTATCTTATATTATGTGACTTTCCACGAGTACACCAACGGGGATTGGCTAAAGTTTTTATTATTATATTTATTTTGACTTGACTTGTACTATTGATCTTTCTAACTCATAAGTTTTGAACCGGAAAAAAATTAATTTTTCTTTTTTTAAAAAAAATATAATGGAAAGTAAATGAATGAAGTAAATGAGAGTTAATCTTTATATAAACAATATGTAAAGTTTCGAAACAAATATTTTTTTTTCTTTCGAATAAATGTTTATTTTAAAAAAAAAATGGTTTTGGTGGTCAAATTAAATGTTTGAGTAAACTGCAGGATTAGAAAACTTTTATATAAAAAGTAAGAGCAATAAATAAAATTTAATTTTTATAATATATTGAATAAACTATAATGAGTCATTGAATAATTTTAAAAAAATATTAAAATTCAAAAAGTTAAGATTTTTTTTTAAATAAGGTAATAAACCATTTAAAATTTTGTGTAAGTTTTTTATAATATTGTTTAATGTTTGCTGCTGTTTTGCAGTCTTTTTTGATAAAGATCTTGCTGATTGTTTGAGGTAGCTGATTACTCTAGTTTTGTGTTATGGTATAGGAATATATAGGAATATGAATCTTTGTGAATATGTTTGCGGTAGAAACCTATACATAAAGGGGAAGACGTGCGACGATAGTGTTTGGAAAAAGAAGAGAGTTACGGTTTTTAATCTTGACTATAAATTGGACACATTTGTGTTGTTTGTTTACGTGACTTATAAATGTCTTCGATGTTTACTAATTGTGGGACCAGATGGCAAATATATGATCAACCTATCTCAGTCGCACTTTGGGCATTAGACTTGCTGTATCTTGTTTTCGGATTCCGTAAAGAACACTCCACAGTACAACAAATAGACCGATTAGTAGAATAGAATAGAATAGAATATATCGCAGGAGGCTTTAACTGGAACCTCCACACAGTGCGGTCTTCATCGATATAGCGAAGGCCTTTGATAAGGTATAGCATCAGGGTATTCTCTACAAACTTATAAATTTTAAATTTCCAATAAAATTAGTTAAACTAATTTAAAATGTAACTTTAAAATTAGTTAAACTAATTTTAAAGCATACCTGAGCGACAGACACATGCAAATCAAACTAAACGGAACAGTGTCAACCAGACTCAAGATTCATGCTACAGCGCTCACTCTTAGCACCTCTCCTGTTCTCGATCTACGCAGCTGATATCCCCTCCCCCCAAACCCGAGTGCGATCATCACAGCACTATATGCGGATGACACTGCGATACTAACAAGATCTCTTAGCCCTCAACTGGCAATTAGAAGGCTGCAAGGCAGTGTCAACGCACTAAAAAACTTGGCTAACAGATTGGATGATCGAGGTAAACCTCCTAAAAAGCTCGGCTGTACTATTCTTTAGAAGAAAAGTCACCAGCAAGGACGACATCAGCTCCACGGAGTCAAGATCCCATGGGAGACAGAAGTTAAATATCTCAGAGTGAAACTAGATAACAAACTCCTATTTAGCAATCACATTAAACTAACAGGAGTGAAGACATCGAGAGTAATTGCACAAATCTACCCCCTGATCAACCACAAAAGCAAATTAGATCTACGAAACAAGCTAACTCTGTAAAAAACTGTAATATCACCTACGCTTCTCTAGCATGGAGTCATACCTCAGAAATTACAAAGAATCCAGAATAAGAATGATCCTGGACGCTCCATGGTACATAAGAAACTCCCAGATCCATCGAGAAGTAAACATCTCTTCTCATCTCCGTGATTTAGCTGAAAAATTCTTTTCCAAGGTAAACCTGCACTCAAATCCACTGATCAAGCAAGCTAACAACTACAGTGAAGCAATACACTGCAAATATAAAAGACCAAAATCAATTCTATCACAAACCGAACATAGCTAACTTCATGCCCCAAGAGGGCGAGAAGAAATCTCAGTAATGCCTCATCCACTGAATCACTTATACAGATAAAGGGGAACAAGAAAAGCATTTTTGCTTCACCCATCCAGTCAGCAACGCTATACAGTACTATAAATCAATTCAAAAACGAGCTTTTTGAGTTTTGTGATTAATAATAATAATTACTTTTCACAAAATTCTTTTTGCGCGTTCAGTTCTCGAGTTCTAGCTTGGATAATGCAATCTTGAATTTTTACAAAAAATAGATTTAGAATCATGTTTTCTGTAACCCGCAGGATTAGAAAACTTTTATATAAATCATAAATAAAATCTAATTTTCTATAATATATTGAATAAACTATAATATAATAACTACATGTGTACAAAAAAGGGGCGGGGAGAATGTATTAAAATTATATTTCGCTGTGGCTTGTCAAAATTAAATGAAATTTTAGATCTGCACCAGAATATGTCCATGTGATTAAGTTTCGGGTTTAACTGGATCATTTTTATTGACGAAATCATTAGAACTAAAAAAATATTCTACACTAGCTCAATATATTTAACAAAATTTACTATAAATTCCGTTAAAATGTATGCGTTCTTTCAATTTTGGTTTCGATCGAACTATTTTAATATCAAAATTACGTTTGCAAGACAATTATAGTGATAATGAATGATGTCTCGATTATTTTCCTGCTTGTTAATTGTTAAATGTAAGTCATATAGACAAATAAAATTTAATTAAAAAACGTCAAAAATCAATCAATTTTTATTGGAGTAGGAGAATATATTTATCGAAGCATAGCTTTCTTACATCAGAGATTATTTTAGTTATTTTCATCTTTAAATCAGGCTCGATGTTACTCTTCTTTGTAAGCTATCATAATGTCACAATGCCTTAAGTAGGCGTGCTTTAATTTGAAAAAAAAAAAAAAAAACATGTTATAGTAGATGAGAAACTGTACTATGTTTTTTTAAATGATAGCACGTCTATATATATATATATATATATGGGAATAAATCCTAATATATATATATATATATATATATATAAAATGAAAAAAAAAGATTTCAAGTAACTTTATTCCAATTGCTTACAAACTGTTACAACGGGATGTTTAAAATATTTATATGAGTTGTTATTACTATTATTATTACTGTTATATTAATATTATAGATGACATATACAGTATCATACTATAATAATATAATAAAATTTTTATAAATCTTTGATAATTATACATCTAACTTAATTTTTAAAAAAATCGAGTATTTGTTTCATATGATCCTAAATATCATAAGAATATGAAAATTTTAAAGATAATAATTATAATATATGAAAAGAAATATTTTAGACTTGTTTAATTACTGCAATGAATTATATAGTTTAATTTATACTTTATATTAATTTAATTTATATTAGTTTAATAATTTTAATTTACTTACTATGGTATACTATATTATATCAGTTTAATATAAACTGATGTTTACAAGATATTGAAATATATTTTATTGTAGTATAATGTAGTACATTATACTACAATATATAGATATGAAAATAAAATTTATGTTTTCTCTAATTACAAGTTAAACGCAGTTGAAATGGAAACAGGTAAGATAATATGGAATAGTGAAATAAAGAGTGAAGTTGTGAACCTCCATTCAAAGAAAAATTAAATAAAATTTGTATTGGATCTGTTTCTGGGAGTTGTAATATACTTAATAGGCAATTCCCAATAATGAAATTTATAATTATTCAAGATAATTTTAAATTCCTTATTTCGAGTCTTTACACTATGTATGTACACGTCTGTGTGATCCATTAGCGCTTTTTTTTTTTATTTCCCAAAAAAGATAAACGGGCCTTTAGCTTAAAGGCCCCCCCCTTTTTTTTACTAACTTTTTGAAGAATGATTAGCAACCAATCTCCACCTTTAACCGTCACGGATAGCCGGCTCAATAATTTTCATAGGCAGACAACTGCAGCCAATCTCACTGTTCTTAACTCTAACAGTATTTATTATTATTATCTGAAATAGTGTAACTTTCACGGTTGATATTCTTGAGTTGCTTTCTTAAAAACCCGAATTTTCGGTAGGAAAACCCCTACTTGACAGTGTCAAAGATCGAGTAACGCAGGAATCGGCTGAAAAAAAAAAAAAAAAAGGCCTACAAAAATCTCTCTAGTGAACATGAGTATGTATTTTTAGTATTAATTTAACATTTTTTTGAATTTTCATGAAAAAAAAAAAAAAAGTCTGTTCTACAGATTTTTATTATTCTTTTCAATTATTTCCGATATAGGCTTATGAGTTAATGCTTCCTTTTTTTTTTTTTTAACTGAAAGATTTGTGTGTTAATATTTTTGCCTTGAAGAAAGGCAAACTCCTTACCTTTATGCGGCATGGCTTCTAGGCCGGTTAAGCCTAACGTGGTGGCAACACCCAAGCCAAACTGACTGACAACCGGCCACTCCAGTTAGGTTAGGTGATGCAAACCGTACCGAGGAGAAGAAAATCCTAGATGAGGACGATATTGTTCAGGTGTGAACCTGAAAAGAGGGGAAAAAATAAAAAAAGAAATTAATGAAACGCTGATTACAAATATTAGACCACTAAATTGTTTTAGAAAGATGGAAAGTTAAATAAATGTTAAATAATACTTTGAAAGAGAAAGCACAAGAGATGATAAAGAGAAGAGAGATATAAAGATTTTAATTATGCATTGCCTGTTTCCACTCATTTGATCTAAATGATATTTACTAATTTCTGTAAAATAAAGCGTGAGGAATAAAATTTATTTACTATTTTATATTTATGTATATTTATATAAAATAGAAATAAAATGAAATTTTTATATAAAATAAAATAAAAAAGACACATAAATAAACATAACAAAGCAACATTTATTTATTTATTAGTCCTTAAACAGGCGAAGCAAGAATGCTTTTCATCTTCCCGTTATCTGTAGAGGAGAGTGTAGGGATAAGGTATTATTGAGCTATTAAAGCTCTGATCGTGGCAGGAGAGTAACAGCAATAGCCGAGCCTCAGAATTTCATTGGCTACAGCATTGCCATCCATTACCCTCCCAGGATTTGAATATTGACTCAACCATTTATTTATTATATAATAAGGACTGGCTTAAAGGGGCGAAGCAAGAATGCTTTTCATCTTCCCCGTCATCTGTAGATAACAGTATAAGGATAAGGTGTTATTCAGCTATAAAGTTCTGATCATGGCAAGAGGATAACAGCAATAGCCGGGCCTCAGTTAGAATTTCTTCATTGGCTACAGCATTGCCATCCATTACCCTCCCTGGTATAATTTTAGTCGCCTCGTACGACATGCATTAGCTAAATTGGTGCTATTCTTATCCCGGCAATCACACGGGGATTTATTTATTGGTTCTTAAGTTCTTAAAAGAACTGGGAGATGGACTGAGTCCTTGACTCTTTATCCCGTCATCTGTGTGGATGGGGTGTTATTGAGCTAAAAGCTCTAGTCATGGCTGGGTAACGGCAATAGCTGAGCCTCAGTTAAAACTTCATTGGCTACAGTATTGCCATTCGTTACCCTGGAAGTCCTAAAAAGGACTTTTCCTTTTTATATTCTTAACTTTATTTATTATTCTTTATATATATATTCTTTATTTTAGTTATTTTTCTTTATATATTCTTCACTTTATTTATTAGTTCTTAAGAGAACTGAGTCCTTGACTCTTTATCCCGTCACCTGAATGAAGAAAATATGTGTGGATGGAGTGTTTTGATATTGACCTAAAAAGCTCTAGTCATGACTGGTAACGGCAATAGAGGATGGATGGTTATTGGGCGATGGACTGAGTCCTTGACTCTTTATCCCGTCATCTGAATGAAGTAAATCTGTGTGGATGGGGTGTTATTGAGCTAAAAAGCTCTAGTCATGGCTGGGTAACGGCAATAGCCGAACCTCAGTTAAAACTTCATTGGTTACAGCATTGCCATTTGTTACCCTGGAAGTCCTAAAAAGGACTGGATGGTTATTAAATTCTTAAAAGAACTGGGCGATGGACTGAGTCCTTGACTCTTTATCCCGTCATCTGAATGAAGAAAATCTGTGTGGATGGGGTGTTATTGAGCAATTAAATCTGTGTGGATGGGGTGTTATTGAGCAATTAAAGCTCTGATCATGGCAGGAGGGTAACAGCAATATATATATATATATATATATATATATATATATATATATATATATATATATATATATATATATATATATATAGCCGAGCCTCAGTTAGAACTTCATTGGCTACAGCATTGCCATCCGTTTCCCTCCAAGGGTATTGGATTGAATGAATCAATCACCACATCTCACGGTCGATTGATCCATAATTATATATATAATCCACCTTATTAATAAAATGATGATATTCTTAAATAACAGGTGTTTAATAAAGTTTTAATTGATATTTTGTTAGTAAAAAATAATGGTAAAATTTTTTAAAATTCTTTAGTAAATTAAAGTTTCTAATTTTTTTATTATAAATAGTTTGTTTTTGTTTATTTTTCAATTTGTAGTGTAAAGAATAGTTTTTTAAAACTTAATCTAATTTATATTAATTTTTATATGCTTTGCAATTCAAATATATATAACATAATAAATACTGGTAAACATTCATTTTCAAATATTATTCAATATTCGAAGTAACTCGAGGAATGTAGCAAATATCAGTTGTATTTTATAAATCACGGAAAGCAGAGTCAGACAAATTAGGTGACACACACACAAATATAGTAAGAAAACTAACTATTCAAGAGTGATATAGCTACAGATTAATTTTAATTTAGTTTCTTCCTAGTATTCAATCGAGCTGTCTACATTCACGTATTCTAACAAACTATATTTAGTTATTAAAGTATGTTTACAGGTCAGTAATCTTACAGTTTAAATAGAAACCATGAAGGATTCGGAAATATGGCTGGACTAGTCTACACTAATAGCAGTTCTCAAGATTTGTAAATTATTTCAATTATATATTTTTATTAGTCTCAGTGGCGTAAATCTCTTAATACTTCGTTAATTTCGTGGTCATCTCAATACATTGCTAGCTTTCTCTGCTTAGTAAATCATGCACTAATCAATGTATAGCAATAAAACAAACATTTAAAGCAGTGGTAACAGCATTATTGAGTTGTTAATAGTGAGATCTCGAGTTTCTGCAATTAAGAATTAATCTTTTAAAGTTTTATAAAAGAAATATATATATAATCATTTAGTAACTTTAAGCTACTCGCGTATTTAATGATTATTATATCAAATAATAAATTTTACAAAAAATTCTATTAAATACAATCATAAACCAACTTTTTTTTATGATTGTATCTGATCATGTCCATTTTTATTTACTTGAAATTATCTTCAATTTCTCAGGGTAGGAGATCTATATTTGCTTTGTAGGGAATAGTTAGGCTCCCCCATCTGATCATGCCCTCCATTCTGCCGCGTGTGCGTACCCTCGGAATTGAGGTTGACGCCACAATACCGGCAAAGGCGATGGCGAAAGCTATCATAGAGTGCGTGGACGCAGAGAACATTTTTGGATTTACCCCTTATGGGGGAGGAAGATACCAGGTAGTGACCAAAAATATGGAGACCAGAGAAAAGCTTCTCCAAGGGTTTGACTGTGGTAAAGTAAAAGTATCTCCCTTCATGGTTGGGAGCATCCTGAGAACCCTCAAGATACCACGATTTCCCCTAGAATATGCAGAGAACAACGATATAATTCACAGCGTATTCTCTAAGTGGGGAGTTGTACGGGAAATCCAGGTTCACAATGACGCAGACAATCCTGAGTGGAAGTCAGGGGAGGTAACTATCTCTCTTGAAATGAGGATCAAAGTTCCTAACTTTGTCCTCATAGGATCTGCCCGGGTAATGGTAAATTACCCAGGCGTCAAAAAGCAGTGCTTTAGATGTAGTGCCTTCAATCATCTTGGGGCAGACTGCCCTCGCATAAAATGCAAGAACTGCCTAAAAATTGGCCACAACCAAGAAGAATGTGAGGCAGCTTGTTTGAAATGTGGGGTCACTGACCACAAAGTCGACACCTGCCCATCCAGAACCCTCGCAGAGAGGATGGGTGGTGCAGTCACATCAGCAACAAAACCAAGTAATGAAAAGGTCACAACACAGGAAGAGTTTCCGCCTCTTGAGGCCACTCCTGATCATGCCGCCATGTCTAAGACAACGAAAAGGTCCCGTAAGGGAGGGAAACCTACCAGAATTGCAGAGACCAGCCATACGATCCCAACAGAAGAGACTGACAATGCAGAAACCATCATGGTAACTCCCACGGACGAAAGCGAAGCTATCACTGCCGATATAGACATCGCCAATTCAGATATAGCAGAAGAAGCTGTAGGAGAGATGGAGACGAACACCAAAACTTCCAAACGGCCATTAAGTCCGCAGGAAGAAGAGCTGACAAATCTCAAAACAGCAAAAGTATCTGAAACCGAACACCCAGAAGTCCCCCATGCAAAAGCAGGGGAGACTCTAAAACATCTCCTTAGAGGTATGCCCGGGGTGGCAGAAAAGTTTAAACCGGCAATAGATAAAGTAGGAGAACCTGAACTCCTCCTCACAGGGAAATATGGACCCGACATCGTCAGTACAAAATGGGGTGACCTCTTCGTTGATGACATCAGCAAAATCACCCCTGAGCAAGTAGAGGTAGCCCTGGATATAGACGAGGAGGCAGCTTCGGCGTTCTACGTAGCTCTCTGCAAACTAGACATGGCCAAGGGAAGTGAGGTGGCCAAAAGAATCATAACAGCCCACAACAAAAGAAAGGAACAGTAACCACCTTGTGGATTTCTGTACTCAGCTTCACTGGTTTTTAGTTCCCACAGGTGGGGGAGGACCTGAGAACCCGAGCGGCGAAGGCTTACAGCGAGGCGGTGCAGTTCCTTGTGAGCTGCATCACTCGGGCCAGATCCTTCCTCCACCTCTAAGTTTACCTTTCGATTTTTGCTTTTCTCTGTACTTTTTTTGTTTGTTTTGTTACATGTTTCCTTTTTAGGATTTTTCCTTTTTGAAAAGTGAAAAATCAACGACCGTTTTAGAAACGCCCCTGGGGGGCAAACAGCTAAAACAGGTCAACTGAGGCCTCTTTAACCTACTCTACTACTATGCACTCTATCTTTATTTCCTCTCCTACTATCTGCTGACTCTCAGCCTATCTTACTCTACAGGCCGATGATGAAGATTTGTTGAACTCACAAATTATTATATCGCTTTGTAGCCTATATAGGCTACAAAGCGATATAGATGCGTCTTATCTACACTTTATGCTATATGCTATATAGCATAAAGTGTAGTCTATTCTCACAAGCAAAACATTAGTTATATACATACACCGCACACTTTCAATTTCTTGAAAGGAAAACACGATCTTATTTCTATTTCCGCTTTACATGACTAAAATATACTTATTTCAACATCCATATTGACGCAAAATTATATTTGAGGAAGGCAATTAAAGTAACCTGAAGTGGCTAAAGGCGGCTTCAAATCCGAAGATGAACATCTTCAGATTTGAATGGAATGAAAATAAATTTGTGTATGTTATTAAAATTTTTATGTTGTATCCCACATGATGTCGCTGTGAAATAGACGAAATATTTGAAAGCAATGGATAGTTTACAAGGTAAAATAAAACAAAATTGAAATAGAAGTTTCCTAAAATCACTTTAGGAATTTTTAAACAAATAAGTTGCAAGCGCAGGCTTACAACTTATTTTTTAAACTAGAAGTAATTTCTTCTTCAAACTTCATGATTACGTAAAGAATAATCCCAGTAACGAAAGAAGCTATTTGAAAGTTCAAGAGAGAGCTGACATCCTCATAAAGCCAAAGTAGAAGATTCAGAAAGAAAGAAATTTAATAAAGAAATATAAAATAACCTCTTTAAAACTGCTGTCGCAACTGTTGGCAATTCCTGGTTGACACCTTTATGGATGATTGAGTATACATATGATTTCAAACTTCCTGAGGAAAAAAATCCTGATTGAAATCGCATCTATCAATTAACAGACTAAAGGAATTTTAATTGCCAGGAGGAATTTTTTGGTCTTTTTTGGCACGAATAAATTAGCCGGTCTTGGGGATTTACTTTCCCCGCTTGTAAATGGCGTGAATTGTATGAGACATAATGCAGTGATGTCTGTGACAACTGTGTTGGTTATGTTTTAAAGAAATTAACCAATCATTTCTTCTGAATTGAAAGAAAAAACAGCCAACGTCTTATCTTTTACTGATTATTATTATTATTATTATTATTATTATTATTATTATTATTATTATTATTATTATTATTATTATTATTAAGCAAACGTTTATTTATCATTAAGCAGTGAACTAGACTGAAGGTGCTATAAGTTTTATAGTGTAATTTGTACGCTATATACTACGGGGTATGCGTTCTCTTTGCTCTTGTCACCAACCCCCATGCTTGCTTGCTCATCGTTTTTCACTGATATTTTACACTTGTTTACGTCTTCGTAAGATTTGTTCTTCTTTTCCTGTTTGACTGTCACGAAAACGGCGTTGTTGCTCTCTATTCAACGACCTTTTATTATCAAGACCGGGATTATTACTTGTGCCATTATTATAGTGATAATAATTTACTTCATATACAAGTTTATTCTTTTCAATACTGACGTTATTATTGACATAGTTAGTTCATAATAGCCTCTTATCATTAATACTGAGTTAGAAGCATGGACCAACCTTATTAACGTCATTGCAATCATTTAAGAGTACAATAATACTAGCAGATCCAACGACAGATGAGATGCTGCGAACTGAGGGAGGGTTCTCCGGCATGGCAAGGTGAGGGTTGTATTGGTTGATGCTTTTCCCCTGGAATATGAGCGGTTCCGCTCGGTGGTGGGGAGCCCGTCACTGAGTGGAGCCAACGCTGAGTTGGACGGTCTTCGGCCACTATGGAGTGGTCTAGGGATCGTTCTAATTTTTAAACAGGGCTTTACTTAAACAAAGCGTTACTGTAGCCCATACATGTCGTAAGAGGCGACTAAAATAGGATGCAGAGTTTCGCTTTCTTAGGTTTCTTCCGAAATTTTGCTTCCAGCGAGAGGGGGAGGGGGGGGCTTAGATATCGGGAGGTTTGCCCTGAGAGAGCATTTTGAGTCTCCGGCGTCGCCCATGAGGGACGTTGTCGGTGGATGCTTTTCCCTGGAATATGAGCAGTTCTGCTCACTGGTGTGTGTGTGTGGGGGGGGGGGGGGATCGTCACTGAGTGGAACCAACGCTGAGTTGGACAGTCTTTCGGCCACTCGTAGGGAGTGATCGGGGGATCGTCTTAATTTTTAAAGAGAACTTTACTTCCATACCAGCCCATGCATGTCGTACGAGGCTACTAAAATGTGTACCCATGGATGGTAATGGATGATAATGCTGCAGCCAATGAAGTTCTAACCGAGGCTATTACTTTTACCCTCCTGCCATGATCAGAGCTCAATAACATCCTATCCTTACATTGTCCTCTACAGATAATGGGGAATATGGAAAGCATTCTTGCTTCGCCCATCTAGCCAAAAAAAAAAAAAAAGAAAGAAAGAAAGAAAAGATAAATTTGATTCAGACCAAAGGATGGTTGTAGTTGATTGTTCAACTTGATAAATTTTTGTTATAGATGAAATGTAATCTTTATTTTTTTAGATCTGTGTCAATTGTTTGGCGTTTTTCATCTGCAATTCCAAACATTATATATTCGCGGAATCAACTCTTTCAGAGAACAAATAGCTTAAAGTATTGATCTTTTCAAAATCAATAAGTTAAAAGTTTTTTTTAAAAAAAAAAAAAACTGCATATGTCTATACCAATAAATAACGAGAGAGAGTTGGGAAGAAGACAGAACAAATGAGAACACGTATTGAGACTCATAAGCAGAAAGAGAAAACAGGAAAGAGAGAAAGACACAACGCTTCTAAAGATAAAGGCTCAAACAGAGAGAAATAACGACTCATCCCTTTTAGACATTCGTTCCCAGTAGCCAAATGACTGTCAGCAAGACACACGCTAGAATATAGGATCATAATTACATTTTCAAAATGCCTTCAGTTTTAGTCTGTGAATATCCTGCTGACAAGTATCCCATGATTCATTCTGTTCTCTTTTGCTAAACGAATATTAATGATGATCTCAACGAGTTTGTACGAGCTTTCAACGAAACCCTTCTCTCGTAATTAAATCACTACCACCATTACTTGGTGCTGCTATTATTCTCTCTCTAGTACAGAGCTTTTAAATTTTAACGACACACAAGATTAATGTGTTTGGGCTGCACGGTATGTTTACAATCTTTCATATTTTGGTTACAACCACAGGAAGCGACATGCATAGCACACAGAGTATGTTTAATGCTTCCAAACAACCCGTAGTCGAATAAACCTTTTCAATACAATGTAACCCGCGGTGATGGCAAAGTTCAAGGGGTTGCAAGGATGATTCACTGAGCATAACTACGGTTGCTTTTGCCCAGAACAATCAGATCGTGTATTTAAAAAGACTGGGATTGCAGTAATCTTAAACACGTGAGATTCGAAAACTAGTGTATAGAGTATACACTAGTTTTCGAATTTTTCCTGTTATTTTTTTTTAATCCTATCACGAATGAGGTATAGCAGTAGAAAATAGTCTCACTGGTTTCCACTTCTAACTGCTAAAAACAAGCATCTATACATAGAGTGGGACAGGAGAACACACAATGTTAGACACTTGAAGGCAATTAGAAAAAAAAAAAAAAGAGAGAGCTTCTAAAGTATTCCAGTTACGCTTGTTCATATGATGATGGAAGAACTAAGGTAAAACCAACACTTGAATCAATGGAATCGTTGTGGTAGGTGTCAATACTATACCCTAATGGCGAAAGGATACAGTGGACATAAATTAAGTCTTCCAACATTGGAAGAATGGCGTATAAATTCTTACTGAATGCTTTGCCATCGCAACAAGATAACACAGTATATCTTAAGGCACACAGATTGTTTGGAAATGGTTTCAAGAAGATGAAACGAACTTCACCATTCTTCACTGACTTGCTCACTCATCGGATTTCATCCTACTGGAGCACATGTGCAATGCTCAGTTAGGTTGGGAAAAAATGGAACTACTCGTGATTGCGATACACCCCAATCATCTGAGGCAGTTGTGAGATGTGACTGAGTTTACATGGCCCAGTTCCTTTGGAATGCTTTAGGCAACTTCTGAGGTTCATTCTCCACCGAAATGAGGGATAATGTGGTTGCTACTCGCTGTTGTTAGGAAGATGTATCTAATAAACTGGCTATTCAGTGAATATTTTAATTGTTCTATAAATAGGTGGCGCTAGAACTTAACTATTTATATTGGATCCCTTATGACAAATTCTTTAACACGTAATGTTGTGTAGGAGTAAAAACAGTATTAGTGATTCAAGTGTGTATTTATGCTGAAAGAGGACTCATCTATCTCCACGTATTTAATTTACAGGTAAATGATACTTCAGACAATGTGACAAGATGCTCTTCATTTGTACCAATAAACCAATACCAGGTGAAAAGGCATTTAAAATTCGAATTGAGAACCATCAGATTAAATTTTCAGACCAAGTGAACATTTTAAGCTTGCGTGTTTTAAATTTAAAGCTTGAAACTTATTAAATAATTTCAAATAATATTTCTAGTAAAATAATTCAAGCAAAGTTGTTAACTAACAAGAAAGCAGTTTTAATAAATTTATAGCAACAGGCGATTTTTATGCTGTCTGAAGCGTTGAATTTCTCGTTTCAAACATGAGAATGAAAATAAAAAAAATAAATAGACCAAGAGATGGCGATAAAAATATACGAGAGTGATCGGAATTAGCAAGTCTCACGTAGATGACGAGGAGGGTAAATGTTTAAGATAACTATCGGGGTTGATGTTGTGTTTGTTATTATGACCTTTCGTAACTATTTAGATTTAAACCGACTTGATCGACTACTTTAATATACACTGGTAGTTTGTGATGAAATAACTCCTGATTAGAAAGGATGTCATGGGTAAGGGTGTTTACAATGAATATATAATATGGAAATAAAAAAAAAGACTATGAGACGTCGGTTTGTTAGGAGGAGTTTTTCATCAGGACATGAACAACATGGAAAAGCTGTTCCAAAGGAGATGGAATTCAATATGCTGGCTGGTTGAGTATTACTAGAATCATATCGGAGCACATACAAGAGAGTTACATTTTTAATAAAAGTTAAATTTTTAATAATTATCATGGTTTAATTTTTTTATTAAAATCTTATCTCTGTATGGCATGTGTTGCACTTTTATTCAATGACTACTTCCCTTAAGAGATGGTGAGTGACACATTTGTATTCTTGATGCTGTCCAAAAAGGAAGGCGATTCAGCTGATCAGTGATCCTCACTCTCTCTCTCTCTCTCTCACTGATCCACTTCAAACGTAATCTCCTTGACGGTTTATTTCAGTCTTATTTCTTTTCTACGGGTACTTCCATGGGTTGCTCCACCAAAGTGGCAACCATTATTCCTACTTTTTCCATTGTTCCAGTTTAAACACGAGCATCAGCTGCATACACCCATTTACGGTCCAATTCCAAACTCAATCCTCTCCCCTTCCTTTTTGATTCCATCAACCTTTATTCTCTGAAAGAGTCTTCCTCCCAAAGTGTTTCCAAACAACTACCACTTCCAACTTTTTCAAGAAAAATGTCAACTGGCTCGTTCATCCCTAATATTCGCTTTACCCTAATATGCTAAAGATTCTGTCATCTCTTTGTGTGGAATTGATACAAAACAAAACAAAACAACATCTATTTGCTTTACGCGCATGCCTTATATTTAAGCATTGATTTCATTAATATTCAATTCAAGTGCGACTTCTCAAATGTTCAACATTCATCTTTTGATCCACATGCCGACCGTGAATCGTCTACTTCGAATGTATCCGTAAATCATTTGGACCACTAGATTTGTGAATGCTGAAAATTATCATCCTAATATTACTATTGTATTATAGTATTGTGTTATTGTATTGTAATATAGTACTGAGAGCGTCGGTAGCTTAAGGTTTCGATAAAGCCCTTTGGAAAGCCCTATGTTTGAATCCAGTCTAGGAAGCAAAGAACCATTATAAGGGCTTTTGACTTGAAGGATGAGTTAGCCAGTCTCATTAGTTGGCGCATAGTTTTTTTTTTTTTTTTTAATACAGATATGGTTACGAAAGCCAACTATACTTGGCAGGTCGTAAGCCTTAAAGGCCTGTAAGAACAACGGAGTATTGTTGTTATTATTATTATTAGTTAATTAAATGATAAATACATTTCCTATTGTCCTTTAAATAATATTTCTTGAACTCTTGTGCATTAAAGCCAAATGAAACATTCGTAGAAAGTTTTTTTTTTTTACTTTGCAACAAAGTCTAGAGTGCTGACTGAACTCTCCTTTTATCGTATGAACGGATGCGGAAAATTGTCATCCTTAATTTATCATTAATATAATTATTAATCAGGAATAGCTACTCCATAAGAGTTTAGTCCATTTTTTTACTTTATACCTATTATAATTAAAAGTAACTTTTTTGTTGTTCATTTAGTATGTACTGCACAGTTATTATACTCTTGGTATAGTAAGCGTGACAACACGTGCTTTCCTACGCTAAAAAAATTTTTTTTATAATAAAAAATAAACAAAATAAAATAAATAAATAAATAAATAATAATAATCAACTGTATATTTTGTCTAAATTTATAAATATGTAATTGTTAAAGCAAGTATATAATTTTTATCTGTTTGTTAGTCTCTTTATACAGTATTCTAAAAAAGAGGGGGGGGATGCAATTCACTAAGGGCAGCAAAACTAGAGTACAGATTCTGTTTATCTTATACCTTGCATAGAGACGTAACCTCCGCAGACCTTGAAACATAGCTTATCAAGAAATTTAGATCTTATGACACATTTTAAGCACAAAATCATGTGGCTGACATCGTTTTCGTTTCCAAGCTTCCTAAGTTAGAAGCTTACATAATAAAACCAAAGAAGTGCGAATACTATTAAATACATTATACATTCCGGAGCCCTTTCTGTTCATGTTTAAAAAGTGAATTGTTCCTGATCTGCATATGTGAACTCGAAACCCAATAATGGCAAATAACAACAATCTTAATTTATTTTTCTTGTCTAAACAGAAACCAATCGTAATACTACGTATCTGGAAACGTGTAGTATGCTAAAAGTTACAGCTACCTTTCTCTAAAAACCTGTGCTAAATTACAAGTATTAGAAAATATCTGTAGTTTTTATTAATGTCATAAATAGAATAAACTTCCTGATAGAATGACCCTAAAAAGAAGGGAAAATGTTGAATCCTGCAAGACACTTACACCTTCACCTGGAAATGAGAATGAGAATCTTCCTCTCCTCTCATAATTATTTCCAAAATTCTACTAATCTATAACTTATAACTATATTTTCCTTATTCAGGATTTTTTAATATGCTCTAATTTTGAAATAATTTTCTTGGTTAAACGTAATTTGGAGATTAAAAATACTGAATGAAGTTTTCTAACTTATTTCTTGACTTTCAGGAAACCACTCACATTAAATATAATGTGTTTTTTTTCCCCCGATGTTTTCTTATATTTTTATTGCTTCTTTAAACGATTTTTTAGGAATACAAACTTCCACCTCTCCTGCCAACACTGTACTTCCTCATTATCTTCATTATCAGGAAAAGCACACACACACACACACACACACACACACACACACACACACACACACACACACACACACACACACACACACACACACACACACACACACACACACACACACACACACACACACACACACACACACACAGTGACTTTTTTGTCTTTTCCCTTTACTTTGATCATCAGTGCACTGGTCTTTTGTGTTCCGAAAATTATTTGGAAGAAACTTCTCGAGTGAAAGAGAACTTCCTTGATAAACTCATATTGCTGTTATTTTCACTGTCGTTTTACGAAGTAGCTATGATTTCCTATCTACAGTTTGTGTCAGTACGAATCTTTGAAAAGAAAAAAAAATAATAATAATAAATGGGAATCTTCTTGAGCTTCGGAGTGTACTAACTTCTAATGTAGTTTCTTCATTTGCCTGTTGCTTGGAATATGTACAATTCATCTGAAATTAGTCTAACTAAAGGTCAGTATTTTAATCTTCGAAACTCTGGGAATATAGACTCCCCTATAGGCTATAAAATGAAACCACACAGATACCACGAATTTAAAAATATATAACAATTTATATTTCATATAAATAAGCAGTTTATGTATAACATAGAAATATAAGATAGAAATATTACAATCGTAATCTTCAACTTTTTCGTTCAACATTTATTCAACTATACTTCAATATATTCTTTATCATTTGCAAATATTTAAATACGATTCACTCAATTAAGTGACGAATCGAGGAAGAGGACATCCATCTCGCTTTCGTTTTATTTATTCGTTTTTGAAAATCGTGTCCGAATTTAATAATTTAAAATGGATATCATATGAAGATATTATTTATTTATAACTTTAAAAAGATTTTTAACCTTATGAAATTTTGCTAATATATTTTCGTAAAGTTGAATACAATCGTTATTATTTTTTATAAAAACAAAACGCAACGAGAAGTCCACACTGTTGTTAATACTAAATGCGCTTGAGTTAATATTTGCTAGATAAACAGTTTTTAATTCATCAGGCCTAACTCGACAACTTTATCGTATTATACGTATTGTCGTATTTTGATAATGCGATTCATTAAAGATTTCTAAACAGCGAGAACTTACCAATGATCGCTTCGAAGTAGAATAGAATCCAACATTAATCCCCAGCATCCGACTAAACCCGATGGAACGAATCGGTCGTACAGTTTTCAAAATATCATCCACGACGCCCGGACTTTCATTTACTGAAGTCTTCAATTATCTTCCCCTTATAACCGCAATATAAATACACTTTCAATATTAACAGAGTTCTTTCCTCGTAACCTGCACGTGCTAGGAAGGCAGTCGAACTTGTGAACCACTTCGTCATATCAAAAACGTTGGCGCACCTCCTAACCACAGACAGTAGCCGCTTTTAAGCCATTCTCGGTCCGGACTGCTCTCAGAGCTTTCCTTTAAAACTGCCATTCACAGCGGACACTGCCACAGTCTGTGGACAAGGGCGACTGTCCCGAGAGCGCTAGATGACAGCCCATCCGTCAGCTCACCCGGCGGGCCCGTGTCACGCGTTGACACGCCGTGCCAATTACTGTCTTAGCGTTCTCGCAACTTTGCTAGAGACTACCTGTTTTCCCTTGCAAGTAAGTTATTTTTTTTTTTTTTAATGAAATCTACCTCAGAATAACAACGTTGGGGACTACCGTTGTTTCTTAAGGGGGCTTCTAGCAAGGGAAGCGCCATCTTATCAAATAGAATACAGATAAGGCGTAGAAAATGAATTAGGGAAGAAATGAGGACTTTGCAATGAGAGAGAGATAAAATTAACAGGCCTGCCGAAACTGTTCTTGCATTTTGATTGTGCTTGGAAAAGAATTAAATCTTGTCTTGCTCGGAAAAAATGTATCGATAATTAACTTTCCAGATGTTGATCGAAATGTATAGGCAATTAAGTAATTTAAAGCGTTCAATATTTTTTAAGTAAATGTAATATTTTTTAATAAAGGCCACATTCTTTATGTCTAATCAGTAATCTTGAGATCGGTGATGTGTCTTTTGGTATTTCCGATGACCTTGATTTACCACATTTATACTCGTTTGCAATTGTTACTATGGAATTATCATTTATGGATTCTCAATATATTTTTAATATGTTTAATAAAATTATGCAAATATTATTTTATTTTTTATTTTTTTTTAATAAATGTTAATTTAAAATACACCTTTTAAAAATTACTTAACTCTTCTATATTTTTTAACTTTAGCATTCATTTATTTATATGTTAGTATCATAAGTATATGAAAAGCCATATATTATCAAGAATCGACCGTGAGATGCGGTGATTAATACCTTGGAAGGGTAATGGATGGCAATACTGTAGCCAATGAAGTTCTAACTGGGGCTCGGCTATTGCTGTTACCCTCTTGCAATGATCAGAGCTTTAATGTCGTTTATCATAAGTAGATGTATAAAGCCATATTTTTTACGGAATCTCAGTAATTATTAAAACATACAAATATTATTTGTGTTTTATGTTTTATATCTATTTGTTTATAGTTACTTAAACATACAAATATTGTTGTTGTTGTTGTTGTTTTTTTCAAAAGTTGTTAAGATACACCATTTTAAAAATTACTTATTTCTTCTATATTTATTAACAACTTTTGCATTTTTAGATATGCGTGCAGCAAGAAAATTGAAATTGTAGTTTAAGCTGCTTCGAATCGGTAACGAATACTTTTTCAAAGTATTCGTTAGATGTGATAATAGTTCCGCTGATGAACTCTTTATATTGAAGAGCGAAGAATCTGTTTGTGAAACTTCCATTTGTAAATGTTAGGAGTGTGTAGAGGTATTCGCGAAGGGCAAAATAGTTTCATAACGACCGCTTTGAATAAATTAATCATATTTCCAATAATGAATTAAAAATTCAGTAGCCTATGGTGTCATACACACGCAAAGAAAAGCGATTCAGTTAAGAACACGTGTAAAGATACGCAAAATGCAATGACATATCCCTTTCCAAAAAAAAAAGAGACATGAGTGCCTAATAGGGAACTTAGATTTTCCATCTTCGGTTGTCTCCCCTTCCAAATAAATTAATAGGCTGAGTCTCATAATTAGGATTTTGGGTTGGTTATTAACTTCAAGAGATTAAATGAAGAATTTTAAGAAAAATTTCTGGATGCCGTACTGAAAGTAATTAGAAAAACTGTTATTATTCATGGTAAAGAACAGCATTTATTTACCTCGTTTCTTTTGCATGCATATTTAATTTTATAATTGCTGAAATATCTCTAACGTTAACTACTACTATTTCACCTGAAGCTAATATAAATAAGGAATTACAATTACTTCCTCTATGTGGAGATTTTAAAAGAAACATCCTCTAATATATATATATATATATATATATATATATATATATTTAAAAGGCATGACTGAACTTTTGTATCTGCTGTACTGTTAAGCTGAAGGTAGTATCCAAAACTCTTTAAGGTCTCTTTGATATAACTGAAAGAGTAATTTCCATTTCGAAACTGTTGATATAGCAGTTGTTTTTACAACACTAGACATTTTTCTGTTTTATATCTAGTAGTGTATCTGAAACAACCCTTTTTATTATTTTAAGATATAGTTATTAGCTGTATACATATCCAAATTAAATACTAAATTCATTACAATAAGGCAAAGTTTGCATTTCTTCTGACAGCAGATTCTAGTTAAAAACGATAGATAATTTAACCATATGAAAAACGAAGAAACATACGATAAAAAAAATAATAATAATTCGTTACAAATATATAAAGGAGGAATATTGTTGCATGCACCCCATTAGTCTTGTATGGAGAGAGAGAGAGAGAGAGAGAGAGAGATTTAATGCGTAAGGACTCTTTAATTTAAAGTATGACGAAAAAAGTTGATAAACAAGCAAAAGAAAAAAAAAGTATTAAAAAGTTACATAAATATGCCATAAAACATCTGCTACAAGAATGTAGCAGATGTTTTATGTAATTCAAAAGAAAAAAAATGTATAAATTAACATAAAAGTCAAAAATGTATATATGTTTATTTAATATATATACAGTATATATTATAAATACTGTATGTTCCTAAACTGACATCATAAAATGTAATAAATCTTATAAAATAAAATTTTAAATATTCCGCAGAGCTTAACGTTACTATAGACTGAAATAAAATATATAATATAATAAAGATCATAAAAGGAAATATGCAAATTCAGCATCCTTTAAATAGGCTTAAATAATATAACATAACATAATGTATAACATAATATTATGTAAATATGACATAACATAATATTATATAACACAATATTATTTAAATATAACATTACATAATATTACGTAAATATAAAAGATATGATTATAATATTATGTAAATATAAAAGATATTATGATTATAATATTATGTAAATATAAAAGATATTATAATTATAATATTATGTAAATATAACACAACATAATATTATGTAAATATAAAAGAAATAAATATGTAAAATAGAAAAATTCTTACTATAAAAATATACAAAAAGGGTGTCTTTTCCAAATAATGATATACAAACAAATCTTAGTTCTAAATTAAAGAAAAATATTAAATTTTATGAAGAATTAATAATAACTAGATATTATATTGTGAAATATTTAAATAACAAATATTATAGCTAACAAACAGGGAGTATTCAAGACTTTGAATGTAGAATAAACACATTAATTGCTGCTTCTTTTTTGAGTTAGGCAGTCGTTTACAGATTCTTCAACGTAGAATGATCAAATGGTGAAATTGAACTATTTATGAAGAAATTAAAAAACAAGTGACCACTAGAGGGCGAGAACGAGAGAGTTGCTGACCAATAAAAAATGAAATATCACACTCACAACTCGTAATAGATTAAGTTTTAATTTTCCAGCCTTGATTTAAAAAAGTGTGAATGTAAGAACTTGGTTTCTACGAGGCATTTTACACAGGTGTTCTCTGTTGGGTGATATACCCGCAAGGAGACCTTCCGTCTGGGAAAGCCGACATTGCCGCAAGCACTTACAACCCGTCACAATTGGCCGTGGCCCCTGACCGAAAGACTTGACAGTGACAGTCAGGCAATCGGTCGTGTTTCTAGATGACAGGGATAGAAGATGAAATTGGGGAGGGAGGAAGGAGATAGAGGGGAGATAGAGAAAGGAGGGGTCCTTGTAGAAAACAAATGCGATAACGTTCTGTTTTGATTATCAACAGAAGGTATTTAGGACCCGTCGTTACTTCATTGTTGCCTTGTTATATCTAACTTATTTCGACATCTTATCATAGCAAAATTGCTAGGCTGAAAGTTGACGTTTTGAATCATTGAACTGCAGTGATTTCATTCAACATTACTATTGTGCTTAAAGTGAAATAAAACAGACAGAAAAAAAAAAAAAATCTTGATGTTAACGTTAAAAAGTAATTATAGAAGCCAGAAGATGGCGCTGTTTACTATTACTAACATTTTAAATGTAGCTTGCTTGAAATTCAGCTTAACTACACATTGAGAAACTTTCGTTTCTGGGGGTCTAAAGGCGTTAACTTGTTTTTGAAAGTATTTTCAATATTAAAAATTAGCATTTATTCTGCAAAGATATTTTATGCAATAATAGTTTTGAATTCAAAAGTAAATTACTGTTTAATGAAATATTATTAAACTAGTTATAGTGACACCCTAATATGACTCAAATGTCTAAATAATATTAAACAAATTAAGGCTACCAATTTCCTCCTAAGCTTGGAGTTATAACTCCAATGTTGTTGATGTGTTGAAGCCAGCTTGCTGATGTTGAAAATTCCTCAGAAATGATCAAATTCAACGGGACACAAGTATAGTATATAGTATCTCCTCGCTCTCGATTTCTACAAGCACAGGTCCTAAAGCCATTCTAATTCCCAATGATGCCGTTTAACTCCTCTGCCTTCACAGGGCGAGCTAAATGCTCGTAAATAAATTTTTTGCTACCATGTTTTTTATGTATCAGACAACGTGGAATATAAAAAAACTTCATCCTTTGAAACAGTAGTGTTCTGCAAATGGTGAATCTGACTTTCCGAAATCAGAAGTAAATAGTTGTAGTTGCAAACTATCATTGCAGTTGAGACAAACTGGCATTATTATTATTAGGCAAATTGGCAAATCATATCCTCCGGATACTCGAGCATCAAATATGAATAAAAAATAAAGGAAAAAAACATAACTTTAATTTCTATAAGTGGACAGAAATTAAATTTAATTTCTGTCTACTAATAGTGGAAATGAATTGTTGGACATTAATTCATTGTCAAAATGTAATATTAACATTATCAAAGTTACAAAACAAAAAAAATAAATATTACCAAATTATTTATAAATAAGTTTAAGCCTGTTTTTGTACGATATGGAAAGAAAAAAAAAACGGACATTTTTTTTGACTCTTCGGTAAAGTTGAAGGTGTGTGTGTGTGGGGGGGGGGGGGGGAAATCAACTTAAGGTGACCATTTTAATTCGAATTCTGGCGAGTAATGATCAACTACAATAACAACATACCACAATTTAGTTAAGCTTCCACGCTCAAACGAAGTGGGAATGAAAAATCATTCAGCCGCTCACGGTATTCGGATAGCAACACGTGCAGCGTATCACGCTTCGCGAGCTAGCGCTCGCGCCGTCTGGAATGCACGCGGTTATTTGTCGTCACCTTTGCGTCAAGTTGAAGTATAGCTCGCTCAAATAGCGGTCTGATTAATGGTAAGTTACCGTTTTGGGCCACCCCTGGATTGGTTCCACATCGGAGACCGGATATAATAGTGGCGTAGTTGTAAAGTTGACCGTGCTGTGGCGCTCCAGAAACAACTATCGAATGGCTTTTGTGTGACAACAGGAGGGTAGTTCTAGAAAATGGGACCACGGGCGGTGCAAATTTTCACCCTTTCACCTTTTTGATAAATGAAATACAAATATTCCTCTATTGACAGTCTTGGGAGCACGAGAGGTGTGTTCAGAAAAGCTGGGAATTGAATACAGATGGATAGAAAGATATTTGTATTAAGGTTACAGTGGGAAAAGGTGACATAACAGTTGTCAACTATGGTGATTCTTTTCGCGCAGTGTTTTTGAAAAGCAAGTTAGGGGGAATATCTAATTCCAAATATCAATAACCTATTATTTTTAATACTTTTTTTCCTAGTATAATGCCACATAAACAAAAACAATACACTACATGTGGGTTAATCTATTTCGTGTTGTTTGAGTATTCTCGAGTTATGATGATGATTATTCAGAATGTTTTTAAGTTTATTGCAAACTGGATATTTTACAGAGCCTACAAACCTGTGTACCTTGGAAACATGAATTTTGTATTCCCAAAACAAATATTATTTATTTGACGCTTTTTATATAGTAGGCGTTTATTATATATCATTTTAAGTAAGTGATAACAAATGTTAAGATAAATACGTAAATATATTTATATTTATATATAAATTTGTGATGTGACTCCTTTTTTGGCAAGTCGTATGGTAAAGTATAAGTCCTGCTTCACTTCAACCTCAGTATTTACATCTAGGTCTAGCTCCCACTAACGAGACCTCAACAAAAGTCGAAACCGGTCTGGGTAGTCCCCCCCGTAATGTATAACATCATACACGTCCGCTAGGAGATGTGTTTTACATTATGGGAAATACTAAGGATAGCGATCAGGGCTTACTCCTCCTTTACTACGAGTTACCCCTGTCATGAAAGGTTTGCTTACGCTTGGATCCGCCGAAACTTTTATAGTTTCTATATATATTCGGCAGGAAACTCTTGTAGTTTCTATATTCGGCTTTGAAATAATGTTGGATTCAATATCCACTTAATTTGAAGTACATATACAGGTTAAAGTAAATGCATATTATGATAAAAATATATTAAGATAAATAAATACATAATAGTAATACATAATACATAAAGAAATACATAAGGTTCTATTTGAAAATGAAAATCCCTATATTTTATGTTTATGTGAATACTAAAATAAAGCGTATTATCGTGTTGTTTTAAGCTAACTATGTTTCTAATTTATATGGATATTTTTCTTGGGCAATCTGTCAACTTAATGTTATGCCTGTCGAGATGTTTTTTAATTGAAATCTAAAGAGTGATGTACAGGAATCATTATCGTTTATTAAGAAAAAAAAAGATGAATATGAATATATAATCTCGACGCTGAACAGATGGATGGTTAAAAACAAGAACGCATCATTTTCCTCCTCGGTTCATCCCCTTCTTTGTACCCTCATCTTTATCTGATCACTATCTAGATGGTTGACTTACATCGACAGCAAGTCCCACTCCTGACGGAACGACTAAAGCTAAAAACCTGTCCACAGCTGCGTTGTGACCCGAAGTCGTGGACGGAACGACACACGCACACACACAGAGAGAGAGAGAGAGAGAGAGAGAGAGAGAGAGAGAGAGAGAGAGAGAGAGGTGGGGAGGGAGGGAGGGAGGATATTGCCATAAGAGGTCACCGTGCACTAGAGAAAGAACGACTATCGTGTGCGTCGGCAGATATCGGAACAACGACGTATGTCGCAGCACTCGTCGGCGGAGTCGGAATAATGTTGTCACAGCTAGGCCTGAAAAGAAAGGTCGGCTTCTCTCTCACTCTCTCCGGGCGAGGATTGCAAATTTTAAAGCCGCACAATTATCTGTAGGCGCGTAGCATTGAGTGGGACACAGCGGGCGTTAAAGCCCCACGGCTCACTACTGAAAGAAAACCAATCTCGGACGTACAAAAGGAGCTCGAAGATCCCTATTCAGATGTGGATCTAGCAGGCTATACTACAGTTATGGAAGCACCAGGGGGGAAAAAAGGCAGAAAAGGGGGTGCCATTGCTTTTAGACTTCTCTTTGGCCTTCAGACTTAGGGCAGAAAGAAGAGTACAATGCACCAAGAGGGAGAACCCGAAAGCTATATAGGGGCCGTCAGAAAAGCTTGAAGTCGTGCGCGCGGCGTTGCGACCGTACGTCACTCCTTTCTAGATCGCCAGAGCTGGTTTTGCCTTTAGAAAAACTGTTTGCTTACAGAGAAAAGAGATTTGAGTTCAACTCTAACCTTCACCTCCCCTCTTTGAGTCTCTTCCCTTATTTTCTATCCCGTTTATGACTTGGATCGCTTCTGTGAGAACCCATCTCATAATAGCGACCCCTCAGACACCACTACTCCATTCTTAGTCCCAGTATTCTTGTAAGCGTCTGCAGTTATACCTCAGAAATTGGCTAAAGCTCTTGAAGATGAATGGTGAACCTGAGAGCAAGCTAGCTAACCAGTTCCTTCTTTGCACTATTCTCCATATCGTCCCTCCCTTCTTTTACTTTCAAACATTCTCCAAGTATTCTCAAGCATCCAGAAGAAAGGCAGATACTCGTATCACTTTGCAAAGTGCTGACATTATTGGTAAACAGTAAGCGATTTAAGCGTCATCGACATTTGTCCCTTTGGATTGGAGGAAGCAGCTCGTGCCAGCATGGCATAACTCACAGTATGCAACTGTAGTTTTTTCACTGAGTCAAGTATTCAAGCGAATAGTCATTTGAACATTTTGTTCTTTTTTATTTAGAAAAAAAGTATTATTTTAAATACAAAAATAATGAAAAAGTAATTTTATTTAAAACGTCTTTAAAAATCTTATAAAACTTTAATTTTTTGAAACATTTCATCAAATAAACTTAGACACCATCTGTTTACTACAAATATTAAAATTTAAGAGAAGGAAGAATATTGATAGCACTATTTTATTTATTTATTATTTTATTTACATTAAAAGCAGGGAATATTCAAGTATATAGATAAAAAAAAAAAAAAACGATTTGCAAATGGTTAAATAACGGTTCCAGTTATTTCTTATCAACGGATTTATCATTTTGATACATATCTTACCATTGCAGTTTTATTTGTGCGATGATCTTACAATTATTGTAATTTTATACTATAAATTACTGAAGTTCCGATGCTTCAATTATTTCTCACAGCTTTATTATTATGATAAGTTATCGACGTCATCGGTCTGCATTCAACTCATATTGGAGCCTGTTAAACCTTTGGTTTATTTTCACAAAAATTTGTACATATCAAAAAATCAAGTGTATTATTGACATCGGATCATGGGAATAAACAGACGATCGAAGGTAATTAACATTCCGTTTTATATCTCTATAATAGCTATAAATAATATTATGAAACATAATAGCTATATTTCATAATTATTATAAAAAAATAAAAATGCATTTGAGCATTCTGCAAGCCCAATGTCTAGTTATATGGTAATCTGATATATGAAAAACAATCTATTTTTTATTTCTATCGATTAATATTCATCGATTTAATATGCGTTGTTTATGTTTCTCCGTAACTGTATTTATTTCCGTAGTGAAAATGCAAACTGCTGCTATAAATATATTCTTCCTCAGATACAAGCTTATGAATATAATGCTGACTGCTTTATCCTTGTGCAATTAAGATAACGTTAAATGGTGCAGATAGGATTCTGTATAATCCATGAATTCATTATATTGTCTGTGTGTGTGTGTGTGGTGATAGAGAGAGAAGATTATTACTACTCTGCCGCATCTAATCGACTGAAGCAGCTAAGTCTGTTGGCCAGCATTTTATGTCTTCTTAATTGCGTGTATTCTATGGACCGGTTTGTCTGTTTTGCGAAATGAAAAACCCAATTTTGCGTTGGGGGGGGGGGAAGGAAGTGACCCTGTATGAGGCTAGCTAACTACCCTTCTGTTGCAAATAGGGGGAAGCTCCCTTCCCAGGCAGGATTGGAATTCAGATCATAATTAATTATGTCATCACATTTCAAGAGCGCTGCTTTTTAGTTTCTATGAGTTGTAAATGGATTATTGGCAGGGTTATAATATTTTATTAGATACTTTTCTACATTCTTTCTTTCAGAATAGAAAAACGTTCAGGAAGCTCACCTTCAGGGTGAGGAAAAGACAAATTAAGATATCAAAAACAAATATATCATTCAGCAGAAACGGAATAACAGTAAATTAATTAAAAATTATATACCTAGCAATACCATTTTCGTGAGATGTTGCAAGGAAAGGCGAAATATCATATCGTAATTAGGCGTGGTTTAGATGTTTGTTGAAATTGAATCAGACTTGCTTTAATATAAGTTAATATATTTTTATTACATTGAGTAGAGATGTGCGACACCTCAGAAAGCTACTTTGCATTTACTATTGTAAGTTATCTCAGTTTTCTGCCAGAGCATTTGATAACCTTCATTTGTTACTGGGACGTTAGACCCGACTTGTGCTTTGTTTTCTTCTTGACATTTTTGACGTGTTCTTCCGATTTCAGCAGAGAGGATTGTTTGTCCTACGCAGCAAATACCATATGAACATTAAAGTCTGTAAGACTTTTTTTTTTTCTTTTCTGACACTTCTGTTAGAACGCGGTGAATTCTATGATTGATAGGATGTACATAAAAGCTACAGAGTGTAAATATATTACAATTTTTACGTATATTTGTATTCCAAATGCTCACAAATATATTTATTGCTACATTCGATACATTATTCTTTTCGCTATGGTCAATATTGCAATATTGACCATAGCGAAAAGAATATTAAAATATATCTGTTTCCTTAATGTAGATTAATTATTTTTCCATTTTCAAAACTGTGAATGCTCAGTCGCATTGGTTTTACTAGCAGAGAACGATTCGCTGTTTGCGAAAAATGCGTGTATTTATTTATTGTAATCAGGTAGGTACATAATATTTATTTAGTAAGATAAAACTCATATGAAAGCAAGAATTACAGATGAAAATTTCTGTCTGAATATTTTTAGATTAACACTGTGTTTACTGAGTTGTTTTAAATCAGTTGATTTTCTATGTATTAATTAGAGTCGGCATTGAGTAAAGATTGTTTATTTGTAAGGATTTACAAACTATAATTAGTGTGTGTGTGTGTGTGTGTGTGTGTGTGTGTGTGTGTGTGTGTGTGTGTGTGTGTGTTTATCGTACTGGAAAATTGCAAAATATTAAATTAGCTAAAATGTGTATTAAATACAAGTAGTGAAAGGTTATAACAAAATCGTAGCTATTTTTTTTTTCAACCTAAAATGAAAATTAATTCAATGCAAATATCGAACTGAGAAGTTAATACCGACATGCAAATATACATACATATTCTAATACTGCACATAGTCATGCACATGTGAATCATTCATTCGAAAATTTAATTAACTAGGAAGTATTTTCCTCTAACCATTACTGTAACAGATTTAAATATCCTAGATTTTATTTGATGGTATATCAATAAACATAAATGATTGACGTTTACGACTAACTAGATTCAAACTTTTTATTTTTTAATTTTCTTCCCTTAAACCCTAGATTGAATTTTGCAATTTCGTTTTAATTATTTTCTCAAAACTTCAAATATTACTTTTAAAAACATAAAAGAGAAAAGCTCACTACTGATCTCTTACTTAAAAAATAATAAGATAATCAAATAAAAAAAATCAACGTTCATATTTCTCTGATGTGGGATTTGCAATGAAAGAGTTAGAGAAGATATTACAATAACTATGGGGAATTGGACGGAGAGGGACAATAAAGTGTGCATCTATCATGCTGCCACCAAAAGCTGCTAATTGCCCATGCAATTCGTTAAGATAAATTTAATTAAGACAGCGGAAAATATGTAGTAGAAGAATTGCTCTTAATTATCGGAGATACAAGTAGAAAACTAAATTAGACATTGGTCCACCAGGATGTCCGACTCGCGAACAACTTCAGGTATAATCAAATTTAGGAAGGCGCAGCTAAGGAAGGAAGACATTCCACACAGCGATAATTAGTGGGACATTGCTAGGCTGATAAGCTTGCACTAATGCATTGTTCGTGAACAGAAATCAACCATATGGAGTATACTTGGACAGCAAATGAAAACGGTGATTAAAATAACTTTTATTACATTTCCATCTGTTGCGAAACTTTTATGAAAATTATTTTTATGAATAGAAATTCTATTGCAGGTTTCACAGGAGGCGGTATTTTTTTTTTTTTTTTTTATCCCGGAAACATAAGTTTTTCATACCGCTAAACAGACAAAAGACTAGAAGAACACACGCATTTAACAGACAGCAATGCACTAGTCACACAGCCTTAGTTTGACCAAAATTCCAAACAGCTTATGAATTGAATCATATTTCTATTATTTTGAAGTTGGTATCAAATATTTTCGTACATATTTTTGTACATTAATTCCAAATAGTTTCAATTTTTCTTCTTCTAAAAATGAATGTCGATACATAGTGATTGAGTAAGTTGTAGAATTATGTCAATAAATAACTGTAGCCAAATATAGCCATTTTCAGTAAGATACATTGCAGATTTATTTCATGTAGATTTATTTAAGATGCATTGAAAATTTAGGTTCGTTTTCTGTAAAATCCGTTTCTAATTTATATAATGGTGTTATTCGTTAATTATGTTATATATATATATATATATATATATATATATATATATATATATATATATATATATATATATATATATTATATTACTGTATGTATTATCTGTTTCTGAATTGTAATTTATTAAAAATACATTTATTTTTATTTCTGCTTAACAGTCTTTATTCTAATACTCGCAGCCTGCACTACCTGTATGCTATTTAAATTCGTATGTATTAAACTGTATTGTAAATGTAACTTTTGTGTATAATTTATTTATAATTATGACTATATTAAAGAAACTGGTGTATTTCTAAAATTAAAAAATAACCTTTATGAAACTAAATTTTAATATTAAAATACATAAAAATTAAAAAAAATAAGAATTAATTTTTATTTATATATCTTTTTAATAATAATAAATAGAATATTTTTCAAACAATGGTCATCATTATTTAGGTTTCTTCTTGTGACTACCATTGGTTGACCTGAACACCTAAAATCATTCGGTAGAAGCAAAGACTATCAAAAAATGTGCATTTTTAATTAACAAATCTTTGCTGTAAGTATATTCAGCGTTTATATTAAGTTGCTGGAGTGCAAAAAATAGTAAAAACACTTACTAACTTCAAAGATTTTAAAATATGCTCCTGCAAATAATGGATATTATTTTTATGAAAATATTTTGCCAGTTTCTAATTTGAAAGTACACCACACACACCATATTAATTAAATAATGCCGTTATTAAATTTTGGGATAATCCTAATGGTAGGCAATTGTTCAACAGTTTATGGGCTTATCGTATATTGTATCTACTGTAAGTAACGGTTTATTATTATGTAACAATGGATACACAGTTTGCTTGAAATAAATGGTTCTAATCGTTCTAATTGTAATAAATTTTAAGAATTTTTATTCTATATTCTATTTCTATATAAGAAATTTTTTTTTAATAAATGAGATTTCTAATCTAATACCAATATATGAAAGTCCCAAAGCAGCGCTTTTAAAATATTCTCTGTTTAGTATCAACAATTCCAGCAGTGTGAAAAATCGACTGGCACTCCATCACACACACATAAAAAAGATATTCTTAAGCTGAGTTGCACACATCCTTAATTCCACAGAGCGTTCATTGTGATCTTCTAAAGTAAGTTAATGCTATTTCCTGCCTATCCATTCCTGTCAGTCCCTTTTCCCAGGGGTGCGGTAGGTATTACTTGCTGATTTAATTATCCTAACGAGCTTAGTAGAGCTTGCCTTTTCACCTCCCCCTTTCCCCACCTTAACCAGCATAAATTAACTGCCTTCAAGGGAGTGGAGTGAAGTGGATTAGTTATGGGTGTGAATCGAAAGCTTTACACCGCTTAGGGAAAGAGTGACAGCGAGAGCACTGACCGAATGTTCTGAAGTAGCCGCAAGTTTAGAATGAACTTCGGGATTCTACTTATAAATATTTTCCCTCTAATCAAACCAACAACATTAGCAACAAGTCTTTCTGATTGAAAGACTTTTATAACACTATTATAATTATAAAATAAATAACCTCTGGGATAATAAAGAAAGTTCATATCATGCCAATTTTGCGATACAAGTCAAATGTAATATTTCGGAATAATTTTACTCTTTAAGACGTGATATGCAATTCTCAAAATCTGTTTATTTGCATCATGTTTGCAACGCATTCTACGTTCTAATGTTCTCTCGGAGTTCATATCAAACGCTGTTTTTCAAAAATGTTGATAGTAAAAACAAGACAGTGTTAATAATAATAATTATTATTATTTCGTTCGTATTTTCTTATACTTTATCGAAATTAGTCATATTTTTATGTTTTTATAGTAAATTATGATATAATTTTGAATAATACAAATACACCATAAAGAAAATAGTATATATCTAAATAATGATTTGAAGGGACGTGGTAAGTTAACAGGATGTGATAATCGACCGTGAGATGCGGTGATTAATACCTTTGGAGGGTAATGGATAATGGATGGCAATGCTGTAGCCTTTGGAGGGTAATGGATAATGGATGGCAATGCTGTAGCCAATGCAGTTTTGACTGAGGTTCGGCAATTGCTGTTACCCTCTTGCCATGATCAGAGCTTTAATTGCTCAATAACACCTTATCCCTACACTGTCCTCTACAGTAACGGGAAAGATGAAAAGCATTCTTGCTTCGCCCCTTTAAGCCAGTCCTTATACTTATAAGGACTAGTTGATAAGTCCTTTCTAGGATTTCCAGGGTAACGGATGGCAATACTGTAGCCAGTGAAGTTTTAACTGAGGCTCGGCTACTGCCGTTACCCAGCTATGACTAGAGCTTTTAGCCAATAACACCCCATCCACACAAATTTTCTTCATTCAGATGACGGGATAAAGAGTCCAGTTCTTTTAAGAACTACGATAGTGCAGAAGGGGTTGGATCGACCGTGAGATGCGGTGATTAACACCCTTGGAGGGTAATGGATGGCAATGCTGTAGCCAATGAAGTTCTAACTGAGGCTTTGCTATTGCTGTTACCCTCCTGCCATGATCAGAGCTTTACACAGCTCAATAACAGCTTATCTCTACAGATAACGGGAATATGAAAAGCATTCTTGCTTCTCCCCTTTAAGCCAGTCCTTTTAAGGACTACGATTACGGGGAGTGAGAATGTAGACCCTGGTAGGGTAATGGATGGCAATGTTGTAGCCAATGAAGCTCTAACCGAGGCTCGGCTATTGCTGTTGCCCTCCTGCCATTGATCAGAGCTTTAATAGCTCAATAACACCTTATCTCTACACTGTCCTCTACAGATAATGGGGAAGATGAAAAGCATTCTTGTTTCGCCCCTTTAAGCCAGTCCTTATAAGGACTACGATTACGGGCGTGGAAGGTTGATGGATGAAACCCTAGTAGGGTAATGGATGGCAATGCTGTAGCCAATGAAGTTCTAAATGAGGCTCGGCTATTGCTGTTACCCTCTTGCCATGATCAGAGCTTTAATAGCTCAATAGCATCTTATCCTTACACTGTCCTCTACAGATAACGGGGGAGATGAAAAGCATTCTTGCTTCGCCTCTTTAAGCCAGTCCTTATAACGACTACAGAAGAATAGTATTCGTTAATTGCAGAATAAAATCGGCTTTTAAATTTTCATTGAAAACGTTAAGAAAAATCATCTAGAAATAATGTAGGATAACAGTTGAGAAAAAAAAAAAAGCAAAGAAAGGAAAGAGAAAGATAGGCAGAGGAAGCTTTAGACGAAGATGGTGGGATCATTTTGAAAACTGCAACACTACAAGTAACTAGATAATAATGAAAAGTACAAAATGAACAAATTGTAGAAAGTTCAGCGGGTATCTTTTTCTAGTTGTTTTGAATAAAAAATTGCCAATTATTATAGATTCATTTATCGTGATCGTGGCATTGTAGAAGGTGCACCGCGTTTCTGTTTTCTGATTATTTAGGCGGTGTTTTATAAGGATCATCTTGTATTAGACGTAAACGTCTATCTTCAAACAGTTTCTAGTTTAATATTTAATATTAGTTTCTGAAAACTACCGAGATTATCTACAAACCAATTAATTTGAGTATATTTGATTAATACTTTAATTAATGTGAAATTAATTTGAATACGTTATGCGTTTTTTCTCCGATGTATACAATTTTAGCTAAAATAAACACCAGTAGATTAGGTGAAATTCAGACAAGGGAGTTTGCATCATGTTTGCTGCTGCAAGGATGGGACGTCACTTACTGGCTACATTCGGCCCATCACTCAATTAAACCGCAGCAAGAGTTTTAAGAAAGCTATTACTGTTTATAAGTTATAACATAAGACCAATTTCAATTGTATTTTAAATGGCAATCTTTAAATTATAAAAATATAAAACTATCATACTGATCTGGTCAACATTAAGTCAACAGTCAAATTTCAGTGATTTTATAAGTCAATAATCAAAACTTTGGTTACTAGGTACATATGCAATAGTCTTTGATTTTAAATGTTCATATATATATATATATATATATATATATAAATATACAAATCTACCTATACAATTATTTACGATTATTAATATATTCGGAAGAGAGGCAGTTTTTCCAGTCTCGTTTTACAGTTATTTCGTTTTCCAAGACCTGCACGTTGATTGTTTAATTTTCAGTTGATTAATTCCTATGATAGTTTTTAATGTTAAAAAAATGTACGGTTATTATTATTATTATTTGAAAGTCAACCCTAATAATCACTTACAAATAATAGATGATCTAAGACTGGCGTGATTACAGTAACTGCGTATACTTGTAAAAAGGGCAAACTGCAAAAACCTATTCGACTACTTACGTTCCTTCTTTTAAATACTATTAAAACTGTGACCAGTGCAACAAAAAAGAAAAGATATATTGGGGCTTTCTTTTCAACAGACAGCGATCTATGACAAAATGGAGTACGCCAGTCCAACATTTAATTCCGGGTCTTTCAGCTTGGAATTAAACATATTTGAAGAATGGATGTAAAATATCCATTCTTTCTGTCAGCTAAATATACTAAAATTATAAATATCCGAAAGGGATGTTAACTATTTTCTTCGCCAATCAACACCAGTTTGTATATGGGAAAACTTCTGAAATTACAGAAGCACATAGCAACAGTAAATTAAATGTTCAATATTATAACGTGATACAACTGACATCCCACAGTGATGTTGTGAATAGTTCTTTTTAAATTTTCTCTCTTTCGTTTAGATCTCTCTCTGCATGTATGATTAAAATTAACAGATAGTGCGTTATGGTAGTACGTGGGTTTCATCGCCCAACGTGAGACCACGGCTGTTTGTGGGATGAAAAGAACCCAGTTTTGAGAGGAGTCTTATCAACCCCGTATGAAACCGAACTTCAGAATGCTAATAATAGTTGTCAGGAAAGTTGAGATAATCTTAAAATGATAATAGTATATGTTTATGTGATTGTTTCAGATATGGTCAGTAGGGAAGAATTTTGAACGAATGTAATGAGATCGGTATTAGTGTATCCTCTGAAGTTAAACAGGTGGAAAACGTCAGTGTAATATGCTATTACTGTTTCATATTAAATATGTACATTTCTTTTTTTTTTTTTGTGTACATCTCTTTATGAAGAACACCACAGCCTACGACACGATCAATCATAGTTTTAAGTAAAAATAAAATGATGGGTGTAAGAAAAAAACTTTCATTTTTGTCTTTATTTTTTAAGAAAACCTAAAATTAATGTTATGGTATTAAAATCAATTTAAAATATACTTTCTTATTTTATACTAGTATCAAAATTATTTAAAAAATATGGATGAAAATTTCCTAAGCCTTTCTTTTTGGAAATTTTGAAGATGATTTTTTTAATAACGTAAAATATTTCATTTTTTAATTTTATATTAAATATTTCATTTATTAAAATAAAAATTATATTAAATTAGAGCTCAATAATAATGAGAAATCGTAGCAAAAATGTCTGTATAAGCAATAGAACTGTCAACAATTCTGGGGACGCTTAGTAATTTTTTATGCTTAGTTTACTCAACACTGCTATCCCTACGATTTTAAAAGAACATTCCTAATTCTCCAAACTCGATCACTTTTGTTAAGGAGCCACATGATAAAAAGACCAAGTGACCCCCGAAACCACCGGTGACCCATTACTAACAAATACTGCCCGACAGATTGGGGATGAAGAGTGGAGAATCGGGGGGGGGGGAGGATAGGCATGTTTAACTGAAGAATCATTCACGCCACCTTATTGCTCACGGATACAGAGAACATATGAAAACTCGACTCAACCCAACCATCCGTTGAGAGAAGCATCCAAGCAACGCAAACCGCAGTTTAGAACGCTGCAGCGAATTCCAATAGCGTTAGCAGAAAACTAGGCCCTGCGAGCATTGGCTGCCGGGGAAACTCACACGAGGAATCCCGGGGCACCAGGCAAAACGTCGAGAGAGCGCCACGAACCTTAACGACATTTGGAAGAGGCAATTTTTTTTTTTCTCTCTCTCTCCACCCCTCTTTTCCTTTCCCTCTCTTTCTTTTTCTGGGTTTTTTCGAGCAGCTAGAGATGCAATCAAAACAGGAGACTTCTGCTAACATCTCACAGTTTGAACACGCTCCAATGACACCAAATTATTGACCTGTGTCCTGCCTTATTTCCCCCGTGCCCAATGAACGCTTCAGTCACTAGCCACAACGAGATGTGCACTTTCCCTCTATGACATGACGAAGACACGGAGAGAATGATAGAGACAGAACTTGTTTTTAACGCCCAATGTAGAGAATGGGGGAGCATTAGAAAGATTGCATGCATTCTCGAACACACGGAGAACCCATTGGACTGTGTACGCCATATAGATAACTGCATTAAAATAATGGCAAGCCATTACCGGGGATAAACGAATGAAAGAGAGAAAGAAAGAGATGGAGAGTCAGATAGAAAGAATGAAACTGCATGCTGAACGTCCAGGGCAAAAATCATTATGTATACATTAATTCCTCTTCCGACAGCGTTCATAAATGATTACTATTGCATCGATTTCTGGCGCGTGCCATTCTACTCGACCCCCCTCCAACACCCCCCCCCCCCGCCTTTTGCTGTACCCTACCATGCTCTTTTCTCGGAAACTGTGATGGTAATGGTTTTGCTCTCCTTCCTTGTAATGGAGATTCAAAACGATATGGGGAAAAGAGAAAAGTGTGTGTGTTGGGGGGGGGGGGGATCTATGATTGCACATTAAAATTCCGTAAGCAAAGTGCATTCGTTTGGATTATTGGCAATGTACCTAAAGCACAGTCAAGAAGCTCGCTAAAAATAACAGATAGCAAATCATACTGCTTGTGCAGCCATTAGAATTTTTATGTGGCTGGAAATGAAATGACATGACGGTCGCGGGATTCATCTGGGAGTCCCGATTCGACTGAGAATCTTCTTGGTATGAAACATTGATCAAGACTAAATCCCTGAGATTGAAAGAAAAAATCAATTAAGCGGATTTTTATTACGCTACTCAATAAACTAAGCAGTATAATTGATACCCAGTAAGTATAGTTAGAATTAAGTTACATGCAACAACAAAGTTATAAAATTACGCATGTTATTATTCCGAGCAAGTATTTGAAAAGAAATAATAATACTAAAATCGACAAGAATATTTCGATAAAAGCTCATTCTTAATCATTTTAGTTAATATAAATAAAATGATGAAAGCGATCCGTGTTATCGGATATACGCTTGCGATTTGAAACATTACTATCGAAATGATTGTCAGACTTTATTAGATTTTATCGTAAAATAATAGAAAGAACAGATGAACCTTATAAAATTTGTTGTACACAAAAATATACGAAAGTAAAATTAACAAAAATAAAAAAGATACAAAAATAAATGAAACAGTCAATTAATGAAATATTTTGTTTAAATTTGATTCAATTGTTTTTCGATTTCCTAATACATCATTTAATTTTTTCATTTAAGTTAATATATCTATTGGAATGATTAGCCTACGAAGCCGGGATAAGAATAGCACTAATATTACTCATGCATGTCGTACGAGTCGCCTCGTACGATGAGTCGTAAAATGAGTACCCAGGGAGGGTAATGGATGGCAATGCTGTAGCCAATGAAGTGCTAACTGAGACTCGGCTATTGCTGTTACCCTCCTGCCATGATCAGAGCTTTAATAGCTCAATAACACCTTATCCCTACACTGTCTTCTACAGATAACGGGGATGATGAAAAGCATTCTTGCTTCGTCCCTTTAAGCCAGTCCTTATATAAGGATAAGGACCACGTAGTCGTTAGTTTCTGCACACGGACGCATGCGAATCAGTATACTATTTATCATATCATAGATGCAATAAAACATCGTATGTTAATGTGTGTGCATAAAATGACGGAATAGCCTGTCTTTTTTACGACTTCAGCCCATGCAAATATGATTTATTATCTAAAACATACATCTCAGCTTCCTTTTACACTCATTAGAATCCTTAATAAGTAAATTGTAAACAATTATTTCAACCGAAGCAATTACTTAGCAGGCTGTTGGCTGAGTGGTTTCTCCATTCAACAGACTATACAAAAATCTACCGTGAAAGATCAGTAATGTCTTTAGGTGAGTATTTCTTATAGGAAGTTGATTATTTCTTAATAGAGATAAATTATAGTTACTTTCCTCTCTTTGTATAAATTTGTCTTATTTTTCTTCACATTATTAATATATACTTTCCAGTATCTACTTTTCAAATCCAGAATGAAAATATTCCTCATATATGTAGAATTCTACCAGCAGTTGGTTTAAGAATTCATATCTTCTTTCCTCAAAGCAGTGAGGCATATTAACTGTATGAAAGCGTGAGGGATGTTTTAATTTAGCACTAAGATTACACACGTACACGAATCCCGGTAAAAATTCTATATATGTAAATATTAAATTATTCTTTCATTTTTATCGACTGTTTAACAAAATTTATACGACTATATAAATTCATATAATGAATTTAAATAGTAATATAAAGTCAGTTTTTTCGTAGTAGCTTTGTTCATCTGAATTTAAAAATATAAACCAACTTACATTGCACTGAAATCAACATGCATTAGATTTATGAATAGATGGCAGCACCATCTAGGGTTGGCAAATGTTTTACGCATAAGTCGCTCTACAGAAGGATATTTTTGTACTCAGGATTTTTGAAGACCACAGATTACGAATGTCCTAGGATCTTCCTATACTAGTTTAACAAATGTTTTATTAAATTATTTTTAGAATATCAACAATTTATTTCATGAGTTGAGCAAATCAGCTTGTTGGTCTAGCAAAACCATTCTTATTAACTGCCGAAAACATTAAATTTTTATCTAAAAATACATTAAATTTTTATCTAAAAATAGCTTTTCCATTTCCAAATAACATAACAATCTTTTGAAATGCATTAATTCCATATCTTAAGTCCTTAAAAGAACTGGCAGATGGACTGAGTCCTTGACTCTTTATCCCGTCATCTGAATGAAGAAAATCTGTGTGGATGGGGTGTCTAGTCATGGCTGGGTAACGACAATAGCCGAGCCTCAGTTAAAACTTCATTGGCTACAGCATTGCAATTCGTTCCTTTTTAGGACTTCCAGTTTAACCCTGGAAGTCCTAAAAAGGACTAATAATCAATCACATTTTCATATCTTATCCTTATAAGGACTGGCTTAAAGGGGCGAAGCAAGAATGCTTTTCATCTTCCCCGTTATCTGTAGAGGACAGTGTAGGGATAAGGTGTTATTGAGCTATTAAAGCTCTGATCATGGCAGGAGGGTAACAGCTAGACGAGCCTCAGTTAGAACTTCATTAGCTACAGCATTGCCATCCATTACCCTCCAAGGGTATTGCATGTTATACATTTTGATATCTTTAACATCATATAACATTTTAGAGCATTTTAAGTTTATTAAATAAAGGTGTATTATAATTAGTTATTAATCAATTTTTAAGAAAAAAATTAATGCAAATTAATATAATATTTTCAACTAAAATAATAAATTTTAATAAAATTTATATGAAAATTTCGTTTATATTTAGAATAAGGATGTACTTAATTAAAAAAATAAAGTATTCAATCGCATACAAAATAATATAATAGCAATTATAATCCTGAACGGCAATTTGTAATAGTAGGATATTTATTATTATTCAAAATTAAAATACAGGTATGTAAACATTCTTTTCGTTTTTTAATAACGACGATCTTCGACGACCCAGCAAGAAAGGATGATTTCATTTAGTATGGGCATTTTACCGAAGTTAACTTTGGCGTCGGCGTAATATCTTTTACATCCCCATCCTACAAGATTAAAAGTACATTACATCGAGACTGCTTGTTGCCTAGCAACCAACACTATCATGGTAATTTTATTTGCAGATTTATCAATTGATTTCGATCAGAAAAATCCCAGACTATCGGAGAGGTTATCCTCTTTTTTAAAATTCATAATGTGGGTAGGAACACAATTCTCTGGAATGGCAAAATGACGAGTTCTTCTTTATTTTATTGAAGGAGTATATACGAGAACGTATTACAATGTGTACTTGAGTTGGAATGAACAAGTTTGCTTTTCTTTTTTTTGCTTCTCTTCTTGCAAATCAATATGCAGTAGTTACAATTCAGTCATAGAATTTCTTTGGAAGAAAACCAATTTGTATGAAAATAATTCAAATATTATTCACTAATCGCAGAATTGTGCACCTGTATGATTTTAATCATCCCCCCCCCCTTTGTTAGTGATATATTTTAACTAATGAATACATACTTATGGACCATTTATTTATTTACATAATCACTTTGTGTCGATAACACTTATTAATATTTTTACTTTAAAATAAAATTAGTTTTCGTAAAAAAACCAACTGGAATATTTAAAAAAAATTGAAAATTTTTAATTATTTTTAATATTTAAAAACTAAAATGTAGTTATTGGTATTAAACTAAAGCCACCTTTTCTTAAAATCTATAGTAATTAAATAAAATTTTGTTTTCTTACGGGAGAATTTAGAGAACTTGTTTTTCAAGTTTCACTAAATTTTGTTGTTGTTTCGATAAGAGAGATATTTTCCCTTGGAGTCAAGCTATAGCAATCTGTGATGATTACCCATGGAAAATACAAGGCAAAAACAGTTTATTCAGAAGTGAGAATCTGAGAGAAAGATCAATTTTTCAGTTCAAATATCGATAAGTTTAAGAGTAATAATTCTGGGGATCATTCATTGAGATTTAAAGTGATCTTGGAGGTCACTCAATTTTTGGAGTGCCATCGCACTTTATCTCTGTATCTGCATATTTCAAGCGTATCATTCTATAGGATATCATCAGTAGGTTCAGATCCGGACGCGATCTTCTTATTGTTATATATACATAATTAAATTCCTGATATGTACCCTCAGGGGGTGTACAGGATATCGTGACAGTACTACATGTAAAAGTTGCGTCATTACTATCTTCCTATCGACAATTTTCCTTCCAATTAATCTGTTATCTGGGAAGACTCCAGTATTATCCGATCTTATATTTCTCTTCTAAGGCACAGACCTAGATCGTCTTCCTCTGGGTTTTTGCCTTTCTGGCAAAGAAAACTTGTTTTGCTAAGCTTTCATCTCCGTTCTGTTCAATTGGCCATGCCACCTGAGATTAACTACAATTAGTTCGGTGTGAAAATAGTCAAAAACATGAAGTACATCCTGAATGGAGAACCTGTAGAACAAGTCAAATGTTTCAGCTATTTAGACACAACTTTTAGTGTTGATGGAAAAATAAATATGGAAATAGACAGCAGAATTAGCAAAGCTGGTATGAAGGTAGTCAAATGAATGAACTTCTATGGAGAGAGTGACATTAGTCAAAACACAAAACAAAACAGTGTTCAAAACAATTTTAACTTTCAGTATATATATAAATCAAGGAACACGAAAGCATTTAATCTGGATCAAAGGTGTTTGTCAAAGACCTTTTTCTATCATGAGTAGCATAAAATGATATGTAATAAATTGCATTCTTTTTTATTACTTTTCATAAAATTAAATAAAAAATGTAATCTTTTTTCTAAAAAAGGTGCTCACGTAGTCATTTTCTTTAGTCAAAGAGGAAATCACATCTCATATAAAAAAAGGAAGATTTTACGTCTCTGTTTTTTAAGACATCCTTCAGATTGTTAATCGCTTTTGTTTCCAATTTGATTTGATATCATGACCTCATATGAAAAAGAATAAATGAATCGGCGATTCAGAGAGAGAATTGAAATTCGAAGTGGAGAATTTCTAGGCGAACAAGATTTAGAACTACCAATTCCAGTTTAGCGTAAAAGGGAACAAATTTGTAGTACGAATTCACTAAACTAATTATAAGGTAGTTAGAGCTGTTCAAGAGTCGAGGGTTCTTTCGCCCTTCTTTGAATAGTTAGTTTCTATGTAATGATTAAAAAACAGTTCAAAAACTTTTTAAACATACGTAAAAGAGAATTTAGCAGTTCCTTTTCTAACTTTCATGTAGTTCTTCCCATTTGCATTAACTATTATACAGTCATAAGAACTAAAAAACGTCTTTGTTTTATCTTTGGAATATTTTATTTTTTCTTTTTAAGCATTCTAACTGCACTAGGATAAATTGTACAGCTTAGTACACTTCAATAGGATATGCTTCCTTTTATTTATTTCTACGATATTATTTTATTTATTTTTACCACAGCAATCTACTTAATGATTCACTTTTGCCAGTAAATAGAAGCTCCATTTATATTGATACACGATACTAGCGCCATCTACTATATATAGATGTTTTGTGATGTTTCCATAGATACTTTATATAAATGTGAAAAAATAATTTTTACTATAAACCAAATAATCTCATAGACGAAGTGAATGAAAATCCTATTGGCGAATTTGTGTATATTTGACTATAAAAGTAAATAACTCTTTTCGGATGAATCTCTATCCCGTAGAGAACTGATCAGAGAAAAATGATTTTTGTGTTTTTAGTACTTGATCGAAATAATTCGACTGTTCAATGTTACTGTGACAAAAATGAAAAATGATTTGAAAGTCGATGCACTAAAATTAAGAAATTGCTCATGAAGAAAGAACTTTGCCGTGCTTATTCTGTTCAGCAAAGTACTTTGCTGTACCAAGTAATTCAAGGCGCCAATTTCCCTTTATGCGATGGATTTTCATAAATACCTCAATAAATTTGATGGATATTTTATACTATTTGAGAATTTTAATTAAAGTTTAAATATTTATGATTAAACTTTAAAATACACCATTATTAAGAAAATATAATGAAATTTGTAATATATAACTGTCAAAAGTAATGTTATAAATTACGAACATCAAGCGGTTTATAAAATTACGAACATCAAACAGTTTATTTTTAATTTTTGTTTATATATTTTAATAGAATGTTTTAAAATTCTTTTGTTTTTATTTATTATTACTTATTCGATTCATTGAGTGCTATTGTAAGGCAATGTCATTCTATGTTTGGGAACTGAGTTGTCAAGTGAAATCGTTGATTCTGGGTTTTATTTTTTTACCCAGCAGATTGAGCAAAAACTATGTTCCCCAAAACAAATTGAAAACGTTTTGTCTTCCATTTTTCTTTGAATTAATTCTACTTTATTCAACTTACCAGACATGTAACTCTGCAGTGAATATTAACGTCAAACAACTCTCTTTCCAACTTTATAGAAATTTGTAACCATAGAAACAGAAGGGCTTGGAGGTGGAGCATGCGAGGGAGAAAGAGAGGATAGTTCATTTACGGGCTGCCTAACTAACTATGACCGACTCTATCACTTGAAAGAATGGTGACAATGAAAAGAAAGACTGTTATCACATAATCCACTCACCCAATTTTTCACCTCCGATGGGCCGGAACGCCCTCCACTGGCTGTCCGTGTCTCCGTCGGTGTTAGGCGGCAGCCGTATCAGTCACCCCAATCTTGACAAAATACCGCGTCACTGGACACTGCGGCCAAGGTTTTGCGCACCACAGTCGCTGCACCGGCTACCACTTGACTACAGCTATAAGTGCGGGCTAGAGTAGGCAAAGAGGGCTGGCGACCCCAAACGACGAAGGGCACCCACACTTTCCCCGTAGCGGTCCCAGTGGCTGTATCGGCTTCGTTCGCCGTTCTCCGGGAAGATAATCGCCCGTGTAGTGTGCGCCTGAGAACGTAACTTATTGTACGGCCAATAAACTGCCTGCCAACCATGACGTCACGCAACCGTGTGTGCAATCAGCTCTTCCGAACCAGTGAGCAATCGGATTAATGTAACGGACCAATGACGTTGCAGACCTCGCCCACAGAAACACCCTAAAGTCACGCCTACTTTACAGGACAACCAGCTGTCGACAGTGCCGCTTGTGTGCGACGGGAGGCGGTGGAGTGTGTGTGTGTGTGTGTGTGTGTGTGTCTATTCGCGAAAAGTATTCATTCTGTCTTCGGTAGCATGAAGAGAGAATTGTCGGGAGGGTAGAAACAGGGTCTTCAGCGCTGCGTATCACACTGTGCTCGTGCATTTCTGAAAGCTGAGCGAGGTTCAAGAACGGCCCGACGTAAGAGACAGACAGAAGGGAAAAGAGCTGGGGTAGAGAGCGCGGGGGGGGAGAGAGGGCGGAAGTGAACTGCAAGTGTTTGGATCGCGTCGATTATCTTTGAGCCACAAGAGCAAAAAAACGCATGTAATAGCCAGAGTTGACAGCCGGGCAGCCTTCATTCTTCCCTTATTAAGTTATAAATAAAGCGGGAGTGTGGGGCTTAAGGGGATGTGCAATTAGGTTTTCCATGCGAGCACCTCTGAACGGTCTGGTGACACGTATTAGGAGATTTTCTGCTAAAGCAAGCGATCGTGCTTCGGAGTGCTAAAAAGGATCGTGGCAGAACGAAAGTGGTTTTGCCGTGGCAACTCGTTAATCCTACTTGTTTTATGATAAAATGACTGCAAACGTTTAGCGCAGTGACTATGACAATTGAGTTGATACTTCCGACATTCAAATGCTTAGGCTTGATAGTGTTTTCTCTTATTCACCGCTGGAGGGCGACACCTTCGATATGGGATTTCTTGTAGAGGTTATTTAACATTGGCATCTAATACAAGTGTTTTTAAAATAAAACATAGAAAAATATAAAATATTTTGATATAAAAATATACAGTTTTCATTAATATTAACTGTACTAGTTTTTCTTTCATTACATTATTAAATTATATGATTATAACAATACACCATTCAATAAATAATATTCGAATATTAGAAATGAAAGCAAATGGATGAGCTTATTTACTAAGTATTTCTTAATTTACTAGAAAATGTGAACAGCTGAGATCAAGATTCGTAGATGGGTTAACGTTCTTTTCCTTTGGGGCAATTTGAAAAAATTTTTTTTGTCATTAGGGAGAGATTGAGTTAGTAATAAAAGACTAATGATCATGAGTGAAAGTACGTTTATCTTTTGAGTACAGAACAGTTTTTTAAAATTACGTATCTACTAGTTTGCTACGCAATGTTTTGAATTTCATAGTGAGGACGTTTCGATTTTTTTTTTTTTAAGAAATCATTTCGGATAATTTTTTATATTTTTTCATTGATTCATAATAAAATCGCTACGAATCAGTAAACTTTAGTATGAGCTACATCGAAATAAACACATCACCATTCGTAAAGCAATTAACTACTAGTGCTCTGGTAATAACTTAGTTACTGAAAAGACATTGTCCCTGACTTTCAAAGATTAGGTTTGATTCCTGTCAATGACACGAGGAATCTTTATCAGGGCTTTTTCAATTGAAATTGAGTTAACTAGTCTGGCACGAATAGAGCAGGAATATTTCTCTCTCAAAAAAAAAAATCAGGATTTTTCATCCCGTAGAACAGCGCTTTTCAAACTTCTGGATGGCAGGGCCCCCTTCGGAAAAATTAAAATATATCACACACCCCCCCTCGAAAAGAAATCGTAATATAGACATATATTATTATAATATTTACTGTATTTATATTCAATACAAAACATACACAACGAATATTGCAAAAATCAAACGCAAATATTACATTTTTATCATCTTACATACACGTTTGACATGGCACATTATCTCATATTTTTATATAGATGGATATATTGTTATTGTATATTGCAGTACAAGCACATGAAACGTAAAACGATTAGTAATAAAGAAAGAATTAAAAACATAAAAGAAGTTTACTAACAATTTAATGTGATGGATGTGTTTCAATACTGCTACACAAAAAGTCAATTTCAGGTGAGTGAAATATTTGAAACTGCAATTCTTAGATTTCTACTTTGAAATGAAACTTATACGAATAAGAAGATATTTACTAATATTCATTAAGCGCCGAAATACGCAGGAAGCGAAATTTGTGAACCAACACCAAGCTGTGATTTTTTCCATTCAAATATAAAAAATAACAAAAAAGAAATAAAAGCGGTTTGCTCTGCTGTGAATGACGGAAAACCTTATTGTCTCCGTATGACACCGACTCACTAATTGATTGAAAATATTTATTAAAGGTTTCTCACGTTAAAGATGGAATTCCAACCGGATCTTTGATCAAACTGAGCTGTGAAGACTCTAGCCTTTACTGTAGTACCTGGAAAAATGAATATCGAATGTTATATTGACGAACGTTGGTTACGACGTGATGGTTTCGTTGAAGTGAACTTGTCGAGCTTCAATCTGATAATGGAACATCAAATTACAAGGATTGTGGCGATGTGGTTTAAAGAAATGGGAGTAGTTCAAGGATTGAACTAGTTAACACGCAGTGCAGATCCGAACACTATAGAACACCTTTGGGAAGAGTTAAAATCAATTAAGAGGTATATCAAAGAGTCCAACATCACTACTGGAACTCGACCTCATTTTGGTTGATGAATGCGGCAAAATGCTTTCGGAAGGATATCACAGATTCATAAAATTCACTCTATATACACTGACAACTTTGGCCGTAAATTGTTGAACTTCTATAGTATAATCAATAGGACAACAGCTGGTTGTAATAAAAAGTTTGCATTTAATACAGGCAGAGAGAGAGAGAGAGAGAGAATATTTATTGCATTTATTTTTTAATTTTTTTCCCTCGAAACCAAAATCCATCCGGTCACAGCATTGCTATCATATGCATGGGCGTCCGCAGAGGGGGGGGACACTTGTCTCCCTTGGGATCTACTTGTGAAAAAAAAAAACACAAAAAAATTAAATAAAAGTTTATTGATGTAACTATTTGTCTGCAAGCTTTGCGGAGCCTTCGTAACTCAGTCAGTATAGACGAAGTCCTTTGGTCGAAAAGACCTGGGTTCGATTCCATCAGTGACGTCAGAAACCTTTATGTGGTCTCTTTCGACTAAAGGTGAGTTAGCCGGTCTCATACGGAGGTAGGGGTTTTTCATCCGGAAACTGCGGACAAAAACCCCGGAAATTCGGGGTTTTTGTCCGCAGGGGGGACAAAACCGTCCCCCGGGGTTTTTGTCCCCCCAGAACAGGCAAACCGTCCCCGTGAACACACACATGGATTACAGTCATGAATACATCCCAGTCATATGCCGGTCTGGATAAAATCGGTGAGTTGCGGAAAACAATGCTGAACTACCCTGTAAACATCTCACCAGCAATACTTTGTGGGCAATGCCTACAAAAGCATCTCCTGTTGGAAGCGACTGGGGAAAACCAGTCAGGCTCCCCCCCTCCCCCCCACACACACTGGAAAATTTTGCTTTGCCTCCCCCTGGAAAATTTTCTGCGGACGCCCATAATCAATCATATGTATTAAAGGCAGATTGACAAGCCAAAGAGAATGACAAAACAGTTGTAATAGATACACATTTCGTTTCTTGTTTCTAACTTGAATTTAATGCTAAGAGAGGAGACTGTTGCATTCGTTGAAATACAACAGTCTCCTCTCTTAGCATTACTTGAACTGCATCGATAAATAGGTAGGTGATTATCTCGAATTAATATGAATTTCGGTATTTTATTTGTTACTGCATAACATCGCTATGCATGTTCGAGAAGGTTTAAAAAATACTGTAAGTACAGTACTCTTATATAAACGACTTTTATTCTACTAAAGATGAATATATGACCTTTAAATTGACTTTGGTACAAATGATTTCACCACGTAGCAGGTGATTCCGTAGCTCAGTTGGTTTAAAGACTTTAGACAATGATGTCCTTCGGTTGGACAAGCCTAGTTTTGAATATAAGTAGCCAATGTACAGTATATATAGTCAATTTACATTTTTTCATTATTCCTCTTGTTAAGATATTTGTTATGTATAATTTTTTTTCTATTTGCTATATAATTCTTATTAAAAATTCTCATATATATTTTATTTATTTTTTATATATTTGTACAAATACAGTTAGGCTTAACAAACTGTGTACTGTATTCTTAATTTATCACATTACGAAGTAAAAATATCAGTGAGTAATTTTTTACTGTTCTTTTTCATTTCTTTTTAATTTAAAATATTTCTTAATAGCAAAGAATGATTACTGGCACGTTTCTTTTATTTAAATAAATAAATAATAACATTATTAATAAATAAAAAAAGCACTGTATGCACACTGGTTCTACAATATTCCATGTTGTTTGAATACCACAGAATACCGAATCGTTTAAAGCAGTATATCAAAATCATAATTTGATGAATTTTATGTAACATTCTAAAAATGTTTTATAAAAATAATTTTATTAAAAAATATAATTAAAAACTTAATTATTAATTTAAATATCTCAGAACTAATTACTCTATTTTATACGTATCTATATAAATACACCTTAATATAATATTTAAGTTCATTATATTTGATTGCTGGACGTAGTAAACTATATATGTAGATAGACTAGACTAAAAAGTCCTTTTTAGGACTTCCAGGGTAACAAATGGCAATGCTGTAGCCAATGAAGTTTTAACTGAGGCTCGGCTATTGCCGTTACCCAGCCATGACTAGAGCTTTTTAGCTCAATAACACTCCATCCACACAGATTTACTTCATTCAGATGACGGGATAAAGAGTCAAGGACTCAGTCCATCGCCCAGTTCTTATAAGAACTATAAGAACTATATATGTAGTCCTTTTTAGGCTTGACTAGAGAAAAGTAAAGGTGTAATGCAATAATCAACTTGAGGAAAGTCCTATTGTCATTCCAATTGTCTTAAAAATCGCTTCTCGGCCGTTTGGCTTAGATAAAGTGTATAGTTTCTGTTCTTAACCGTTAATATCGGTACGAGTCCCATCGGGTTTCACGATATTTAACCGGAAATTTACAGAACTTCCAAAACCCCGGACTGGGGAAATATCAAACACTTGGTGGTGGGAATAGTTAGGCTACCCCCATCTGATCATGCCCTCCATTCTGCCGCGTGTGCGTACCCTCGGCATTGAGGTTGACGCCACAATACCGGCAAGGGCGATGGCGAAAGCCATCATAGACTGCGTCGGCGCAGAGAACATTTTTGGATTTACCCCTTACGGGGGTGGAAGATACCAGGTAGTGACCAAAAATATGGAGACCAGAGAAAAGCTTCTCCAAGGGTTTGACTGTGGTAAAGTAAAAGTATCTCTCTTCATGGTTGGGAGCATCCTAAGAACCCTTAAGATACCACGATTTCCCCTAGAATATGCAGAGAACAACGATATAATTCATAGCGTATTCTCTAAGTGGGGAGTTGTACGGGAAATCCAGGTTCACAGTGACGTAGACAATCCTGAGTGGAAGTCAAGGGAGGTAACCATCTCTCTTGAAATGAGGACCGAAGTTCCTAACTTTGTCCTCATAGGATCTGCTCGGGTAATTGTAAATTACCCAGGCGTCAAAAAGCAATGCTTTAGATGTGGTGCCTTCAATCATCTTGGGGCAGACTGCCCTCGCATAAAATGCAACTGCCTAAAAATTGGCCACAACCAAGAAAAATGTGAGGCAGCTTGTTTGAAATGTGGGGTCACTGACCACAAAGTCGACACCTGCCCATCCAGAACCCTCGCAGAGAGGATGGGTGGTGCAATCACATCAGCAATAAAACCAAGTAATGAAAAGGTCACAACACAGGAAGAGTTTCCGCCTCTTGAGGCCACTCTTGATCATGCCGCCATGTCTAAGACAACGAAAAGGTCCCGTAAGGGAGGGAAACCTACCAGAATTGCAGAGACCAGCAATACGATCCCAACAGAAGAGACTGACAATGCAGAAACCATCATGGTAACTCCCACACACGAAAGCGGAGCTACCACTGCCAATATAGACATCGCCAATTCAGATACAGTAGAAGAAGCTGAAGTAGAGATGGAGACGAACACCAAAACTTCCAAACGGCCATTAAGTCCGCAGGAAGAAGAGCTGACAAATCTCAAAACAGCAAACGTATCTGAAACCGAACACCCAGAAGTCCCTCATGCAAAAGCAGGGGAGACTCTTAAACATCTCTTTAGAGGTATGCCCGGGGTGGAAGACAATAGATAAAGTAGGAGAACCTGAACTCCTCCTCACAGGGAAATATGGACCCGACATCATCAGTGCAAAATGGGGTGACCTCTTCGTTGATGACATCAGCAAAATCACCCCTGAGCAAGTAGAGGTAGCCCTGGATATAGACGAGGAGGCAGCTTCGGCGTTCTACATTGCTCTCTGCAAACTAGACATGGCCAAGGGAAGTGAGGTGGCCAAAAGAATCATAACAGCCCACAACAAAAGAAAGGAACAGTAACCACCTTGTGGATTTCTGTACTCAGCTTCACTGGTTTTTAGTTCCCACAGGTGGGGGAGGACCTGAGAACCCGAGCGGCGAAGGCTTACAGCGAGGCGGTGCAGTTCCTTGTGAGCTGCATCACTCGGGCCAGATCCTTCCTCCACCTCTAAGTTTACCTTTCAATTTTTGCTTTTCTCTGTACTTTTTTTGTTTGTTTTGTTACATGTTTCCTTTTTAGGATTTTTCCTTTTTGAAAAGTGAAAAATCAACGACCGTTTTAGAAACGCCCCTGGGGGGCAAACAGCTAAAATAGGTCAACTGAGGCCTCTTTAACCTACTCTACGACTATGCACTCTATCTTTATTTCCTCTCCTACTATCTGCTGACTCTGAGCCTATCTTACTCTACAGGCCAATGATGAAGTTTGTTGAACTCACAAAATATATATAACTGCCTTTTTCATATCAGATAAAATAAAATAAGAACTGCCATGTTTGGCTAGTTTTGCGATTATTATCTTATTCTCAGTTTATTTTTTTTTTGCATGTTAGATCAGATTTCGTATATAATCTATCGTGTAAAATGTATTTAAGGAATGGAAGTAATTCTTATTATTATATTTGGGGTTTTATTTTTTAAACGTTTTCGGAATTTCTCGATGCACAATTCACTGAAAATCAATATTTTATCGAAAATGACAATCCATCGAAACAGTAAATCATCGAAAAAAACAATCTGGAAATTTTGCGAAAACATGTAAATTACTCATTGTCTTATCAAACCGTTCTTTTAAATTTGAAAATTTACATATTCCTGAGATGTTTCTTGATGGTTCTTCTTCTTCTTCTTAGTACATGGTATACTTACGATTGTAAATATAAGTATTAAAAAAGCTGTATCATTTACTTTATTTTTAAGCTGTTCAAATGCATCTGACTGTATTGTGTGCGACTCGGAGATATCTTCACAACTAATTACAGCAAAAAAAAAAAAAAAAAAAAACCCCTAATAATAATAAAATAAAGAAAAAAATAAATAAGTTTTCTATCACATAATAAAAGTAAAAGATAATATGATTTCTTAAAAATATTGATATTAATCGACTTTGTGATTTGTAGTTATCAGCAAAATGGAATTTTTACTAGAAAAAAACTAACGCAATCTATAATAAATAAAGATTATTTTTTGACTAGTCAAGTAGATTAATAGATAAATTATTAATTAATAAATTTTTAAATTAGTCCTTTCGGTTTCTGTTCTATGGCAACAACGACTTCACTGTAATTAAAATATTGCCGCCACTGAAGCATGAATCAATCACGATCGCAGTGAATTAATACATACACATTATAGAACAATAATATTCTATGAACTAAATATTAAAATCTTTGATGATGGCCTAATTATTCAAATTATTCGGTATCAGGTAAAAAATGATCAAAAGTTATGATAAATATCATTTTCACTTCATTTAGTTATGATGCATTTTATAATTTGTTATAAAGTAAAAAAAAAGATTAATTGAATTTGATTAAGTATCACAGATCATATTTCGAAGGTTATTTCTATTAAATAATAATCGCGAATGTCCTTATAAGGACTGGCTTAAAGGGGCGAAGCAAGAATGCTTTCTATCTTCTCCGTTATCTGTAGAGGACAGTGTAGGGATAAGGTCTTATTGAGCTATTAAAGCTCTGATCACGGCAAGGGGGTGATAGCAATAGCCGAACCTCAGTTAGAACTTCCTTGGCTGCAGCATTGCCATCCATTACTCTCCAAGGGAATAAATCACCATCCTCTCGCGGATGTCTTCGAAGAAAAAAAAAAAAAAAAAAAAAAAAAAAAAAGATTCTTAATATTCTATTACTAGAAAAAGAAAAAGGTGGTTTTACTTATTAGTTTTTAATATGCTAAATCTACCCTTTATTTGTAAAATAAATGAAAAAATTAAATTTCATATTTTGTGTCTTCGTTTTTCTTAATAATTATAATTATTATTTTACTAATCTTGAGAAAGACGGAGTTAATTTCCGGTTCTTTCCACTCCCTAATGTAGTGACTTCTGTAGTTCATGTATTCTAGTTAAACTAAAATCTTTACCGAAAGATAAATTCTTCGAAAGACAATTCGCCAAAAAAAGGAATTAATGGAATAAATAACTAAATGGATGACAGTTCATTCAATAATAATTAGCCGAACAAAAAAAAAAAAAAAAAAATCATACAAGAATACTTTAATCATTTTCGATTTATGATAAAATATTTGTAAATGTTTTTGCCTGTTGGGTCGAGAGGTTAGCGTATCCGCTCTCCAGCCAAAAGTCTGCGGGTCTGAATCCAGTTGTGGGCATGGATGTTTGTGATTGTCTGTGAAAATACTAGTGGTAGTGGTGGTGGGCGGTAAATAGCGTTGGTGTAGACAATGATGATAGTGGTGGTTCGATGTCGTCCTTGGAGGTGTCACGTAATAATAATAATTTCAAACTGTAAAATTAGCTGTCTTCGTAAGCGTTTCACAAGTAGTTATACTCGAATTCAACAGCCTCTGTGGGATTCGAGCTCAGTTGGTTTGAATCGAGTCCTTTGATTGGAAACGCCTGGGTTTGAATTCCGTCTATAATGCGAAGACTCGTTATGAGGTTTTTCAATCAATGGTGAGTTAGCTGGTCTCATCGGGGGGGATGGCTTTTTTCTTCTGGAAACTTTCATCCTTCAAAATAGACAAACTGGCCGCTTAGGGGGCACACACGCATCTACAGTCATATGACATATAATAATAATAATTCCCAACTAATGTAGCATTATCCTTCATAGGACTGGGCTTAAGTTGTGTGTTTTCCCTTGACCCACTTGTAAATACAGTTCAATGTTGAAATATCCTTCATTTATCTTTCCTATATATGAACGTATATAACCGTAAATAAATATTTCATAGTTCATAAATATTGTAAGCGAACAGCAGAACCTCCAACTCTCTTCCGTCTAACTGGTTCTTTTTTCTTTCTTTTTTTTTTTTTTTTACATTTTTTTAAGTTCTCAAGAATGAATGATTTTAATTTAATTTTCATTTCAGATACTGTTATTATTACAAGTTCTAAAATGACGGTTGGCTGAATAAAATACGACTTAACATTCCTTAGTAGGTACTTAACTTTTATTCTTAAAAAACATGAATGGATTTTATAAAATATATTCTAAATTTTAAAAGAAATTTAAAAATTTGAACAATTAATTAATTTTTTGTTATAAACCATTTGCACCTTTATTTTATATTTATAAGTTACTTGAAATTGAAGATCGCAAAAATATTATTAGCTTAACCCAAAGCCATCCTAACTCCTCTCCAAGGGAGAGCAAGTAGCTCACAAATTTTTCCACTTATTGTTTCCATGTCGGATAGCGGAGAACTTGAAAAGCGCTTTGCTTTACCATTAGAGTCAGAAATGTTAATCGTAATTATTAACTTAATTCCTCGTGTGGTGGCCGGGCCATGAATAGCGCTACTGTAACTCATATATGTCGTAAGAGGTGACTAAAATGGACTCAGAGTTTCGCTTTCTTAGGTTTCTTCCGAAATTTTGCTCCCGGTCAGGGGGTGAGTCTACATTTCGGGGGGATTGCCCTGAGAGAGCAGTTTGAGTCTCTGGGGAGGTTGTTCTCCGGAGTGGAATCAACGCTGATTTGGACGGTCTTTCCGTCACTCGTAGGGAGTGTCCGGGGAATCGTCTTAATTTTTAGAGAGGGCTTTACTTACATACCAGTCCCACTGTAGCTCATGCATGTCGTACGAGGCGACTAAAATGAGTACCCAGGGAGGGTAATGGATGACAATGCTGTAGCCAATGAAGTTCTAACTAAGGCTCGGCTGTTATATGTCATATGACTGTTACCCTACTGCCATGATCAGAGCTTATAGCTCTATATTACCCCATTCATACAATTTCTTCTACAGATAACGAGGAATACGAAAAGCATTCTTGCTTCACCTATCCAGGGGAAAAAAAAAAAAAAAAAATATATATATATATATATATATATATATATATATATATATATATATATATATATTTTTTTTTTTTTAAATTTAAATTAATTTTATTTTATTTTGTTTTGTTTTGTTTAAATTTCCTTTCAGCAGATAATTTCAGAAGTAGTTATATGTTAATTTAAGATGTATTTTCACTATATAATAAAATTTTTTATTCCCAATTGTTAAAATTAATAAAAATCATTGGTAAATGAGTGTTTTTTTTTCAGCAAAATTAAAACTTACTGACTACTTCTTAGTTTCTGTATACTTTTCATTCCGTTAATTTGAATAACTCGAACAACAAGGAGTAATATCATTATTTATTGAGAATTTGATAATAAATTACACACCGAAAAAAAAATTAAAAAGTAGTTTTTAGCATACAGTATATGGAGGAAACCTTCATATATGCTGCCATCTAGTGGCAGCATACGTAAAGGTTTTTCTGTATAGTTGCAATGTTTTTGAAAAAATTCCGTAGTTCAATTTAAGCGCAAAAGATGGCAGCACGTCAAAGAGAACACGAAGTAAACTTTGCATGCTCATATAGTTTATAAAATCTACCTATATATATATATTGTCAGCCATTTTTTTTTTCCATGAAATCGTTTTCAATATATGGATTTTTTAATAGTTAGAAAAAACTATTAGAAATAAATAGGGCATTGTAAATTCTCTTTTATTGTTATACGCGACGTATTAAGGGTATGAAAATGTTTCCAGTTTAATGATGCTTTGGAATCATTCAAAATAAACAATACACTATAAATTCTATTTATATATATATTCCTTATAAGGACTGGCTTAAAAGGGCGCAGCAAGAATGCTTTTCATCTTCCCCGTTATCTGTAGAGGACAGTGTAGGGATAAGGTGTTATTGAGCTATTAAAGCTCTGATCATGGCAGGAGTGTAACAGCAATAGCCAAGCCTCAGTTAGAACTTCATTGGCTACAGCATTGCCATCCATTACCCTCCAGGGTACCCATTTTAGTTGCCTCATACGACATGCATGAGCTACATTGGAGCTATTCTTATCCCGGCCACCCCACGGGATATTCTAACATGTTGCATAAACAAAAATAAAGTGTTTATTAACAAAATTCATTTTCATTATTAATGCTAGGAAATTTATTATTATTAAGAAAATATTATAAAAATATTTCATTTAATTACTATTTTTATAGTAAATTAGAAACAAATATTATAAAATATGGGAATATTAGAAAACTATCATAAAATTTTATATAATTATACAATTATTTTCAGTAATTACACAAAAAAAATAAATTTTCTATATTTATATTGTTATTAATTAAATAAAATACAATTTAATACATTTCAAATTTTATGAGCTTCATTTTGTATTTTTATATTTATACATCCCATAAATTACAGATATATTATGTATATTTTATATTTATATTTTATGATTTTTATGCATTTAATATGTTTCTTATTTATGAAAAATCATAACATTCTTTTTTTTTTCAATGTAACTGTTATTTTCAGAAACAAATTTGAAAAAAAAAAAGATTTTTTTTTATATAAATGCGTTTAAATTCAAAACTTAGTTATATAATTTATTTAATAATTGAAAATCCGAATTTTAAATGCAAATAATTATGAATATTTTCAATAATAATTAGTAAAAACAATTTTTTTAAATCAGTTCCTTGATTTAAGAAATTTAAGACATTACAGGAAGTACTCATTTGCAACTGTCAATTCGGTTAAGAAATACTTCTCATCGAATCTTATGTATAACGCGCATGTCTATTATAAAAAACGTATGAAAAGATAATAATCTACACTTCACACATTTCATGTTTCGTAACTTGGAAAAAAAAAGGAAAAAGTTTATGATTCCGTTTATAATTTTTATAATATGAATATATATATATATATATATATATATATAATAAATTTTTTAACTTAGGGATATTGTATAATAGCATAACCAAGTTATTTGCAAATTGTTTGTATATTTGTGATTAGGAGTTAAAATAACTAAGTTTATAAAATAACTTGGTTATCCTAATATACAATATTTTCAAGTTAAAAAATTTATTATATCTATATCTTCTCCAGAGATTTTTATTAAAAATAAAAACACCTTGTTCCAACTTCTATAGGTAAAGTTAATGAGAAGGCTCCGTATATTACTGTAACTCTTGGATTGATTCATTCAATCCAATACCCTTGGAGGGTAACAATTAGCAATGCTGAACCGAGGAAGTAAACTGAGGTTCGGCTGTTGCTGTTATCCTGGGTGTGAGTTTTTGAGTTCGCTCCCTTAGGGTTTTTGCCTTAAGGGAGCACCTTGAGTCTCCGGGGAAGGTGTTCTCCGGCAGGGCCCGCTGAGGGGTTCTTGTCGGTGAATTATTTTCCTCGGAATTTGAGCGGTTCTGCTCAGGAGTCGGGGAGCCCATCGGGGTGCTGGGATGGGGCGGCCGACACTGAGTGGAACCAACGCTGAGCGGTTCTGCTTAAACGGGGAGCCCGTCGGGGTGCTTGGACGGGGCGGCCGTCAATGAGTGGAACCAACGCTGAGACATGGACGGTCTTTCGCCCACTATGGAGTGGCCTAGAGATCGTCCGATTTTTTGAGATTTTACCCTTTACTTACTAATCAGGGTAACAATTAGCAATGCTGAACCGAGGAAGTAAACTGAGGTTCGGCTGTTGCTGTTATCCTGGGTGTGAGTTTTTGAGTTCGCTCCCTTAGGGTTTTTGCCTTAAGGGAGCACCTTGAGTCTCCGGGGAAGGTGTTCTCCGGCAGGGCCCGCTGAGGGGTTCTTGTCGGTGAATTATTTTCCTCGGAATTTGAGCGGTTCTGCTCAGGAGTCGGGGAGCCCGTTGGGGTGCTTGAACGGGGCGGCCGACACTGAGTGGAACCAACGCTGAGCGGTTCTGCTTAAACGGGGAGCCCGTCGGGGTGCTTGGACGGGGCGGCCGTCAATAAGTGGAACCAACGCTGAGACATGGACGGTCTTTCGCCCACTATGGAGTGGCCTAGAGATCGTCCGATTTTTTGAGATTTTACCCTTTACTTACTAATCAGGGTAACAATTAGCAATGCTGAACCGAGGAAGTAAACTGAGGTTCGGCTGTTGCTGTTATCCTGGGTGTGAGTTTTTGAGTTCGCTCCCTTAGGGTTTTTGCCTTAAGGGAGCACCTTGAGTCTCCGGGGAAGGTGTTTTCCGGCAGGGCCCGCTGAGGGGTTCTTGTCGGTGAATTATTTTCCTCGGAAGTTGAGCGGTTCTGCTCAGGAGTCGGGGTGCTAGGATGGGGCGGCCGACACTGAGTGGAACCAACGCTGAGCGGTTCTGCTTAAACGGGGAGCCCGTCGGGGTGCTTGGACGGGGCGGCCGTCAATGAGCGGAACCAACGCTGAGACATGGACGGTCTTTCGCCCAATATGGAGTGGCCTAGAGATCGTCCGATTTTTTGAGATTTTACCCTTTACTTACTAATCAGGGTAACAATTAGCAATGCTGAACCGAGGAAGTAAACTGAGGTTCGGCTGTTGCTGTTATCCTGGGTGTGAGTTTTTGAGTTCGCTCCCTTGGGGTTTTTGCCTTAAGGGAGCACCTTGAGTCTCCGGGGAAGGTGTTCTCCTGCAGGGCCCGCTGAGGGGTTCTTGTCGGTGAATTATTTTCCTCGGAATTTGAGCGGTTCTGCTCAGGAGTCGGGGAGCCCATCGGGGTGCTTGAACGGGGCGGCCGACACTGAGTGGAACCAACGCTGAGCGGTTCTGCTTAAACGGGGAGCTCGTCGGGGTGCTTGGACGGGGCGGACGTCAATGAGTGGAACCAACGCTGAGACATGGACGGTCTTTCGCCCACTATGGAGTGGCCTAGAGATCGTCCGATTTTTTGAGATTTTACCCTTTACTTACTAATCAGGGTAATGGATAGCAATGCTGTAGCTAATGAAGCTCTAACTGAGGCTCGGCTATTGCTGTTACCCTCCTGCCATAATCAGAGCTTTAATTTAATAATAGCTCAATAACACCGTATCCCTACACTGTCCGCTACAGATAACGGGGAATATGAAAAGCATTCTTGTTTCGCCCCTTTAAGCCAGTCCTTATAAGTACTAAGGACTGTAACTTTTGGACCGAAGACCATACTCTTGGAGGGTAATTGAAGGCAATGCTTTAGCCAATGAAGTTCTAGCTGAGGCTCGGCTATTGCTGTTACCCTCCTGCCATGATCACAGCTTCAATAGCTCAATAACACCTTATCCCTACACTGTCCACTACAGATAACGGGGAAGATGAAAAGCATTCTGCTTCGCCTCTTTAAGCCAGTCCTTATAAGGACTACTATAACTTTTCAACTTAGCGGCGGTGATTGATTCATTCGATCCAATACCCTTGGAAGGTAACGGATGGCAATGCTGTAGCCAATGAAGTTCTAACTGAGGCTCGGCTATTGCTGTTACCCTCCTGCCATGATCAGAGCTTTAATAGCTCAATGACACCTTATCCCTACACTGTCCACTACAGATAACGGGGAATATGAAAAGCATTCTTGCTTCGCCCCTTTAAGCCAGTCCTTATACGTACTAAGGACTGTAACTTTTGGACCGAAGACCATACTCTTGGAGGGTAATGGAAGGCAATGCTTTAGCCAATGAAGTTCTAGCTGAGGCTCGGCTATTGCTGTTACCCTCCTGCCATGATCACAGCTTCAATAGCTCAATAACACCTTAATCCTACACTGTCCACTACAGATAACGGGGAAGATGAAAAGCATTCTGCTTCGCCTCTTTAAGCCAGTCCTTATAAGGACTACTATAACTTTTCAACTTAGCGGCGGTGATTGATTCATTCAATCCAATACCCTTGGAAGGTAACGGATGGCAATGCTGTAGCCAATGAAGTTCTAACTGAGGCTCGGCTATTGCTGTTACCCTCCTGCCATGATCAGAGCTTTAATAGCTCAATAACACCTTATCCCTACACTGTCCACTACAGATAACGGGAAAGATGAAAAGCATTCTTGCTTCGCCCCTTTAAGCCAGTCCTTATAAGGATAAGGACTATAACTTTTGGAGGGGGGAATCAGTCGACCCTGAGATGCGGTGATTGATTTTATATAACTTTTGGAGGGGGGGGGAATCAATCGACCGTGAGATGCAGTGATTGATTTTACATGAGATGTCCATATAGGGTAACGGATGGCAATGCTGAACCAATGAAGTTTAACTGAGGTTCGGCTGTTGCTGTTATCCTGGGTTAATGAGTTCGCTCTCTTAGGTTTTGCTCTAAGGGAGCAATTGAGTGACCGGGGAAAGTGTTCTCCGGCACGGCCCGCTGAGGGGTACTTGCCGGTGAATTATTTTCTTCGGAATGAGCGGTTCTGCTCGGTGGTCGAGTTTCACTGAGTAGAACCAACGCGGAGATTTGGACGGTCTTTCGCCCACTATGGAGTGGCCTAGAGATCGTCCGATATTTTTGAGATATCACCTTTACTTAAACATACGGTGATTGATTTTATACCCTTGGAGGTAATGAATGGCAATGCTGAACCAATGAAGTTTAACTGAGGTTCGGCTGTTGTTGTTACCCCCTTGGGTGATGAGATTCGAGAGTTTTTGAGTTCGCTCTCTTAAGGTTTTTGCCTTAAGGGAGCACTTTGAGTCTCTGGGGAAAGTGTTCTCAGGCACGGCCCGCTGAGGGGCTTTGTCGGTGAATTATTTTCTTCGGAATTTGAGCGGTTCTGCTCGGTGGTCGGGGAGCCCGTCACTGAGTGGAACCAACGCGGTGATAAGGACGGTCTTTCGCCCACTATGGAGTGGCCTAGAGATCGTCCGATTTTTTGAGATATCACCTTTACTTAAACAGTCGGTGATTGATTTATTCAATCCAATACCCTTGGAGGGTATTGGATGGCAATGCTGTAGCCAGTTTAGTTCTAACTGAGGCTCGGCTATTGCTGTTACCCTCCTGCCATGATCAGAGCTTTAATTGCTCAATACCATCTTATCTCTACACTGTCCTCTACAGATAACGGGGGAGATGAAAAGCATTATTTCTTCGCCCCTTTAAGCCAGCCCTTATCCTTATAAGGACTATAAGGATAACCTTGGGATATGGTATATATTTAGGGTCTACCTACTCACTTATGAGACCCCAATGAGGGTGGAAACCGGTGCGGGGCGGATCTGGCTCTGAGCGGCTCCACTTGGAGGTAAGTTTTTGCCTGTCAGCATCGGCTCTACCCTGCCACTGGGTAGAGCCAATGCTGAGAAGTTCTCGGTGACGGGGTGAGCCTGTCATCGAGTGGAACAACGCTGAGTTGGGCGATCTTTCGGGATCGTCTTATATTTTTAGAGCCCGCTTCACCTATAGGTTGAAACCGGTCTAGGTAGTAACCCCACCCATAATGCATTGCAGAATACATCTTCTAGTGAGATGTGCTTTACATTATGGGAAAATACTAAGAATAGTGATCAGAGCTTTAACCCCTTTACAATGAGTTGCCCTGCTGTTGTAACATCTTTAGACTTGAACTTTGTTTCAGGCGCAATAACTTGGTTATCCTAATATATATATATATATATATATATATATATATATATATATATATATATATATATATATATATATATATATATATATATATATACTTGCCATTGCCAAAATTCAGGGTTCTGAACACTTTTCACTTACAGTAATGGATCGTAATTATATTTGCTATATCTACTACCAATCACAGAACTCTGTTTTTCTTTTTTCCCTCTTTTTTTTTTCTTTAATTTCATCCTAATTATAATATAATTCGCAAATGGAATGTCATTTTTTGGTTGCAACCAGACTACTAAAAAGAAACATTTTGTTAAGTGCATAAAAAATGGCTCGTAGGACAAATGCCTCTGGTTTACGTTTATGATCTATCATGCTACGAATACCTTCAGAGTGTAGTATGAACGCAATGAATGGACTAGGGTTCCTCTGAAAAAGTCCATTGGTTGAACTAAAAAAAACATACAAATAAAAGAGGACATCTGTTGTAAATTGTTCCAGTTGACCACTCTCATGCAGTGCCCTTGTAATACAAGCAGCGATGAGTGATATAAATAAATCCAACTGAAATGTGAATATCGCCAGTAATGCTCTAAAAAGATATTTTGAAGTACCTTAATTTTGTAAATAAATGGAGAAATTGATAGCGATATCATAAATGGAATTTTAAATGACTGGAAGTGGAGACAGGCGTAGTAAAGGTAATGTGTGATCATACAGTGCCGATACTTAGGGAAGATTATATAAGAATATGGTAAAGTTAGTATGCCTGACATCCTATTTCACTGTAGTATGGAATAGGATGTCGGGTGAAAAAGCAACAACCAAAAAAAAAAAAAAAGCTAGATTGGAAGTGGTGGGAGATATTCATGCTATCAAGGGAGAAAAGATGATTTGGTCATATCGAGAGAAGATTGGAGACAATCTCAATTGCAGGAACAGCAGGATTTCAGTTGGATAGAGCTGGCAGAAGGAGAAGGACAAGACAGACATAGAGGCAACGAAAAGAAAGAGGGAGGAATGTGGAGTAAGGAGCTAACGCAAAGGAGTAGAGAAAAAAAAATCTGAAAAAGATGGGCTCAAATATCTAAGAGAGAATAAGGAGAAGATAGTAGCATTCCGAAAATTTCAGCCTAAAGATGTTTCTGCAATGGTGTTTCAGGGTCTGGATTGCTTGCAACGATAAATTATTGCCTGGATCGAAATCTCAAAACCATTTGCTTTTGAGATTGTGTATTAAGGTCAAAAATAGGGAAATCTTTATCTTAAGGTTACGATTTTAAAAAAAAAGGATTAACGATTGCATTAGACGTACATGTAACTCGAGGACCTTCAGAGCATGTGTGAGCTCTGAGTAATCCTTACTGCTGGGACGAGGTTTGTTAATGCGTATACAACTGCCCATGATTATATTTTTTGCACGACATCGATAATTTGTTCAGTAGAGGACAAGTAATTTTAAAATGAAGAAGATATAGTAGTAAGAATAACGATTTTATCTTCTAAGTTGCACTTTGAAGTTTAACAACAAGTTTCTTTTTTCTTTTCTTTTTTTTGTCATTACTCTTTTATAACTTGATTTCACATACCTTAATTATTTCAGGGATTTTTACGATAATTCATATTATTTCCTCTTTTTATCCTATGAAAAACATACAGAATTAGGATTAAATCTCATCATCATCATCAAATCCCTGATATATTTCCTCAAGGGGTGTACAGGATGTGATAGTACTACATGAAAAATTTACATATTGAAAGATAACAGATTAATCTGTTATCTTTCAAGACTACTCCGACATTATCACATCTTATATTTCTGTCTTCTAAGGCACTTTTTACTGTATCAATCCACCTATATCTTGGTCTTCCTCTGGGTCTTTTTCCTGCCAACTTGGCAGACAACACTTGACCCACTTGTTTGGCTAATCTTTCCTCGCCCATTCTGTTTAAGTGACCATACCACCTAAGATTAGCTCTGCTAATGCATTCCTGGATGCTGACAATGTCAAGTTCTTTCCTAATATCCTCATTTTTAATATGATATTGCCATTGATGCCATCTGTTCACGCCCCTAATCTTTCTCAGGACTCTCATATCTGTGGTCTCTAGTCTTTGGTCAACTGCTTTATTTCTAATCCCTCTCTCTGATCTATAAGTTAAAATTGGTTTGAACACTGTCTTGTATACAGCTAATTTAGTGTTCCGACTAATTTCTCTCATATTCCATATGAATTTATTCAATCGACTTCCCACCATACTAGCTTTGTTGATTCTGTTGTCTATTTCCATATTTAATTTAACATCTTCACTAAAAAATCATGCCTAAGTAGCTGAAATGTTTTTTACTTGTTTTTTATTTTAGGTTTCTCATTCACAATGCAGTTGATATTTCAATGCTTCAGCCTATTTTCATTATCTTTGTCTTTTTAATGCTGACCTTCATACCATATCTATTACAACAGCTATTCAATTTAGTCAGAGAATCTTGCAGACTTGTAGCGGATTTATTCAGAAGTATAACATCATTCCCATAACAGAACTCACATTAACATCTCCAATTTTGATATCATGTTTAATACCACTTTCCTTCATAATGTGATCCATATAGATAATGAATAAGAGAGGGGATAATGTATATTCTTGTCTCTGACACAAGATTTGACATTAAACCATCTTCCTGTACTTCCTTCAATTCTAACTGCCGACTTACAACTCAAATAAAGACTAAGTATTGCTTGATATAATGCCCCATTCACACCATATAACTGCAGCGTATTGAATAGCGTCTCTCGTGGCACCTTGTCATATGCCTTTTTCAGATCAACAAAACTTAAATACAGATCTTTGTTATATTCCCATAATTTCTCAACAATTTGTTGTAAAGTGAAAATCCGATCCTGACAGCCTCTATTTGGCCTGAATCCAGCTTGTTCTTCACCAAGCTTTTCTTCCACAATTCTTCTCAACCGTTTCTCAAGTATACTTGCATATATCTTACCAAGAACATTCGGTAGAGAAATACCTCTGTAATTCTCACATTCAGTTTTATTTCTCTTTTTATATATTGGTACTATGAGAGCTCTACTCCAATCATCGGGAATTCGTTCCTCTGTCCAGGCCTTCTGAATTATGCAGTGAAGCCACTGTACGGCTTTTATACCTCCATACTTGAGCATTTCTGGTCGAATATCATCTACTCCTGCTGCCTTTCCACACTTCAGGCTTTTGATGGCTTTTTCTACTTCAAGTATGGATATGAAATTTTTCGAAGTAATTACTCCATACATCATGGATATCTTTTTCTCATGTTTTCATGCCACACTTATCTCTAATTCCATTTACAGCACTCTTTCCTCCATTTCTGAGCTTCTTCAACAACCTTCAGAATATCTTGCCACCTTCTTGATATTTATTTCCTATGTTCTTACGAAAGTCTTCCTATGACTTTTGTTTAGCTAGTTTTACACAGTGTTTCGCTTTCTTACATTTGTCTATGTATTCTCTAAGAGCAAGCTGACTTGTTTGCCAGGAACTTTTGATATGATTTTTTCTTTTCCTTCACAGCTTCTTTTACTTCCTGTGTCCACCATGGAGTTCTGATTTTTCTATGCTTGTAGACAACCTCACCACATGCCTCTCTGGCTGAATCAATCAGGGTTTTCATTTTTAGGATTCCCCTTAACTCGAAATGTCTTTTTGACTTGCTCAATGAAGATCTGCTCGCCCGATTTCGATCTTCAATATCACCGCGGCCCACTTCATCATTGCATTGCAACAATTGGTGCAATGAATGATGAAGCACTTGGTGAAGCTTCTTTTGCTTGCAAAATACGAATAACCTCACGGACATTTGTCTTGGACCAAACTCGCATGGTAGCGCCATCTTGCAACTGGAATTAGTTGTAAGACAACAGTCGCGCCCCACTGCAATGGCGATCATTTTGAGCGTTATTAACGGGTCTATCTATCCACCGTGTTTTATCTCATTCCATTTCACCATTATTAGGATAAAAATGTGTTACCTTACTTTTCAGAAACCCCTCTTATATAGTGCCATTCCATTTCACAAATCAAGGAGGAATAATTATTATTGTTATTGCATAAGGCCTTTATGGAATCTAAAGATACCACCAGAGGCCGCTCCACACCAATCTATCTTCAGCCATTTACCAGCCCAATCAGTTAGTACACTATGGGGGACATCCATGATATGAATCAAAGTGAGCCATCAATCCTTAAACTTAAACTTCCTTAAGGGTTGATACCCTTCATTTGCCTTTCTTACAAATTAAAACAAATATTTGAAGGGGGAAAAAACAAACAAAACTAAAGTTGTTGTATTGTAACTCGGATACATTGTACTACTTGTAATGGTTGCACGACAGATAGCAACCGATATTTAATGCTTATTTATTCATTTATTTTTGTTATCGACAAAGAAAATGATTCCTGTTTTCGTATTGTACAAGTCAAATTATCATATTGTCTGTCGCTCTTTCTCATATTTCTTGTCGGCAATTGTTGAAAAAGTTCAGATCTGAGGAGCATTGAATCCTATCGCTCGATTCTTTGAAACTGTGCCCAGAAACCACAATATCAGAAAGAATCTCAGAAATCCCTGTAACTTAACTTTGATATCCCGTTCTTTCTACCTCAAGGGCTCACTTTTGTGAGTACGGGAGCGGCAAACCTGAGGTACCTGATGCTGGACCGTGGAAAAACAAAATTTTAGATTATATTTGGGTATCAGACAGAATAATCAAAGTTAGAATGAAAATTATGAATCAAACATACGACTAAAGAAACTCAATTAAGATTACATGATATGACCTCTAAACCATCTCTCAAATTTGGAAGTGAAACTTGCATTCTAAAACAAAGAAACAGACAAAGATTGGAAGCGCAGATGAAGTTTCTAAAACCACTCCTGGGACTCACTAGATTAGATAAAAAGAAAAACACAGAAATAAGAGAACGATTAGCTATAAAGAACATCAAACAAGAATATCAGCAAAATTGGCTACACCACATGGAAAGGATCAATAACAATAGGATTCCCAAACTAGCACTATAATATAATCCTACAGGAAGAAGAAATCGTGGACGTTCAAGATTAAAATGGAAGGATCAACTTCATCAGTAGAGCAGGAACACGACATAAAAAGCCTGAATTGCTTAGACGACGATCCCGTTCTTTCAAAGAATCAGATGAGTTTATTCTCTCAAAGTGAACGCTAAGCAGACGTCAAGGCCTGTGCCAGAATATGAAAGAAATTGTTATACCTTATCCCACTAATGAAGCTCATTTACATTTTTTTTGAAATAACATAAATTCAATGGAAGTAAAAAAAAAAATAGTTATTTAATAATAATAATAATATTTTGTTACCGGCCTGGTTGGCCGAGTGGTTAGCGTATCAACTCTCCAGCCAAGAGGCTGCGGGGTTCGAATCCCGCTGTGGGCATGGATGTTTGTGATTGTCTTCTATCTTCATACACTCATTCATACAAATGTATAAATGCTTTGTTGGTCTATTTACAGTTATTTAAACTCACAAAACTTATTATTAAATAATTAAAAAAAAATACTTCAACTGAATTTATGTTCTTTTCCTGGACAATATCATTTATTGTCCAGGAAAAGAACTAGATGGGAAAAATCATTACGTTTTCTCCTTACATGATTCCTCAAAATACGTTTCCATAAAAAAACTACAGGACTCGATCTGTCTTCCACTTCCTAACTCTTTGGCACCTATCGCAGTGTATCTAGTCCCCATCGTGAGAATGGATGTTTGTGACTGTCTGATGAGGGAGATGAAGTTCATCTGCCAATGTGGGACCACTATTGGAGACCTCAAGTGGGTTGAAAAGTTCCATCTTTGGTCTCCAGAGCAAAGATAGAATTTCTATATCGAACCTTATTTTGCCTTTGGCACTAAATTTGCTGTAGCGGGTGGAATTCACATTAAAAAAAAAAAGAAAGGAAAAAACCTAGACGGATCCTTCTAAGATCACAGTTGAAGACTAGTGACACACAGAGTTAGCCTTACCGGATAATATTTAAATAGGTGTAAGCCTCGCAAGAGTTGGGAAAATGAAAAAAACAATACAACAAAAACATGTCATTCTTTATACAGTTCTGTTAATTAATAGATTATCAACATAACATACATCGCTACTCTGTGCAGCAGGCTTGAGCAACGGCTCTGCTTGAGCAGGCAGGTGTAAATTTGGGGCTACTTGCTAAATATACAGGTGATTGGGATAGAGGTTACTTTTTAGATAGAATTATAAGCATCGACTGCCATTCTGGTACTGACTCGAAGATCAGTGGGTTGAGAAGTAATTCAGTTAATTACGTGAAAAGCAATTCACTTTGCTTGGATGCAAAGTGTATGCATCATCAATATCAGAATCCCGTAGAGCAGAGTGTTTTGATGAGCTCATGCAACCAACCATTCCAGCATCAGCCACAAGGTTGCTTGTCGACTATTCAACTGAGTTGGCTAAGACTATAGAGCTTCATTGCATTCTCTTACGGGATACAAACCCTGGTCGTTTGAGACCAAAATTCAGTATCGTATCGTATCGTATCGTTCTTCTGCTTTCGATATGGATTAACACTACTGTCATTTGATACCAGATATACTAAATCAATGGCCTCCAAATATTTCTATACCCAGCTATATATATTATATATATATATGTTATCCTGTTAGCTTCTATCTCACACCAGATAGCCTCAAATATACTGCCCTCTGCACCCTTGTCTGCTGAGCTCATACTCTTTTTTGGCTTCAATTCTTGTGCTATTATTAGAAAATGTCGCTCTCTCATCTTGTTCATTGTGTCCCTTCTAAAAAATACTATATTCTTGCATTTTATCACGAAGACTGTATCATCCCCACTACTCTAACTCTCACTGAAGCCCGTAAACTTTGGCAAAGTTGAAGTAACCCATCCGAAAGCTCCTCGACCTTATTCTGTATGCTTTTGGCATTAGTATACATAAATAGCAACATCACTTCTGCTCAACATCCTAACGCTTTGTGTTTGTCAATCTCATTCAGTTTCTGAACCTGTGAAAATAAATTCAACATAATCTATTTAATATTCTTCAACTGTTTTCTCGAGAAGCTTGCGCGCGCGCGCGCGCGCACGCACACACACACACACACACACACACACACACACACACACACACACACACACACACACACACACACACACACACACACACACACACACACACACACACACACACACACACACACACACACACACACACACACACACACACACACACACACACACATTCCGAAAACTCTGGTTTCTCTCTGACTCTGCACTTTCAAATTCTCACTGAGCAACGCATTTTCCAGACATCCAACTACAAATACATTTGAAATGCAAACCATCAGCATTCTATAAGTTGGTTCATCAATGAAACTCACTTCACATCCACAAACCACACAATTTCTTCTGCACAACCTATGCATTGACCCATCTAAGATCATAGTCTTTCTTCTCAACTTGCCGCTATCATACTATGGTAGCAGACTCATAATCATTACTCTCTCTCTCTCTTTCTCTCCAACTGTTCTATCTCACGTTCGGTTATACCTCGTTAACCCTCTATCAGTTTCACCAATTTTCACCAGTTTCACCAATTTCCCCACCAATTTTGTTTTGTCATACTTCATGTTATTTCTTCTACAAAGCCTTATCCCTTTGCAACGAATGCATCCCCCATCTCTCTCTCTCTCTCTCTCTCTCTCTCTCTCTCTCTCTCTCTCTCTCCCCTAGAAAGTCTTCCGAATCAACGAGTCACAAACTCGTCTACTAGTGACAACCAGCTACCGATTTCCAAAAGTCTTCATACTACTTTTTATTTATTTATGTGTTTATTTATTTTTATTTTACTCAATACGATTTAGTTTAACTCAATTTAATTAAAATTTTATATGATTAAACTTTCAAAGTAACTCATCTTCTAGCAATGAGGTTATTACATATAATTTTTGTAGTGAATTGTAAGCAGCCTTGTAATATCATTGCTAGAGGATGAACCACTTTAGAGAATGGATCTGATCTCAGTTTATATTGTGCTGGCCGGAAAAATAATCAAATTCTTGAATTTCAAAAAAAAAAAAAAAAAAAAAAGAAAAAGAAAAAGAAGAAGAAGAAGAAGAACATAATATTTCAGAATCCACACTTGAGCAATTTGTAAAATGAATAGAATATACTAGAGCCAAATACTACTTTAATTCTATCTAGAAACGAAACTCAAATATAATTTCACCTTGTCTCTTGAACAACCCAAAAGCCTGAAGACGAACCTGAACAACCATTATCCTCACACTTTCTTCTGTGCGATTATTTCATAGAGAGAAGTCGATTTTCAACAAGAAACATTCACCGTACAATAAATAGTCCTTGACAAATACTGCTGATCAACCAAATTAGCACTTGAATTTGTAAAACTGATTTTAGACACGAGCAACACATCATCACGTGCTATAGAACTTTAACTCGAATCTTCTGCTGGTTATCAAGAAGTGGGGTATTCTTATATTTTTATATGCAAATTATGTAAATTTAATGAAATGTATACGTAAATTTATTTGCCTATATGCAAATTTAAAATATATGTTAATTTATTTGGATTAATAATAGTTTCATTCATCATCATTATCAACATCTTGTTTATATACACTGAATTAACCTCTTCAGCAATCTTCCAGGTAGCTTCTGGATCGTTTCCCCTACTTTTTTTTTTTTTTTAGTTTTCTTTTCAGCTCATCTTTCCATCTTTTCGCTTTGCCCTTGACATCTTTTCTTCTTGGTAGCCAATCCGTACAATCCCTTTTTTTTTTCTAAGCCATGAAGTGTCGTTTATCTCATTGTAAGGCCCAATACCAGAACTTCTCCAGACAGAGCAAAAATAAAAACAAATAAATAAAAATAATAAATAAATAAAAGAACGGTTAAATTCGTTTTCTTTTAAATTAATTAAATACCATGATTTATAATAATATCTATTTTAATAATATATTCTAATAATATCTATCTAATTACTGTTTTTCAATAGCACGCACAATAATTAATAACTAAAAGTGGAGTTTACTTTTCCATTTGCGCTAACCCTTTTATCCTCGTAAAAAAAAAATGGCCATCGAGACGAAATATGAAAATGTCACCATGCCATGATAACAGGTTGAATCTTAACCCTATTAAACACAACACTTCTGGCATTTAATGAGTAGTTCAATAGGGAAGGAAACACTGGGAATGAAAAGAAAAATTTGGGAAACGAATGTATTGGAATCAGCAACCTAGTACGGATAGTATATTGATGCAGTGTGATTTCCAACATATCTTCACAGAGATGTGCAATAGTAATAATGGCAAAAGTTGGTCCAGCAAAATAATGAGAAAACAATGAATAGGGTTCTAGTCAGAATTACTGCATTTTTCTACTACATGTTTAGTACCTGCTCATGTTATACGAACAGCGTGGACAGGGGCGGCTCGTGCATAGGCACTGCGGAACTGCAGCACCCCCAATTTTTCTCTCTATATAACTATATTTATTAATTTATTTATATTTGCTTGTAATATTGAATTTTATCATCAACAATCCTGTACAATTCTCTTATTTTGCATAAAAATCCATCTTGTAGCACTTAGGAGGGCGAAGGACGCTAGCAGCACTGTGTTTACCACAGTGTCCTATTGCTACATGCGCAAGCATATGCACGTCATAGTGAGATGCGAGCTATTAGCTTAATGTGGCACTGTCCGTAGCGCAGTTCCACTGTTGTTTATATGCAGTTTGCGCCAGTAGAGTGTTCGTAGTGCTTATCGTGTTTACTCCGTCTCTTTAAATATGTGGACATTACAATTAAAGACATAACATTTGTTATAGTAATTTTTAAGTAATTTTCAATTATCCAAAAACTGTATAACCTTATCGATAATAAACAATATTTTTCATGTTTATTTATTTTTTTTTATCATAATTTTGATATTTTTTTTCAAACACGTATAACTGCTTACAGTGTGTATATATATTTCGAAAGTTGCAGCATCCCCACGATTTCAAGCCACGAGCCTCCGCTAAGTGTGAACCATTTGGCTACATGTGATGCGTGATATTTTGTTCAATTTTTTCGTTCAGTTTTATAACACTCTCAGGATTGCAGAAACACCAATTTCAATGTTTTCGATGTTATTTTTTAGTTTTTGTAGATATTCGAAATTTCAAAATAAAAAAAGCTTAATTAAAATGGAGGATATTATGGATCCAACCATATTTTATAGCCAAATACAGAAACAAATGTTAAAAAAAAAGTTTCGAAAATTTACCAGAAAGCTTATGAGAAAAGAACTTGCCCATCGGAGTTATCTTGATACGTACTACTTAAAAGACAAGCTCTGCCCATGAGCCTGTATGTTTTATTATTATTAATATTATATTTATGCTTTAGTTAGATTTCACTAGTGTAGCAACTGTTTCGAACTAATGGTCCTCATCAGAGACCAGGCAAAAACTTAGCGAATAAAACTCTCCGAATACCATAGCAATTCATTTAGGATGAATTTAGCTTTCTAACATTACACTGCTGTGGTTGTTGTTATCTAGGTAGTTTTTGCTATCTAGGTTTCTGCCTGAACTCTGAGGAGAAGCAAAAGTTCGAAGAGAACCTGATTACTGCTTTTTTAGATCTATATTATTGTAAGACAAATGTTAGATAAATCTTAAGGAGTATAATAATAGTATATTTGATGAAGTATTGCTGATCTTGAAAAAAGAATAAAAGAAAAAAGACACTTCGATTAAAAAATAATAATTTCCCATTCTTCAAAAAAAAAAAAAAAATTTGAACCTTCGATACAAATGTCATTAAATTTCACTTAAAACATATAACGTGATTAATACCAGTTCCAATCATTTTGTCATTTTTTTAAATTTTTTTATTTAAAATTCAAATTTTCTCGAATATAAATGAAACGAAAATTTAACCATATGAGCATCCTAAATCTCAAATGTTATTAAATGCTATTGAACTGAAGTGGGTTTTTTTTCAATCTATGATTTCCATGTTTTTTCTCCCCGCAAATGATCGATTTGAAACAAGAGAAAAATGAGATGCTTGAAAGATTTTGTGGAGAATTCCAGGATGAAAAATTGAAGACCATTTATCCAATCAAACTTCTCGAATAAGTTATACGGATCCGAAAAACAAATGCCATGGAAGCTTTCCGGTTTTCTTTTTTCAAGATTTTTTCATGGAAGCTGCAAAATAGAGCTAATCTAGTGGCTCCATCTGTTTGAGATAGTGAAAGAAAACACGATTAGGAAAAACATATGGAATTTTTTTCTGGAATCCAGATATTTTTTCGTAGAGAATATGAAAACTTTTCATCTAGACTAGCATCTAAATTTCCATTCAAATGAAAAACGCACGTGCAAGCGTATATGAATTTAATTAAAAACCCTTACAATGATACTCAAAAGGCTAATATTAATAAAAGAAATTTACAAATAAATTAATAAATATATAAGAAAAAAATAATAACCAATTTACAATACATTATTTTATTCTATTTATTTTTAAAGCTTAATACCAGTCATATCGGTGAAGTAGGAAAGCACAAGGAGATTGAACTATTCTCTTCAAGTTCATCTTAATAGCAAAACACAGATTGACTTGTGGCTCCACCTAGTGCACTAGAAACGAAATACTAGCATTTTAACTAATTTTCTACTTATTTCCTCTTCTTTTTTATGAGTAGAGAATCATAGATACTTCCAAACAAAATGGAACTCTTTTTTTTTTTCTTTGTTTTGTTTGGGTTTAGGTATTCTCCCAAATCCGAAATTTTGTGGAGTATCTGTTAGCAGTCATTTTCAGATTACAGCAGTCTATAAAAAATTTTGTAGAATATATATATATATATATATATATATATATATATATATATATATATATATATATATATTTTTTTTTTTTTTTTTTTAATTATTTTTTCTTTTTTAAAAAATTTAAATAGTGACCATTTTGTAGAAAATTTCCAAAAGAATTTTACCGGAGTAGGAAGATAAATCTCATGGAAAATAACATGAAACCCTCCCTCCTGTAAAACATAACCATCAATTTTAACGATACTTTTTATTACTGATTACCTCTAAGCCAATTTTCGCATTCCCTAAACGAAAAACGTTATAGGAACGAAATAGTCAAAATCGTGGGTTCCAAAAACTTGGAAAGAGTGATCTTTAAAACGTTATCTTCCAGATCTATAAACTTGTCAGTGCTCCTAAAAGGGTTTGTCTCACGTAGCTGAGAACTAATCACTGATTCAGCACAACCAGATGCAAGTATCGCCACCCCCCTTCTTCCAGCAAAATAGCAAATTGCTGGTGTACATACACGGGTCTATTATTCTTGTCAGATACACATAGAAAGTGTTCTCTTAAAGTAAAATCATACTAAAAATGAATACAGGAAGCATTTATTTAAAATTTTTTAATTTGTGATTCCTTACTAGATCGAAAAACTTTGTTGTAACTATTTTGTACCATGCCGTCAATTATGTTCCAAGTATTATTATTTATGTTATTAGAGATGTCATCGAAAGGATCAAAGTATTTGAGATCTATTTTGTTCAGTACGTACTGACATACTGGATTCTTTCGCGAAGTAAGGCTAACGAAGTTTTGAAGTAAATCCATTTCGCTTTTATAGATTTTATTTGCTCTTTAATGATTAGAATACAGTAACGATTTACTGTATTCTTTTTTTAGCATTTAATGTTAGTGTATCCATTTCTTCTCCTGAAGAAGCCAGACAGACTTAAGCTGGCGAAACTTGTAGACGAATGTATACACATATTTATAAAAAAATCATGGTCCAGTAATAAATCCAAAGAAAATGTCTCATACTTAGTATAAAAGGAACAAATATTAACAGTTAAAATGAATAATCTAGATGGATATACAAAGCACAAGGTACGTTGTTTTGAAAAACTTAAATGCAAAAAGCTAAGACTGTTTAACCATCTAACTTTCCTTAAAAGATGCAGACATTTTAATATCATCCCAAAGTTCCTAATCATTAAAGAGCAAATAAAATCTATAAAATCGAAACGGATTTACTTCTAAACTTCGTTAGCGAAAGAATTCAATATGTCAGATACGAACTAAACAAAATAGATCTCAAATGCTTTGATCTTTTCGATGACATCTCTAAAAATAATTTAAATAATATAAATAATAATAAATAATAACACTTGAAACATAATTGACCGCATGGTACAAAATAGTTACAACAGCAAAAGCCGAGCCTCAGTTAGAACTTCATTGGCTACAGAATTACCATTCATTACCCTCCAAGGGTATTAATCACCACCGGCTCATCGCATATTTACCAGATACCATCATATATATATATACAGGGTGTTCGGGATAAATTTGACATATTTATAATTAATTATATTTTTCCGTAAGTTACATGTATTAACACACACTTCTCTTCATTTAAAAGTTTGGACCCTTCTTCATTCATATACAAGATGTCAGAAAGGATGGATAGCTGGAACCCACCTGAATCATGGAAGAGAATAACTTGTATCATGATGATTCGTGCCCGCCATCAAAATAAGGATATTACGACTGCTGCCCAATGCTCCCTGAATACAGTAAAAACAATCAGGCATGAACTAGAGACTTGCAATGGTGACTACGAGGATGTAGCAAGAAGAAAGATCCCTAGCAGACGATCTGATTGCGTTCGTACAGCAGAATTCCTCGCAAATCTGCAGGAACAGGTGTTGAAGAACCCTGGCATTGGAATTCGGGCTTTGTTCGTGGAGTTGCTAACTGTAGTCAAGCTCTGGATAACAAGGGTAGCCAATGGTAGGCCGTATGTATGGCAGCAGGATTCGGCCCCTTGCCACACCTCTGGGAAAAGTCAAAAATGGTTGTCTGAAAATTTCTACGACTTCACCAGTCCAAATGTTTGGCCTCCAAACTCCCCAGACCTTAACCCCATGGATTATTTTGTATGGGGCGCAGTTGAAAAAGACACCAATCGCACTTCCAGTAATACAAAAGCCCAGTTAATGGATAAAATTAAAACAGTTTTTGCGGCCCTTCCCAGGGAGACTGTAGCATCAGCTTGTTCGAGGTTCCGAAGCAGAATTGAAGCTGTGATCGATGCTAATGGTGGTTATTTTGAGTAAATCTTGTTGATAGTATTGTAATTAACTCTGCCTGTAATGTTTTTTTGTCAATTCATTAAATTTAATAGATACAAAGAAGATTTTCTTTTTCCTTACGAAACTGTCAAATTTATCCCGAACACCCTGTATATAGTTACAACAGCAAAAGCCGAGCCTCAGTTAGAACTTCATTGGCTACAGAATTACCATTCATTACCCTCCAAGGGTATTAATCACCACCGGCTCATCGCATATTTACCAGATACCATCATATATATATATATATATATATTTTTTTTAATTTTCCAACCAGGATTGATCAAAGATATCTATGTTTGAATTATAATGGTGTGTAGTGAAATTTAAATATTCTAGAAAATAGTAAGAGATTAAAATAAATTTAATAAATATTATAAAATAAAATATGTAATTATATAAAATTTTTAAAAACTTATATTAAATATTTTGTATATATTCATTTAAATTATCCTTCATCTAAATTAATATTAAATAATGAAAAAAAAAAATACTGTACAAGTATGTACATTATTTATCTCAACTTTCTGCTGTAGCATTTCTGTTTCACTGAAATGGGGACTAAAACATACTTCTTTCTTTTTTCTGATAAAAAAAAATCATCTTCTTCAAAATTTGTCTGTGATAATGCATTGTACTAAGATTTTAAGATTATTTTTATCGTCTAACCTTAAATGATTTTTCTTCCTTCAGCTTTTCCAAAGTTTGCTATTTACCCGAGACCATTTCGTGGATTTGGATTTACGGCGGAACAAATCAGAGGATGAGACCAATGTATTTTGTATATACACTGCGTGTGTTCTTCTGGCTGGTTTGCCTGTTTTACGAGATACCCGTTTTTCATCTCCTAGAGTCATCATATGATGACCTACAATCACCGTATGAGACTGGCTAACTCACTGTCATTTAAAAAGTCCTAATAAATAAAGCGTCCACGCGGTTAGCCTAGCTATGCGCCTCGCAACCATATGCCCGGGGAAGAAGTGTCCTAGGTTCGATTCCCGTCGACGACGTGAGGAGTTTTTCTGGGGTTTTTCATCCCAGAAGCAGGCAAACCGTCCCCGTGAACTCAAGCGGATTACAGTCATGAATATCGCCATTACGGGATGCAGCAGAGGAGTGGCGAACCGGCTGCATTAATACACCAGAAACCACTCATTAGGAGGAGACTCAACCTGTTCTAGACAGATGAAAAGGATAGGATAGGAATAAATAAAGCTTTCCTTGCGTTGTACATGAGATTCGAACTCGGGTCTTTCCAGCCTTCGTCCAAAATCCACGGAGCTTTTGCTTTAGGAAAAACTATTTATCTGTATAAATGTTTTTTTTTTTTTTTGTCACTCAATGCTGTGCCCCCCCCCTTTTTTTTTTTTTTTTTTTTGTGGAGATGGACCGAGTCCTTGACTCTTTATCCCGTCATCTGATTGAAGAAAATCTGTGTGGATGGGGTGTTATTGAGCTAAGAGCTCTAGTCATGGCTGAGTAACGGCAATAGCCGAGCCTCAGCTAAAACTTCATTAGCTACAGCATTGCCCGTCCTCCTTCTCTCCCAAGTCAGTAGCCTCTAAATGTTGTGCCTACGAATAACGTTTCTGGCTAGATGGGTGAAGCGAAATTGCTTTTCATAAATCCCCTTTGTCTGTAATGAAAGAACTTTGAATGGAGTGCTTGTGAGCTATATGCTTGCCCATTGAGGGCAGTGAAATTAGTTGTGTTCAGCTGAACTTAAGATAGACGTTGGTCTTTTATATTTGTAACTTTCCGTTTCATTATATTCCGAAGCTTCCTTGATCAGCCGGTTTGTGTGGTTGCTTGTCTTGGTAAAGAACTTCCAGCTAGATCTAGGAGAAGGGAAGAGATGTAAGGAATGTTGACTTCTCTATGAATCTGGGAATTTCTAATAAACCAAGGTCATCTAGAATCATCCTCAGGCACTTATTCTGAAATCTCTGTAGTTTTTGAATATTTGTATTCGCGGTGTGGCTCCAGGGGATGCGTAAGTGATGACCGGTCTTATTACCATCTTGTAAATTGTTAACTTTGTTTGTGTATTCAGTTTACTTTGTCTGTTGATCACAGGGTAGAGCTGAGCTATTACTTTGTTCAATAGGAGTTTTCTATCAAGAATCACTCCGAGATATTTGACTTCAGTCTGCCATGGAATCTTAACTCCCAAAAAATGAATGTCCTCCATACGATGGATTTTCTTTCTTGTAAACATTATGGCTGAGCTCTTCTAGGGGTTTACTTGGATCCTCCAGTCTGCCAGCCACCTCTCTAGTATACTGGTTTGAAGTCTTCTAGTTGCCAGTTTTGAACTCGGAGATCTTGCCATTAATGCAGTATCATCTGCACATAATGCAGTGAATGTTGTTCTCGGGTTCAGAGGGATGTCTGCTACGTAGATTGAGAACAGGAGAGGGGGGGGGGCAGAAGAGATCCCTAAGGTACTCCTGCCAATACCCTGCGTCTGGACGAAATCGTTTCATCCACCCTGACCTGCATATATCTGTCTTTCAGGTATGAGTTGAGTATTTTTATTGGAAGTTTATTTTGCACTTGGTCAGACTATAATCAATTTAGTTTAATCCTTTATCCAAGTGTAAGCTTATCCAATAGATTTGTTCAGGCGCAAACTTTGTTTGCTTACACTTGGATAAAGGATTAAATTAAATTTATTAGATCATTTTTATTAACTTGATTAGCAAGCTAAATTTTATTAGTTTGTAAAGAAGGCCTTGATGCCATACTTTGTCAAACGTGAATCGATGAAGATTGCAGCTGTATGGAGTTTCCAATTATAGCCTTTTGTAATGATTTCCACTAGCCGGTGTACTTGTTGAACTGTACTATAGGCCTTGCGGAAGCCAAACTGCTCGTTAGGCAAAATTCCTAACTTATCCGTTTCTGCTTGGAATCTTGTGAGGATCACATTCTCTGTCACCTTTCCGAGGCTGGACAAAAGGCTGATAGGTCTGTAGCTTTCGGGAAGTTGAGGGTTTTTTCCTGGCTTCTTCAATGGCATGATGGTGGCTGTTTTCCAAGTAGTGGTAAAATGCTGGAATCAAAAAATAGCATTGGTAATGTTGACGAGATGGACTATGGCCTTTCTTGGAAGTAGTTTAACTATTCAGTTAGTTATGCATCTGGGCCTGGGGTCTTTTTACTGTTTAGGTAAGTGATGATATTTATTAATTCTGCCGGAGTAGTCGGAGTGATATGTGCTGAATTAGCAGTTGGCTGTCTTAAAGTTGTCCTAACCTGACGGTGAATTTTGTATACAAGGTTAATATTTAGATTTGCATAAGATGGATTTCACTGAGATTCAAGGTTTATCTATTAGGGCTTCAGCTTTCTCTTCATCAATGTGAAACCCCTTTCTTGGTTTATTTAGGGGATATGAGTTTCTTTTTGGTGCGGATGGCTCTTAAGAATTTCCAGATAGAGTGATCTTCAGTATTGATGTTAGCCAATTTGGTTTCCCATTGATGGTTTCTGTGTTTTTGAAGAGCTTCATGTACTTGTCTGTTTAGGTTGTTCAATACTGTTTTGTCTTGTGGGGCCCTAGTATTATGGCATCTCTTTCTAGCTCCATTTTTTGTTCTAATTTGATCCATGATTTCCTTTGGGATACGGTTGGTTGCGTGGAAGACAGTGGTTTGCCTGACTGATTCTATTGCTTTCTGAATTTGTGTGGTTAAGTTATTTACTGCTGAGTCTATCTCTTCCTTTTTACTGATGTTTGGCACCGGACCAATATAATCTGGAAGAACCTTGGCTAACTTGTCCCATGGTATGAATGAGTGCAGAGGAGAGAATTGATCTGATGAACCTAGATTAAGCACTATGGGACTGTGGTCAGAAGATAATTCGTTAACTGTTTCCAATTTGTATTGGTATCTTATATTTTTAAAAATTACGATGTCTAGCACATCCGAGCTGCGTGATGGGCTGAAGTGGATGGGCTCGGTAGTACCGAGCCCATCCACTTCAGCCACAACACAACAAGACCGGCCACAACAGCATAGCTGAGCATTGCAAAGTTGAATAGTGTGTTGCCTTTGGTGTTAATTGAAGAGCTGTACCAAGCTGTGTGTTTTGATTTGAGGTCTCCTGCTATTATTGTGGAGTCAATTGGACCAAGTATGTAGTCCAGATCTGTTGTCAGCAGAGGAATGCTCGGAGACTGCCAGCGTTGCTTGTATACACCTCCATACCAGTCACCTCCAGGTTTACAGTTTGGGGGATGGCTATTGTATTATGATTCAGGTTGCTCCACCACCTCAAATCGTCTACTCAACTCTCCCCCCCAGATTAAATCTTGAGTGCACCCCCCCTTCAAGATTAAATCCTGAGTGCGCCACTGTGTCTTTGATAGAGAAAGAATAAAGTTCACTGAGGCGTCCCGAGCAGATTATAGACAATCTTGTGGACTTTTGAGGGTCCACTGTCAAATTCAGTAGACACACAGAGGCGTCTACCAGCAACAATATATTGCAGTAAAATGCACTAATAACAGGGAAAAAGGAATGTCAAGAACTCACTTGGCCACAGTGCAGAAACCTATCTCCCTAAAGTACCATTCATCCACTACTAGTTCTCTTTGCGGGTGGGGCCTACGCGGCCATCAGACCTCGTGCATTTTTCATGCAGAGGGGGAGACAGTAGGTTTCAAACTGTGTTAGCTCCAGTGCAATGTGAGTTCCCGAAAAACCTTATATAAAATTCGATCAGGTATATCAAAAGTCACCAGCAAACGCTGTGCCTCAAATTCCTTAAAAGGACTGGCTTAAAAGGGCGAAGCAAAAATGCTTTTCATCTTCCCGTTATCTGTATCGAACGGTGCAGGGATAAGGTGTTATTGAGCTATTAAAGCTCTGATCATGGCAGGAGGGTAGCAGCAATAGCCGAGCCTCAGTTAGAACTTCATTGGCTACTGCATTGCCATCCATTACCCTTCCAGGGATTCATCCTTCTATTAAAAGCTCTGATCATGGCAGGAGGGTGGCAGCAATAGCCAAGCCTCAGTTAGAACTTCATTGGCTACAGCATTGCCATCCATTACCCTCTATCAATATCCAGATTCATCCTTCTTATAGTTCTTATAAGAACTGGGCGATGGACTGAGTCCTTGACTCTTTATCCCGTCATCTGAATGAAGAAAATCTGTGTGGATGGAGTGTTATTGAGCTAAAGCTCTAATCATGGCAGTAACGGCAATAGCCAAGCCTCAGTTAAAACTTCATTGGCTACAGCATTGCCATTTGTTACCCTGGAAGTCCTAAAAAGGACCCAAAACCATTCATCCTTCACATAACATAACATCATTGGCCAGAAGGGTGAAGCAAGATGCTTTTATTCCCCGTTGTCTGATAAGGAGGATGAATTGAAGGAAAGATTTATGAGCTGAGAGCTCGCCCTGGGGGGGCACGGAGATTAGTCATTATTGCAAGTATTTAGGATGGCTTTTGGCCTCTTGTATTTGAAGAGGTCAGTCTGTTCAGAGTTTGCTGCTTGTTTAACGAGATCGTTGGGGTGTGTAGAGATCTTTGAGGAAAATTTTTCTGCTGTAGTTAATAGGAAGGAGTAGATGTAAGGGATGTTTGTATCTCTATGCAGTTGCACGTTCCTTACAAACCACGGTGCGTCCAATATCATGCGTAAACACCTATTTTGCACTCTCTGCAGTCTGAGGATGTTGGAGTTGGATGTGTGGCTCCAGGCTGGAGAGGCATATGTCAACATTGGGCGGATCGTCAACAGGTAGAGGAGCACTTTGATTCTGGTATTCAGTCTACTTTTTCTATTTATTAGAGGGTAAAGTTGTGCAATAGTTTTAGATGCTTTCGTACATAAGGCTTTGGTGTGTGGGTTGAACGTTAATCTTTTGTCCAGAATTACTCCAAGATATTTTGTTTCTGTTTGCCATGGGATTTTGGTTTTGAAAAGATAAAGGTCTCCCATTCATTCATTCTTCTCTTATAGTCCTTATAAGGACTGGCTTAAAGGGGCGAAGCAAGAATGCTTTTCATATTCCCCGTTATCTGTATCTGTAGAGGACAGTGTAGGGATAAGGTGTTATTGAGCAATGAAAGCTCTGATCATGGCAGGAGGGTAACAGCAATAGCCGAGCCTCAGTTAGAGCTTCACTGGCTACAGCATTGCCATCCATTACCCTCCAAGGGTATTGGATTGAATGAATCAATCACCGCATCTCACGGTCGATTGATTTTCATTCCTCTTTATCAAAGTTTGATAAAAATATATCTATGGTCGAATTATAATGGTGTTTAGTTAAATTTGAAAATTTCTAGAAAACAGTGAGAGTTTTAAATAAATCTAATAAATAATATAATATTTTATTAGAATTAAATAATTCTAATAAATAAATTCTAATAAAAAATAATAATATTACCGCCAATGTGGAGGTAATATAATCAATTACCGCCACATTGGCGGTAATTCATGGCATGTAATATAAGACCCCGCTCGTAAAACCGTAACAAATCATGATTGAGAGGAGTAGTAGTTATTGATTTATTTATATTTTTCATTTGGCAATGCAATGTGTAGGCAACTCGTGGCAAAGGTGCAAAAGCTCTACACGCTATTATATTATACAGTTTTTCTGCATGTATCTATTACTTTCAGAAACCGGGGTTTCTGAAACTCTATAGCTTTAGAAATCAGATATTGTTCAAGCTATAGAGAGTTTAATACCAACATGAAGAAAGTCATTTTCAGTTTGTTTCTTTCTCTTCGATTAATTCACTTTGTTAATTCTATATACAGTAATTTTAAATGAAATACAAACCTTTTCTTTCCAGTGTTTTCAACGATTTATTAATTTTGTTTCTATTTTTATTTATTTATTTATTTTTGTTTATTTTTTATTTATTTTATTTTATTTATTTATTTATTTTATTTTATTTCATTTTCGTGCCATAGGGGAGACTCCGCACAGTTTCTTTTCCAGTCAAAGTTCCTACTGCTTTTCATAAAATTAACATCCAAATAATCCCCAAAACGAAGTATACACATGTCGTGCAGAAAGAGAGAGAGAGAGAGAGAGAGAGAGAGAGAGAAATATTTTGTCAAATATTTTTCATGAGGAAACTGAAAATGTAAAATAAAAACATATGGACGACTTTCATATCTTTTTCATGAACTTAATTAATGATAACTTTTTCGTATTTTTATTATTTTTATTTATTTTGATACGGAAAAGTCTAAGAACACTCCAAAAATGACGAAATATTTTTATCATTTAACATAATAAATATATGAGAATTAAGATTGATATAATTCATTTTCATTTTAATAACTTCAGTTTATATTACTTATGAAATAAAGCTATTAAAATAGCATTATTATTATGTTCATTGTTTAAATGAAAAACAGATGAATTTCTATTTGTTATTCATTTTTTGAGAAGTGTTAATTCTCGTGAAAAAGTGGTGGATATGGGAGGGTTAAATTATAAACATAAAAACACAGCATTCAAATAATAAGAAATCGAGAGGTAGGGAACATTACAATACAGCAATTATAATTTAAATGCAGGGTTGCCAAAATAAAATAACTTTCACTCTTTGGAGGCATCTTAGCTTAAACAAATAAACGAAACGAGACCAAATTTTATATTGAGACTTTTGAAGGTATGGGGATTTCTGCGAAAAAAAAAAAAGATTTAGTACCAAAATTCACCGACAGGGGAAATTTTGGCGCTGGTTGAGCCGAAAACAAGCGGATAATTACATTAAAGGCAGATAAAATGGAATAATAACATTTCGACGGTGTGAGCGACAGCCGCGTCACTCATTTTATTCCTTTTATTGGTTTTTCACTCATTTTATTCTTTTTATTATTTTCAATAAAAGGAATTCGCGTCATTCCTTTTATTGGTTTTAGCTACAGATGCCTCCTAAGTGGGAAAGATATTTTATGGCCACCCTGTATATTGTTTTTAATTAAACAGATCATACTTAAATTATTTTTGGTTTAAAATGGAAAGAGAGAGAGAGAGAGAGAGAGAGAGAGAGAGAGAGAGAGATTTAATACCTAAATTATATAAAACGATAAAAATTTATATGTTGTAAAATTATATGTTGTTCTGCTACTGCTGTGTATTACACAAATTTACCAAAGTGAATACAAAAATGTTTTCATATTTTGTTTATTATATCAGATGACTACGATTATGAATAATAAATGACGTAATTCAAGAGGAATGACGTCACTTATTATCACAAATATGTATTGGATAGTTTTAATTTTTTAATAATAATATGTGGAATGGAATTCTAATTAACAATTACAAATTAATAAGTATTCAATATCTATTCATATTTATTTTATATTAATCTAATAATAAATAAACATTAATCATGATAGTTTAATAATAATTAAAATAATAGCTGAAATATATATCTTTTTTCCATTATTTTGAAAAGTAGAGTAGAAATGGAGAATTAAATAGTGTAGATGGTGTGCAGTATCTATCCGAGATGACTTCATGGAGGTTTCTTGTAATAATAGTAATAAGTTATTATAAAATTATTATAAAAATTATTTTATAAAGTTGCTTTTTTTTACTTTATCTTAATTTTGTTTGCTAGAGTTACATTCCAACACCCTTAACTAAAGTGCTTGTTCCAAAAATATATTATACAACAGTTCTTTTTACATAGATCTATCCGCTAATTAATCTGCTAATTAATAGAAATAGCAAGCTCAGCAACAGAATCAAATTGCAACTATACCAGATGACGATTCATCCTATAATCACCTATGCCTCTCCGGCCTGGAGCCACACCTCTAATGCTAACATCATCAAAATACAGCGAGTGCAGAACAAGTGCTTGAGAATGATTCTGAACGCTCCGTGGTATGTTAGAAACAATCAACTCCACAGAGACACAAATATTCCCTATATTCTCTCTTTTCTACAATTCTTAGCATCCAAGTTTTTCCTAAAGACGTCCACACATCCCAACGATTTGGTTCAACAAGCTGCAGCGTACGAGGCAACGGACATATTCAAACATAGAAGACCAAAAGCTATATTAGCATCCCATAGCGATGCATGATCTCCATGCCCATTCAGGGCGAGCAAACTGCTCATAAATTTTACCCTCACTGTAACCGCAACAGATAGCGGGGAATATGAAAAGCATCTTGCTTCACCCCAAAATACATAAATGTCAATTGTCAATTTACGTAGAATAAAAGGATGTGATTAATACCCTTGGAGGGTAATGGATGGTAATCCTGTAGCTAATGAAGTTCTAACTGAGGCTCGGCTATTGCTGTTACCCTCCTGCCATGATCACAGCTTTAATAGCTCAATAGCACCTTATCCCTACACTGTCCTCTACAGATAACGGGGAAGATAAAAAGCATTCTTGCTTGGCCCATTTAAGCCAGTCCTTATAAGGACTTTTTACGTATTCTGTACATTTCCTTTCATTTTAGTAATGTGATAGTACACACAATATAGCTGGAATACAGAAAGAAATGAAGGCCGTGGCTAATTTTAAGATTAATCTCAATTTTATTTTTAGCTGTTTATAATTAATGAACTAGTTGGCTCTGACAGCCATAACACCTTTCATTAACATTTCATAAATAATTCAAACACTATGTTGCAGAATATATAATGCTAATGAAATTTTCTTAAATGCTTATTTATGAATAGTTATCTGCCTGAAGTAAGCATTAATAATTAGTTGTTATTTAATTAATTTAAAAGAAGCTTTTATATTTTAAGTTTGGATTTTTTTTTTTTTTTTTTGCATTATTAAAATATCTGTTTGACACCATACTCTAAAATGAATACAGCAATCCCTTGATTAGTGCGCCTAATGCGTTCTCTCAAACAGGCGCATTAATCGAAAACGCACTAATCGAATAGAATAACCTATGGGAAAACGTATAATTCGTTCTTCAAATTTCTTTTTTGAACCATAATTTTTTTATAAAATAATTAAGGCATGTCTTAGGGCCTAGTTAGAGGAAAACCATGAAGCTGAAAAACAATAAAACATACTCAGAATATAAATTTTATTATTCTAATTCTTAACAATTGAATTGAGCTAACATAGTTTGGTGGGCATTTTGTTTCTTTTTTTCATACAACCGACGGTATGGCCCTATTGCCTCTTCTACTCTTCTGCAAATTTTACTGCTTCTCTCTTCATCATCGAATCTTTTTCACACATCCACTTTTTTGCTCACAAATTCTTTTACCCATGATTAAAGCTTGGGAAAATACTTTAAAATAAAAAAAAAAGTAAGGAAAACATACTCATATAACATTGCAAAGGAGGCACGAGATAGGACCGTCAAAACGCTATGTAATTATAGTACGCCCACAATTTCGTACAGCTTCGCTTGTCTTGGTGCCAAGAATAGTCGATTCATGCTGAAGGGGAGAAAGAAATGAAGGACGTACGAATCGGTCGCCAACACACGAAATCACGTGCTTTATATATAAAATTTCCCAACTGTTATACAAGCAAAATAGTTACCACTTTAAAAACTACAATGATCATAAAAGAGAAGTTCATTTTCCGATGTGTAGTAATAAATAATTTATCCCAGAAGACGGATTGATTACCCTATTATCGGAATGGATTCTCCTTTTTGTGACATGGGCAGAAGTGTCGAAGTGTCTCGAATCTCTGGGGGTACTATAGCAGATGGCATAAATATTGACGGTAAATTTTGGAACATAGTATTCATAGTGTACATGGAAGTAGTGTAGTATGCCATTAAAAATAACTTTTAAAATGTTTTAAATCGGTAACTAAATTATTTCATTCTAGTGAGTGATTTTTTAAAATAGTTAGCCATAAAAATGTATAGATAGAAAATTTTTAAAATCTGTACATTTATTTTTAAGATGCATATATTGGCGCACTAATCGAATTTCAGAGACACACTAATCGAATTTGGGTATCGAAAAAAAAATGACGCACTAAAAGAGGGATTACTGTATTGAGAATTTAAATTAATGAAAAAATGATTTTGAGGAATAAATTTTCAGACACCCCGGGTAACAGATGGCAATGCTGTAGCCAATGAAGTTTTAACTGAGGCTCGGCTATTGCCGTTACCCAGCCATGACTAGAGCTTTTAGCTCAACGACACCCCATCCACACAGATTTTATTCAGTCAGATGAAGGGATAAAGAGTCAAGGACTCAGTCCATCTCCCAAAAAACAAAAAAAAAAAAAATTCAACATGAAATTTTAATTGTGATCATTGACGTCACCAAGCAATAACAGAAAATATCGAAAAGGAATGCATAGAAGAAAATCGAAGACGAATGTAAAAGAAAACTGAAATGTGAAAAAGCAGCTAGAAATTCCCAAATATAGATGTACTTGTATATTGGTCACGCGGAATTAAGAAGACCAGGACAGAAGGTCGCATTCGGGATGACTGTAGTGATTCTCTCATAGTACCAATCTATAAAAGGAAATAGTGCCCATGAGAATTACAGTAGAATTTCGCTACTAAGTGTTTGCAAGATTATACAGAGAAACTTGAGAAAAGGCTAAGAAAAATTATGGATATGAAACTTGAAAAAGAGCAAACTAGGTTCATGCCAAATCGAGCCCGTGAAGATTAGTGGAATTAGCGAATGCGTCTAAAGCGCTAGACAGTCAAAATAAAAACCTAGGTTCGATTCTACTCACCGAGTAGAGGATATTTTCCTAAACTTTTCTTCGACCGGTTCCCGAGTTAGTCGATCTCTGGCACGGGCATGCGTGTTCCCCCCCCCCCTCCCCCCCACACACCCACACCCCGTAAACTCAAGAAAATCGATCGTAGAACCCACACTATTTCAGACATTAAATATAACGCTGGGATTTAGGGATCAGGAGATGGTGGCATTTGTCAGCCGCCTCTCTTCACCATTAGCCATGTATAATTAGTGATGTTCTTGGGCCAGCAATTTCTGATTGGTAGTGATGGACACTGAACTTCCCTCTCCGTCTCCAAAAGTTAGATAAGGCTAAAACAGCCTTGCCTATTCCCAATACGTGAATAAAAGACGTCAGAAGCATTAGTTATTTATAAATGTATTCATCTAAGAGTTCACAGTCACAGAGTAACAACAAGAAACATGACGAACTTCAGATCACTAGACTTGGTCAGTTTTTCATGTGCTTTTTCTTGTATTCTGCTATTGTCATATTTATTATTATTATTATTATTATTATTATTATTATTATTATTATTATTATTATTATTATTATTAAAGGATATCTCATGGAATCCAACGGTTATCGTAGAAGGGAACTCTATGTCATACAACAGTCTACCATGTACACTACTTAATCGACATTTACACGCTATTCAGTCCACCAATAGTATTTTGATTGCGTGTGTTCAACGGCCGATTTTCCTGTATGTCGTTTGAAAATCTGAGTTTCCAGGAGAAAACTCGCCGTCTCCGAATATGATTAGCTAACTCGTATAGGATATTTTTAAAAGTAGCGATTATCAGGATAAGATTGTTCCTTTAAGACATCTTAGTCCAGAAATCATGAGAATATAAGAAGGGTTTTCGTTGATCCGCCTTCTGATGATCAACGAGATTATTATAAACTATTTTATAATGACATCAAGACGTTATTTGAAAATATGGTTATTTTTCATAAAATAAAATGTTGTTTATGTTAACGTCTAACGGGTTTATTATTGTTATTTTTAAATGAATTAATAAAAAATATATAAACATTTTTTGGTTTAATTTCTAATGCGCTTAATTTCTAATATCGATGGCATAATCCAATAGACCAAAAGTTGATTTTGCAGTCCTCAACAGAACATCTTACCTTACGAAAGAAAGTGAAATTATTCCTGATATAATAGGAGAAATCAAATTCAGCTCTTTACTTTATTCATTGGATTTTATACTCTCAGATTAATTCAGTACAGATCTTGGACGCTTTAACTATATCGAGTAATTGTTGTCACAAATCTGCTTTGAAAATTGGCAGCAAAAACAGGGAAAAAAAATTACTAAAATATGCAAGAGCATGGAAAACATCAAATGCTTTCTCAATGGACAAATTATAGAACAAGTAAAATACTAGCAATTTAATTACAATTTTAATTAAGATGATAAATTAAATTTGTTAATAGTAATAGAATGAAGAAAGTTGCTGTGATGGATATCCAGTTGAATAAATTTATATGGAATAAGAGAGGAATTAACAAACCCCAAACTAGTAATATACACAGGTATGCAAACTATTTTTACCTATGGGTCTGCTAGTTGTGTTAGAAACAGTTGATTAAAGACACGATGCCACAAATACAGGAGTAGTTTAAAAAAAAATAATGGAGTAGGCAGCATCAATGATAAAAATCATGTTTGGAACGTGAAATGTTAGCATTCAGGAATGTGAACAGAGTTAATCTCAAGTAGTATAATAACATAATCAGGTAGCATGGTTAACCCTACTACTAATAAGGTAGTAAGGTTAACCATATATTAACCATACATACTCCTTTCAACCTTATAATTGGTGGGGTCGCAATATACTACTATACTACGGAAATGATTATGGGAGAGAAATGCTTGAAAAAAAAAAAAAACATTTGATGCCAGATGGCAGGGAAAAGATTCAGAGGCACACCAAGATCTAAGTCGATTGTAGCGATGGTACTTTAGAAAACTGAACTGTCAGACGTAGCATCAATTTGAAAGAAAACTGTTGACTCCAAATTATAATAAGGAAAGCTTAACCGTGTTGAGCTATTATGGCATCGCTCGCATCACTTATGGTTCACTGGAGACGAGAATCTTTGCTTAGCTGAACAAAAACATTACACCGATATTAATGATTCAAATGAATATATCATCGTCATGATCATCATCATCATGCGTATATCAAGGATTTAGGCCTATCATGGCCTGTTCCGGCCTTAGAAGTCATCGTTGAACCATTTAAGAGGACATCCTGGTTTTCTTTTTCTTAATGGCTTGTACTTTAAGGCTTGTTTTGGTAATCTTTCTGTTTTCATTCTTTGAACGTGTTCCATCCATTTATGTTTATATTTTTTAATTTTTTATTACTGGTTCTTGATTTAATTCTTTCATTATTTCTTCGTTCCTTTTGTGATCAAATAGGATATACCTTGCAGTTTTTCTCATAAACTTCATTTCTGCTGTTGTTAATCTTTGTTTGTCTTTTTGTTTTATTGTCCAAATTTCGCTTCCATACATTAAGACTGGTAGGGCTAATGTATTGGATACTTTTAGTCTGGTTTGTTTTTGAACTAGGTTTGGTTTAAATATAGAGTTAATTACACCTGTTATTTTTAAATATTTTGCAATTTTTACATTTATATCTTTTTCATTTTCATATGTGATCGTACATCCTAGGTAATTAAATGAATTCAACTGTTCTAAGATCTTGTTATCTATTACTATTTTAGTTCTTGCTGGATATTTTCCTTTAAAGGCCATAGTTTTTGATTTTTATGTTGATATTATCATATCACAATCTTTGGCTATCTCATTTAGATCTAAAATAGCTTTCTGTAAGTTATCTTCAGAATTTGTAATTATTATTTGGTCGTCGGCAAAAAGGAGAGTGTTTAAGTTCACAGTAGGAGAAAGTTTAATTCCTTGATGTGTATCCAAATGAATATATAGAAAATAATTTTTAAAATATTTAGAAAACTCACAAGTTAGTAAGACAGCAGCAAATAATAATAATAATGATAAAGGTGGCTCGTAGATTGAATGTGCAATTGGAGGTGTCATCATTTGGAGCCTATCTTAATTATGTGACGAATGCTGTGAGAAACAGAAAAGTAAAGGAAATGATATTTGCTCATAGGAACAAGTAAATAGTATAAATCGTAGGAATAATATAAAGGATATAGATAAGGGACAACCTGCACTTAAATATATTTCGTATTACGAGTGTGGTAAAATTATTCATTGGGGGGAGACCTAAGGCAGATAGGGAAACTAGATCATCATGGAAGGAACGGTGACAATGTAAGTACAGCTAAGATATATAAATATGATAATGACAGAAACCAATGTGCATAGTCATGAATCTGGTGAAAGAGTGGATCTGTATACTTTGCACTCGGGTTTTCGAGTTGTATGGAAAGAGAGAAAAGAAAAAAGTTGTCCAGCTAGGCCATGCAGATTGGAGATGTAAGTAGATAACTTTTTATGCCTATGCACAGATGACAGGAGCATCAAGAACCAAGGAGTTGGGTTTATTGTTTTGGTTGTTATTACTGTAGTTGTGGCTTAAGATTGTAGGCATTCTTGAAACCTGGCTATCACAGTCGGATGTAGTAGCTAGAATCGAGTGTAAACGGTATAATATTTTTAGGAAGGACAGAAGAAATAGGAGAGGAGAGGTATTACTACCGATATCAGATGATTTGCGTTCATTTTGCGCAGAAACTCGTGAAAGCAATAATATTAATGTGTGCGTATTTTCCTTTCAACCTTGTGGTTGGTGGGGTACCAATATACTACTATACTAGGGAGATGATTATGAAGCAAGGTGGTTGCCTTTATTTCCCTACAAGTATGTATTTTATGACTGTAGTCAGGTGTGTTCATAGGACCGGTTTGTCTGTTTTTGAGGGATGAAAAACCAGAATTACCGGGAGAAAACCCTCCATCTCCGTATGAGACCGGCAAACTCATCTTTAGTCGAAATGACCAGATAAAGGTTCCTAGAGTCAAGAACGGGAATCGAACTCCGGTCTTTCCGACCAAAGGGCTTCGTCTATACCGACTAAGTTACGGAAGCTCGACAACAACAACATAGCGTTTCATTTGCTGCGAACGATGAAATGCATCACCAAATTCTCCTGATGAGTACTAACAGAGTAATTATCATGAGTGACTTAAATTATCAGAACATTGATTGGGTATCAGAGAAAACTCAAGATAAGAAGAATAAAGGAGAATTTATTGAGCTGTTGCGAGAAAGCTTTCTCAGACAGCATATGAAAGAAGGAACTTGAGGTCAAAGCGCATTAGATTTTCATAAGAAGATGATAATGTTGAAGGAACACCGTGAGAAATGACTGGAGTATGAAATATATAAAACGCAGGGCAGACAAGTTAAGAATATTGTACAGAAAACTAAGTAGGATTATGAAAAGAAATTGACTGGGAAAGCTAATGGCAATCCAAAAAATTTTATCGTTATGCTGAAAGTAAAATAAAGAATAAATTGTGAAGATGATTACCTTGTATCAAAAGCAGATGCGACATTTCAAATAATAACTGCTCACTTTGACTGTCAACCAAGTGTATGTGACATGGATGAAGAGATGCACGAGAAGGAGGTTCTAGAGCCGTTGCATAAACTGGATATGAATTCGGCGATAAGAACATGGGATATCCGCATGCATGCTAAAGGAATGATTAGCTTCCAGCAAAAATCCCAGATGAATGGAAAGAATGTAGAATAGTTCCTTTCTGCAAATGTGGTGCAAACACTCGTGTCTAACTACCGACCTGTCAGTATCTCGGATGTGGTGGCGAAGATTTTAGAGAAGTTGCTAAGAACTCGCATACAGAAATGAGTTAACAGACAAGCTATACTTTGCAATACTTTGCAAAAAACTGCGTGGATTTACTAAAGAAAGGTCATGTTTTAGCAATTTGCTCATATTTTATAATAACGTTACCACTAATAACATTCGAGTTATATATTAATAAACGATGTGAATAATCAAGTTATATTTTCTCTCAGCAAAGGAAGTAATTTTTTATTTTTTTATTTTTTTATGTTGATTGGAAAGATGGTTGATCTACCAACGAGAAGTTGGTAGATCAACCTATAGTACATTAGTACCGTGTATGGATTGGGAAAGAAGGTACTTGTTTACATTAGATTAGAATGACCGTAGATTGTATTCCCTAGGGAATACATCAAAGGGGAAGACGAAGACACTGTTCTATAGTAGAGCGGTTACAGGGACGAAGGAGGAGGAGAAGAAACTTGTTCTGTGGGTTTCCAGGCGCAATGTGTAGGCATATTGAGTAGCGGTTGCACGTGTTCCAATGAGCTTGGTACTAAGTGGGGGAATTATTGATGCTATTTCGGATGAACATTTTCCATGGAAATATTTGTAGAAGACACATAGTGCAGAGACCAATCGTCTGTGCAAAAGTGGGGGGAGTGAGCTCGTAAGAGATGGGTCATTAATACGTCTGATTGATCTCCACTGTATGGAGTCCAGCAATTTGAGGGAGCTTTTAGGGGTCCTATCTCATATGTGAGAGCAGTAATCGATGGTTGTGCAGATTTGTGATTTGTATAAGGTTAATAGCTATTCAGGGGTGAAGTAACGTCTTGAGCGAAAGAGAAATCCTAGTTTTTTAAAAGCTGTGGATGCAATGGTTGTTATGTGTTTGTGCCAGGAGAGGCTTGATGTCAGGATAATTCCAAGAAGAGAAATCTCAGATTGTCTGTAAACTTGGATGTTTTGGAAAATAATACAGGGAGAAACTGGTTCTTTTTTTATGAGAAATGCGACAGTACTGGGTTTTATTTGCATTGAAATTGACTAGGTTATCTGAACCCCATTGAAGGATGGCTTGGAGGTCTGAATTAAGGGCAGTTGTAGTTGCTGTTCTGTAGGTTGAGGTGAGTTGTGTGGAGTAAGGTTTATCAAAAGAAAGGGAGGAGTGCAATGTGCTGTCATCTGCAAAACTGTGTATTGGGTTGGAGGTCAACTGAAGTAGGTCATTGGTATATAGTAGGAAGAGGGTTGGTCAGAGGACAGAACCTTTAGGAACCCCAGCATTAGTTGAATGGTGAGAGGATAAGGAGCCATCCACCACCACAAAACAGTGAGCGTCCAGATAGAAAGCTGGCAATCCAATGACAGAGGTCTTCAGATAGACCAAACGATGGTAGCTTGCTTATTAAGCCCTTGTGCCAGGCCAGGTCAAATGCCTTGGAAATATCAAGTCCAACCTCTTGAGATTCGCCAAACTTCTTCATGGCATTTGACCAGAGATGGGTGACATATGTGAGCAGATCTCCCATTGATTGGCAGTGGCGGAATCCCTACTGGCGGTCGTTTATTAGACAGGCAGCTTTAAGGTACTGTAGGAGATGGGAATTGATGATTTTTTCCCATTACCAGTGACTTGTCGCCCTTTTTGGGAATGGGTTGAATATAGGCCAATTTCCAGGCTGAGGGATAGATACCAGTGGAGTCAAACAGTATATATAAGCGACATAGGATAGGAGATGGTGCTGGTGCACAAATCTTCAAGACAATTGGAGGAATGCCATCAGGGCCAGGAGACTTTTTTGTGTCTAATTTAGACAGTGTTTTTCTGATCGTTTTCTGGCAAAAGGATACAGACGACATTGTATGTTGGGCATCTGGAATGGTCAGGGGACATTTGATATTGTCGACTGTGCGTGCATTGGAGGCAAAGTGTGATCCCAGGAGATTAGCCTTTTCTGTAAGAGGATGCAATGGAGACATCTGGTTATAATAGAGGTGGGAATAGTGTTGGGCAGAAGTTACGACTTTGGCCAGAGACTAAAAGGATCGGCTGCTATTTGGACAGGCTGCTAATTTCCTGCTTTTTGCTCTTTCGAACTTTGTTTCGGAAGCATTGATTGTTTTTTGGCATTTATTTCGGGCTTGGGTATAAGCTCTAAAGGAGGATGGGGTTCTTGATCTGAGCCAGTGATGGTATATTTGGTTTTTATTTGTGCTGCCTTGGCACATCTTTTGGAAAACCAGGGTTTAGTTAGGGAATGGTAGTCAGAGTACTATGGGGAATGTATGATTACATACCAGTCAGGATTACTTTGGTTATGAGTTCAGTGGATGTGTTTGTATTGGAAGGTAGGAAGAAATAGTCTAACCATGGGAATGGGGTATAGAAGTTGCAGAGGCTGTCCCACTTGGCTTTTTTTTTTTATAATGCCAAACTATTCTTGTATGGGAGTGGCTATGTAGGCGTTGTTGCATGGGGAAGGAGATAAGGCACTAGGTTGTGGTCAGAATTGCCTAGCGGGCCCTCTACATTCACTGTATTTGGTAGGGTCATTGGTCAGGAAGAGGTCTAGGGTGTTCGGAGAGTGGTTTGGGTTATCAGGTATTCTGCTTGGCATCTGAATGAGTTGTGTGAAGTCATTAGTGATGGTGAATGTTTCAACATCTCTGCCTGCAAGATCTGTACAGCTGGAGGAGGAAAGCCAGTTGGTATTGTGGACATTAAAATCTCCTAGGAGGATGATTTCGTAGTTGGGAAAGTGGGACTGGAGAAAGTCAATTTTTAGGGAGAGGAAATTAAACAGCTCAGAGTGGTTGGTTGCATTTGGAGAACGATAGAGACAGCATATGAATTGGACTGAGTTGAGGAGGGATATTTTTGTCCAGAGGAGATCAAAGTTCGACGATTCTAGGTTCGGTGCTCTCTGGCAAGGTATGTTGGAGCGGATGTATGCACAGACACCACCCTTGGGTCGAAAGGAGTTAAAAGGTGTGTAGTTTGGAAGGTTCAAATGAATAGTGCTGAACGGAGGTAAGATTTGAGTTTCTGGCAGAAATAGTAGGTGGGGTTTGGTAGACTGTAAGTGGTAGTGGACACTATTAAGGTTGAAGTTTAGGCCACGGATGTTGGTAAAGTGAATCTGTAGGGTTTTGTGAATCATATGTTTGACCGCAGGGGGGGGGGTCCTGCACGTTTTCTATGCAGTGCCTGCATACTGGTCACCATGGTGGTTGCTAGTGGCGTCACTTGGTTTTTGTACCAATTTAACTTATCTGTAGTCGATGGTCCAACTGTAGTCACTTTTGATGTTTTTCTACAAGTTGTTTTCGAAGATGGCGTCCTTGTTCCCTTTGTGCAAATGATAAGTCTGGTCGAGCACGTATGCCGACTGGGGAAAAGTGTCTTTGAACTTGTTGATCGCAGCTATTAGTTTTGATGCGCAAGGATGAAGGATGAAGTTGTATCAATGATGAAATTTACTTCATATTTTGGTCAATGGTCCACTTGCTTTTATTTTATTTAATTATTTTCAGAAATTTCAGTAAGATTTCCGAGATTACCTTGTTTACTTTTTCAAACATGTACAAAACGTTAAAGATTATTCCTCATTTATAGAATATTATTTTCCATTTTACGCAGCATTTCTCCATTTCCCAATCGTATACAAGTGGGTACTGAGTCGTTTGGTGAAAAAGGAATATAGTCGACAATTTCAGTTAAAAGTTTACCAATAAGAGAAGATACTCTCTTGCTCAGTTCGCTTATGAAAGAAATCTACCACCAACGGGCAATCAGTCATCCGATGCAAATAAATAAATAAATAAATAATAAAGACTCGGCATCGCTTCGGCCGGAATGTATAAAGATCTGTGAATGCAGAATCTTGCAGATATTACAAAATAATAATAATAATAATAATAATAATAATAATAATAATAATAATAATAAAGCAGATTTATAGATCTAAATGCAACCAACAAGCTTTTAACACTTCCTTAAAGCAACTAACTTTGAGTGTTTTTTAAAGGAGCTTGTAGCGGTGCTAAGAAAATTGGCGCAAAGAAGAAAAGAAACGTCAAAGAAAGATTAAAAGGAACTATCAGAACCGCAAATTTTAATGTGATATACATTGGAGTCGACAGAGACCAAAGAGCACAAGCAGGAGTCATGATTTGGATTCATAACTCCCTTTCAAAACAGTTAAAAAAACATTATGGAATGAAAGTATAATAGACGCTAGAATAAAAATAGATAGAGGCTATTTAACATAATTGGTTTATATGCCTCAGAAGAAGGAAGAGAACAGGATAATATTGATTTTTATAATCAGCTACAAAACATATATAATAAAATAAATAAAAATGATTACATAATTTTAGCAGGAGACTTAAATGCAAGAATTGGAAACGTGAAAATTAATAATAATATAGGAATACATGGAAAACATACTCTAAACAGGAATGGCAAAAATTGATTGACTTTGTAGTTTATAATAACCCTAAAAAATGAAAAATTTATGTAAAGACATACATAAATATACTTGGGCAGCAAGAGGATGGAAATCAATATTAGATTACTTCATATTAAATGAAAAGACATCAAAATTTTCACTAGATGTTAGAGTTCACAGAGGATATGAAATAAGCAGTGACCACTTCCTTGTTAAAATAAAATTAAGATTTCCACCCAAATGGCTACAAGTAACAAGAACAGAAATAAAAATTGAAACATTTGTTTATAAAACTAGACTAATGAATGACACAAATGTACAATGGCTATATGAAGAAAGAGTTAACCAATATCTAGATAAAATAAAGCAAAATGAAGAAATAGAAATAGAATGGCTTAATATAAAAACGAAACTAAATGCAGCAGCAAATGAAAGCTTAGGAAAGACCAAAAAATTCAATAAAAGAAAAAAACTGAAGATATGGGATGATACAATCAAAGAAATAATCAAAAAGAAAAAAGAAGCCTATCACAAATGGTTAAGCAGTAAAAGATTAGAAGATGAAATAGAATATAAAAGAATAAGAGCCATAGCTAAAAGAGAAGTCAGAAAAAGACATAGAGAATCATGGAACAAATTTGTTTCTAATTTAGAACATGATTTATATAAAATAAGACCCAATGTATATAAAATTTTGAAACACTTAAATACAGATACAAAAGAAAACATAAAATTAAACACTGAAATGAAATTAGAAGAATTTCTAAATTACTACACAGAATTATGGACAGACAAATATTAAAAAAAAAAGATAACTGGCAAACAATTAACGAAAATGAAAAGGAAATAACTAAAGAAGAATTAGAAATCAGCCTGAAAGAAACAAGAAACGGAAAATCACCTGGAGAAGATAAGCTAGGCTCATATAACAAACTATATAAATACTCAGGAACAAGATTCAAAGAAAGACTCTTATTATTTTTAAATAAAATTTACTCAACTGGTATCCCTCCAATAGAATGGAAAAAAGCAATTGTGATTCCTATCTTTAAAAATGGTAATAGAGATGACCCTAAAAACTATAGAGGTATCAGTATACTAAATTCCTGTTACAAAATATACAGCAGAATCTTAAATAACAAACTAATGAAATATTCCGAAAACGTTATTTTAGAAGTACAGAATGGATTTAGAAAAGGACGATCATGTATAGATCTGGCCTTTTGCCTAAAATTAATAATAGAGAAAAGAAGAAAATACAATTTAGAAACACATATTACATTTATTTACTTGTGATAGCTTTTAGGATATTATTTGGTATTTGTCTTTCTTTCAATATGTTAAATAATATGTTTCATTTGACAAAGTTAAAAGAAACATATTATTTAACATATTGAAAGAAAGACAAATACCAAATAATATCCTAAAAGCTATCACAAGTATATATGAAAATAATCAAATACAAATAAGATTAAATCACGAGCTATCATATACGAGAGAGATAAACCAAGGGGTCCGGCAGGGATGTCCCCTCTCAGCAACTCTTTTTAATATCTACTTAAACGAAATAATAATAAAATGGAGTAAAAATTTACATCAAGGAATTAAACTTTCACCTACAGTTAACTTAAACACTCTCCTCTTTGCCGACGACCAAATAATAATTACAAATTCTGAAGATAACTTACAGAAAGCTATTTTAGATCTAAATGAGATAGCCAGAGATTTTGGTATGATAATATCAACAGAAAAATCAAAAACTATGGCCTTTAAAGGACAAGATCCAGCAAGAATAACAAAATAGTAATAGATAACAAGATCTTAGAACAGGTGAATTCATTTAACTACCTAGGATGTATGATCACATATGAAAATGAAAAAGATATAAATGTAAAAATTGCAAAATATTTAAAAATAACAGGTGTAATTAACTCTATATTTAAACCAAACCTAGTTCAAAAACAAACCAGACTAAAAGTATCCAATACATTAGCCCTACCAGTCTTATTGTATGGAAGCGAAATCTGGTCAATAAAACAAAAAGACAAACAAAGATTAACAACAGCATAAATGAAGTTTATGAGAAAAACTGCAAAGCATACTCTATTTGATCACAAAAGAAACGAAGATATTATGAAAGAATTAAACCAAGAACCAGTAATGGAAAAAATTAAAAAATATAAACATAAATGGATGGAACACGTTCAAAGAATGAAAACAGAAAGATTACCAAAACAAACCTTAAAGTACAAGCCATTAAGAAAGAGAAAACCAGGACGTCCTCTTAAATGATCCAACCATGACTTCTAAGGCCGGAACAGGCCATGCTAGGCCTAAATCCTTGATACGCATGATGATGATGACAAAGCAGACTTATAGATCTAAATGCAACCAACAAGCTTTTAGCACTTCCCTAAAGGAACTAACTTTGAGTGTTTTTTAAAGGAGCTTGTAGCGGTGCTAAGAAAATTGGCGCAAAGAAGAAAAGAAACGTCAAAGAAAGATTAATCGCAAGATTCTTGGACGTTCAGTATTTTAGTTTTCATATGTTTAGTCGCGGTTTTTTTCTTTTTTCGATGAGACTTAATTGTTATTTAAGTAGGCAGGTGGTTAACTGATTAAAAACATACTGCACATTTTGTCTCTTCATTCTAAATAAATAAAAAAAAAAGTGAATTTTAATATAGAACATTAGAGAATACAAAAAATTAATGTTTAAGAAATATTGTGTTCTTATAAATTGCATTTTTTTTAAACTATCGTCCGGTTTATAGCACACATTCCAACTACAGCCGAAAAAAATTGAATACGTCAAAATATTTCTTGAAATAGGCTTGCTGTCCAACAATATCCGAGCTTAAATCAAAATCATAAATTTGAAAGTCAATTTTATCATTGTATATTAAGTTAGATTTATATTAATTTAGATTATGGTTTATAAAATTTCGTTGCCAATGAAAAATTAATAATGGAGAAGCCCAATATGTTACGAAGTAGGTGGTTATAATAATTTGGCTCATGAGTGTATAATATAATATACATATTGAAAGTGATAGCTTATGTAGACCTACGTGGTAAATGATTTTCTCTCGTTGTACGATCCACCATCCCGAGTACTAGACGCTAGAAGTTGTTAGACGTTACATAGTATGGGAATCCTTTTCTTCATGCTTACACAGTCATTCAAAGACATTATGAAAATTATGGAAACAACTAACGCGTTAGAGTAAAACTTTAGTTTAATATAAACTAAAATAGACACTCGACGTTTCCACCTTCACATGAAGGTCATTATCTGGAGTATACGCATATATACAAAAAACCAAGCAGCACTGCAATCTACATGGTGTGCTAAAGTTGCTGATTAACCGTTAAAACTATTGGCCTGACCTCTGGCGTAAAAAAGAAATCTTACTACATCAAAGCTCTATTATTATTATTATTATTAAGTTATAAAATTAAATTAAAGCTGGAGAACAACATGTTCACATAAAAAAATAATATAAGTATAATATAATTTATAGCTAATCAGTATTGAAGTGGTCAATAAAATTTGAAAATTGCTTAGAGTCCTGAAGTTAGAGTTTGCTGGAGAACTAAGTGGGATGAATGTGTGCCATCCAATTTTTTGAGATTTTTATGTCACAGTTATTGTTAAGATTGGGGTGGTTAATCAAAATTTCACATACTTCTTTGAACTTCCATTCATACCCCAAATCTTAACAATAATTGTGGCATAAAAATACCAAAAAATTGGATAGCCATTCAGCCCACTTAGTTCTCCAACAAATTCTAACTTCAGGGCTCTAAACAATTTTCAGCTTTTATTGGTCACTATCAATACTGATTAACTATAAATTATATTATACATATATTATTTTTTATGTGAATATGTTGTTCTCCAGCCTTAGTTTAATTTTGTAACCTAATAATAGAGGACTAGCTTTGATGCAGTAAGTTTATTTTTACACCAGAGGTCAGGACAATAGTTTTAACGGTTAATCAGTAACTTTAGCACACACCATGTAGATTGCAGTGCTGCTTGGTTTTTGTATATATGTGTATACTCCAGATGATGACTTTAATGTGAAGGTCGAAACGTCGAGTATCTATTTTAGTTTATATTAAACTAAAGTTTTTACTCTAACGCGGTAGTTGTTTCCATAATTTTCATAATGTCATAGTATAGGAAAGTTATTAAACTTTTAGTATGTGAAGTATGAAAAGGATAAAAATTAGACTCTACAGATTATATCAAACTCTAAAAAAGGCCATACCTGAAAAACAATTACATAAACTATGCAAATTGTTCACCCTGTTGTTGTATTATTATTTAGTGAACGGTTACTTCCAAATCATGCCGTAAATTCACCTTTTTATACGGAACGTGCGTTGTTTTTTTTAAAACATTTCTGAAAAATTAATTAGCCTCAGTTAAGCCTATTCGGAACAGTAGTTAATTAGTTAAATGCACTGTATTTATGAATAGACTTCGCACATCTAAGCCACAAAAGAAACTAATGAACCCTCTTGGGTATACCAGCGACGTCTTATTTTCCATCAATAATGCATTTTAATTAAAGCTCCCTGTAATCATAACATGGAAAGAAACCACATCTTTTGAAACAAACTCAGAGCTTTTTCATGCCTCATAAGTACGAGTTTTAAGGGGGAAAAAAGGGGAAAAAAGGTTAAATATCTAATAACCCTTGAATAACAAGGGTTATTAGATATTTTAATACACTTTAACACGTTTCGTCTGCTTTTTTAAAACGTTTTAATAGTTAATGATGTTTTTTTGTTTTTTTTTTCAAAAGTAAAAATATAATTCAGCCTGCCTGGTTGGCCGAGTGGTCAGCGTATCCGCTCTCCAGCCAAAAGACTGCGGGTTCGAATCCCGCCGTGGGCTTGGATGTTTGTGATTGTCTGAGAAAATACTAGTGGTGGTGGGCAGTAGATGGCGTTGGTGTAGATTCTGTTCGTTGTAGTTGGTGGTTTGAGTGGTGGAGACAGATTTGTACAGTAAGCCCTCCCTCGATGAGCCTTTGGACTCCCTGGAGTAACAATAATAATAATAAAATACCCATCGAGAATCAATCTTCTAGTTCATAGCAATACTTTGTGTGCAAGAGTTCCTCTCAACCAAAATAAAAAAAAAATTGTTTCAGAGTATTTTATTATTATTATTTATTTATTTATTTTACAAACCAAAATGCATAGCAGAACATTACCAGCGATAATAAGTTTCTATCCAATTCTTGATGAGATATCAATAATTCTGCAGAGAGCTGACAGGGTGGAGAAATATCTTTATAAACAAAGGCAAGTTTTTTTAAATAAAAACAATCGCCTGTCTTCATAATTCAGCCCCAAACAGTTCTGCAAAGTTAAGCCTAAAACTACAGTTCTTGTTGCAGAATGTATGCAAAACTTGTTGCATACATTTCGCTCTTTACTTAGGATATTTGCAATAAACAAAAGTGTACATTCTATCTTATAAGATAGAAAACCTAATTTAATTAACCAACTCGAACAACCAATACTAGTATGTACGAATATGTAGCCTCCTCGTTCAAGGCTGATATTTCGTATTATCAAAAATACTTCTTAAAGGTACTGTATCTCACTAGTGTTGGCTTTGTCTTAAAGAACATATTATGCCCTCAGGTTTCTTTCATGAGAATCTCAGAAGCAAGCCTCAGTAGGAAATCTTGAAGACAAATGAAACGTGTATTGCAAACACCAAGTTATGAACTTTTCGGACTTTTAGGGCTGACCACAAAGAGTAATGTTTCTATAATTTGTGACTCACATCCCTTAAATTCCAAGGATACCCTATTAAACAGGAACTAGTATATTCCTAGTTAAACCAAAAAAAGAAAAAAAACTTCAATTAGGGTAAAGCTACGCTACTGATTAAACCATATACACGATTGGAACATAGAAACCCTAAGGTCCTGGACCACTCCATCTGGATCAGTCTCCAGATGGAGACTGATCCCCAAATTTATGTGAAAAAACCTTGTACCGTCACCTCTATGATGTGATGATCCTACAACAATTAGTAGCGAAAGAAACTATTACAATTAATGTTGTAAAAACTACAACAATTAGTGTTGTAGTTTTAAACAACAATTTGTTTAAAAGTGATTGTATTATTATTAAAAAACACAATACTTAAAAAACGTTTAAATCAAATATTTGTGGATTTTTACTCCTTCTCTCTCTCTCTTTCTGCCACTCTTTCATAGGCAGACAAAAGAAAATACTTCCATAAATACAAAAAAAAAAGCTTTGTCTTTAAACTTTTATTAGATAAATTCATTTCTAAGTTTTTTAAACTGCATTAATTATAATGCAGTTTTAAAAAAAGCTTTTTTAAACTGCTTTTCGAAAAACTTCAAACGAATTTTAAAATTTTTACAATGGTGGTGTATATGGTCTGGAAAACTTAACTAACTTTTTCGGGCATCATCGTAAATTAGGATGAGCCCTTAAAGATGGTTGCAATAATAGATGCCCAATGACTATTTCTTTATTAACGTAATACAGTAATTATTTTAACCAGCTGCAGTGTTTAACAGTTTTAATAATGTAAAACTTTGAAAGAACACAACAAAATTGAATTTCACTGTTATGAAATTAAAAGCATCCTACAATGTACATAATTCTTAGTATGTAAAGACTTATTATTTTCCAGAACAAAGGCAAACTTTCAACCGAATTCACCTTTATCGGCAATTTTCGACACGTTTTCAGTCAAACTCAACCAAAAGATGAACACTAATACGATTAATAGCGATTTCATTGCATCCACAGCTATGTTTGCTAGACTACGCTAGCATCTTATTCGAAATGAGGCTGCATTCCTTGAGGAAATAATTGGATGATGTCACTTACGGAAATATACGCAAGTGGTGAACATCCAAAAGTCCAATAAAGCATTCGCTTATTCTGTCTTAGCAAACAAACGACTCAAGAAACAAACCATTCGAGCGTTAAATTGAATTTCTTGCATACTTTTTCGCAAATGTGAATTTTGGGGTGCGCAGCAATTTTTTTCGAGTGCGTTTTCGATTTGAATGTAATCAACGGAGCGCATAATTCGTGTATAATCAACTATGTTTGTACTGTGGTATTGAAATAATAGAACACTCCGACTAGTTTAAGACAATGATTGTAAAAAAAAAAAAAGCAAACACCAAAATCTACAAAACGTAACTAAAATACTTCATATTTTTGTCTCCCTATTGGACTATAGTTAGTCCCTGAGAATTACACAATACTCAATGTTACAAACTACTCGCTCATCTATAAATAATTAATTCCCAAAGAAAGTCGCTATGATGAATATATCACAATGCAGTCTTTAGAAGCATCCATAACGAAGATGACGTCATGAATGTCCTTTTTAAGTAAACGAATACGTCACAATGCAGTATTTCAAAGCATCCATACGAATATTCACACCACAATGCAGTTTATTTTAAGTTTAATTATTGATTATGGTGTTATGATTTTTTTTTTAAGTCTTTATAATGGATATGACGTCATTCAGTAGTCATGACGTCATATTCATTGGGGATATGTTGCCATGACTGTTGAATGAATGAATCAGTAGAAGACTCCAATCGTAATGAAAGTCATAAATAAAAACATAATCATAAAAAGATAAGGAAATGCTGTGATCACGATTTATGGTTGTTGTTACAGTTCTGGAAGATCATCTAATGCAATGTTTAGCGGCTTCCTATCTCTATTCCCAGTGCTTATTACCTCTCGACATCACCGTTGTGAAACCCAGATGTCATTACGTACTCTGCTATTGTAATCGTTCTCGGCGTTTAAACTCTGTTCTCGACTGCTTCATTATCATTAATAACTATGGCCCCGCGTTCCTAATCCGTCAAGCTCACGAAGCATTCCCTTCCTTTGATGTCCAATGCGCAGCAGGACTGACAATAAACACTCGCAAGTACACAGAATCCATCAATGCCATCAGAGGAACTCGTGGATTAACTAATGGATTAAACTCGAGAAGTAAACAGTTTACATTTGATATTGGCAGAAAGAAAACTATCGTTTCCTGTGTACGTTGTTTACTCGGCAGTTTTTCCGAATTCTTTAACATCTAATTGTGTGATTATATTACAGTTAAATCCCTCTAAACTGGATATTAAATTGCGATTAATATCTCTTATTATATGAAGAAAGAAAGTGACAGAATGGAAGAGGACAATACTGGAAAATAACGAAAATATCTTGGTATTATTATACAATGAATAATACTATAAACTGAGGTAGGCAAGGGTGGGGGATATCAAGGGTCACAGTAATGACTCTGGTACCTGGTTGAATATTATCGGTCCACTATTTTTATTTAATAGAATTTTCAACTGAAGATAGAATATAAAATTTAGCATCAGATCCAGATATTGAAGGAACTAAAGCACTCCGAATGTAGTAATTAAAAAAAAAAGTGTTCAGTGATGAGGATTTCGATACTCTTTGGTCAAAGGTGGCGCCTCCTCCATGGAGGATCCATGGGTTTCATTGCTCAATCGATTTCGACTCACTTTTAAATATAGATGCTTCTTATAGAGCTTAAGATCCACTCAAAGTAGGTTTGAACTGAATTTCTTCACCAAAAATTCGGGGGAATGTGTGTGTGTGTGTGTGTGTGTGTGTGTGTGTGTGTGTGTGTGTGTGTGTGTGTGTGTGTGTGTGTGTGTGTGTGTGTGTGTGTGTGTGTGTGTGTGTGTGTGTGTGTGTGTGTGTGTGTGTGTGTGTGTTCTATTTCGTTATTTATATAATACAAATCGCAATGTTGAGAATGAAAACTTTAATAAAAATGAAATATTAAGAAGGTTTATAGGGATGAGGACGGAAAAACAGAATTATTCCATCAACTGTATCGAAAAAAGAAAAAAAACCTAAGGAAGAAAGAGCAAAAAAAAAAAAAAACTTTGCAGCTAAGACGCAATTAAATTGTATCTCCTTTGAGATACGGGTGCATCAAGATGGTGTTGAAGTCCTGTTCGGACAAAGATAAAACGATCAAAGGAAAAAAAAAAACATAATAATAAACAATATTCAATTTCAGTGGATAAACAGCACCACAGCTAGGTGTGATAGCACCTTAATAAGTATGTCACTTGATATCACCTAAAATAATCTCGTTATTTACAAAAAGCGTAGTACTGGGAAAAGTCTTAGGTTGTCTGAAATTTGGAAGCCGCTACTTGGCTGACATTACTTATAATTTATTCTTGAATTCTTGAGAAGGCAATTGTCCTTTAAAAGTCGAGTATTAATATAGCAGCAGCAGCAGCAACAACAACAACAATAATATTATTGATTAAAAATAATGGCAAGCAAATACCGCACATACGCACATACAGAATAGATTATGGAAAATGGTTGTGTCTAATGTTTTGAAAGTATTAAAGAGGAAATAAAAAATAACGTCAGCTAGGACCAGCTTCTAAATTATAGTCAATCTCTTACTTCCTCTAAGGTTTACTCATTTTTGGTACGTTCTGAAAAATGCCCATCTTATTTTTTTCTCTTTTTTAATTTATTTGTATTTATCCACCGTCCACATGTAGGCTATTTTGAATCAATGGCTTGACGACCTCTGTTGAAATTTCGGAACGATTTGAAATTCTTACAAAAATTTGTCAAATCAACTCCATTTTTATTTCGGTAAAACAAAAATGGAGTTTGAAGTTTAGAGATTTTAGAAATTTTATACTGCATTAATTCTGCTCTAGATGAGTATAATTTAATGAACTTTTGTATTTATAATTTGACAGAGGCATACCGAAATGATACGAACTATCACTGTTGTGATAATTCACTATTCAAAAGAAACATGTTAGTGAAATAAAAAAAGGGGGCTAGGGTAAACTTCGTACTTTATATTCAAACGCTGTTTCTCAATATAATTTCCAGTGTTCAATACATTTTCTTCACCGAATAATAAGGTTTACAAGTCGTAATAGATTTTATATAACATGCTATACATGCAAGCAAGCCTATATTCAGCCCATTTCAAACTCGGAGATAGAAGTCACCCATAAAGCTTTTTTTTCCCATTGCCTTCAAATTCTCTTGAAAATTATGGAGATGGTTCTCAGCAATCGACCTCTTCACCACTTTGAGGCCATCAGTAAGAACGACTAAGTGTAATATAAAGTCTCGCAAAAGCCGGACATATGAAAGAGGTTACTGCCACGAAAGTGAAGGAAACTTCACTCAACTTCTGCTAAATAACAGAAGTTGATCTGATTATAATAAACATTATTAAGCCTAATATGATGATTCTCAATAGAAGTAAAACCTATACAGAAAAATGCTCTTTCCTGGAAAATGAATGAATACTTCCAAAACTCCAGTACAATTTATAAGCAGCTCTTATACTTTTCAGTTCTTTTTATTTTTATTTTTATATCTTAATAAAACTAAACCAAGTTGTTCCATGTAAATACTGATATATATATTTTGTGAGTTCAACATATCTCATCATCGGCATATGGAGTAAGACAGGTGCTGAGATTCAGCAGACAGTAGGAGAGGAAAAAAAAAAAAAAGATAGAGGGGTATAGTACTAGAGTAAAAAAAGAGGTCTCAGCTGACCTCTTTTAGGCTGTTGATCCCCCAGGGGTGTTTCTAAAACGGTCGTTGACTTTTCACTTATAAAAAGGAAAAATCCGAAAAGGAAAAAATAAAAGAATAAGCAAAAATTAACAAGTGTAAATAGAGATCAGGAGGACTATGCAAAGGACATTTCTAGAGAAGAGATAGACTTGCAAAGGAACAAAAAAGAACATTAAGACCGGGAACAAGATGGGAGATGACCTAGCCTGGAAGACTCCTGAAAAGGGCTTGGGACCACCTCGATGTTGGCCTTCGCAGTCCGGGTTTGTTCAGGTCAACCCCAATCTATGGACCGAGAAAACTCGAACTGGGATTAGAGAACTAGAGAAGGAAAAAAAAAAAAGACCTACGACATAAATGCTGGTTTTAGCGGGGGGGGGGGGGGAAGGAAGAGTGTGTGTACACCCATAACAGGAGGGCATTATAAGTGCACACACAACTGGATTTCCCCTTGTGGGATCTGGCAAATGGTTGGTGGCTTACACTATCTCCTCAGGAACAGCTCTTCGCCCAGTTTCTGGCCACGCAGTTTCTACTGCGTGGCCTTTCTTGCTGAAGGAATCGGCGGAGAGACAGTTCCTAATACGGAGATAAATGCGGTCCTCCTCGTTAAGAAGATGTTTTTTTCTGATTTTCCAAATGTGATGTTTAATCACGTTTATTAGGAAAATCAGGTGTTTCTTGTTTTTGGTTACCGGGGGGGGGGGGGAACTGGAGCAAGACTACTTCGGCGAATGTGAGCAGCGGGATCGCGAGCACCTCAGCCAGTCTACGCCAAACACGCTGTACTGGCGGGCAATCGTAGAAGAGATACCCCACGGTTTCTACTGCGTGGCTGACGTCGCAAAAGGGATTGCATGGTCGCGAGCTATAACCGGATTTGACCGATTTCACCGGGAGTCTGCCGTAGGCAATTCTCCATGCCAAGTCCCGGTGAAAGAGTTGTCCCCAGCTATTTTGTATATTGGTGAAGAGCACCTCTTCATTTGTGCCGAGATTGGATTTTTCCCAATCAAAAGTATCGAATAGTTTCCAGTACAGCTTGTTTGGGCTAAGCTGAAGTACCCGAACTCCATCCGTTGCCAATTTTTTAAACAGTTTGCTAATTGTGTAATACCACTCTGGCACCATCTCCGCACATGGTCCAGCGTGGCCAATGGTCCCGAAGTAGGGTTGGAAATATCCTATGAAGTATTTAATTAGGTTGCCGAAAGAGTGGTTTGATGCGAGCGCTTTCAGTATGGTCTGAGCAGTGTTGGTTAGGTAGGCAGTATTTGAGGATTGGCAGGGCGAACCCCCTTTGTGTGTGTGTGTGGGGGGGGGGAAGATGGAGAAAGGCCCTGCGTACCTCTTGTTTTCTGTTGTTCCAAAAGAAATCGGTAATGTGTCTGTAGATGGCATTGTCTTGTGTGTTTGTGATGTTTGTCAGATTGATAGTGTGTAGCAGCATTGGTTTCAGAATAGTTTTGATGACGGTCGCTCTACCTTCGAATGATAGGTAGTTTGTATTGAAAGGGGCGAGTTTTTCGCGACAGCATTCTATTAATTTTTGTGTTTGTAGCACCGGGGGCGCGAGGAAGTGAATTCCAAGTATTGTTAACGGGCCAATTGTGGGTTTCAAACCATACGGAAGACTGGCAGGGCCGAATTTCCCATAAATTTTGATTCTTGTTTTGTCGGGATTAGTTTGAAGATCACTGAGCAGGCTAAACTGTCGCAGTATGTCGAAGAAGATGTAAATGGAATCGGAATCCCGGAGAGTTCCAACAATATCATCAGCATATACGACAGTCTTTCTCTGGAGCCTATGATCAGCGGTATTCCTCTTACTGCGCGTGTCTCATCGATATTTTTTTAGAAGAGGTTCAAGTACTAGAGAGAAAAGAAGGGAGCTTAGGGGGCAGCTTTGCCGAACCCCCTCTGCGTATGGGAACGGGTTCGGAAAGAAACCATTAATCGCGAGATGTGTTGTTGTTTTATTGTACATGCTCTTGATTGCTTCCCTTACGCAGGTCGCCACTACGACTTTCTCTAGGACATAGTGCACGAAGTTGTGCTTTGCACTATCGAACGCTTTTTCCAAGTCTACTGACACTAGTGGAAGTGGGAATTTCTTGTTCGTCACGAGGCGAATAAGATCTCTTATCAAAAAAAAAAAAAAAAGGTTGAGTTACATCGACCTGCCCGGAACTCCGTATACTTGAGTGCTGGTAAGCACATTCCCAATGCCCAACTTCAGACGGTTCCAAATCACTCTTGCGAACAGTTTGTAATCCGTGTTGGTCAAGGAAATGGCCTCCAGCTACCCATGCTATTCGGGTCTCTCCCTTTTTTGGGGATTAAAATCGTGTACCCATTGACGAAGGCAGCAGGCACGTCACTGGTGAATAGAAATGTGTTAAATAACGAGACCAGGATAGGCAAGATGAAGTTCCAGGCAGAGCGAATCAAAAAATTGATATCTAAAAACAGGATATCACATTTCAGAATTCACTATCCTTATAAGGACTGGCTTAAAGGAGCGAAGCAAGAATGCTTTTCATCTTCCCCGTTATCTGTAGAGAACAGTGTAGGGATAAGGTGTTATTGAGCTATTAAAGCTCTGATCATGGCAGGAGAATAACAGCAATATCCGAGCCTCAGTTAGAATTTCGTTGACTACAGCATTGCCATCCATTAACCTTCAAGGGTATTGGATTGAATGGAATGAATCAATCACCGCATAAATCACTGTCGATCCAATGCTTTGTTCCTCTCATTTCAGAATTCACACCATCTCCAAGCCGTTACATATCATAGCAAAATATTTAGTAAGTGGTGTCTTTGAAAAAAAAAAACTTTAAAAATTGATTTAAAAATTTTTATAAGTGCAAAATATTATATAATTCAAGTATATTAAATAGATTTTAATTTTTTTATTTATTAAGCTTACTTCTTTATATAAATAATTTGTCAAATGTTGCATTTGTTGATATTGAATGGACAGGGTTTCTATAATGACTTCAAATATACTTATACTGAATAATAATTTTACCATCTTGTTTATGTTTGAGATTTTCAATGAAGTCATCGATCTATTTCGTGTGAATATGAATACATAAAGTATGAATATAGCAAATTCATGTGAATGAAACTTATAGTAATCACCATCATCATCATCATCATAAAATTCCTGACATGTACCCTCAAGGGGTGTACAGGATATGATAGTACTACATGAAAGATTTACATCATTACTAACTTCCTATCTACAATATTCCTCCAAATCAGTCTGTTACTTGTCAAGACCAAAACTCCAATATTATCAGATCTTATATTTCTATCGTCTAAGGCACTTTGTACCATATCCATCCACCTATCTCTTGGTCTTCCTCTGAGTCATTGAGAGAACACTTATTTTGCTAATCTTTCCTCGCCCATTCTGTTTAAGTGACCATACCACCTGAGATTAGCTCTGCTAACGCATTCCTGGATGCTGACAATGTCAAGTTCTTTCCAAACATCCTCGTTTTTAATATGATATTGCCATTGATGCCATCTGTTCAGGCCTATAATCTTTCTCAGGACTCTCATATCTGCGGTCTCTAGTCTTTGGTCAAGTGTTTTACTTCTGAGCCAGCTCTCAGATCCATAAGTTAAAACTGGTTTGAACACCGTCTTGTATACAGCTAATTTATTGTTCCAAATAATTTCTCTCTTATTCCATATGAATTTATTCAATTGACTGCCTACTATACCAGCTTTGTTGCGTCTGTTGTCTATTTCCATATTTAATTTACCATCTTCACTAAAAATCGTGCCTAAGTAGATGAAATGTTTTACTTGTTCCACAGGTTGCCCGTTCACAACACAGTTGACATTTTCAACAATTCTACCTATTTTCATTGTCTTTGTCTTTTTAATGCTGACCTTCATACCATATCTATTACAACAGTTATTCAATTTAGTCAGGGAATCTTGCAAAGTTGTAGCGGATTTATTTAGAAGTACAACATCATCCGCATAAAGCAAAGAGCTGACATTAACATCTCCAATTCTGTATCGTGTTTAATACCACTTTCCTTCATAATGTGATCCATATAGATAATGAATAACACACCAGATTTAACATTAAACCATCTTCCTGTATTTCCTTCCATTCTAACTGCGGACTTACAACTCAAATAAAGACTAAGTATTGCTTGATATAATGTCCCATTGACACCGTATAACTGTAGCGTATTGAATAGCTTCTCTCTTTGTTCTTTGTTATATTCCTTTGTACAGATCTTTGTTATATTCCTATGCTTTCTCAACTATTTGTCGTAAAGTGAAGATCTGATCCTGACATCCTCTATTTGGCCTGAATCCAGCTTGTTCTTCACCAAGCTTTTCTTCCACAATTCTTCTCAACCGTTTCTCAAGTATACTTGCATAGATCTTGCCAGGAACACTCAGTAGGTAAATACCTCTGTAATTCTCACATTCAGTTTTATTTCCCTTTTTATATATGGGTACTATGAGAGCTCTACTCCAATCATCGGGAATTCGTCCCTCTGTCCAGGCTTTCTGAACTATGCAGTGCAACCACTGTAAGATTTTTATACCACCATACTTCAGCATTTCTGGGCGAATATCATCTCTATTCCTGCTGCCTTTCCACATTTCAAGCCTTTGATGGCTTTTTCTACTTCATGTATGGATATGTATTCCTGACTGTATGTCTGTTGAGTGTTTTTACCACTGTGCACTCACTGCTTGTTTCATTTAGCAGTTTTTCAAAGTAATTACTCCATAGTTCAATATGGATATCTTTTTCTCCCATTTTCATGTCACCTTTACCATTTCTAACTCCTTTTACAGCACTCTTTCCCCTATTCCTAAGCGTCTTATAACCTCCAGAATATTTTGCCACCTTCTTGATATTTATTTTCTATATTCTTGCCAAAGTCCTCCCATGACTTTTGTTTAGCTAGTTTTACACAGTGTTTAGCATTCTTGCATTTGTCTCTGTATTCTCTAAGAGCACAAGCTGACTTATTTGGAGCGAACTTTTGATTTGCTTTCTTCTTTTCCTTCACTGCCTCTTTAACTTCCTGTGTCCACCAGGGAGTTCTGATTTTTCTATCCTTGCAGACAACCACACCACATGCCTCTCTGGCTGAAACAATTAGGGTTTTCTTTAAGGCTTGCCACTGAAACTCCAAGATTTGGTTCCTGTTCTCAAACTCTTTCATTTTTTTCTTCAATAATCTGTATGTATTTTAGTCTACAGTTAACATCTGAGAGCTGCTCAACTTTTATTCGCTTTAAAACTTTCTTTCTTACATGTTATTCTTTTCAATATGAAATTCAATTTTATCCTGCTCAATACTAAATAGTGATCGCTTCCAATTTCAAATCCTCTGTACACTCTGGTGTCCTGCACCAGGGAGAAAACATCACTATCAACAATAACATAGCCGATGAGACTTTTCTTATTCCTTGCCTCTTCTCTCCATGTGAATTTGTGCATATCTTTATGTTGGAACATGGTATTAGTAATAACCAGTCCATGTCCTGAGCAGAAATCCAACAGGTATTTGCCATTATTATTAGCTTTGCTTTTTTCTCCAAATTTTCCCAAAATATTTTTGTATGTCTCACAATCATTTCCTACTCTACTATTTAGATCCCCAACAAGGACTAACTTTTCCTTTTTCATTGTGTCAGTTGCTTTTTCTAAAGCATCAAAAAATTCCTCTACTTCTACCTTAGTAGAACCTTCCGTGGGACCATAGTCACAAATAAGTATCATTGTCCAATTCTCTATTCTCATATATTTGCCCACATTACTCTACTTGAGACTGCCTACCATTCAAGAAGATTAGACTCGTATTTTGTGTTGAATACTATGGCTACACCTTCTTTATCTTGATTGTCATTTCCTGAATATAGCATTTTGTATTTATTGCTCAGAAAGATCTCACCAGTTTTTGTCTTTTTTGTTTCAGTCACCCCTATTATGTCGATCTGGTACTTATCTAATTCCCCAGCTAGCTCCATTTCTTTGCCATTCAGGCTTCTTGTGTTGATAGTACCGATCTTTAACTCTGGGGATGTTGAGTTGGGGTGTGTTTTAGGATTTGTTCCAGTAGCTGACTTTTCGCTGTTCGCCCTGGTTCCCTGGCGGAAACAACGGAGGGGGGGGCTTGTTTAACCGGGCGACCAGTTAAACAAGCCCCTCCCCCGTTTTGTCACGTTGTACCATCATTTTCTATATTGGTTTAAGCCAATAAGAATACAATTTGGTCGGCTAAATCCCAAATTGCCAGCCCATCCTCGTTCGTTCAGTATCCAGGTAGATACCTAACAGGGTGCACCACGAGAAGGTGAGGATTGGACATTAGGTCAGAAGCCCTGGTTGGTTCTCCGCATTCCTTTATAGGCTATGTGGAGGTCATAGCCTCAGTTATACAGCTTTGACCCTTAAGCACCCCTTATGGTAATAATACTGAATTATAACCTATCGACCTTTTCAACCTCGAAAACAAATGTTCATTGTGAAATAAATGAATCATTAAATTATAAATGAAAAAGTAACTAGTAATATATATAGGGCATAAAATGTGGGAGAAATTAGAAGACTGAATTTGCTTGAAAATGGAGACCCAGTTTCATTTCCAAAGATTTTTTTTTATGTAAAGTGACATTTTATGTATACTTACTCAACTGAAAGAACGAATATACATCTAAATAGCATGATAATATCCTAGTAAGATTTCTGGGCATGGAAATAAGAATTTTGAGCTTTTAAATAACACTCACAAACAAACAATTGTACAGTACACTGGAAATGATTCGTTTGTTTCTTACAGTTCTTTTATCGTCACTGACTTTCTTGTTCCTATGGTAGTTGAACGCCTCACACCAGCTGCTAGTATTAACAACCATCATACATAAAAGTAATGATCGCTTAACAGCAGTCAGCATTGCTTTTATGAGTGACCATTCTTCTTTATTTGAACCGTATTGACTAGCTACCAGTAAGAGAACCTTATTTATAAAATGTTCTCAGTAGTTGTATAACCAGTAAGAAGCTTTATAACTCCATTTATGGTTCATGAACTGTTTCTGATGGAAGATATTTTTGCTACTACTCAACCGATGGTTTTTCTAAATCTCAAGATTATTATCCATAACTTTGTTGTTTTTTATTGTATTGCGATCCATACTGAAATCTCACAATGTGTTTCAATGGCTATTACATTTATAAAGTAATATCACGCTGTTACACCACTAAGATATGATATTTATAAAGTTCTCACATAAATCTTTCGATTTAGAAAATATAACATCTTTTAAAAGTGTCAAGTAACTTTTAAAGTCTTTTTCCATTTTAATTATTACTCATAAGTGAGCAGGTTTTCCTTGATGACAGTTATCAACAATTTGCATTACCAAATATACACTGGTGTCCAAAATCTAAGGACGAACACTATTTTTGAAGATTACAACTGCAAATTCAGACGAATCAGCTTGTGACGATTTGTATAACTGACCATTTCGACTCGAAAGCGGGTACACATTCAAAGTTTCGAATCGCACGTAAAAGGTCACCTGGTAGCACGGAACGGCATAAGAGGTAAAACGCTGAACTAAGTAAATTGTGTTTGAAGAAAGTTCTTTTAGCGAAGGAATAAAGTTGCAAACTTCGATGTCTTGTAATGTCTAAAACACATCATGTAGATGATTTCACACGGGGAAGACTTGTTGGAAAGATTGAAGAAGGGCGCAGAATTACTGATATTGGTAAAGAGTTTGGAATCTCACACAACGTTGTATCCAGGCACTGCGCAGCATTACAAACCAATCGCATGTGTTCCAGGCATTTGCTAAACGGTCTCCTCGCTCTGCAACGGAGCATGAAGACAGACTTTTTGGATATAACTGCAAACGCAATCAAGTTCTTCGACGTCATGTTCGATTGTTCCGTGCTATAGGCGAAGAATTAATTTTTATGAATGACAGTGCCACATCACATCGTACACGAGCAGTGGAGGTACTTCTGGTGACCGAGGATATTAATCGAATCTAGTTGCACGCTCCCAGATCTCAACCCCAAAGAAAACCTTTGGGACGCAATAGGGAGAAGCACTGCTGTTCGAAATTCCCTTCCAGAAAACAAACAAGGCCGGTCTTCTTCTTATTATTATTCCTTCCCTCCTCTTTTACCTTGCGGTGTCGAGGATTTTATTTTTATTTTTTTTTTCATTTAACCGCTACAGTATCGAGGAACTGTCAACCAAGCGCGGCAGATATATATATATATATATATATATATATATGACGGACTACTATTGACGGAGTTTGAAAGGGTCGTTGTGATAGATAGGCCACGTTGCAGTCCTATCAGTTCAGCAAATTAGTTCATCCTAGGTCAGCAATCAGTGATAACATGCTGAGATGGAAACGCATGGACTCAATTGCAAGTGCTACCACTAGTGGATGACACTGCACACTCATCGAACGTGACCACGATGATAGGAAGGATAATATACGAAACTTCCATTCGTCGGCATACACTGGATGCGGAGTTCTGGACATCTAGAGGAACACGGATCTGCACAAAACCATTCAGATCCGAGCTCACAACACGAGTTTCCATGGTATGACCGCAATATGCAAGCTCCACATTACCCTGCATCGTCGTCTTCGTGGTGCAAAGAGCATGTACAGTGGGACGTGGAAGCTTGGAAAGCTGTGTTATGGAGCGACGAATCACGCTACACTGTCTACCGAGCAGATGGACGTGGATGTGGCGGATGCCCGGTGAACGTTACCAAATGCGTAACCCCAACTATTAAATTCGAAGGTGGCTTTATGATAGTATGGTTCTGTTTTGGCCTCGGATCTCTGTTTGTGGCGCTACGAACATTAAACAAGAGATGTTTGAACATCGTGGACAATGCAATACTTCCTACTTTGTGATATTTTATTATTAGAGTACGATTATTTTTAAGTATTATATATTATATAATATATATATATATATTATATAATATATATATAATATATTATATAATATATATATATAATATATATATATATATATAGAGTACTATACTATATATTATATAATATAATATATATATATATATATATATATATTATATATATATATATATATATATATATATATATATATATTATATATATAATATATATTATATATATATATATAATATATATATAATATATATATATATATAATATATATATATATATATATATATATATATATATTATATATATATATATAATATATATATATAATATTATATATATTATATATATAATATATATATATATATTATATAATATAATATAATATAATACATTAGAGTACGATTGTTTTTAAGTATATATAATGATAATGAAATATAATAAAATGAAAATCCTTATATCCTTATATCCTTATATCCTTATAAGGACTGGCTTAAAGGGGCGAAGCAAGAATGCTTTTCATCTTCCCCGTTATCTGTAGAGGACAGTGTAGGAATAAGGTGCTTTGAGCTATTAAATTAAAGCTCTGATCATGGCAGGAGGGTAACAGCAATAGCCGAGCCTCAGTTAGAACTTCATTGGCTACAGCATTGCCATCCATTACCCTCCAAGGGTATTTTGGATTGAATGAATCAATCACCGCATCTCACGGTCGATTGATCCCCTAAAATGAAAATTTTGCAAACAAAAATTATTTATAGTTTCAATATACAAAAAACAAAATGGTGTATGATTACATTAAATGCGCACATATATGTAGTAATTTATTTAAAATAAATAAAAAAAATTCTATAATAATATTTTTTTTATTTTAAATCTTTATTTTGAGTCTGATTTGTACGTATAATGTTCAAAAGACTTTTAAATGAATTTTTTATATCATCAAACTAATAAAGAGTTGGACATTTGAAAATTTTTTTCTTTCTTTTTTATAGGTGGCTCATAAACGTTATAAATCTCCAGCCTGATATGTACGTTTTCATTTAACAATAAAGTTCTCAATATCGCATTTTGCATGATAGATTTACACTATGATTTGATGTGACGTAAATCCCTATAGAAGTGCTTCTTACAGGAGGCCACACTACACTCGTATTGGTTGTCATAGTAACGTATTAATCAAAACCGTGCGTGCAGTATTACGCTGGCACAAGAATATTTACAAAAACAGTATTGTGTTGTGATTAATCAGGTATTTCGGACAACGTTTTAGTGTGGCGGACGTAACATGATTACATCACTGTTTAATGGAGCCGTGAGTGGCCGTTCTGCTTCGACATGTGCTGGGAGTGATTTCTTTTGCAACAGTGGCCATCCAAGCAGCAATCGGAGGTCATTCATTTTCGCGGTTCGACGGACTACTGATTGTAGCATTGAAATGGCTGAAGTTCTGTGTGATATAAATCTTACAGTTGAAAGACAGTTCGTGTAAAAGCGCGAAGCAGAACAACTCTAAAAAGATATATTTAGGTAACAGAATCGATGATCTGGAGCAGGGGAGGGTCTGAGAATTTCTCAGGTTACATGCGCATTTATTTTCTTTTCAAATTCTGATTTTTTTATATTTTTTTTTAAAAAAAGAAATTCTTTCTTATCCTCATTTCCACTTTTATTTCTGTTTCTTACTTTGTGATCTCATCAATGGGCGCTGTAATATCAGGTTTTTTTATTTACTTCTAAAAAAAGATAGAAAACTTAATTTCTAAACAAATTTTATATTAACTGGAATGTATTTTTGAATAACTTTTTTATATTTATGTAATTATTCAATAAACCAATATAAAATATATTAAAGAATAATATTTAAAAGAATAAGAAAAAGTGAAATGTACTTAATTCTATTTTTATGGACAGAGCTGAACTCGAATCTCAATTTCAACAAGAGATGAGGAAAAAATGAAAGAAGAATTGCAGTCTCTACTACAAATTTCTGACATTGGCTACAGAACCTGAGGATAACTTCATTGCGAAAAGAACAAAGCAACACTATTGGCCTACGTAGTTAGTTGAATAGATAGCATCCCTGCTATTCAATCAACTAAATCACTTAAACTGTGAACCTCCGTAGCTCGTTCGGAAAGACCTGGATTCGGTTCCCGTCAGTGACGTGAGAAACCTTTATCGGGAAGGTGAGTTAGCTGGTTTCATACGAAGGTAGGGGGGAGGTCACCGGGAACTCCGGTTTTTTGACCCCAGCACAGCAAACCGCCACGTGAACACACATACGGATCTACAATCATAAAATACATACTTAATCCCTCATTAGGAGGGCTCATCCCGTCCTAAGAGACGGAGGAGGAAGAGGGGAATCCCATGTAATAACTTATACTGTGTGTGTGTGTGTGTGTGTGTGTGTGTGTGTGTGTGTGTGTGTGTGTGTGTGTGTGTGTGTGTGTGTGTGTGTGTGTGTGTGTGTGTGTGTGTGTGCGCGCGCGCGCGTGCGTGTGACAAACACACACTCACAGTTCTTACAGGATGTTGAGGTTGGATTTCTAATACTCTGAACATGCAGTGTACTTTATAAGCATATTTGGGTCACTATTTTTGTAATGTTAAGAAGGGTTATTAAATTAGTTTTCCTATTAAAATATATGCCATGATACTTCGCATAGTACAATATCCGTATCGTATGAAAATTTAACCTGTTACAAAGTAAATCGTTAACAGTTGACACCTTTCGAAGCGAAAGTTCTCTTTCAGGAGTTTACGTATTCATTGGCTCTTTGAGCTTTCACTTGCAACAAAGAATGCGAAAATCGATCTACATTACCGTCTTTTCTTTTCACTCGCGTATCTTTTCTTTATCCATTGGAAAACAAAAGGAAAAACACCTCGTTTCTTGTTTGCACAACCTGACACTCCACCATTAACGCACAAAGACTTCTAACAAATCACCAAGCAAGGGGGTTACCACTTCTTACATCGTAACTCCTTTTTTGTGTTTGCTAACACTTTGCAGGAATACACAGAAGCCCAGGCCTACAAAAGACATTTAATTGCTCTCTCCCTCTCTCTCTCTCTCTCTCTCTCTCTCTCTCTCTCTCTCTCTCTCTCTCTCTCTCTCTCTTCGACGTAGGTACTCTCAAGCTACACGCATTCTCCATAAAAAAAGTGGAAAGAAAGAAAGAGAGAGAAACATAGATTTTTTTTTCTTTCGCTTTTCCACTCTGTGAATGAAAGAGTTCAACTGTTGATGTGTGAATGTTACAAGTGTGTCTTTGTGAATCATAAATCCCTTACATCTTCCTTAATACCGTTCGTTTGTTCGCTACTCGGAGAAGAAGGTCGATTGAAAAAACATCGAAGAACATTATCGACCATCACTAAAGAAAAATAAAAGATGCAACACAAATTAGTACCTACCATTCGTTTAGCTTTCACAACACGTGCATTTCATTTAAGTCTACAAATGCTTTTAGTAATATTTTCGGTTTGCCTTAGCCCTTTCCAAAGGAACTGAGTTTTCCTCCCAAAAGAGGATTCAGTGGACACGCTCCTATTAGAACATTCACAACCATTACCATTCTCAACAGCCATTACTCGAGAATTAAACTTCGTTTTTAAGAATGGCTAGAGCCGGTTTCATACGTAAGTGAAAGGATTATCTTCCTTTACAGAAAATCAGTTTTTTTTTTTTTTTTTTATCTAGCAAACTAGCTAGAAGACTCATAGCTTTAGTTATCAATAGCAAAAGACGTACCTTTTCCTTCAATTAAGGCTAAGTAGAAGGATAAACAACTAAGCCATGCTGTTGTTAATGTTACACATATCCTTAGCGACGGCATAATAGCTACGTGTATCTTTAGGTAACTAAGGCTGAGCCTCAGAGTTTTTCACTGAGCCATCTCAGTGAAAAGCGACTCCAGAAACGGAAGAATCAACTTTGATGCAACTTTTGTGAAAAAATTGTCGAGCTTTTAATTGTTTAAAAATGATAATATTATTATCGCCTAAATACCAAAACATAACTTAGCTCCAGAAGTGACACCCAAGTTTAACTTATCTCCAGGAGCAATTATTTAATTGCTCCTCATACTGTTTGCACTAATAATAATAATAATAATAATAATAATTAGCAATACTTACAGGCTCTTAACCCGGCGTTAGTAAGGTGGGGTGTTAAGATTTTAAATTGACTATAACTTTTTAAAAACGCGTGGCAATGAGTCATGCCTCAGTGTAGCTTCCCCTCCCGTAACCCGCTACTCGCTGCCATAGACGACAGGCTGTTGCACGCAAGCAAGTTTAGTGTGCAGAGGAGTAAAGTGTGCTGGGGGGGGGGGGGTCCATCAGACCCCACCTTACCAAAAGTGTGACTATATTTACTTCCGAAACGTAAGTTTGTTTATTCTATTAAATCATGTATATTCTATTAAAATATTATCGTTACTGTCTTCTATATTTTTACATACCAACTATAAGCAAATACGTTTTTGTAAATATTTAAAGGGTATTTTCAGAATAATATCTTTTTTTTTTTTTTTTTACCAGATGAGCAGGAAGAACAGAGGTTACGTCAACTTATAGATGACGCTTTGACAGACGAGGAGCCATTTAGCGGAGATGATGATAGTGAAATTGATTTAGAATTAGTCAGTAACCATCGAGTCTGATACAGAACAAGACTGTGAGCAAGAATCTTCAGAGGAAGAATCCACTCATATTGATTAAAAAGATATGGATTTCCATAATACACTACATTATTTGGGTGGGATGTGGGGCCCCCACCTTACCACTTTTGTTATATTTTCCCACCTCACCAGCGCCGGGGTTAAGATTCACAACTTATCTATGTTAGCACTCGTAAACATAACTTTTAGGAAAGGATCGCTAATGGTAAGCCTCAATGTATATTTTTGTGTAAAAATCGCGTGTGCTGACCTATTTTGAGAGATGAAAAACCTAAGTTTCATGGAGGAAAAACCCTGCCATCATCGCATGAGAGTGTTGTATGGTATTGACCAAGTTCTTTTATATATATATATATATATATATATATACGATCTACTGGTTACTTCAAATAATTTAATCCATTTCGTAACTGTTTAAACACTTAAGAATGTTACTATTTTTTCATTTCATTTGACAGTGGCTTTCCGGTGGCTACTTCATTACTTCCTCGCTAACAGTGCCAATTAAGGTGGAGACTTTCTGTAGTGTTTGGATAATATTTAAGAGAATGGAAGCATAGAACAATTACCGTTATTTCGCTCTGCGCCTTGCTTTAAGTTTTCATATTGGCAGAACAGAAGCGGTTGTTGACTCATGTACAAAAAGAGACACTCGAGGATCTGAAAACATACATCCAGCGATCGTATAAACACCAATCAGTAGAGGACCTCCCGTTCGTCCGTACTTCTAGTAATGAGTTTCGCGTTTCCATCTACGAAGACCTTCACTGGGATCGAGGCTACGGATCATTACTTCAGAGTTTAATGGAATTTTCCTTCATGACTCATTGCCTCGAGCTCTGGTGAGGGAGAATGCGAGTGTGGAAGAGAAAGGGTGCAGTCGAAATACTTCACGGCATCTTAAAAGATCGGAAAAGGAAAACAAGGTGGTTTTCGACTGACCCTCTAGAGGAAAGTGGTGTTTACTCTATTTCCGGTGGCTATACTTAGCTATGGCAGAAGAGTAAATGGACGAAAGCAGTTTTAAATGGGAAAAGGGCTCTTTGATTTCATTAGGCAACTGTTGTAAAGTTCCTCCTAAGGAGTCCGAAGTAATGGTCTCAACATCGTTGTCTTGTTTCCTTTCTTGTTTTTTAATCAGTTTGCTTAATCGTTATTAGCATTTTTGACTTTAATTTTCCTTAACTATCTTCATTTTGCAGAGAAATAAATTTGCTCTGAACTACATTAAAATTATGCTCAAATTTAATTGGAAATGTAATAAATAATTTGATCGAATTATCCTAGTAAGAACATGGATTTAGGAAAAAATAGATCAATAATGATGAAATATTTATATTAAAATAAATACATCGAAATCATTTGAGTACAATAAATGTCTTTACTTGTGTTTTATTGATTTAATTAAAGCATCTCATATAATGGTGGTTATTATGTTAAAAGACATAATAACCCTGTTAAAAATAAGAAAAATACATTAGTCCCTCCCCTTATCTGCGGTGGATACGTTCCAAGATACTCTGCGAATACTTGAAACCGCGGATAGTTACGAACCCTATATATATATATATTTTTTTTTTTTCTCCCTATACATTCATACCTATGAATAAGAACATAAAAACAATTATAACGACATACTGTAATAAAGTTATCTGAATGTTAATGGAACCTTAGCAAACTCAGCACACGTTTCCGAATTGCCAGCATCCTGGGGCATAGCTAGGGGAGGGCGGAGGGGGGTGTCCGCCACAGGAGGCACTTTGCGTTTAAGAAATCTTGCCATACTGTTTGTAGAATAGCAACTGAGTGCTGAAATAGACTTCGACAATGTCATCGACGATTTTGCTAATGGAAAAGCAAGAAAATAATTTTAGAAGGTTGGAATTAAAGTTTTATTTAAAAAATAAACATAGTGTTTTAATTTATTTCTCTATATGTCGTTTTGACTTTTTGTAATATTCTTGGTGTGTATTGAGAGGGGCGGCAAACTCAGGGACCACCCCGGCGGCAAAAGCTCTAGCTACGGCACTGCTAGCATCACTACTCTTGCGCTTTGGGGCCATTATTAAGTAAAATGAGGGTTGCTTGAACACAAGCACTGCGATACCGTGACAGTTGATCTAATAACCGAGGACTACTCTGAACGGTTTCATTTCGGCGATGTAAAATTACACCGGCAAAGTGGGTATTAGATCCAACATTATTTCATAAATTATAAATTGTTTATTATAATTATAAATTGTTTATTTCTGGAATTTTCCATTTAATATCTTCGGACCTGGATTGACCGCGGATAAGAGGGAGGCTACTGTATAGATAACAGCTCCATAATAAATACAGAACAAGGGCTGACAGAATAAATTAAAAATAATTCAATCTCATTTGGAAGAATACAACATAAGCAAAGAAAGAAAAATAAGAATCTACAAAGGAGTCATCAGACCAATACTAATACGAGTATATGCAGCAGAAATGCGTGGTAGCAGCAATTACACCAATTAGACAACTCAATGAAATTGCCGAGATAAAAACATTAAGAAAAAATTGATGATATAAAAACATATTAGACAAAATTGCAAAATACAGTCAATAAGTGATTGGATCCAAAAAACAGAAAGAAGAATGTTAAAATCATATAGAAAGAATGCAGCAGAACAGATGAGCAAAGAAAGGAAACCACTGGATACTAAAAGGAAAGAGAATTAGAGGACGATTGAGGATAAGATGTAGAATTGTCTCGAAAGAACTATGGCATTACAAACATTTGCATTTAATAGAAAGAAGAAGAAGCGTCTTCATTTTCCTAGCTTAAACCATGGAGAAAGATATATTCATTTCCTATTATGAAAAAAGTGCAATTAAAAACAGTCTTTACGTTTATGAAAAAATAAATTCATAACAAGTAGTTCTTTTTTTTATTTATTATTTTTTTTTAGCTAGATGGGTGAAGCAAAAATGCTTTTCATATTCTCCGTTATCTGTAAAGAAAATGTATGGATAGGGTGATATAGAGCAATAAGTTCTGATCACGGCAGGAGGGTAACAGCAATAGCCGAGTTTCAGTTAGAACTTCGTTAATTACAGCATTGCCATCCATTAGCCTCCCTGGGTACCCATTTTAGTCGCCTCGTACGACATGCATGGGCTACAGTGGGGCGATTCTTAGCCCGGCCACCACACGGGGGTATCATAACATGTTTGTTTGTTTTTTGGCTAGACGGGCGAAGAAAGAATTCTTTTTATCTTCCCAGTTATCTGTAGAGGACAATATAAGGATAAGGTGTTATTGAACTATGAGCGCTGATCATGGCAGGAGAGTAACAGCAATAGCCGGCCTCAGTTAAAACTTCATTGCCATCCATTACCCTCCCTGGGTACCATTTTAGTCGCCTCGTTCGACATGCATGGGCTACAGTGGAGCTGTTCTTATACCGTCACCACACGGGGTATCGTAATAACAAGTACTAAAAAGGACTGGAAGATGCACTGAGTCCTTGACTTTTTATCCCGTCATCTGAATGAAGACAATCTGCGTGCATGGAGTGTTACTGAGCTAAAAGCTCTAATTTTTTTTAATTTATTGATTTTTTATTTTTTAAGGGTAACGGCAATAGTCGAACCTCAGTTAAAACTTCATTGGCTACAGCATTGCCATCCGTTACCCTGGATCTCTTGGAATCATCTGATTGAAGAAAATCTCTGTGGATGGGGTGTTATTGAGCTAAAAGCTTTTCTTTTAGTGTTACACGGTGATCAGCATGGATTTTAGAAATTATGGACTTTACAACCGTGTTATAAATAACTCTTCTAATATCCCGACGTTTAGATCTTCGTATTAAGATCATCATCTGGAGCATATCCAAATATATACAGGACAAGCTAGGTTACATTACATACAGTACGCTAAAGAAAAAATGAGAAAGTATCGGCAATAGCCGAGCCTCAGTTAAAACTTCATTGGCTACCACATTGCCATCCGTTATCCTGGAAATCCTAAAAAGACTGTCTATCGTCCTATCAAAGCTCGAACACTGTGTCTCAGAAAAAAAACCATAATAACAAGTCCTTATAAGGACTGGCTTAAAGGGGCGAAGCAAGAATGCTTTTCATCTTCCCCGTTATCTGTAGAGGACAGTGTAGGGATAAGGTGTTATTGAGCTATTAAAGCTCTGATCATGACAAGAGGGTAACAGCAATAGCTGAGTCTCAGTTACAACTTCATTGGCTACAGCATTGCCATCCATTACCCTCCAAGGGTATTAATCATCGCATCTCACGGTCGATTGCTTCTCCTCCCCATTGCCATCCTTTCTTATAAGGACTGGCTTAAAGGGGCGAAGCAAGAATGTTTTTTATCTTCCCCCTTATCTATAGAGGACAGTGTAGGAATAAGATGTTATTGAGCTTTTAAAGCTCTGATCATGGCAGGAAGGTAACAGCAATAGCCGAGCTCACTTAGAACTTCATTGGCTACAGTCCGTATAAGGACTGGCTTAAAGGGCGAAGCAAGAATGCTTTTCATATTCCCCGTTATCTGTAGAGGACAGTGTAGGGATAAAGTGTTATTGAGCTATTAAAGCTCTGATCATGGCAGGAGGGTAACAGCAATAGCCGAGTCTCAGTTAGAACTTCATTGGCTACAGCACTGCCATCCATTACCCTCCAAGGGTATGGTATCTGTGTTCACTCATTCTCACCCCACCGTAATAATAATAATAGTAAGTAAAAGGGCAACTTAAACTTTATATTAAAGCCATAAAAATAAATAAAAGGCTTATAAATCTTGTACTGTTTTTTAAATTTTATTTTAAAAATTCTAATTGAATCTTCTATTATATTAAAATTAAAATAGTAAGATAAATATATTAAACTTTTACTATGTTAAAGTTTTGATAGTAGGAGATAAATTCCTGCAATAATATCCTACTATATGTTTAAAAGGAATCTTTAAATATATTGAAGGAATATTTGAAAAGTGAATATTCATTTTAAAATGTGTATTTAGTTTGTAATTTAATACAATATTTACAAAAGATTACATAGTAACTAAAATAATATATATTTTGTAAATACTTTTTGAAATTTAAAAACAGAAATTAAAAATTTTAATCTTAAGATCAAAGAAATATTTTGCACTAATTTATACACTATTTTATATCTTTTATATTATTATTATTATGAATTAAGTAACGATTAATTAAAAAAAAAAAAAACGACATCGACCAGAGAGGTCGCTGTCCACCCTGTGAGGGTAATGGATGGCAATGCTGTAGCCAATGAAATGCTAACTGAGGCTCGGCTATTGCTGTTACCCTCCTGCCATGATCAGAGCTTTAATTGCTCAATAACACCTTATCCATACATTGTCCTCTACAGATAACGGGGAAGATGAAAAGCATTCTTGCTTCGCCCCTTTAATCCAGTCCTTATAAGGATATAAGGACAAAAAAAAAAATGGAATAATGGAAAATCGATCGTGATATGCGGTGATTAACACTCTTTGAGGGTAATGGATTGCAATGCTGTAGCCAAGGAAGTTCTAACTGAGGCTAGGCTATTGCTGTTATCCTCCTGCCATGATCAGAGCTTCAATAACTGAATAACACCATATCTTTACACTCTCCTCCACAGATAACGGGGAAGATGAGAAGCATTCTTGCTTTGTCCCTTTAAGCCAGTCCTTATAAGGACTAAGGACAAAAAAAAGTCGAAATCGCAATATTTCATGAATTCAGGCATGAAAAATCATGCTTTGATTTGATCTCTACCTTATCGAAGAATATTGATATGTGTGGTTTGTATCAAGTTAAATATAAGAGACAGAAAAATCTAATTTTTTTGGTTTATTTTTAAATTCGATTTGATTTGACTATGGCCAAATGCAGATATGCTAAATGAGAAAACTTTTTTTTAATACTCCTTAAGTTGAGATCAAATAGTCTCCTGTTCATGGCAGCTGCGACCTTTTTACAAATGTGCTTGAATATCCATGTTTAAAATATCTATGGCGGCCAGACATATTAAGGTTTCCATAAGGCTATAGAAATATTTCGCGGCCGTATAAGGTGGCAGAATAAAATTTCCAAAGTGAGATAATTTAATAGTGGTAGTAACCCTACAAAATGAAATATAATTGTCTAATTTAATTAAAATAGCAAAATATCACGAACATTTTGATTCATTATTATTTGCGGAAAATTTATCATCCATTTTGTTAAACAAAATACACTATGTGGTAACTGTAAAACCGAGGCCACACTTGTACACCCATATAGAATAATTAAAACTTTTTCATGGTATTTACTGTCACGCAATTTGTAGAGGAAATCACACATATATATATTTACATAATCTGAACACTCGTCTTTATGGGCCAATCATGGAACCTTTTAGAGTGACTAAGTCAAACCATGTCAGGCCTCCAGGTTGCCTCATTCACACTTAAAGACAGTCGCAAACATCCATAGCCATGGTGGGATTTTAATTTTGGTTGGAGAGTGGGTACCTTAACTACTCCATCTACCAGCCTGCAACTCAAAATTTAAACCAAGTCGTGCATTTTATTTCCCTTCTGAACGAAGTGGATTTGCAAAATGTGAATATACATTTCCCCATTATATGACGTCGTTTACTAGATGCCATATTGTCACTTCCATATCTCACAGCAGATGCCCTTTCCACACAGAATTGGTAAAACGATCACAAATCCATAGCCATGGTGGGATCTGAACTCCGTAGGCTGTTGTATTGGAGTGCTGTACGCTATCCAATTGGCCAACTAGACTAGCTTACATGTTCTTTGAATCCTGATGGTATTATTATTATTATTATTATTATTATAAATTTTTGAGGTTATTATGGGGATTAATTTATTATGTTTTCCCGGTTCTAGTTAGACAGACGTAGAAACTCTTTTTTCTCAGCAATATAAGAACTAACATTTCGAAGACGTGTGTAAATTGGTAAAATCAGTTTACACACACATCTTCGAAATCACATTAGAAAGTGCTATATAATATTTTATATAAACCTTTATAATGTGATTTATTTTAACTGTTTAATAATTAATGTTTACTGGGGATTATTAATTTGTATTGTAATTCAGAAAGGCATTAGATACGTTACATTTTTGCTGACAGTTCACAATATTTTTCTTTTGCTCGGATGAGAGGAGAAGTGCGATCACTCATTGAGTTTAGTTTGGAATTTGTAACTCATTCCAGCACTGCGGGCATAAGAATTGATAAAGAGCTTCAACAATGGAGTTGGGTTCCGATAGTAAAGTGATGACTGAGGCTCCTTCTTAGATAAGCTTCGCTAATTTATGTCTGTCTTTCTACGCTTCAACTGCATAAAGCCACTGCTTAATTGACTCCAGTTCTTTGTAGCAAAACAAAACACTGTGTTGATGTTTCGATCCCCAATTTTGTATAATCCTTGTTTGCGGTTCGAATTTAAATTTTTTTCTTCTTTTTTTGTTTTATTTTATTTTACGTCAATAACAAAAATCAGACATAGTCCTATGTCTGTAATTGCCTGTGTTCGCGGGGCAGGTTGGCCTGTTCTGGGGGACGAAAAACCCCAATTTCTGGTGGGAAAAAAAACCCTACCCCCGTATGACAACTTCACCTTTAGTCGAAAGAGACCAGATAAAGGTTTCTCACGTTGCTGACAGGAATCGAACACAGGTCTTTCCGACCAAAAGGCTTCGTCTATACCGACTGAGTTATGGAGTACTCCTTGTAATATGGTAAGTATTCTAGTAGACGTGCAGGTGGGACGAGGAGAAGCTGGATGAACCAGTTGGCAGAATATTAAAGCACACGGTGTGATTCACATCGGAGAACCTCACATGTGCCAGTAAAACACTCCTTATGCCATCATATGGCAGCTACCACCCTCCAGTGTCGCCACGTGATACTGTAGTCGGAATAGTTCTGCTGTTGAGAGTTCATGCTGTCGTTTGCCATACCCTGGGTTTGCCTTCATCCTGAAATAATTTTAACAGGATTATTCTAGCACCGACTTTGGTCGCGCTTTTGTGCCATTCATGTGTTAATCATATTGAAATTGTGTGCGCGCGCGCACACACACACACACACACACACACACACACACACACACACACTTTTCCTGTATATCATCATCATCATCGTCATCATCATGTGTATCAAGGATTTAGGCCTAGCATAGCCTATTCCGGCCTTAGAAGTCATCGTTTAAGAGGACGTCCTGGTTTTCTTTTTCCTAATGGCTTGTACTTTAAGGCTTGTTTTGGTAATCCTGTATATCTATCTACTTTTTACATCCTAGAACTGGCGCGAGTGTCTTTGATCAATTGCTAGCTTCCATCCGTTATTGGATATAAAAATAAAGTGATCGTTTACTATAAATCTGAACTGACATTCGTTTAATGTAAGTTTGTTCAGCCACAATTATTGCTTAGTAGGAAGGGAGTAGATAAATCTGAGTTTACGACTTGAAAATGCCACCAAACATAACTTGTACGTTATTGATTGGTTTCTTCGATTTAAAAAAAAAAAAAAAACATTTGACAATCCTTTGAAAAATTTACTTGGGTTTTAAATATCGTCCGCCTGATATTTCAATGAGCAAGTATCACTCGAACAATACTTCTACATTTCTGTATAGAAGTATAGGAGAGAACAAATTATTATTATTATTATTATTATTATTATTATTATTATTATTATTATTATTATTATTATTATCTGTCACCTCCAGGGAGTCCAAAGACTCATCGAGGGAGGGCATCCACTCTACAACTCTGCTTCCACTACTCACAATCCGACTGACCGCAACTACACCAACGCCATCTACCGCCTACCGTCACCACTATTTTTTCCACAGACAATCACATGTAGTCTATTAATTCAGAAGTTGTTTTAATTATGCCCTCGGTACGTTCGGAAGCTACATTCAAAATTTCAAATCGTCTTTCAAGAATCCCAACAAAATATTTTCTGAAGTTGCATGTCTGCAATGAATAGAATACTGTTTACAGTACTCTATTCACTGTAGACATTAGCAAATGACGGGGAAACCCTAATTCTTTCTAGAAATGGACTAAATTCTGGATGCACGGTTTTTATATAACCACACAGTCATTAAGTTCGAATGAGGGATTCAATAATTCTTATTTTTAAGTATGAAAATATAGAAATCATACACAATGCCAAAGCAAATTATGATCAGTTCGTATTCGTTAACAAGAGTAGTAAGTACAGGTAACCCTCGTATAACGCGGTTTCGATATAAGACGGTCTACAAACTGTAGTAATCCTTTATCTTTTCATATATTTTTCAACGCGCGACTTAAAAATCAAATTTTATCTTCGTTAAATTTGCGTCTGCCTGTATCGCGCATGTAGTTATAAGTAGCGAATTTATATTACGGGAAATACCCTTTAGCACGCATGTACCTCAATTGTTTACCGTATAAAGTGTTTGTTGTTGAAAATTGTCTTCATTTTCTGCCAGGAAAGCGCAATAAAAATCATAAGTGTGTTCATCTCAAGCTGAGCACTTTATTTTTTGGTGGGTTACATACAATAATGCTTTTTTTATGTAAAAAAATTATTTTTTATAGTAATGGCCACTTAGAGCGCTTTTGCGATATGGCTGAAAACGAAATTAGTGAATTAATTGACGGGGAAATATATTTAAATGAGGAGGAACTGGTACAATTAATAGATGACGTCGAACCAAATGGCGGGGAAAGTTCTGCAGAAGATTCTGATTGCGATGAATCCGTTAAAGAATTCAGTTTAAAGAAATTAGCAGAAGGATTGAACTTGGCAAGAAAGTTATTTTATGGATAATGATCTCTCAGTGGAGCGCTCCGAAAAATTCACGAGACAATTGGATATTTGTTGAACTCCGTATTATGAACTTAATAAAAAATTGCAGCATACTGGTAAGCAAGGTCTTATTACTGACTTCTTGATAACTAAAGCAACCGAAGTATGCAATGAGAATTATACAAATGATGTCCAAGAGATTTCAAGTGATGACCACGTCCGGCCACTCGTAAATAAAGAACATCTACGAAATGTTAGTTTCGAAGAGAGTGATAACGATTAAAATATACACTTTATTTTATTTTGCCTAAAACATTTATGCATTATAGACAATGAAGTTTACCTACAATTTATAATTTTATACTATGTATTTGTTTCATAGTTTATATGTTTTCTTAACTTACATGAATTACCTGAATTAAATAAAAAATAGTTTTTGTTGGATATGTCATCGTTTATATAATTAAAAAAAAAACGATTTCGGAACCTAACCCTACTTTTTCTATTGATCTGAGTCTCGCATAACACCATTTATATAACGCGGCATTTCTATGGAACCTAACGCGTTATAAGAAGGTTACTTGTATTCTGATTAGACCTCTGCTGGGAAGCCAAGGCAAGGAGTTTCTCAGCAGGAAAAAAAGAAAAAAAAAGTTTCTCCTTTCCATATTATGAAGCAATGTTGCATTGTCTTAAGTGATGACACGCAACTTATGACATCATTTTCTTAGGAACTTTGTAATACCTGATATTACTCACACTATAAATTGAACTCAAGTTTATGAAATATTAGACGCACTTCCAACTCCGCTATATACGCGCACATGCCTTCTTGTTTGGTCCTACGGTTAGTCACACGAAGTTGTCCATCTCTGAACCTCGCCAGCTTCCCAGATCATAATAACCACAACAGTTATTGTCTTATCCTATACGATCAAACCTTCTTAAATCTTCCTTATTTATTATTTTCCTCCCTTGTCTTCTCGGTAAACACCGTAATATGACGCAATTTCGACGAACATTAGTCACGCGAAAGAAATGGAAGTCACTTATCGGGAGAGGTTGTTCGCCGCTAAAAGTAGCAAAACACCGGACGAGTTGCGACAATGGTGGTCTGGCGGTACAATATAATCGATTTATGTTGTACTTTAGTTATTTATGTCTAGAATACAACAGTTGTGAAGATATTTGGGTAATCTAACGTTACCATTCCAATGTGGTACAAAATATAACTTAATAAAAAAAAAGAGAGAAATTTGTTTGAAAAATTGTTCGTAATTATTTTAAGAACAATTTTTAATCGTTTTATTATTAATAATCATTTTGGAGTAATTAATTTTAATTAGTATTAATAATTATTTTTCAAAATGCTATCAATTAATTTACTCGTGTTAAACGTTTAATTAATTAATTTAGCTAAAGAAATAATTTTTAATCCTCATTAATAATTATAATTATATTGTTTGAATGTTATTGATATCGTTATTGTTAAATGATAATTAACAAATGCGTAATCATTAATTACGCATTTTTGGATCATTAAACTCATTAAGTATACTGATGTGGTTATTAATATGGATTATTGTTGCATTTTAATGACGGTTAATATAAAAATATTTAATGAGTGATTAAAATGTTCAACACACGACGAGTATTATTGGACATACATCAGTATTATTTGACTACTGCAAATTATTAATAATTAATTTATTAGTGGCAATTAATAGCATTAGAGGTAACTGCGAACAGATTAATTATATGACACTAATGTTGAATTAGTTGGCATTTTTTGTTGTACGAGAGATTGAGAGAATTATATGGGAATAAGTATAACCACTACGCGCCAGGTGTGTGTGCGTGTGTGCGTGTGTCTGAATTACCGTTATTACAAGATGGATTCATGTCTCGTGGACTTTTTTATTATTTAAAAAATCCACGATATATCTATATCATCCGATTTTAAGTTTAATTTAACAAACGCTAATAAACTAATGCTACTGCCTTTATTAATCAAATAAACCGATGCAGTAGCTCAATTAAAGCCTTTCAAACACATTAAAACCGAACAACTCAGCCATCCTAACAGTCAAGAATGAATCATTATCAGCAACATCATCCAATCTCTGCCAACCTACAAAAGCCAAAGCAGAACAGTGTTAGCCGAGAGAGATAATCTGTCAAGGAATGCACACCGTTCTCATTTCTGCAAAGCACAGAACTCCGATCTTTTCCTGTCTACTAATCAGAGATTGTGGTGTTGATTAGCAGACAGGAAAAGATCGTAGTTCTGTTCTCGGACCAAATGAGAAGTAGAATCTTACATTCCTTGACACATTATCTCCGAGCGAACGGACAGGAAGGAGCTAATATAATTCTAGTGACGAGCGAGCCAAAGACCAGTGGAAGCAAACGCGAGAGAATATATGTAACACTGAAATAGACATCATTTAATTCACGGGAATTTCAACCGGAGAAGCCA